>NC_142584.1:108936512-109561512 GCF_965207765.1 Zootoca vivipara | reverse complement strand
GTGTTTTTGAAACCATGCTGTGTGGCAGTGTCTCTAGTCAAGGTTTTGTGACCCTCTTAATGGGGCCTTGCGCCCCACAGATTGTCAGTTCTAACACCCCAAAGAAGTCTCGCTCTTCTTCTCAATATTTGAATGCCACTTTGTCCAATGTATATCTTTTGTCTCTGTGTGTGTATCCTGCCGACCAATCTATATCACCTGTGGTCCCATCCCTTCAGCTGTTATTGAATGTGGATCTATCTATTGTAATATGAACATATACTACAAAATAGTTGAAGGTTCGTTATGTTTACATACACTGTTAACGGTTAACTAGGTTGTGATTCCCCCCCCCCAGTTCTCCCGAGGATCTTCAGTAGAACGTGAAGGCTTCAGAAACTCCTGCTGAACCCTGCTCTTAGGCCGAGTTGGAGTTCTTGTCATGATAGGAGCCGACGTACAGCTTCCAGGTCATGTGGCCATCATGACAAAGCCGCTTCTGGCGAACCAGAGCAGCACATGGAAACGTGTTTACCTTCCCGCTTGGAGCGGTACCTATTTATCTACTTGCACTGAAGTGCTTTCGAACTGCTAGGTTGGCAGGAGCTGGGACAGAGCAATAACTGCCGACCTTCTGATCAGCAAGCCCTAGGCTCTGTGGTTTAACCCACAGCGCCACCTGGGTCTCCAGATGTGTTTTAATCTTATACTGGCAAATATAATATTTTAAACTGTTTTAATTTTGCCTTTTTATTTCAAATGTTTTACCTGTTTTTAACTTTTTAATGGATAACTTTAACATTTCTAGTAAACCGTGTAGATGTTTTGTTACCATCAAGTGGCATATGTTGTTGTTGTTTAGTCGTTTAGTCGTGTCCGACTCTTCGTGACCCCATGGACCATAGCACGCCAGGCACTCCTGTCTTCCACTGCCTCCCGCAGTTTGGTCAAACTCATGTTGGTAGCTTCGAGAACACTGTCCAACCATCTTGTCCTCTGACGTCCCCTTCTCCTAGTGCCCTCAATCTTTCCCAACATCAGGGTCTTTTCCAAGGATTCTTCTCTTCTCATGAGGTGGCCAAAGTATTGGAGCCTCAGCTTCACGATCTGTCCTTCCAGGGAGCACTCAGGGCTGATTTCCCTAAGAATGGATAGGTTTGATCTTCTTGCAGTCCATGGGACTCTCAAGAGTCTCCTCCAGCACCATAATTCAAAAGCATCAATTCTTCGGCGATCAGCCTTCTTTATGGTCCAGCTCTCACTTCCATACATCACTACTGGGAAAACCATAGCTTTAACTATACGGACCTTTGTCGGCAAGGTGATGTCTCTGCTTTTTAAGATGCTGTCTAGGTTTGTCATTGCTTTTCTCCCAAGAAGCAGGTGTCTTTTAATTTCGTGACTGCTGTCACCATCTGCAGTGATCAAGGAGCCCAAGAAGGTAAAATCTCTCACTGCCTCCATTTCTTCCCCTTCTATTTGCCAGGAGGTGATGGGACCAGTGGCCATGATCTTGGTTTTTTTGATGTTGAGCTTCAGACCATAATTTGCGCTCTCCTCTTTCACCCTCATTAAAAGGTTCTTTAATTCCTCCTCGCTTTCTGCCATCAAGGTTGTGTCATCTGCATATCTGAGGTTGTTGATATTTCTTCCGGCAATCTTAATTCCGGCTTGGGATTCATCTAGTCCAGCCTTTCGCATGATGAATTCTGCATATAAGTTAAATAAGCAGGGAGACAATATACAACCTTGTCGTACTCCTTTCCCAATTTTGAACCACTCAGTTGTTCCATATCCAGTTCTAACTGTAGCTTCTTGTCCCACATAGAGATTTCTCAGGAGACAGGTGAGGTGATCAGGCACTCCCATTTCTTTAAGAACTTGCCATAGTTTGCTGTGGTCGACACAGTCAAAGGCTTTTGCATAGTCAATGAAGCAGAAGTAGACGTTTTTCTGGAACTCTCTAGCTTTCTCCATAATCCAGCGCATGTTTGCTATTTGGTCTCTGGTTCCTCTGCCCTTTCGAAATCCAGCTTGCACTTCTGGGAGTTCTCGGTCCACATACTGCCTAAGCCTGCCTTGTAGAATTTTAAGCATAACCTTGCTAGCGTGTGAAATGAGCGCAATTGTGCGGTAGTTGGAGCATTCTTTGGCACTGCCCTTCTTTGGAATTGGGATGTAGACTGATCTTCTCCAATCCTCTGGCCATTGCTGAGTTTTCCAAACTTGTTGGCATATTGGGTATAGCACCTTAACGGCATCATCTTTTAAAATTTTAAATAGTTCAGCTGGAATATCATCACTTCCACTGGCCTTGTTATTAGCAGTGCTTTCTAAGGCCCATTTGACTTCACTCTCCAAGATGTCTGGCTCAAGGTCAGCAACCACACTACCTGGGGTGTACGAAACCTCCATGTCTTTCTGGTATAATTCCTCTGTGTATTCTTGCCACCTCTTCTTGATGTCTTCTGCTTCTGTTAGGTCCTTACCACTTTTGTCCTTGATTATGGTAATCTTTGTACGAAATGTTCCTTTCATATCTCCAATTTTCTTGAACAGATCTCTGGTTTTCCCCATTCTATTGTTTTCCTCTATTTCTTTGCATTGCTCATTTAAGAAGACCCTCTTGTCTCTCCTTGCTGTTTTTTGGAAATCTGCATTCAGTTTCCTGTATCTTTCCCTATCTCCCTTGCATTTTGCTTGCCTCCTCTCCTCCGCTATTTGTAAGGCCTCGTTGGACAGCCATTTTGCTTTCTTGCATTTCCTTTTCCTTGGGATGGTTTTCGTTGCTGCCTCCTGTATAATGTTACGAGCCTCCATCCATAGTTCTTCAGGCACTCTGTCCACCAAATCTAAATCCTTAAACCTGTTCCTCACTTCCACTGTGTATTCATAAGGGATTTGATTCAGACTGTATCTTACTGGCCCAGTGGTTTTTCCTACTTTCTTCAGTTTAAGCTGGAATTTTGCTATAAGAAGCTGATGATCTGAGTTACAGTCAGCTCCAGGTCTTGTTTTTGCTGATTGTATAGAGCTTCTCCATCTTTGGCTGCAGAGAATATAATCAATCTGATTTCGATGCTGCCCATTTGGTGATATCCATGTGTAGAGTCGTCTCTTGTGTTGTTGGAAGAGAGTGTTTGTGATGACCAGCTTGTTCTCTTGACAGAACTCTATTAGCCTTTGCCCTGCTTCATTTTGAACTCCAAGGCCAAACTTGCCAGTTGTTCCTTTTATCTCTTGATTCCCTACTTTAGCATTCCAATCCCCTGTAATGAGAAGAACATCCTTCTTTGGTGTCATTTCTAGAAGGTGTTGTAGGTCTTCATAGAATTGGTCAATTTCACTTTCTTCAGCTCCGGTAGTTGGTGCATAAACTTGGATTACTGTGATGTTAAAAGGTCTGCCTTGGATTCGTATCGAGATCATTCTGTCATTTTTGAGATTGCATCCCATTACAGCTTTTGCCACTCTTTTGTTGACTATGAGGGCCACTCCATTTCTACTACAGGATTCTTGCCCACAGTAGTAGATACGATAGTCACCCGAACTGAATTCGCCCATTCCCTTCCATTTTAGTTCACTGATGCCCAGGATGTCTATATTTATTCTTGTCATCTCATTTTTGACCACATCCAGCTTACCTCCACTCATGGTTCTTACATTCCAGGTTCCTATGCAATATTTTTCTTTACAGCATCGGACTTTCCTTTCGCTTCCAGGCATATCCGCAACTGAGCGTCCTTTCGGCTTTGGCCCAGCCGCTTCATCAGCTCTGAATCTACTTGTACTTGTCCTCCGCTCTTTCTCAGTAGCATGTTGGACGCCTTCCGACCTGAGGGGCTCATCTTCCAGCGTCATAACTTTTATATGCCTGTTGTCTTTGTCCATGGAGTTTTCTTGGCAGGGATACTGGAGTGGCTTGCCAGTTCCTTCTCCAGGTGGATCACGTTTAGTCAAAACTCTCCACTATGACCTGTCCATCTTGGGTGGCCCTGCATGGCATAGCTCATAGCTTCTCTGAGTTATTCAAGCCCCTTCGCCACGACAAGGCATTGATCCATGAAGGGGCAAGTGGCATATAGGCTTTATTAAATAATAATAAATAAAGATCTGCTCCCCCCCCCAATTGTAAGGGTTTTAGAAACCTACTTTTGTATTTTGTTTTTGTGGCACGTTTGCAATTCAGTCATACCTTGGATCCCAAATGCCTTGGTACTCGGACGTTTTGGCTCCTGAACACCACAAACCTGGAAGTGAGTGTCCCGGTTTGTGAATGCTTTTTGGAACCCAAACGTCTGATGAGGCTTCCGTGGCTTCCAATTGGCTGCAGGAACTTCCTGCAGCCAATCAAATGCTGTGCTTTGGTTTCTGAATAAAATTAAATACAGGCAAATCTTTGCTTTTCTTCTTTTCAGCTCAACCGTATGCTATCGTGGCTTCTCTCTGCTTTGCTCAGCCTCTCCAGGGAGCAACAACAGCGATCCTGAAGGAAAAACAAGTTTTAAAAAGAAATTGGGAGAAATTGTACACTCTCTGAGGCTTTACTTCAGAAGTGTCTAATCTTCAGCCCTGAACCACAGCTTACATCATCCCTGACCATTGGCCATGCTTGGTTGGGGCAGATGGAGATTTTGATGCTGCAACATCTGGAGGGCCAAAGCTTCCCCCATCTTATAATCTACTTGACTGGAAGCACAAATTGGTCACTGAAACCGGCATGCCCAAACAGATGAGCTATGTTTGACTGTTAAAGACATCATTTTCTGCTTTGCAAGTGTACCACAGTGGGTTTCCATGTTAAAATCAAATAACAGAATTGAGGTCAGTTCAGTTTCCTTTAACCAAAAGCTTCCCCGCTTGCTGGCTGATCTGCTCGCTCAGCCTTTCCCCATAACGGTGACAAGTTGGATTTTAAGTAGATGCCACATTCGGGATATATTCATGGTTCCAGACATTCCATAACATTCTGCATTCCACCCCCCAAAACATTTAGCAAGGACAAATCTGCACCATACTTTCTTATACCACTTTTAACAATTGTGGCTTCCCCCTGAAGAAGCGTAGTTTGTTAAGAGTGCCTTGAGTTGTTAGGAGATATCAGACCCGTCTTTATTGGGCTTACTGGTGCGTTGAGCCAGGACGCTGGCCTCTCAGGGGCACCCCAGCGCGTGGGGGAGCAGCCTGCGCGGCTTTGCCGGCGGCCTCCCCTTTCCCTGCGCACCCGCCAGCTGTAACCCCATCAACCATATGGCTGGCAGGTGTGCAGCCTGGTTAAATGAAACCGAACTGACCTCAATTCTGTTATTTGATTTTAACATGGGAACCGACTGTGGTATACTTGCGTGAGGAGAGCGATCCCCGCAGAGGCTTAGGATGGAAGCTGCGCCTCGCCAACTATATGGCTGGCAGGCGTGCAGCTTCCTTACCAAGCCTCCGCGGGAGGAGAGGGATCCCGCAGGGGTTTGGGAAAAGGTCAACAACTCTGGGAAATGGGGGGGGGCGCCAGAGGGATCTTTGGCTTTGCACCACGGCGCTTCATATGCTTAAGATTGCCCTGGTTTTTTTGGGGGGGTCTCTTTCCCTGCCGTCTCCGGAGATCGAACCTGGGACCGTCTCAGGATAGAAACACAATAACGGACCTTGTTTGAAAGGAGGAGAATTTGTGTGTTCTGGGAGGGAGGCGTCGCTCATTCCTATCCATTGGGTCAGTGAGCTCTGCTTCCTAGAGAGGCAGGAAGGTTTGGAGTGGGGAGGGGAGAGCCAAGGTTGGAGGGGGAGGGGCCTCCATCCACATTCCCGGACGAGGAGCAGGTCCGCAGAGGAGGAAGAAAAAGAGGTGCAAAAATATATCTATATATTGTGGGAGGGGGGAGAGAAGGATGCGCTTTTTCTCCCCCTGAATCTGCAAACAGGGCAGCTGGGAAGGGAGGGCAGGGTTTGGGGCGAGGTGGGGGGATGAAAGGAAAGTAGGGGAATGCTCCTCCTCCCCCTTCTTTCTGTGCGGAGGCGTGCCTTGATGGGTCTCCTTTGTGTCGAGAATCAAAGAGAGGGAAGGAGTCCGTGGAAGGGTTAAAGGAGGCAAGAGAGGCCTGGATAGAGACCCCCCCCCCGTCTCCCTCCCCTTCCTCATCTGGCGAGGCCCCTCCGGATGGAGAGGTGGGAGCTCTTGGGAGGAATATGCCAAGAAGGGTGAGCCGTCCAGGGGGGCCTCTGGGCAAAGGGGACCCTCAGGGGCGGAGGGAGGAGGGCAGAGGAAGTTAGGGGGTTGAGGGAGGGAGGGAGGGAAGCATCCCTGGGAGAGGAATCGAAGCCATCTTGGAGAAAGAGAGACTTGGGGGCTGCCTGCCTTGACTTCTTCCTCCTGCCCAGGAATCTGCCATGACTTCAAGTCGACCAGGGAGAGATCTCTGAACAAGAGGCCTGATCCACCCACCCTCTCCTCCCTTGAAGCTCAGTCCTTGCCCTGCCATAAGTCCCAGATCAGCAGCTTCATGGGGCGCTGGGGGCTGTTATAGCGAGTTCAACCATTAGGGGAAAGAGGAAAGGGAGGAAGCCCACTTTATTTCTGCCCTTGTCAACTACAGCCTCTCTCATATGGCTGTGTTTCTGTGAAGAAACATCGAAAGGGTTCCTACCCAGAGATAAGTGTGCCCAACTCTTCTCCATTCCACCAGGTTTCCATTATTGCTACTATTTCAGATCTCTTAAATCTGTGGGATTTAAGGGATTGGGAATATTGTTATAGAAATGGGTGGGGTTCCCCCCCAGGCTGTGTGATTATTACAATTGTTATTTTTATTTATTTACTGAATCTGTTAGTTGCTTTCTCTTGCCCAGGACAGCCCAAAGTGACTTACAACCAGGTGTTGTTGTGTTGTTGTTGTTGTTGTGTTCCATGGTTACACTCCAAGGTCTTCTTTGTTATGTTTCCTGTATTTTGGAGTGCAGAGAGAAGGCTGTTCTCTGGGCCTGCACCACTGTGAGGGAAACTGAGGCAGCCCCCTCAGGCAGCAGATGCAGAGAGGGGCAAGGAGGGGACAGAGCTGAGTCCCATTTGGCCTGCCCTGATTTATGTTGGCATAACACCACAGGCATTTGGGCTGGCGTGCCCCTCACCTCTGTTCTCCAGTGTAGCCAACTGGAACACGATCCAGGCTCTCGGAACCTGGACACGTTATCTGCAGAATTCATCCAGCGTTAGCGTGGTTGGCAGCAGATAAGACACAGAGAGAAATTCTTGCATATTTACAAGCAGTTTATTCTAGAAGCATATCAGAGCATATGCAGATACGTCTTCCTCCTTCAGCATAGCAAAGTAAAGTGAATACAATACAATAGCACAACAAACGGAATTAGCAGGAAAATCATTGCCTGGCATGTAGGACGCTTGAACCAGTCCCTTCCTGATACACTCTCTTGCACGGTGTACCTTTATCTGCAAGAACCTGGACCTTTGCTTGCAACTTTCTGAAGCTAGCAAATCAAAACATGAAATGTTGTCCTGATACACCTGTACTGGACAAGTCACCTTGACTTTGACATCCTGAAACAGTTGCATCAACCACTCGCAATCTGTGAGCGAGAATGAGAGAGTGTTGAGTTCCGCTGCATAGGAACTCAGACTCACTATTGTTTGCTCCCTGCACATCCAATCAACCAGACAGTGGTTGTACATGTAGCAAACGCCAGAAGAGCTTGTGCCACCTGTGACATCATTTCCGAAATTTGCATCTGCAAAGATCTCAAGACCTCCAATCTTCTGACTCGTGAACCTGAGTCTGTAGTACGTAGTGCCTCGAAGATAGCGACCTATGCGCTGCAGAGCTTGCCAATCCTGAACAGTAGGATTGTTAGCATGCCTGCCAAGCAAATCACAGCTTGCAGCAATGTCAGGTCTTGAACATTTTGCAATGAAGCACAGCTTGCCTAGAACACATCTATACAAAGTAGTGTCAGAAAATGCTTCTGTGTTATCATCTCTCTGATAACCTGGCACCATAGGTGTGTCTATAGGATTTGCATTACCCAAATCCATCCTGTTCAATACCTCTGTAATTTCCTGGGTCTGGTGCACCAGAAAATTACCTTCTTTGTCTTTCTCAACTTCCAGAGAAAGATAGTTGGAAACCTCACTAAGATCCTCCATGGTGAAGTGTTCCTGCAACTGAGCAAGTGTACGCTGGTACAAATCCTTGTGTTTCCAGAAGATAAGCAAATCACTATTAAAACAAAAACAATACAGTTTGTGCTCCCCCCCCCTTCCTTGACAGAGAAAGCAACATCTCTGTTAGTGTTTTGTCCCAACACCTGGCACTCTGCTTGAGACCAAACAGGGATTTCTTCAGCTTGCAGACCATCCCCTGTGGTACCTGCACTCCTGCAGATGGGAGTAAAAACAGCTCCTCCTGCAAAATCCCAATCAAAACATTAGCATCCAAAACAAAATGTGATACGTGCATTTTCTCCTCTGAAGCAATCTTGAACAAAAGCCTTAAGCTCTCATACTTTACATTGGGTGCAATAGTCTCAATGTTGTCTTCACCTGGAACCTGTGAAAAACCTGTTGCGACCAGTTTGGCTCTGTACCTCAAAATCTTGCCATGTTGGTCAGTTTCGGCCTTAAAGACCCACCTGCTGTCTACCAGCTTCATTCCTGGGACTTTTGGCACTAGTTCCCAGGTCTGATTCCTGCCTAAGGAATCAATTTCTGCTTTCATGGCAGCTAGCCATGGCTGAGCATCTTTAGAGGTCAACTCCTTAACCTCCTTGAAGCTTGCAGGTTCAAAAACCTTTTCTGAGCTACCAAGAACAGCAACAGTAGTCTTAGCAAACTCATCAGCAAATCTCTCAGGCTGTTTGCCTGTTGTGGCCTCTTCAGATCTGTGAACACTACGCTGATCTTCCACACTCATCTCCTCTTTCTCTAGAGAAAAATGGTCAATGGTGAGCAGTGATTCTCCCAATTCAGTGTCAGACTCAACTGCAGGTCTGAGTGAGGTTTCAACACCTTTGTAGCTTGCTGTATCACTTACAACAGCAGCACCACTTCTTCCTCCCACTGAATTAGAACCATCTTGATCCTCATCTGCTGCCTGTGCTGCTTCATCCTCATTTGGAGGTACCTGGAACTTTGAACCATCACCGTCTAGGTGAACCTGGAAAAGTCCCACATTTTCCACCCCCTTGGGATTGACATCATCATCTAGGTGAACCTGGGAAATTCCCATATTTTCCACCCCCTTGGGATTGACATCACCATCTGGGTGAACCGGGGAGATTCCCACACTTTCCATCCACTCGGGATTTGCATCGTGCAACAAGGGTGCAAATCCTTGCTGCAAAGAGTTCCCAGAGTTCCCAGCTCCCTGACACAAACCACCCTCCCAAGGACTTTTGGGATGTGAGAGATCCTTTTGAATTCGCTTCTCATCCAGGAAAGCATCTAGCTTCTGAGAAGTGAATTCTCCACTGGGATTTGAGCATCTCACTCCAATGGGATTGGAACATACACTCTTGGTGTTCCTTGCCTCATTCACTGAGAGAGTCAGTTGACCGTCTTGGTCATCTGCTGCCTCATTCACTGAAAGTGTCATTTGACCAGCTAGGTCAGCATGAATCACTTCACAGGGTGTGGAAGTCTGTTTGCTGGACAGCTTCCCATTTTCAGCAATTACCTCATTGTGCTCTTCACAAGAATCACAGGGTTTAATCTCCAAACCCTGAACCACTTCAGGCAACTTAGACACCTCTTGCAATCCCAGGTGACCATTGGTGTGATGAAGTTCGTGGACACCATCTGCAAGAAGAAGCTTGTCAGTGTTAGCATCACAAGCAACTTCATCAGATACATTTTCATCCACATCAACATTTACATCGTCAGCATCAAAATCAAAAGGCATCACATATTGATTATTAACTCTTTTAGCATGCAGAAAATCCTCATCGTCTTTCCTGATGAGACAGCTTCTATTTCTGAAAGAAATTCCATACCCTCCTTCAGACAACTGCGAAATGGAAAGCAAATTAACTTTCGCCTTTCGCACAAACAAAACATCACATAACAATAAGTTCAGCGATGCAATGTGAACATGTCCAGTTCCTTGAACTTCAAAAAGTTCTCCACCTGTCTTCACCAGACCGTCCTGTGAAGCAAAGGAAAATAAACAAACTTCTGTCACTGCAAATGTGCCTCTGAACTGTAGAGTTAACCACAAACTGGCCTCGGAGTTTTGGAGAAAAATCACCCCCCTTCTCCGTCCTTTCGGTGTTGTCTTTTTGCACTGTGGGCTCCTCACTCCCCTTCTGCTTCTCTGACTCAGCTGCAGGCTTGTGATTTTCCACCTCTGGAGAAACTGTTTTTGCAAGCATCACATTTTGCTGCTCTGTGGGCTCCTGGTCTTTGTGATTACCAGCTGGCACAGTTATGGGCTGCTGTCCGCCCCCCTTCTGCTGGGCTTCGTCATCTGGGACTGTTGTGGGTTGGTCCTCGCTGCCCCCCTTCTGTGACGCAGCTGCAGACTTGTGTTTACGTCTGGCATTCCGGGAAGACTTAGAAGACTGAACTTCATTCCCACGGGACGCCTGGGACTTCTTAGCATTAGCTTCAAATCTCCCCCTGTTGACCGCACGGGTGTGTGGGATGACGTCATCTCCCCCTGTGGTGTGCAACCTGCACCCCCAGCCATTTCCATTGAAGCATTCTTTGCTTGCTGCACCTCTTATGCAAGTGGTGCCCGCAGCTTCTGCATTCCAGCAATCAGCCCCTCTCTGGAGAAACGGAGAGCTAGAGCTGCCAACCTCACTGTTGCCGCTTTCCCATTTATGGGCTAGCTTCAATGAATCCCATTGCGCTGTGCGCTGTTGCACTCAGCAACATGAATCAATTCAGAAGGACTTAAACTTAAAAGAAGCAATCTTCTGGCAAAAGAATCATTTGACACCCAGCTGTTAGGCTTGGGGTCTGGGGGATGGGCCCTCTCCCCTTCAGCGGTGACGGTGTACAAGACTCCTGCTTGTCGCAACCTCTTCTCTGTACACTTCGCCCATTCTCTGTAATTCCCTTCCCTAAGGAAGATTACGTCTTCAGAGCTTTGCAAAGTCTCCATTTTCCCTGCTCTAACTGACTTGGGGAAAATGCTGTTTGCAGCTCTTCTCACTGTCCTCACAGTCATTAATCACTGTGACAGTTTTACTGCCAGCCATAAAACTTCCTCGGCTGCATAGATCAAAGTCTCTGCTTGTAAAAAGCCTTTCGCTTTTACATACCTTTGCACTTCTCTCGGTCCGACGTTTTCCAGCATTCTTTAGCTGCATTCGGATCACGCTGCTCTGCTGCCTGGGTCAGAACACCAGCCGGTTCTGCTACCCCCTGGCCGATTTGCCATTCCACTGGGCCCATAACCCGATTGTTGTCATAACACCACAGGCATCTGGGCTGGCGTGCCCCTCACCTCTGTTCTCCAGTGTAGCCAACTGGAACCCGACCCAGGCTCTTGGAACTTGGACACGTTATCTGCAGAGTTCATACAGCGTTAGCGTGGTTGGCAGCAGATAAGACACAGAGAGAAATTCTTGCATATTTACAAGCAGTTTATTCTAGAAGCATATCAGAGCATATACAGATACGTCTTCCTCCTTCAGCATAGCGAAGTAAAGTGAATACAATACAATAGCACAACAAACGGAAATATACATCATGTGACACACTCAACATCCTCTTCCAAGCCTGTTCCTTTTTAAGGTGGAACAGAATCTACTATCAAATCCTAACAATTTAACCCTCTATCTTCTCATCCAGTGGAAGGTGCTGTCCCATTGCCAGTGTCCTAGACAAAGTGCAGCAGCCTCGGGAAGTAAATGGTGCTGGATTTTTTGGGAATGTGTGCAGTTGGACTGTATCAGGAAGATCTTGGAGATCATGGAAGAAGGAGGAAATGAAATACAGATATTCAGCATTTTCAGAAGAGGGGGAAGAAGGGGAAAGTGTATCCAACTAGATAAGACTCCCATCATCCCTGGCCATGGGTCATCCTTGCTTTGGTAGATGGTACTTTGTGTCCAAAATGGGACTTGGGTGGTGCTGTGGTTTAAACCACTGAGCCCTAGGGCTTGCTTATCAGATGGTTGGCGGTTCGAATCCCTGTGATGGGCTGAGCTCCCGTTGCACGGTCACTGCTCCTCCCAACCTAGCAGTTCAAAAGAACATTAAAGCACAAGTAGATAAATAGGTACCACTCCGGCAGGAAGGTAAACGGCATTTCTGTGCGCTGCTCTGGTTTGCCAGAAGTGGCTTAGTCATGCTGGCCATATGACCTGGAAGCTGTACGCCAGCTCCCTTGGCCAGTAAAGCAAGATGAGCTCTGCAACCCCAGTGTTGTCCGTGACTGGACCTAATGGTTAGGGGTCCCTTTACCTTTACTTTGTGTCTAACCACAACTGGAGGTTCAGAGATGCCTCACCTCAGCATAGAAGGTTCCTCTAGGGCAGCAAATCTTGGTTCCCCAGATGTTCTTGTACTGCAACTTCCATAAACACTGATCACTGGCCCTGATGGCTAGGAATGATGGGAATTGTAGTCCCACAACATCTGGGGACCCAAGGTAGAGAAAGGCTGCTCTAGGGCTCTGTTATTTGGGAGTTGGTGAAACTGGATCTTAAGGGTCCTTGAGAAATTTCCCAGGGATTATGATTGGTATCTAGACCAATCTATGGTCGTCAACAGGTTTGACACACCTATCAGCCAATCACCTATTCCCACCACGCTTCTGAGTAATACCCCTCCCCACCCTCCCACTATATGTAAGGGTCTGGTGACTTTTGTTTCAGTGTATCTGAAGAAGTGTGCATGCACATGGAAGCTCATACCAATGACAAACTTAGCTGGTCTCTAAGGAGATGAGCGCCGCAACCCCAGAGACTGGCACGACTGCACCTAATGGTCAGAGGTCCCCTTTACCTTTTAAGGAGCTACTGGAAGGAATTTTTCTATTTTATTTTTATTTTTATCTAGACCCTAACACTATAAATCCAATGTGCCCACACTGGCAGGTGTGGAAGATGATTGTGCAGAGGATGAATAACTTCATGATGAACTTAGGACCCTGATGAATAGTGGGCAGGTTCATGGACTTAGAGCAGCTCCCTTTCCTGTGAGAAACCACTTTTTATAAAAAGTAAACCCCGCAATTCAACCGCATTCTAAGATAATGCTGCTTCATTAACGTTTCCTAAGGGTTTGGAAAGGCTGGTGATGCAATCCCATTATTTAACATTATTTCATTTGCCTTTCCTAAAATGTTGGAACATATGGAGGATATGAGATAATGTATAAGATGTTTAAAAAGAGCAGGCGCTAATTGATGTGTGTAAAATTCCTTTATTCTCTTCCTAGAAAACAAATAGGATTTTCTATCCCCCCACCTTGGTCGAAAAAAGACAGTGGAGAAGGCAGTCAAAATTCTGGTGGGCCATGTCCAATGGAAATAACGAAGAAACCATTTAAATACATGGAGTGTGAAAAGAGAGAGGATAAACAATTTGAAAACATGGAGTGTGGAAAGAGCTTCACTGACAGTGGAAAACTTAGAATTCATCAACGGACTAACACGGGGGAGAAACCATTTAAATGTATGGAGTGTGGACAGAGCTTCAGTCAGAGTGGAGGCCTTAGAAAACATCAACGGAGTCACACGGGGGAGAAACCATTTAAATGTATGGAGTGTAGAAAGAGCTTCAGTCAGAGTGGACACCTTAGAATACATCAACGGAGCCACACGGGGGAGAAACCATTTAAATGTATGGAGTGTGGAAAGAGCTTCAGTCGGAGTGGAGCACTTAGAATTCATCAACGGATTCACACGGGGGAGAAACCATTTAAATGTATGGAGTGTGGAAAGAGCTTCAGTCAGAGTGGAGAGCTTAGAACTCATCAACGGATTCACACAGGGGAGAAACCATTTAAATGCATGGAGTGTGGAAAGAGCTTCACTGAGAGTGGAACACTTAGAAAACATCAACGGAGTCACACAGGGGAGAAACCATTTGAATGCATGGAGTGTGGAAAGAGCTTCACTGACAGTGGAAGCCTTAGAATACATCAACGGAGTCACACGGGGGAGAAACCATATAAATGTATGGAGTGCGGAAAGAGCTTCAGTCAGAGTGGAAGCCTTAGAATACATCAACGGAGTCACACGGGGGAGAAACCATTTAAATGTATGGAGTGCGGAAAGAGCTTCAGTCAGAGTGGAGACCTTAGAATACATCAACGGAGTCACACGGGGGAGAAACCATTTAAATGTATAGAGTGTGGAAAGAGCTTCAGTAAGAGTGGAGACCTTAGAAAACATCAATGGTCTCACACACAGGAGAAACCATTTAAATGTATGGAGTGTGGGAAGGGCTTCAGTGAGAGTGGACCACTTAGAAAACATCAACGGTCTCACACGGGGGAGAATCCATTTAAATGTATGGAGTGTGGAAAGAGCTTCAGTGAGAGTGGACAACTTAGAATACATCAACGGAGTCACATGGGGGAGAAACCATTTGAATGCATGGAGTGTGGAAAGAGCTTCATTCAGAGTTCAGACCTTAGAAACCATCAACGGACTCACACAGGAGAGAGACCATTTAAATGTATGGAGTGTGGAAAGAGCTTCAGTCAGAGTGGAGACGTTGGGAAACATCAACGGATTCACACAGGAGAGAAACCATTTAAATGTGTGGAGTGTGGAAAGAGCTTCAGTGAGAGTGGAACACTTAGAATTCATCAACGGAGTCACACGGGGGAGAAACCATTTGAATGCATGGAGTGTGGAAAGAGCTTCATTCAGAGTTCAGACCTTAGAAACCATCAACGGACTCACACAGGAGAGAGACCATTTAAATGTATGGAGTGTGGAAAGAGCTTCAGTCAGAGTGGAGACGTTGGGAAACATCAACGGATTCACACAGGAGAGAAACCATTTAAATGTGTGGAGTGTGGAAAGAGCTTCAGTCAGAGTGGAAACCTTAGAAAACATCAACGGACTCACATGGGGAGAAACTATATAAGTGCCAGGGAAGTGGACTGTGGTTCAGTTAAAGTTGAAGTCGAAGTCTTACAAACCATCAAAAGACTCTGAGGGGTAAAAGCTGTAAGAGTGGAAACTGTACAAGCCATGAATTAACTAAAAAATGAGAAATGGTTTAAATAGAAGGAGTGTTGATTCTGCTTTGGTTATTATGGAACACTTTAAAGTGTAGAGCCTCTTTCTCTCCAAGTTGACACTTTATTTCACTTCAATAACAGGAAATCAATCTTAAATGCATGCAGCATATTTGAGCTTCTGTTGTTTGTATGTAACATTGTCTAGACATGTTTTTAAAGTAATGACGGTAACATTTCACAATAGTAAGCATAATATAATATTTAATGTACTGTTAGATAGGGAGGGGAGTGTGTGAGTCTGTAGTGTTGTTCTGAAATGTTTGTATCTGGGAATGGAGAGTTGCACAAAGTGGAGCTGAGATTGGTGGTGTTGCTTTGGAAGCAGAGTTAGATTAATATTATAGGAACAGCAACATAACTCCCACTGTTATAATTGCAATAATCAATGAATCCATGAAGACACAGAAAGACGGTAAGCGCATTATTATATACCCAAGGTAATCTTGAAACCCTCATCTATTCTTTTGATTTATAGATATATTGTAGTCGTGTCCGACTCTTCGTGACCCCATGGACCATAGCACGCCAGGCACTCCTGTCTTCCACTGCCTCCCGCAGTTTGGTCAAACTCATGTTCGTAGCTTCGAGAACACTGTCCAACCATCTCATCCTCTGTCGTCCCCTTCTCCTTGTGTCCTCAATCTTCCCCAACATCAGGGTCTTTTCCAGGGAGTCTTCTCTTCTCATGAGGTGGCCAAAGTATTGGAGCCTCAGCTTCACGATCTGTCCTTCCAGTGAGCACTCAGGGCTGATTTCCTTCAGAATGGATAGATTTGATCTTCTTGCAGTCCATGGGACTCTCAAGAGTTTCCTCAAGCACCATAATTCGGCAATCAGCCTTCTTTATGCTCCAGCTCTCACTTCCATACATCATTACTGGGAAAACCATGGCTTTAACTATACGGACCTTTGTAGGCAAGGTGATGTCTCTGCTTTTTAAGATGCTGTCTAGGTTTGTCATTGCTTTTCTCCCAAGAAGCAGGCGTCTTTTAATTTCATGACTGCTGTCACCATCTGCAGGGATCAAGAAAGTAAAATCTCACTGCCTCCATTTCTTCCCCTTCTATTTGCCAGGAGGTGATGGGACCAGTGGCCATGATCTGGGTTTTTTTGATGTTGAGCTTCAGACCATATTTTGCGCACTCCTCTTTCACCCTCATTAAAAGCTTCTTTAATTCCTCCTCACTTTCTGCCATCAAGGTTGTGTCATCTGCATATCTGAGGTTGTTGATATTTCTTCCGGCAATCTTAATTCCGGCTTGGGAATCATTCAGTCCAGCCTTTCGCATGATGAATTCTGCATATAAGTTAAATAAGCATGGAGACAATATACAACCTTGTCTTTCTGCTTTCCCAATTTTGAACCAATCAGTTGTTCCATATCCAGTTTTAACTGTAGCTTCTTGTCCCACATAGAGATTTCTCAGGCGACAGATGAGGTGATCAGGCACTCCCATTCCTTTAAGAACTTGCCATAGTTTGCTGTGGTCGACACAGTCAAAGGCTTTTGCATAATCAATGAAGTAGTAGTAGACGTTTTTCTGGAACTCTCTAGCTTTCTCCATAATCCAGCGCATGTTTGCTATTTGGTCTCTGGTTCCTCTGCCCCTTCGAAATCCAGCTTGCACTTCTGGGAGTTCTCGGTCCACATACTGCCTAAGCATGCCTTGTAGAATTTTAAGCATAACCTTGCTAGCGTGTGAAATGAGCGCAATTGTGCAGTAGTTGGAGCATTCTTTGGCACTGCCCTTCTTTGGGATTGGGATGTAGACTGTAATTCTCCAATCCTCTGGCCATTGCTGAGTTTTCCAAACTTGCTGGCATATTGGGTGTAGCACCTTAACAGCATCATCTTTTAAAATTTTAAACAGTTCAGCTGGAATATCATCACTTCCACTGGCCTTGTTATTAGCAGTGCTTTCTAAGGCCCATTTGACTTCACTCTCCAGGATGTCTGGCTCAAGGTCAGCAACCACACTTCCTGGGGTGTACGAGACCTCCATGTCTTTCTGGTATAATTCCTCTCTGTATTCTTGCCACCTCTTCTTGATGTCTTCTGCTTCTGTTAGGTCCTTACCACTTTTGTCCTTTATTACGGTAATCTTTGTCTGAAATGTTCCTTTCATATCTCCAATTTTCTTGAACAGATCTCTGGTTTTCCCCATTCTGTTGTTTTCCTCTATTTCTTTGTATTGCTCGTTTAAGAAGGCCCTCTTGTCTCTCCTTGCTATTTTTTTGAAATCTGCATTCAGTTTCCTGTATCTTTCACTATCTCCCTCGCATTTTGCTTGCCTCCTCTCCCACGCTATTTGTAAGGCCTCATTGGACAGCCATTTTGCTTTCTTGCATTTCCTTTTCCTTGGGATGGTTTTCATTGGCCTCCTGTATAATGTTACGAGCCTCCATCCATAGTTCTTCAGGCACTCTGTCCACCAAATCTAAATCCTTAAGCCTCTTCCTCACTTCCACTGTGTATTCATAAGGGATTTGATTTAGATTGTATCTTACTGGCCCAGTGGTTTTTCCTACTTTCTTCAGTTTAAGCTGGAATTTTGCTATAAGAAGCTGATGATCTGAGCCACAGTCAGCTCCAGGTCTTGTTTTTGCTGACTGTATAGAGCTTCTCCATCTTTGGCTGCAGAGGATATAATCAATCTGATTTTGATGCTGCCCATTTGGTGATATCCATGTGTAGAGTAGTCTCTTGTGTTGTTGGAAAAGAGTGTTTGTGATGACCAGCTTGTTCTCTTGACAGACCTCTATTAGCCTTTGCCCTGCTTCCTTTTGAACTCCAAGGCCAAACTTGCCAGTTGTTCCTTTTATCTCTTGATTCCCTACTTTAGCATTCCAATCCCCTGTAATGAGAAGAACATCCTTCTTTGGTGTCATTTCTAGAAGCTGTTGTAAGTCTTCATAGAACTGGTCAATTTCAGTTTCTTAAGCACCAGTAGTTGGTGCATAAACTTGGATTACTGTGATGTTAAAAGGTCTGCCTTGGATTCGTATCGAGATCATTCTGTCATTTTTGAGATTGCATCCCAGAACAGCTTTTGCCACTCTTTTGTTGACTATAAGGGCCACTCCATTTCTTCTACGGGATTCTTGCCTACAGTAGTAGATATGATAGTCACCCGAACTAAATTCGGCCATTCCCTTCCATTTTAGTTCACTGATGCCCAGGATGTCAATATTTATTCTTGCCATCTCATTTTTGACCACATCCAGCTTACATTCATGGTTCTTACATTCCAGGTTCCTATGCAATATTTTTCTTTACAGCATTGGACTTTCCTTTCGCTTCCAGGCATATCCGCAACTGAGCAACCTTTTGGCTTTGGCCCAGCCGCTTCATCAGCTCTGAATCTACTTGTACTTGTCCTCCGCTCTTCCTCAGTAGCATGTTGGACGCCTTCCGACCTGAGGGGCTCATCTTCCAGCGTCATAACTTTTATATGCCTGTTGTCTTTGTCCATGGAGTTTTCTTGGCAGGGATACTGGAGTGGCTTGCCAGTTCCTTCTCCAGGTGGATCACGTTTAGTCAAAACTCTCCACTATGACCTGCCCATCTTGGGTGGCCCTGCACGGCATAGCTCATAGCTTCTCTGAGTTATTCAAGCCCCTTCGCCACGACAAGGCATTGATCCATGAAGGGGATATTGTGTTTTATATATATATATATATATATATATATATATATATATATATATATATAGTGTTTATAGATACAGTGGTGTCTCGACTTACGAAGGTAATCCGTTCCGACGGCACCTTCGCAAGTCGGAAAATTTGTAAGTCGAAGCCCCCATAGGAATGCATTGGGGGGGAGAGACTGAAACATTCGTAAGTCGAAGAAACTGCATCTAAAATTTTGTAAATCGAGGAAAACCCATCTAAAGCCGCCCGCAGTTTCCCTTCGGATGTCAATGAATTTGTTAGTGCGTGGCCATTTTTTTCCTTCGGATGTCGAAAATTTCGTAAGTTGAGTCATTCGTAAGTCAAGGTACCACTGTATATATATTTGGTGGCAGGAGAAATTAAAGGGCTATTTAGTGGTGTAACCAGGAAAGGCTCTGTTCCTAGCTGCACATCTTGCATGAGGAGGGAAGGGGGCACAGGGAAGAAGGGG
The DNA here is from genome assembly GCF_965207765.1 of Zootoca vivipara. Lineage (NCBI taxonomy): Eukaryota > Metazoa > Chordata > Lepidosauria > Squamata > Lacertidae > Zootoca > Zootoca vivipara. Next base: position 109,542,196 of record NC_142584.1, on the reverse strand, counting down.
CCGTACCAGAGCATCTCAAAGCAATGTGCTGGGGCGGGGGGGCACAGTGACACAAGTGTGTGTAGAATGCTATCCCCAAAATGACACAGGGGAGACACAAAATGGATGAGTATAATATGGAAGGAGGTCCCAAACCAAGAGTGCTTAGGGTCAATTCCTTCCATATCCACTAGCTGCCCCAAGGCAGGAGCCACCTCTGGCCACTTAGGGTGGAAAGCCTCCCTCCACCTTTGAAACTGGACATGCTCCTAGGGCAGTGATGGCGAACCTTTTAGAGACTGAGTACCCAAACTGCAACGCAAAACCCACTTGTTTATCACAAAGTGCCAGCACATTTCTTCTTTGGACTACTGCTGTAATAAATAATCCTTCATAAAAAGTTACTGCATTGCATTCTTCATTAAATTATCTTTCCATTGATATGTAATATTATGGTATAACCCAATGCTTTTTTGCTTTAAAAACTTTTTTAGGGGGTACATTTATTTTGACTCAAGAATATCCCCACTGGGGGAGGGGATAAATACAGTTCAAATTGGGGGGAAATAAATAAAGAACCATTTAAATACACAGAGTGTGAAAAGAGAGAGGATAAACAATTTGAAAGAATGGAGTGTGGAAAGAGCTTCACTGACAGTGGAAAACTTAAAATTCATCAACGGGCTCACAATAAATTGGGGGAAAATAAATAAAGAACCTCTCCAAGTTGACACTTTCTTTCACATCAATAAGAGGAAATCAATCTTAAATGCATGCAGCGTATTTGAGCTTTGTTCTTTGTATGTAACATTGTCTAGACATGTTTTTAAAGTAATGACGGTAACATTTCACAATAGTAAGCATAATATAATATTTAATGTACTTTTAGATAGGGAGGCGGAGTGTGTGAGTCTGGAGTGTTGCTTCTGAATGAGGATGGACTGAGAGTGAGCTGGTTTTGGTGTTTGGTGGAGGGAGTTGGAAATGTTTGTATCTGGGAATGGGAAGTTTCACAAAGTGGTGCTGAGAATGCTGGTGTTGCTCTAGAAGCAAAGTTAGATTGATAGTATAGGAACAGCAACATTACTCCTACTGTTATAAGTGCAATAATGGAACCATGAAGGCACAGAAAGATTGTAAGCATCTACTTATATGCCCACAGTAATCTTGAAAGCCTCATCTATTCTTTTGATTTATAGATAGATTTTGTATGGATACATTTGGTGGCAGGAGAAATAAAAGGGCTATTTAGTGGTGTAACCAGGAAAGGCTCTGTTCCTAGCTGCATGTCTTGCATGAGGAGGGAAGGGGGCACAGGGAAGAAGGGGCCGTACCAGAGCATCTCAAAGCAATGTGTGGGGAGGGGGGGGAACAGTGACACAAGTGTGTGTAGAATGCTATCCCCAAAATGACACAGGGGAGAAACAAAATGGATGAATATAATGTGGAAGGAGGTTCAGGCAGGTCCCAAAGCGAGAGTGCTAAGGGTCAATTTCCTCCATATCCACCAGCTGCCCCAAGGCAGGAGCCACCTCTGGGCACTTAGGGTGGGAAGCCTCCCTCCACGTTTGAAACTGGACATGCTCCTAGGGCAGTGGTGGGAAACCTTTTAGAGACTGAGTACCCAAACTGCAACGCAAAACCCACTTGTTTATCACAAAGTGCCAGCACGACAATTCTACCTGTATATCTATTTCCCCCCTGTTTGTTTCACATTTCTTCTTTATGTACTGTTGTAATAAAAAATCTATATACCAGTAAATTAAAATGTCAATGTTTGCGTGCATCCACTTTTCTCCGAAACAGCTTGACCGACTGCGTTGAAATTTGGAGACAACGTTCCATACCAATAAGGGAGTGTTTGCATGAACTTAGATTATATAGATCTCACACCTGTCACAGGTAAAAACATGATTTTGTGTAAAAAAACACAGCACCCTCCAGTGGACGTCAAACAAACAGATATTGCTATCCTTTGGTATAGCAATAGCGCCATCTGTTGGACGTCAAAGGGAAACATCCTATAGAACCCCAGGGACGCCTCGCAGAACCGGGGGGGGGGGGAATAAGAATATAAAACGTTTCCACATTCCCGCCCCCTCCTCCACCTCCTACCGGTACCTCTCCATCGAGGTCTCTCCAGATCCATAGCTGCCGGGGGGAGGGGGGGGAGAGGTAGACCGGCAGCCTCACCGCTTCTCACCTCGCAGCATCCGCAGCTGCCACCACCACCGCAGGGGACACGACGGGCCATGAAGCAGCCGCCTCCACCACCACAAGAGGCAGGCCGGACCTCGCTTCTCCTCACCCCCACTGCCGGACGGAGAGGGAGGCCAGCAGGCAGGCTGGGCCTCGCCGCTCCTGTACTCACACGCCAATGGCGCAAGAAGCAGGCCAGGCCTCGCCTATCCTCCCCACCCACCGCCACCATCTCCACCTCCGCCGCCGCTGTGCCCCCTCCTGAGCAGACGGCAGGAAAGAGGAAGACTCCAACACTCACCCACATCCTCAGAGGGCCCCACCCACACCTGCTCTGACTGACACAGGGGACCCACCCCAACATGACCTACAGGTAGCCCACCAACCCCCTCACCCATTGGGATCCACCGGGGAACCCACACACAGCCTCCCCAAACTGGATACGGTATGTGTGGGGGGGGACAGAGAGGGGACGGGGGAAGGGTCTCATCTTTTATGGACTCAGCTAGTACATTCTTCATTAAATTATCTTTCCATTGATATGTAATGATATGGTATTTTAAAAAACGTTTAGGGGGTACTCTCATTTTGACTGAAAAATATCACCACTGGGGGAGGGGATGAATACAGTTCAAATTGGGAAAAATAAACACAGTGGTACCTCAGTTTTCGAACAGCTTAGTTCTCAAACTACTTGGAACCTAAATAAAATTTCCTTCCAGTAACACTGTAGAGACCAACTAAGTTTGTCATTGGTATGAGCTTTCGTATTTATGCACACTTCTTCAGATACACTGAAACAGAAGTCCCCAGACCCTTATATATAGTGAGAGGGTGGAGCTGGGGTATTACTCAGAAGGGTGGTGGGAATGGGTGATTGGCCGATAGGTGTGGTAAACGTGTTGACTCTTAACAACGGCAATTGGTCTTGCAGGAAAAAGCAAGGGGTGAGATGGCAAAAAATAGCTTTAACGTGTAGAATGAGATAAGAATCCAATGTTTCTATTCAGACCAGGTCTCTCCATGGTTTTACGTTTGGTAATAAGTTGCAATTCGGCAACTTCTCTTTCCAGTCTATTTCTGAAATTCTTCTGTAATAAGACAGCTACTTTGAGATCTTGTATAGAATGTCCTGGGATACTGAAGTGTTCTCCTACTGGTTTCTCTGTCTTGTGATTCCTGATGTCAGGATGTTCAGTGTATCTGAAGACATGTGCATGTACACGAAAGCTCATGCCAATGACAAACTTAGTTGGTCTCTAACACAAACTTAGTTGGTCTCCCTAAGTTTGTAGGGGATGGGGGGGCACTGTGGGTTAATCCACAGAGCCTAGGGCATGCTGATCAGAAGGTCGGCAGTTCGAATCCCCATGACGGGGTGATCTCCCGTTGCTCGGTCCCAGCTCCTGCCAACCTAGCAGTTGGAAACCACATCAAAGTGCAAGTAGATAAATAGGTACCGCTCCGGCGGGAAGGTAAACGACATTTCCGTGCGCTGCTCCAGTTCACCAGAAGTGGCTTAGACATGCTGGCCACATGACCCGGAAGCTGTACACCAGCTCCCTCGGCCAGTAAAGCGAGATGAGTGCCGCAACCCCAGAGTCGGTCACGACTGGACCTAATGGTCAGGGATCCCTTTACCTTTACTGTGTGTCTACCCACAACTGGAGGGTCAGAGATGCCTCACCTCAGCATACTGACTCCCTCGGCCAGTAAAGCGAGATGAGCTCCGCAACCCCAGAGTCGTCCTAACAGTCTTTGGTCCATTTACCTACGGTGCTACTGAAAGGAATTTTTTTGTTGTTGTTTCGATTACCTCAGACCAACATGGCTACCCACCTATAACTAATACTTGGAACCTGAACACTTCAAACTCAGAAATGAGTGTTCCAGTTTTGGAACTTTTTTCGGAAGCCGAACGTCCTCTGTTCTGAGTATAACTTTTGTTTTGGGTGCCATACTTCCGTTTTCCTTGTGAGGGAAGGTGGGCTAGGCAGCAAGTGAGCAGGTACCTGCTGGCCTCCAGCGATAGGTTCCTCCACCACAACAGCAACCACCCCCTCCTCCAGCTCTGGTGGCCCCAACTCAGAGTGAGGGAAGGCTGGGCCAGGCGGCAAGTAGGAGTGGGATTGGCAAGTAGGAGTGGGATCGGGCTGCTCCTCTAGGAAGCGTTGCCGGTTGCACGGGAACAGGAGCTGGATCGGGGCTGCTCAGCTAGGGAGGTGTAGGCTCCCTCACACTATCCATTGAGGGGTTTGCGGCTGCATCAGATCCCCTGCAACCCCATGAAGGCAGCCAGGCTGAATAGTTGCTGGGGTTGGGGAAGGTGGAGGCAGCCCAGAAGCTGCATCTGAGAGCCCCTGCACCACCTGAAGGCAACCAGGCACTCCTCAGCGTGCAAGCAGGAGTGGAGGCGGGGATCTCTCTGGGTGAAGCCTCCACGTCTGAGAGATCCCCACCCTGCTCCTGAAGAAGGCTGCCTTCAGAGGTCTTCTAAAAGTTATGTAATTCTTTCTCTCTCTGACATCTGCTATTGAGAGGGGGTGTTCCACAGGGAGGGTGCCACTACTGAGAAGGCCCTCTGCCTGGTCCCCTGTAAATGTGAGGGAACTGCCAGAAGACCCTCAGAAGTGTACCTCAGTGATTATGGGATATTTTCTTTTCCTTGTGTTAGATGGATGTTGAAACAAGGTGTGATTGACAAGGCCATGTCCTGATCACAGATTTCTGCCCAACACCACTCCTCTTCTGTGACGTGATGTTTTGATGACACTGTGAGAAATGTGTTGTGGGAATTTTTAAAAACTCATGTAATCTTTGTTCTGGACATTTTCTTTTTTTGCTCTCCTTAGAGATTGAGACCTTTGTTGCAACAACTAAATGATCATGCCTTCTGGCCACACATTTGCTTCCTCATTGCTTGGCTGCGGTCTTGCGTTTTATGATCAACCCAGCTCCTGTAGGGCTAGACTCCAGCGAAGTTGGAAAGCGCTCTAGATAGCGTACCCCAAGAATTGTTCTTTCCGCCTGGATGGAGTTGGGGAGCTGTCAAAACCAAACTCCATCTTCTCCCCATAACACAGAAGTCACAGAGTCCAGTCTCCTGCTGGATGTCCCCCAATCCATAAAACAGTGTTGAGGCTGCGTCTAAGACCACACCTTTCTTTTTTGGTGGGGAGAATATAGTTGTCCCCAGGTGACTGCTCAGTGTCCCAGTAAGGGTGCTTTGGGAGGGAGGGAAGCACTCTTCTCTGGCTCCTCTCAGGCAGTAAATGTATTCGGCTGCCCCCTCCCTCAACGCTGGCTCCATTTCTGCCCTTCAAAGAGGATCTTGCAATGCAAACATTGGGAGGAGTCGTCCCCCCATCAGCCCTTCTCCCGCTCTTCTGATCCGAAGAAGAAGCAAGGGGGAGGGGATCCCTTCTCTACCTTCCTCTCACTCCCCAACCCCCCCCCATCTGCCCTGTCTGTAGATGGGAGGGGATGAGAAACACACACTTCTCTCCCTGCACAAACCTCCCAATTAAGTGGCCCCTCTCCCTCCTTCTCTCTTCCGAAAATGAGGATGGAGAGCCTTCCCAACTAACCCTGCATCTCCCTTAATAAAAACCACAACTTATTTCCTCTCTAGGAAGCATTCCTCCTCCAACAATCCCTCCTTTTCTCACCCGCTCACCCTCAGGCTGAGTGAGTGGCTGTTGAGAACATGTGAAGAGTGTTAGAGGCCAGAAGAGGAGTTCATCTCCGTGTGGACTGTGATTTGCTGAAGCTGTCGATCAATTGATGGACTAGTTGTCTAGGTGCAAGTTTCTTTAGTGTGGAGGTACATGAAAGGTGAGATTATATCGTGTGGAATTTAAGTGTTCAGGTAAAGAGGTGCTCTAACGAGTATTCTGTTGGGAAAGTTTGAGCGGGGTTTATATACTATTAGTGAGATATATGAAAGGGCACAGCTACTATTTCCCTCTCCTTTCCTGCTTCCTTTCCTGCAGCTCCAGGAAGGGAACTACCATGGCTTCTGAGAACCTCAGGAAGAGGCTTCACGAGGAATTTGCCTCGACTTCTTCCCAAGCCTCCGCGGGAGGAGAGCGATCCCCGCAGAGGCTTGGGAAAAGGTAAACAACTCTGGGAAAAGGGGGTCCTTTCCCTGCCGTCTCCGGGGATCGAACCTGGGACCTTCTCAGGAAAGAAACAGGATAACGGAGCTTGTTTGGAAGGAGGAGAATTTGTGTGTTCTGGGAGGGAGGCGTCACTCATTCCTCTCCATGGGTCAGTGAGCTCCGCTTCCTAGAGAGGCAGGAAGATTTGGAGGGGGGAGGGGAGAGCCAAGGTTGGAGAGGGAGGGGCCGCCATTCACATTCCCGGAAGAGGAGCTGGTCTGCAGAGGAGGAAGAAAAAGAGGTGCGAAATATATATATTTATTGTTATATTTTTCTCCCCCTGAATCTGCAAACAGGGCAGCTGGGAAAGGAGGGCAGGATTTGGGGCGAGGTGGGGGGATGAAAGGAAAGTAGGGGAGTGCTCCCGTTCCCCTCCTTCTGTGGATCAGGTGAGCGGGGGCGCCTCGTGTCAGTGGAGAGCGCCCAGCCCTTTATATTACAGGAAAGGAAATCGGAATAGAATAGCAAGCAAGGGAGGCGGGGAAGACTTTGCAGCGCCCCATCCGCTTGAGAGTCTAGAGATACTGCCCTGACCCCCCGGGGGGGGGCTTCTGTGGAAATGAAATGGGAGGCCTACCAAGGGCTGAGACTTGAACCGAGGCCCCAATTACGCGCCTCTCTGCGAGTTCCGTGTTCCCCCTAGCAGGAATCCGCGCAGGTGCCGAGGCGTGCCTGGATGGGTCCCCTTTGTGTCGAGAATCAGAGAATCAGTCCATGGAAGGGTTAAAGCAGGTGAGAGAGGCCTGGCTAGAGACCCCCCCCCCCGTCTCCCTTCTCTCCCCCCTCCTTGCTCATCTGGCGAGGCCACTCTGGATGGAGAGGTGGGAGCGCTTGGGCGAAATTTGGCAAGAAGGGTGAGCCGGCCAGGGAGGCCTCTGGGCAAAGGGGACCATCGGGTCTTAGGGAGGAGGAATTACAGTACACAGACTCAGGGAGGGAGGGAAGCATCCCTGGGGGAGGAATCGAAGCCATCTTGGAGAAAGAAATAGAGACTTGGGGGCTGCCTGCCTTGACTTCTTCCTGCTTCTCAGGAATCTGCCATGACTTCAAGTCGACCAGGGAGAGATCCCTGAACAGGAGGCCTGATCCACCCTCTCCTCCCTTGAAGCTCAGTCCTTGCCCTGCCATAAATCCCAGATCAGCTGCTGCATCGGGCGCTGGGGGCTGTTAGAGGGAGTCCTACCATTTGGGAGAAAGAGGAAAGGGAGGAAGCCCACTTTATTATTTCCACCCTTTGAGGCTTCTGTCTTGTCACCTACAGTCTCACCCACATGCCTGTGTTTCTGTGGAGAAACATCCAAAGGGTCCCTACCCAGAGATAAGTGTGCCCAACTCCTTCTCTCCATTCCACCATGTTTCCATTATTGCCACTATTTCAGATCTCTTAAATCTGTGCGATTTAAGGGATTGGGAAGATTGTTATGGAAATGCGTGGGGTTCCTCCCCCTCCCCGCCTGAGTAATTATTACTATGTTTGTTATTTTTATTTATTTATTGAATCTGTTAGTCGCTTTCTCTTGCCCAGGGCAGCCCAAAGTGAATTACAACCAGTTGTTGTTGTTATGTTCCATGGTTACACTCCAATGTCTTCTTTGTTATGTTTCCTGTATTTTGGAGGGCAGAGAGAAGGTTGTTCTCAGGGCCTGCGCCACCGTGAGGGAGACTGAGGCAGCCCCCTCAGGCAGCAGATGCAGAGAGGGGCAAGGAGGGGACAGAGCTGAGTCCCATTTGGCCTGCTCTTATTAAACCCTCTAGCCCAGGGGTCAGCAAACCTTTTCAGCAGGGGACCGGTCCACTGTCCCTCAGACCTTGTGGGGGGCCGGACTATATTTTGAAGAAAAAAAATGAACAAATTCCTTTGCCCCACAAATATCCCAGAGATGCATTTTAAATAAAAGGGCACTCATGTAAAAAAAATGCTGATTCCCGGACCATCCGCGGGCCGGATTTAGAAGGCGATTGGGCCGGATCCGGTCCCCGGACCTTAGTTTGCCTACCCATGCTCTAGCCTCTCATCCAGTGGAAGGTGCTGTCCCATTGTCAGTGTTCTAGACAAACTGCAGCAGCCTCAGGAAGTAAATGGTGCTGGATGATTTGGGAATGTGTGCAGTTGGACTATATCAGGAAGATCTTGGATATCATGGAAGAAGGAGGAACTGAAATACAGATATTCAGCATTTTCAGAAGAGGGGGAAGAAGGGGGAAGTGTGTCCAACTAGATAAGACTCCCACCATCCCTGGCCATGTGCCATCCTTGCTTTGGCAGATGGTACTTTGTGTCCAAAATGGGTTTCAGGTGGCACTGTGGGTTAAACCACTGAGCCTATGGCCTGCCGATCAGAAGGTCAGTGGTTCGAATCCCCGCGATGGGGCGAGATCCCATTGCACAGTCCCTGCTCCTGCCAACCCAGCAGTTCAAAAGAACATCAAAGTGCAAGTAGAAAAATAGGTACCACTCCGGCGGGAAGGTAAACGGTGTTTCCATGCGCTGCTCTGGTTTGCCAGAAGCAGCTTAGACATGCTGGCCACATGACCCGGAAGCTGTACACCGGCTCCCTCGGTCAGTAAAGCGAGATGAGCGTGACAACCCCAGTCCGTCACGACTGGACCCAATGGTCAGGGATACCTTTACCTTTACTTTGTGTCCAACCACAACTGGAGGGTCAGAGATGCCTCGCCTCAGCCTAGAAGGTGCCTCTAGGGCAGCATTTCTCAACCTTGGATCCCTAGATGTTCTTGGACTGCAACTTCCATGAACACTGATCACTGGCCCTGATGGCTAGGAATGATGGGAATTGTAGTCCCACAACTTCTGGGGACCCAAGGTAGAGAAAGGCTGCTCTAGGGCTCTGTTATTTGGAAGTTGGTGAAACGGGATCTCAAAGGTTCTTGAGAAATTTCCCAGGGATTATGATTGGTATCTAGACTAATCTATGGTCGTCAACAGGTTTGACACACCTATCACTACTCACCCTTCTGAGTAATACCCCTCCACACCCTCCCACTATATATAAGGGTCTGTTGACTTCTGTTTCAGTGCATCTGAAGAAGTGTGCATTCACATGGAAGCTCATACGAATGACAAACTTAGTTGGTCTCTAAAGAGCTACGGGAAGGATTTTTTCTTTTTTCTTTTTCTTTTTATCTAGACCCTAACATTATAAATCCAATGTGCCCACACTGGCAGGGGTGGAGGATTATTGTGCAGAGGATGAAGAACTTCATGATGAACTTAGGACCCCCATGAATAGTGGGCAGGTCCATGGACATAGAGAAGCTCCCTTTCCTGTGAGAAACCACTTTTTATAAAAAGTGAACCCCACAATTCAATATTCTAAGATAATGCAGCTTCATTAAAGTTGATTAAGGGTTTGGAAAGGCTGGTGATGCATGACCATTATTTAACATTTTTTTTAATTTACCTTTCCTAAAAATTTGGAACATATGGAGGACAGGAGATAATGTACGAGATGTTAAAATAAGAGCAGGTGCTAATTGATGTCTGTAATATTCTTTTGTTCTCTTCCTAGAATACCAATAAGATTCTCTCTCCCCCACCCCCATCGCAAAAGACAGTGGAGAAGGCAGTCAAAATTCTGGTGGGCCATGTCCAATAGGAATAACGAAGAAACCATTTAAATACACGTAGTCTGAAAAGAAAGAGGATAAACAATTTGAAAGCATGGAGTGTGGAAAGAGCTTCAGTGACAGTGGAAAACTTAGAATACATCTATGCAGAAACATGGGGGAGAAACCATTTAAATGTATGGAGTGTGGAAAGAGCTTCAGTCAGAGTGGACACCTTAGAATACATCAACGGACTCACACAGGGGAGAAACCATTTCAGTGCATGGAATGTGGAAAGAGCTTCACTAACAGTGGAAATCTTAGAAAACATCAATGGGTTCACACGGGGGAGAAACCATTTAAATGCATGGAGTGTGGAAAGAGCTTCAGTCAGAGTGGATCCCTTGGAAAACATCAACGGATTCACACGGGGGAGAAACCATTTCAATGCATGGAGTGTGGAAAGAGCGTCAGTCAGAGTGGACTTCTTAGAATTCATCTACAGAGTCACACAGGGGAGAAACCATTTGAATGTATGGAGTGTGGAAAGAGCTTCAGTCAGAGTGGACAACTTAGAAAACATCAATGGAGTCACACGGGGGAGAAACCATTTAAATGTATGGAGTGTGGGAAGAGCTTCAGTCAGAGTGGAGACCTTAGAATTCATCAACGGACTCACACGGGGGAGAAACCATTTAAATGCATGGAGTGTGGAAAGAGCTTCAGTCAGAGTGGATCCCTTGGAAAACATCAACGGATTCACACAGGAGAGAAACCATTTCAATGCATGGAGTGTGGAAATAGCTTCACTGGCAGTGGAAATCTTAGAATTCATCAACGGAGTCACACAGGGGAGAAACCATTTAAATGCATGGAGTGTGGAAAGAGCTTCAGTCAGAGTGGAGACCTTAGAATTCATCAACGGACTCACACGGGGGAGAAATCATTTAAATGCATGGAGTGTGGAAAGAGCTTCACTGACAGTGGAAAACTTAGAAAACATCAACGGAGTCACACGGGGGAGAAACCATTTAAATGCATGGAGTGTGGAGGTTCCGGTTTCCGCCTGCAGGAATGGCGGACCTGTTTTCCATCTCTCTGACCTTTGTAAGGAATTTGGCGGTTGCTAGGGGAGTAAATGGCAACCCCCTACCCTCTCCGGGGGTTACGGAGAGGGGCCGCTGGCCCGCGATGCCCCCAGACCCACTCCGACTGTTTTTGGAGTGGGGGGAGCTTGGGCTGAGCACTTACAAGGGCCAGGACTCCCGGACGCTAATCTGCATGGCGGGGATTTCCATGGTTAAAGAAGATAATTAGGCTTAAATCTATGGACATACTTCAGAAGGAGGGGAAGAAGCGCTGTTTACTGCTGAGAAATTTATGCTGCTGAGGGAGAGGAGTCAAAGATTGTACTGCATCTGGAAGAAGGATTGATGGGGACGGAGCGATAAGGGAAGTGAGTTTTTATTTTTATTTTCTTCATATTGTTGCCTCGTACCTTCCCGGACGCGATGTCCTGGCTTGTTTGGAGTGAAAGAGAAGCAAAAGACTGTGTGAGTTGAACTTTATAACTGTTGTTACTGAGCATATTTTTTAAAGATGTGGAGTTGCCGATGAGAAAAGCCCCCCCCCTAGTCGGACGGAAGGAGTTCTGGACGCGTTCGGAGGATTTATGAGCTGTGACGCACTTTAAATTGGAGCAGCGACCTGAAGCTAAGTTCAGCTAGAGGGCAAGGAGATCCATTAATTTACCAAGAGTCTATGGTTTGATGTTTGGGTCTCCTGCCTGGAAAAGCTGTAAATTCTATAATGATCGTAAATCTTCATGGCCATGAGAGAAAACGAAAGTGATTTGAGCTTTTTAAAATGGCGCTGCTTCGAACTGCTTCGACGCAACAGGGAGCTCCATTAAGAAGATTTATGGGGAGGCTGGACTGATTAACTCACACAGGAGAAAGAACATCTGTGAAACTTTGTTTGATATTTATCTCAGCAGCTGGGAAACAATCGGATGAAAGTGGAAAACATCTATGTGACTGTAAGGGGAAGATCTGGATTATTATGAACTTGGAGGACGATTTGAACTTTAGAAAAAAGACGGCAGTGGACAGTTGCGAGGAATTCCCAATTTCTTGAAGCATGGGAACCCAAATAAAAAATTCTTTAGATGATTTGGCATAACATTCGGTTTGATTGATATATATATGTGTATAATTTGAAATATTGAATGTGATATAATTGGTTTTAATTGGAAAATTAATAAAAATATTTTTTTAAAAAAATAAATAAATGCATGGAGTGTGGAAAGAGCTTCAGTCAGAGTGGAGACCTTAGAATTCATCAACGGACTCACACGGGGGAGAAACCATTTAAATGCATGGAGTGTGGAAAGAGCTTCACTGACAGTGGAAAACTTAGAAAACATCAACGGACTCACACGGGGGAGAAACCATTTAAATGCATGGAGTGTGGAAAGAGCTTCACTGACAGTGGAACACTTAGAAAACATGAACGGACTCACACGGGGGAGAAACCATTTCAATGCATGGAGTGTGGAAAGAGCTTCACTGACATTGGAAACCTTAGAAAACATCAACAGACTCACATGGGGGAGAAACCATATAAGTGCCAGGAAAGTTCAGTTGAAGTCGGAGTCTAACAAACCATCAAAACTCTGAGGGGTAAGAGCTGTTAGAGTGGAAACTCTACAAGCCATGAATTAACTAAAAAATGAGAAATGGTTTAAATAGAAGGAGTGTTGATTCTGCTTTGGTTATTATGGAACGCTTTTTAAAGTGTAGAGCCTCTTTCTCTCCGAGTTGACACTTGATTTCACTTCAATAACAGGAAATCAGTCTTCAATGCATGCAGCGTATTTCAGCTTCTGTTGTTTGAATGTAACATTGTCTAGACATGTTTTTAAAGTAATGACGGTAACATTTCACAATAGTAAGCATAATATAATATTTAATGTACTGTTAGATAGGGAAGGGAGTGTGTGAGTCTGGAGTGCTTCTGAAATGTTTTATCTGGGAATGGAGAGTTGCACAAAGTGGAGCTGAGATTGGTGGTGTTGCTTTGGAAGCAGAGTTAGATTAATATTATAGGAACAGCAACATATAACATATAACTCCCACTGTTATAATTGCAATAATGGAACCATGAAGACACAGAAAGACGGTAAGCGCATTCTTATATACCCAAGGTAATCTGAAACCCTCATCTATTCTTTTGATTTATAGATATATTGTAGTCGTGTCCGACTCTTCGTGACCCCATGGACCATAGCACGCCAGGCACTCCTGTCTTCCACTGCCTCCCGCAGTTTGGTCAAACTCATGTTTGTAGCTTCGAGAACACTGTCCAGCCATCTCATCCTCTGTCGTCCCCTTCTCCTTGTGCCTTAAATCTTTCCCAACACCAGGGTTTTTTCCAGGGAGTCTTCTCTTCTCATGAGGTGGCCAATGTATTGGAGCCTCAGCTTCATGATCTGTCCTTCCAGTGAGCACTCAGGGCTGATTTCCTTCAGAATGGATAGGATTGATCTTCTTGCAGCCATAGGACTCTCAAGAGTCTCCTCCAGCACCATAATTAAAAAGCATCAATTCTTCGGCGATCAGCCTTCTTTATGGTCCAGCTCTCACTTCCATACATCACTACTGGGAAAACCATGGCTTTAACTATACGGACTTTTGTCGGCAAGGTGATGTCTCTGCTTTTTAAGATGCTGTCTAGGTTTGTCATTGCTTTTCTCCCAAGAAGCAGGCGTCTTTTAATTTCGTGACTGCTGTCACCATCTGCAGTGATCAAGGAGCCCAAGAAAGTAAAATCTCTCATTGCGTCCATTTCTTCCCCTTCTATTTGCCAGGAGGTGATGGGACCAGTGGCCATGATCTTGGTTTTTTTGATGTTGAGCTTCAGACCATATTTTGCGCACTCCTCTTTCACCCTCACTAAAAGGTTCTTTAATTCCTCCTCACTTTCTGCCATCAAGGTTGTGTCATCTGCATATCTGAGGTTGTTGATATTTCTTCCGGCAATCTTAATTCCGGCTTGGGAATCATTCAGTCCAGCCTTTCGCATGATGAATTCTGCATATAAGTTAAATAAGCAGGGAGACAATATACAACCTTGTCTTCCTGCTTTCCCAATTTTGAACCAATCAGTTGTTCCATATCCAGTTCTAACTGTACCTTCTTGTCCCACATAGAGATTTCTCAGGAGACAGATGAGGTGATCAGGCACTCCCATTCCTTTAAGAACTTGCCATAGTTTGCTGTGGTCGACGCAGTCAAAGGCTTTTGCATAATCAATGAAATAGTAAAAGACGTTTTTCTGGAACTCTCTAGCTTTCTCCATAATCCAGCGCATGTTTGCTATTTGGTCTCTGGTTCCTCTGCCCCTTCGAAATCCAGCTTGCACTTCTGGGAGTTCTCGGTCCACATACTGACTAAGCCTGCCTTGTAGAATTTTAAGCATAACCTTGCTAGCGTGTGAAATGAGCGCAATTGTGCGGTAGTTGGAGCATTATTTGGCACTGCCCTTCTTTGGGATTGGGATGTAGACTGATCTTCTCCAATCCTCTGGCCATTGCTGAGTTTTCCAAACTTGCTGGCATATTGGGTGTAGCACCTTAACAGCATCATCTTTTAAAATTTTAAACAGTTCAGCTGGAATATCATCACTTCCACTGGCCTTGTTATTAGCAGCGCTTTCTAAGGCCCATTTGACTTCACTCTCCAGGATGTCTGGCTCAAGGTCAGCAACCACACTTCCTGGGGTGTACAAGACCTCCATGTCTTTCTGGTATAATTCCTCTGTGTATTCTTGCCACCTCTTCTTGATGTCTTCTGCTTCTGTTAGGTCCTTACCACTTTTGTCCTTTATTACGGTAATCTTTGTATGAAATGTTCCTTTCATATCTCCAATTTTCTTGAACAGATCTCTGGTTTTCCCCATTCTATTGTTTTCCTCTATTTCTTTGTATTGCTCGTTTAAGAAGGCCCTCTTGTCTCTCCTTGCTATTTTTTGGAAATCTGCATTCAGTTTCCTGTATCTTTCACTATCTCCCTCGCATTTTGTTTGCTTCCTTTCCCCCACTATTTGTAAGGCCTCGTTGGACAGCCATTTTGCTTTCTTGCATTTCCTTTTCCTTGGGATGGTTTTCGTTGCTGCCTCCTGTATAATGTTACGAGCCTCCATCCATAGTTCTTCAGGCACTCTGTCCACCAAATCTAAATCCTTAAACCTGTTCCTCACTTCCACTGTGTATTCATAAGGGATTTGATTTAGATTGTATCTTACTGGCTCAGTGGTTTTTCCTACTTTCTTCTTTAAGCTGGAATTTTGCTATAAGAAGCTGATGATCTGAGCCACAGTCAGCTCCAGGTCTTGTTTTTGCTGACTGTATAGAGCTTCTCCATCTTTGGCTGCAGAGAATATAATCAATCTGATTTTGATGCTGCCCATTTGGTGATATCCATGTGTAGAGTAGTCTCTTGTGTTGTTGGAAAAGAGTGTTTGTGATGACCAGCTTGTTCTCTTGACAGACCTCTATTAGCCTTTGCCCTGCTTCCTTTTGAACTCCAAGGCCAACCTTGCCAGTTGTTCCTTTTATCTCTTGATTCCCTACTTTAGCATTCCAATCCCCTGTAATGAGAAGAACATCCTTCTTTGGTGTCATTTCTAGAAGGTGTTTTAAGTCTTCATAGAATTGGTCAATTTAAGTTTCAAGTGGCTCCTTGATCACTGCAGATGGTGACAGCAGTCACGAAATTAAAAGACGCCTGCTTCTTGGGAGAAAAGCAATGACAAACCTAGACAGCATCTTAAAAAGCAGAGACATCACCTTGCCGACAAAGGTCCGTATAGTTAAAGCTATGGTTTTCCCAGTAGTGATGTATGGAAGTGAGAGCTGGACCATAAAGAAGGCTGATCGCCGAAGAATTGATGCTTTTTAATTATGGTGCTGGAGGAGACTCTTGAGAGTCCCATGGACTGCAAGAAGATCTAACCTATCCATTCTTAAGGAAATCAGCCCTGAGTGCTCCCTAGAAGGACAGATAGTGAAGCTGAGGCTCCAATATTTTGGCCACCTCATGAGAAGAGAAGAATCCTTGGAAAAGACCCTGATGTTGGGAAAGATTGAGGGCACTAGGAGAAGGGGACGTCAGAGAACAAGGTGGTTGGACAGTGTTCTCGAAGCTACGAACATGAGTTTGACCAAACTGCGGGAGGCAGTGCAAGACAGGAGTGCCTGGCGTGGTATGGTCCATGGGGTCACGAAGAGTCGGACACGACTAAACGACTAAACAACAACAACAACAAGTTTCTTCAGTAGTTGGTGCATAAACTTGGATTACTGTTATGTTAAAAGGTCTGCCTTGGATTCATATCGAGATCATTCTGTCATTTTTGAGATTGCATCCCAGAACAGCTTTTGCCACTCTTTTGTTGGCTATAAGGGCCACTCCATTTCTTCTACGGGATTCTTGCCTACAGTAGTAGATATGATAGTCACCCGAACTAAATTCGGCCATTCCCTTCCATTTTAGTTCACTGATGCCCAGGATGTCAATATTTATTCTTGCCATCTCATTTTTGACCACATCCAGCTTACATTCATGGTTCTTACATTCCAGGTTCCTATGCAATATTTTTCTTTACAGCATTGGACTTTCCTTTCGCTTCCAGGCATATCCGCAACTGAGCAACCTTTCGGCTTTGGCCCAGCGGTTTCATCAGCATATATATAGTGTTTATAGATACAGTGGTGTCTCGACTTACGAAGGTAATCCGTTCCGACGGCACCTTCGCAAGTCGGAAAATTTGTAAGTCGAAGCCCCCATAGGAATGCATGGGGGGGGAGACTGAAACATTCGTAAGTCGAAGAAACTGCATCTAAAAATTTGTAAATCGAGGAAAGCCAATCTAAAGCCGCCCGCAGTTCCCCTTCGGATGTCAATGAATTTGTTAGTGCGCAGCCATTTTTTTCCTTCGGATGTCGAAAATTTCGTAAGTTGAGTCATTCGTAAGTCAAGGTACCACTGTATATATATTTGGTAGCAGGAGAAATTAAAGGGATATTTAGTGGTGTAACCAGGAAAAGCTCTGTTCCTAGCTGCACGTCTTGCATAAGGAGGGAAGGGGGCACAGGGAAGAAGGGGCCGTACCAGAGCATCTCAAAGAAATGTGCTGGTGGGGGCATGGTGACACAAGTTGTGTGTAGAAGGCTATCCCCAAAATGACACAGGGGAGAAACAAAATAGATGAGAATAATGTGGAAGGAGGTTCAGGCAGGTCCCAAACCGAGAGTGCTAAGGGTCAATTTCCTCCATATCCACCAGCTGCCCCAAGGCAGGAGCCACCTCTGGGCACTTAGGGTGGAAAGCCTCCCTCCACCTTTGAAACTGGACATGCTCCTAGGGCAGTGGTGGGAAACCTTTTAGAGACTGAGTATCCAACCTGCAACGCAAAATCCACTTGTTTATCACAAAGTGCCAGCACGACCATTCTACCTGTATATCCATTTCCCCCCCTGTTTGTTTCACATTTCTTCTTTGGACTACTGCTGTAATAAATAATCCTTCATGAAAAGTTACTGCATTGCATTCTTCATTAAATAATCTTTGCATTGATATGTAATATTATGGTATAACCCAATGCTTTTTTGCTTTAAAAACTTTTTTAGGGGGTATATTTATTTTGACTCAAGAAAATCACCACTGGGGGAAAGGATGAATACAGTTCAAATTGGGGGGAAATAAATACAGCAGTACCTCAGTTTTCGAAAGACTTAGTTCTCTAACTACTAAGAACCTAAATAAAAAAATTCATTCCAGTAGCACTTTAGAGACCAACTACCGGTAAGTTTGTCATTGGTATGAGCTTTCGTGTACATGCACACTTCTTCAGATACACTGAAACAGAAGTCCCCAGACCCTTATATATAGTGAGAGGGTGGGGAGGGGTATTACTCAGAAGCGTGGTGGGAATGGGTGATTGGCTGATAGGTGTGGTAAACCTGTTGATGACTGTTCACAACTGCAATTAGTCTTACAGGAAAAAGCAAGGGTGAGATGGCTAAAAATAGCTTTATCGTGTATAATGAAGAATCCAGTGTCTATTCAGACCAGGTCTCTCCATGGTTTTAAGTTGGGTAACAAGTTGCAATTCAGCAACTTCTCTTTCCAGTCTATTTCTGAAATTCTTCTGTAATAAGACAGCTACTTTGAGATCTTGTGCAGAATGTCCTGGGATACTGAAGTGCTCTCCTACTGGTTTCTGTGTCTTGTGATTCCTGATGTCAGGATGTTCAGTGTATCTGAAGAAGTGTGCATGCACACGAAAGCTCATACCAATGACAAACTTAGTTGGTCTCTAACACAAACTTAGTTGTTCTCCCTAAGTTTGTAGGGGACGCAGGTGGCACTGTGGGTTAAACCACAGAGCCTAGGGCACGCCAATCAGAAGGTCTGCAGTTCGAATCCCCGCAACGGGGTGATCTCCCATTGCTCGGTCCCAGCTCCTGCCAGCCTAGCAGTTCGAAACCACATCGAAGTGCAAGTAGATGAATAGGTACCGCTCCGGCAGGAAGGTAAACGCCATTTCTGTGTGCTGCTCTGGTTTGCCAGAAGCAGATTAGTCATGCTGGCCAGATGACCCGGAAGCCATACGCCAGCTCCCTTGGCCAGTAAAGTGAGATGAGCTCCGCAACCGCAGAGTCGTCCGCAACTGGACCTAACGGTCAGGGGTCCCTTTATCTAAGGTGCTACTGGAAAGATTTTATTTTGTTTCAATTACCTCAGACCAACACGGCTACATACTTGGATCCTGAATACTTCAAACTCAGAAATGAGTTTTGGAACTTTTTTTGGAAGCCAAACGTGCTCTGTTCTGAGTATAACTTCCGTTTTGGGTGCCATACTTCCGTTTTCCTTGCGAGGGAAGGCAGGCCGGGCAGCAAGTAGGAGTGGGATCAGGCTACTCCAGGCAGCGTTGCTCCTTGCATGGGAACAGGAGCTGGATCGGGGCTGCTCAACTTGGGAGGTGCAGGCTCCATCACACTTTCCATTGAGGGGCTCGCGGCTGCACTCCCCTCAAGGGAGAAGTTTAAAGGAGCCCCCACCTCTGCATCAGATCCCCTGCAACCCCATGAAGGCAGCCAGGCTGAATAGTTGCTGGGGTTGGGGAAGGTGGAGGCAGCCCAGAAGCTGCATCTGAGAGCCCCTGCACCACTTGAAGGCAGCCAGGCCTCCACGTCTGAGAAATCCCCGCCCTACTCCTGAACAAGGCTGCCTTCCAACAGTTATGTACTGTAATTCTTTCTCTCTTTGACATGTGAAATTGAGAGGGGGTGTTCCATGGGGAGCGTGCCACTACTGAGAAGGCCTCTGCCTGGTCCCCTGTAAATGTGAGGGAACTGCCAGAAGACCCTCGGAAGTGGACCTCTCCAGGCGAGAGCAGACTCGGGACTTGCATGCCAAGCCAGGTTTTTCACCTTACACACACACACACACACACACACACACCGCAATTTTCGCCGCTCCACTTGCGTTGATTCGTGGGCGCTTGGCGCGCCTTCTCATTCACATACGCTCGGCTCATTCATTGATTGCCACCCAAAAAAAAAAAAACCACCCCGCGAGGGCCCAGGGAAAGGCGTGGCTTCAGGCCCCCGCCACTATTTATTGGCGCCTGGAGCAACATTAGAATTATCCTGCTTTTTCTTTCGCACGAGTGGGTCGTGCGGCTGCTTCCTCCGCAACCACAGTTTCGGCATCCCTGGACGCTGGCCATTCTCTGCTCTCTCTTCACCACCACACAATCCCGTGTCGAAATAAGTACCGGAATTGGCAGCACGCAACGTTTGGGCAGGTAACTCCTCCACTCCTAGCTTGCCGGGTAAAAAGCTGGCGGCTGTTTTGAGCTGGCATCTTGGGGAAATTGCTGTGCTTCAAAACTAGATCCACTTTTTAAAATTATTATTATTATCATCATCATGATGCTTGCACAACCTAGTCTTCCTTCCTCCTAACTGGATTAGGGGAGCACGAGAAGCTTGCGAGGAAAGGGCCAAAGAGCCTTTTTAGAAAAGCGGAGCTGCCTTTGCAGCCTCGTTGCCCCCTCCCTCAACGTCAGAGCATCCAGTTTCCTGTCTATTACTGGAATTCTGAATCTTCTAAGAAGCTGCCCAGCTTTCCAGAGCCTTTGTCAATAAAATTGAACAGTCAATAGGCTACGTTTAGTTCAGTTGCAGAGCTACAGTGGGTTTATTTGGTGTTCTGTTTTTACCTTCTGTCTGCTCCCCCCCCAACCTTTTATCCCTGAATTGAGGACCGAGGTACAACTCCCACAAACCCTGTCAATTGGCCATGCTACCTGGGAAACCACGCAGCCTAGGGCTTGCCGATCAGAAGGTTGGCTGTTCGAATCCCCGCAACGGGGTGAGGTCCCATTCCTCGGTCCCTGCTCCTGCCAACCTAGCAGTTTGAAAGCACATCAAAGTGCAAGTAGATAAATAGGTGGGAAGGTAAACGGTGGGAAGGTAAACGGCATTTCCGTGCGCTGCTCTAGTTCGCTAGAAGCGGCTTGGTCATGCTGGCCACATGACCCGGAAGCTGTACACAGGCTCCCTCGGCCAGTAAAGCGAGATGAGCATTGCAACCCCAGAGTCGTCTGTGACTGGACCTAATGGTCAGGGGTCCCTTTACCTTTACCTTTGTGTCCAACCACCAACCTACCCCTGCTTTCAGGCAAGTAGGAGTGGGATTGGGCTGCTCCTCTTGGCAGCGTTGCTGCTTGCATGGGAACAGGAGCTGGATCAGGCCTGCTCAGCTGGGGAGGTGCAGGCTCTGTCACACTTTCCATTGAGGGGTTCGCGGCTGTAGTCCCCTCAAGGGAGAAGTTTAAAGGAGCCCCCCACCTCTGCATCAGATCCCCTGCAACCCCATGAAGGCAGCCAGGCTGAATAGTTGCTGGGTTGGGGAAGGTGGAGGCAGCCTGGAAGCTGCATCTGAGAGCCCCTGCACCACCTGAAGGCAACCAGGCCCTCCTCAGTGGAGCTGCCTCCTCCTGCTCCTTGCGTGCCAGCAGGAGTGGAGGCAGGGATCTCTCAGCGTGAAGCCTCCACGTCTGAGAGATCCCCGCCCTGCTCATGAACAGGGCTGCCTTCAGAGGTCTTCCAAAAGTTATGTAATTCTTTCTCTCCTTGACATCTGATATTGAGGGGGGGTTTTCCACAAGGAGGGTGCCACTACCAAGAAGGCCCTCTGCCTGGTACCCTGTAAATGTGAGGGAACTGCCAGAAGACCCTCAGAAGTGGACCTCAGTGATGATGGGATATTTTCTTTTCCTTGTGTTCGATGAATGTTGAAACAAGGTGTGATTGACAAGGCCATGTCTGGATCACAGATTTCTGCCCAACACCACTCCTCTTTTTTGACATACAGTGGGACCTCTACTTACGAATTTAATCCGTTCCGAATGCACATTCGTAAGTAGAAACATTCGTAAGTCAAAATGATGTTTCCCATAGGAATGCATTGGGAATGGATTAATTCATTCCGAGGCCTTTAAAAAAAGGCACGTTAAAGGCCAGCGGGAGGCAGCGATGGGCCCGATCCGGCCCTATGGCCGGATTGGCAGGTGGGGAGGCCGGTGGCTGCGGCGGCGACGGGCCCGATCCGGCCCTATGGCCAGATCAGCAGCTGGAGGGGCCGCGGGAGGTAGCGTGAGTGGCGGGAGGCCGGCGGGAGGCCGGTGAGGTAGCGCAGGATTGGGCCTTCACCGGCTCCGCTACCACCACCGCTGCGAGCCCTGAATTGCGGTGCAGCGGGGACTTTTCGCTGTTTGCCTTCCCCTTGGTTCGGGGAAGGCAAACGGCAAAAAGCCCTGCCGCGCTGCAATTCGGCTCCGTCCCCCAGGCGCTTTGTCTCGGGGAAGCAGGCAGGGAGACGGCAACAGCCGGAGAAGCTGCGGGCTGTTCCGTCTCCCTGCCTGCTTCCCCGAGCCGTAGCACGTCAGGGGACAGAGCCGAAGATCAGCGGGCACTGCTTGCCGGGCTTGACAAGCCCAGCAAGCAGCGCCCGCCGATCTTCGGCTATGTGCTGTGTGACAGGCAGGGGTGGGGGGGGAAGCGGAGGATCGTTCTCCGCTTTCCCCCCACCCCCGCCTGTCACACGAAGATCGGTAGCGGAGCCGGCGAGGGCCCGATCCCGTGTGAGGCCGGCAGGAGGCCAGCTTTGCAGCGTCGGTGATAGGGGAACCGGCGAGAGCCCGATCCCAAGCGAGGCTGGCACACATTCGATCGTAAGTCGAATAAATTCGTAAGCCCGCCCCCATTTTTTCCCTTCGTAACTCGAACAATTTGTATGTCGAGTCATTCGTATGTCAAGGTGCCACTGTACCTATGATGTTTTGATGACACTCTGAGAAATGTGTTGTGGGAACTTTTAAAATCTCATGTAATCTTTGTTCTGGACATTTTCATTTTTGCTCTCCTTAGAGATTGAGACCTTTGTTGCAACAACTAAATGATCAGGCCTTCTGGTACACATTTGCTTCCTCATTTATTGGCTGCAGTCTCGCATTTTATGATCAATCCAGCATCTGCAGGGCTAGACTCCACCTGGATGGAGTTGGAGAGCTGTCAAAACCAAAAACCATTTTCTCCCCATAACACAGAAGTCACAGAGTCCAACCAGCTGCAGGATGTGCCCCAATCCATAAAACATTGTTGGGGAGGCTGCGTGTAATCAGAACCAGTGAAGGCAGTGAAGGTCCTGTGTGCGTGCCTGGAGGCAGTTGGAATATGGATGGCGGCTACCAGATTGAGGTTGAATCCTCACAAGACAGAAGTACTGTTTGTGGGGGACAGGAGGCGGGCAGGTGTGGAGGACTCCCTGGTCCTGAATGGGGTAACTGTGTCCCTGAAGGATCAGGTGCGCAGTCTGGGAGTCATTTTGGATTCTATGGAGACGCAGGTCAATTCTGTGTCCAGGGCAGCTGTCTACCAGTCCCATCTGGTACGCAGGCTGAGACCCTACCTGCCTGTAGACTGTCTCGCCAGAGTGGTGCATGCTCTAGTTATCTCTCGCTTGGACTACTGCAACGCGCTCTATGTGGGACTACCTTTGAAGGTGACCCGGAAACTACAACTAATCCAGAATGCGGCAGCTAGACTGGTGACTGGGAGCAGCTGCCGAGACCACATAACACCGGTCTTGAAATATCTCCATTGGCTCCAAGTTCGTTTCCGAGCACAATTCAAAGTGTTGCTGCTGATCTTTAAAGCCCTAAATGGCCTCGGCCCAGTATACCTGAAGGAGCGTCTCCACCCCCATCGTTCTGCCCGGACACTGATGTCCAGCACCGAGGGCCTTCTGGCGGTTCCCTCTGTTGTGTATTGAGTCAAAGGATTTTATATCTGCATTACTATTGTCTGTATGTGCTTTAGGGTAAAGTAACTGCCTTTTGGTTCCAGAAGGTACAGCTACTATTGGTTCATTTAAGCTGCTGTATTTGGATCCTCTGTTCTATTGGTTCCCTCCAAAAGGCAGCACTGTGATTGCCTGATATTGTTCCCTCCAAAATGTATCCCTTTCTAGCTAGTTCCCTGTCCCTATAAATGTAGCCTTCCTGCCCTCAGTCAGTCCTGTTTTGCCCTGAATAAAGAACTGTTCTATTGAAGATGCGTGTCTGGACTTCTTAAGCCACGACACAACACCCTCCTTGCGAGAAGCCAAGTTGCAGGGAACCAGGCAGAGGGCCTTCTCGATAGTGGCGCCCGCCCTGTGGAATGCCCTCCCATCTGATGTCAAAGAGAAAAACAACTACCAGACTTTGAGTAAACATTTGAAGGCAACCCTGTTTAGGGAGGATTTTAATGTTTAATAGATTGCTGTATTTTATTTTTCTGTTGGAAGCTGCGCAGAGTGGCAATGGGTGGGGTATAAATAATAATAATAATAATTATTATTATTAGACCACACTTTTCGTTTTTGGTGGGGAGAAGATAGTTGTCCCCAGGTGACTGCTCAGTGTCCCAGTAACTTTGCTTTGGGAGGAGGGAAGCACTCTTCTCTGGTTCCTCTCAGGCAGCAAATGTCTTCGGCTCCCCCTCCCTCAACGCTGGCTCCATTTCTGCCCTTCAAAGAGGATCTTGCAATGCAAACATTGGGAGGAGTCGTCCCCCCATCAGCCCTTCTCCCGCTCTTCTGCTCCGAAGAAGCAAGGGGGAGGGGATCCCTTCTCTACCTTCCTCTCACTCCCCAACCCCCCCTCCCCATCTGCCCTGTCTGTAGATGGGAGGGGATGAGAAACACACACTTCTCTCCCTGCACAAACCTCCCAATTAAGTGGCCCCTCTCCCTCCTTCTCTCTTCCGAAAATGAGGATGGAGAGCCTTCCCAACTAACCCTGCATCTCCCTTAATAAAAACCACAACTTATTTCCTCTCTAGGAAGCCTTCCTCCTCCAACAATCCCTCCTTTTCTCACCCGCTCACCCTCAGGCTGAGTGAGTGGCTGTTGAGAACATGTGAAGAGTGTTAGAGGCCAGAAGAGGAGTTCAGCTCCGTGTGGCCTGTGATTTGCTGAAGCTGTCGATCAATTGATGGACTAGTTGTCTAGGTGCAAGTTTCTTTAGTGTGGAGGTACATGAAAGGTGAGATTATATCGTGTGGAATTTAAGTGTTCAGGTAAAGAGGTGCTCTAACGAGTATTCTGTTGGGAAAGTTTGAGCGGGGTTTATATACTATTAGTGAGATATATGAAAGGGCACAGCTACTATTTCCCTCTCCTTTCCTGCTTCCTTTCCTGCAGCTCCAGGAAGGGAACTACCATGGCTTCTGAGAACCTCAGGAAGAGGCTTCACGAGGAATTTGCCTCGACTTCTTCCCAAGCCTCCGCGGGAGGAGAGCGATCCCCGCAGAGGCTTGGGAAAAGGTAAACAACTCTGGGAAAAGGGGGTCCTTTCCCTGCCGTCTCCGGGGATCGAACCTGGGACCTTCTCAGGAAAGAAACAGGATAACGGAGCTTGTTTGGAAGGAGGAGAATTTGTGTGTTCTGGGAGGGAGGCGTCACTCATTCCTCTCCATGGGTCAGTGAGCTCCGCTTCCTAGAGAGGCAGGAAGATTTGGAGGGGGGAGGGGAGAGCCAAGGTTGGAGAGGGAGGGGCCGCCATTCACATTCCCGGAAGAGGAGCAGGTCTGCAGAGGAGGAAGAAAAAGAGGTGCGAAATATATATATTTATTGTTATATTTTTCTCCCCCTGAATCTGCAAACAGGGCAGCTGGGAAAGGAGGGCAGGATTTGGGGCGAGGTGGGGGGATGAAAGGAAAGTAGAGGAGTGCTCCCGTTCCCCTCCTGTGGATCAGGTGAGCGGGGGCGCCTCGTGTCAGTGGAGAGCGCCCAGCCCTTTATATTACAGGAAAGGAAATCGGAATAGAATAGCAAGCAAGGGAGGCGGGGAAGACTTTGCAGCGCCCCATCCGCTTGAGAGTCTAGAGATACTGCCCTGACCCCCCGGGGGGGGGCTTCTGTGGAAATGAAATGGGAGGCCTACCAAGGGCTGAGACTTGAACCGAGGCCCCAATTACGCGCCTCTCTGCGAGTTCCGTGTTCCCCCTAGCAGGAATCCGCGCAGGTGCCGAGGCGTGCCTGGATGGGTCCCCTTTGTGTCGAGAATCAGAGAATCAGTCCATGGAAGGGTTAAAGCAGGTGAGAGAGGCCTGGCTAGAGACCCCCCCCCGTCTCCCTTCTCTCCCCCCTCCTTGCTCATCTGGCGAGGCCACTCTGGATGGAGAGGTGGGAGCGCTTGGGCGAAATTTGGCAAGAAGGGTGAGCCGGCCAGGGAGGCCTCTGGGCAAAGGGGACCATCGGGGCTTAGGGAGGAGGAATTACAGTACACAGACTCAGGGAGGGAGGGAAGCATCCCTGGGGGAGGAATCGAAGCCATCTTGGAGAAAGAAATAGAGACTTGGGGGCTGCCTGCCTTGACTTCTTCCTGCTTCTCAGGAATCTGCCATGATTTCAAGTCGACCAGGGAGAGATCCCTGAACAGGAGGCCTGATCCACCCTCTCCTCCCTTGAAGCTCAGTCCTTGCCCTGCCATAAATCCCAGATCAGCTGCTGCATCGGGCGCTGGGGGCTGTTAGAGGGAGTCCTACCATTTGGGAGAAAGAGGAAAGGGAGGAAGCCCACTTTATTATTTCCACCCTTTGAGGCTTCTGTCTTGTCACCTACAGTCTCACCCACATGCCTGTGTTTCTGTGGAGAAACATCCAAAGGGTCCCTACCCAGAGATAAGTGTGCCCAACTCCTTCTCTCCATTCCACCAGGTTTCCATTATTGCCACTATTTCAGATCTCTTAAATCTGTGCGATCTCTTAAACCCTCTAGCCCAGGGGTCAGCAAACCTTTTCAGCAGGGGACCGGTCCACTGTCCCTCAGACCTTGTGGGGGGCCGGACTATATTTTGAAGAAAAAAAATGAACAAATTCCTATGCCCCACAAATAACCCAGAGATGCATTTTAAATAAAAGGGCACAATCTACTCATGTAAAAAAAATGCTGATTCCCGGACCATCCGCAGGCCGGATTTAGAAGGCGATTGGGCCGGATCCGGTCCCCGGACCTTAGTTTGCCTACCCATGCTCTAGCCTCTCATCCAGTGGAAGGTGATGTCCCATTGTCAGTGTTCTAGACAAACTGCAGCAGCCTCAGGAAGTAAATGGTGCTGGATGATTTGGGAATGTGTGCAGTTGGACTATATCAGGAAGATCTTGGATATCATGGAAGAAGGAGGAACTGAAATACAGATATTCAGCATTTTCAGAAGAGGGGGAAGAAGGGGAAAGTGTGTCCAACTAGATAAGACTCCCATCATCCCTGGCCATGTTCCATCCTTGCTTTGGCAGATGGTACTTTGTGTCCAAAATGGGACTCGGGTGGTGCTGTGGGTTAAACCACTGAGCCTATGGCCTGCCGATCAGAAGGTCAGTGGTTCGAATCCCCGCGATGGGGCGAGATCCCATTGCACAGTCCCTGCTCCTGCCAACCCAGCAGTTCAAAAGAACATCAAAGTGCAAGTAGAAAAATAGGTACCACTCTGGCGGGAAGGTAAACGGTGTTTCCATGCGCTGCTCTGGTTTGCCAGAAGCGGCTTAGACATGCTGGCCACATGACCCGGAAGCTGTACACCGGCTCCCTCGGTCAGTAAAGCGAGATGAGCGTGACAACCCCAGTCTGTCACGACTGGACCCAATGGTCAGGGATACCTTTACCTTTACTTTGTGTCCAACCACAACTGGAGGGTCAGAGATGCCTCGCCTCAGCCTAGAAGGTGCCTCTAGGGCAGCGTTTCTCAACCTTGGATCCCTAGATGTTCTTGGACTGCAACTTCCATGAACACTGACCACTGGCCCTGATGGCTAGGAATGATGGGAATTGTAGTCCCACAACTTCTGGGGACCCAAGGTAGAGAAAGGCTGCTCTAGGGCTCTGTTATTTGGGAGTTGGTGAAACTGGATTTTAAAGGTTCTTGAGAAATTTCCCAGGGATTATGATTGGTATCTAGACCAATCTATGGTCGTCAACAGGTTTACCACACCTATCACTACTCACCCTTCTGAGTAATACCCCTCCACACCCTCCCACTATATATAAGGGTCTGTTGACTTCTGTTTCAGTGTATCTGAAGAAGTGTGCACTCACATGGAAGCTCATACGAATGACAAACTTAGTTGGTCTCTAAGGAGCTACTGGAAGAAATTTTTCTATTCTATTTTTGTTTTTATCTAGACCCTAACATTATAAATCCAATGTGCCCACACTGGCAGGGGTGGAGGATTATTGTGCAGAGGATGAAGAACTTCATGATTAACTTAGGACCCCCATGAATAGTGGGCAGGTCCATGGACATAGAGCAGCTCCCTTTCCTGTGAGAAACCACTTTTTTTTTATAAAAAGTGAACCCCACAATTCAATATTCTAAGATAATGCAGCTTCATTAAAGTTGATTAAGGGTTTGGAAAGGCTGGTGATGCATGACCATTATTTAACATTTTTTTAATTTACCTTTCCTAAAAATTTGGAACATATGGAGGACAGGAGATAATGTACGAGATGTTAAAATAAGAGCAGGTGCTAATTGATGTCTGTAATATTCTTTTGTTCTCTTCCTAGAATACCAATAGGATTCTCTCTCCCCCACCCCCATCGCAAAAGACAGTGGAGAAGGCAGTCAAAATTCTGGTGGGCCATGTCCAATAGGAATAACGAAGAAACCATTTAAATACACGGAGTCTGAAAAGAGAGAGGATAAACAATTTGAAAGCATGGAGTGTGGAAAGAGCTTCAGTGACAGTGGAAAACTTAGAATACATCTATGCAGAAACATGGGGGAGAAACCATTTAAATGTATGGAGTGTGGAAAGAGCTTCAGTGAGAGTGGAAATCTTAGAAACCATCAACGGACTCATACTGGGGATAAACCATTTAAATGTATGGAGTGTGGAAACAGCTTCAGTCAGAGTGGAAGCCTTAGAGTACATCAACGGACTCACACGGGGGAGAAACCATTTAAATGTATGGAGTGTGGAAACAGCTTCAGTCAGAGTGGAAGCCTTAGAGTACATCAGCGGACTCACACGGGGGAGAAACCATTTAAATGCATGGAGTGTGGAAATAGCTTCACTGACATTGGAAAACTAAGAATTCATCAACGGACTCACACGGGGGAGAAACCATTTCGATGCATGGAGTGTGGAAAGAGCTTCACTGACAGTGGAACACTTAGAAAACATCAACGGACTCACACGGGGGAGAAACCATTTCAATGCATGGAGTGTGGAAAGAGCTTCAGTCACAGTGGAAACCTTAGAATCCATCAACGGAGTCACACAGGGGAGAAACCATTTAAATGCATGGAGTGTGGAAAGAGCTTCACTGGCAGTGGAAATCTTAGAAAACATCAACGGAGTCACACGGGGGAGAAACCCTTTCAATGTATGGAGTGTGGAAAGAGCTTCAGTCACAGTGGACACCTTAGAATCCATCAACGGAGTCACACAGGGGAGAAACCATTTAAATGCATGGAGTGTGGAAAGAGCTTCAGTCACAGTGGACACCTTAGAATTCATCAACGGAGTCACACAGGGGAGAAACCATTTAAATGCATGGAGTGTGGAAAGAACTTCACTGACAGTGGAAAACTTAGAATTCATCAACGGACTCACACGGGGGAGAAACCATTTAAATGCATGCAGTGTGGAAAGAGCTTCAGTCAGAGTGGAACACTTAGAATTCATCAACGGAGTCACACAGGGGAGAAACCATTTAAATGCATGGAGTGTGGAAAGAGCTTCACTGACAGTGGAACACTTAGAATTCATCAACGGAGTCACACAGGGGAGAAACCATTTAAATGTATGGAGTGTGGAAAGAGCTTCACTCACAGTGGAGACCTTAGAAACCATCAACGGACTCACACAGGAGAGAGACCATTTAAATGCGTGGAGTGTGGAAAGAGCTTCAGTCAGAGTGGAGACCTTGGAAAACATCAACGAATTCACACAGGAGAGAAACCATTTAAATGTGTGGAGTGTGGAAAGAGCTTCAGTCAGAGTGGACACCTTAGAATACATCAACGGACTCACACGGGGGAGAAACCATTTAAATGCATGGCGTGTGGAAAGAGCTTCACTGACAGTGGAAATCTTAGAAAACATCAACAGACTCACACGGGGGAGAAACCGTATAAGTGCCAGGGAAGTGGACAGAGGTTCAGTTGAAGTTGATGTCGAAGTCTTACAAACCATCAAAAGACTCTGAGGGGTAAGAGCTGTAAGAGTGGAAACTCTACAAGCCATTAATTAACTAAAAAATGAGAAATGGTTTAAATAGAAGGAGTGTTGATTCTGCTTTGGTTATTATGGAATGCTTTTTAAAGTGTAGAACCTCTTTCTCTCCGAGTTGACACTTTATTTCACTTCAATAACAGGAAGTCAGTCTTCAATACATGCAGCGTATTTGAGCTTCTGTTGTTTGAATGTAACGTTGTCTAGACATGTTTTTAAAGTAATGACGGTAACATTTCACAATAGTAAGCATAATATAATATTTAATGTACTGTTAGATAGGGAGGGGAGTGTGTGAGTCTGGAGTGTTGCTTCTGAAATGTTTGTATCTGGGAATGGAGAGTTGCACAAAGTGGAGCTGAGATTGGTGGTGTTGAGTTAGATTAATATTATAGGAACAGCAACATAACTCCCACTGTTATATTTGCAATAATGGAACCATGAAGACACAGAAAGACGGTAAGCACATTCTTACCGGTATATGCCCAAGTTAATCTTGAAACCCTCATCTATTCTTTTGATTTATAGATATATTGTAGTCGTGTCCGACTCTTCGTGACCCCATGGACCATAGCACGCCAGGCACTCCTGTGTTCCACTGCCTCCCACAGTTTGGTCAAACTCATGTTCGTAGCTTCGAGAACACTGTCCAACCATCTCATCCTCTGTCGTCCCCTTCTCCTTGTGCCCTCAATCTTTTGCAGGGAGTCTTCTCTTCTCATGAGGTGGCCAATGTATTGGAGCCTCAGCTTCACGATCTGTCCTTCCAGTGAGCACTCAGGGCTGATTTCCTTCAGAATGGATAGGTTTGATCTTCTTGCAGTCCATGCACAGCGACACAAGTGTGTGTAGAATGCTATCCCCAAAATGACACAGGGGAGAAACAAAATAGATGAGAATAATGTGGAAGGAGGTTCAGGCAGGTCCCAAACCGAGAATGCTAAGGGTCAATTTCCTCCATATCCACCAGCTGCCCCAAGGCAGGAGCCACCTCTGGGCACTTAGGGTGGGAAGCCTCCCTCCACGTTTGAAACTGGACATGCTCCTAGGGCAGTGGTGGGAAACCTTTT
Organism: Zootoca vivipara; assembly: GCF_965207765.1. Taxonomy (NCBI): domain Eukaryota; kingdom Metazoa; phylum Chordata; class Lepidosauria; order Squamata; family Lacertidae; genus Zootoca; species Zootoca vivipara. Next base: position 109,511,363 of record NC_142584.1, on the reverse strand, counting down.
AGAGACTGAGTACCCAAACTGCAACGCAAAACCCACTTGTTTATCACAAAGTGCCAGCACGACAATTCTACCTGTATATCTATTTCCCCCCTGTTTGTTTCACATTTCTTCTTTATGTACTGTTGTAATAAAAAATCTATATACCAGTAAATGTAAAATGTCAATGTTTGCGTGCATCCACTTTTCTCTGAAACCGCTTGACCGACTGCGTTGAAATTTGGAGACAACGTTCCATACCAATAAGCGAGTGTTTGCATAAACTGAGATTATATAGATCTCACACCTGTCACAGGTAAAAACATGATTTTTTGTAAAAAAAAAAAAAGCACCCTCCAGTGGACCTCAAATGAACAGATATTGCTATCCTTTGGTGTAGCAATAGCGCCATCTGCTGAACGTCAAAGGGAAACATCCTATAGAAACCCAGGATGCCTCGCGGAACCGGGGGTGGGGGGAGGAAATAAGAATATAAAACAACGTTTCCACATTCCCGCCCCCCCTCCTCCTCCTCTCAATCGAGGCTTCTCCAGATCCATAGCTGCCGGGGGGAGGGGGGGTAGAGGTAGCCCGGCACGCAGGCCGGGCCTCACCGCTTCTCACCTCGCAGCACCCGCAGCTGCCACCACCACCGCAGGGGATATGACGGGTCTTGCAGCAGGCGCCGCCACCACCACGAGAGGCAGGCCGGACCTCGCATCTCCTCACCCCCACTGCCGGATGTAGAGGGAGGCCGGCAGGCAGGCCGTGCCTCGCTGCTCCTGTTCTCACACGCCAACGTCGTGAGAAGCAAGCCGGGCCTCGCCTATCCTCACCTCCACCACCAGGCGAAGAGGGAGGCCAGCAGGCAGCCCAGGAGGCAAGCCGGACCTCACCTCTCCTCACCTTCCGCCGCCACCGTCCCCACCTCCATCGCCGCTGCGCCCCCTCCTGAGCAGACGGCAGGAAAGAGGGAGACTCCAACGCTCACCCACATCCTCAGAGGGCCCCACCCACACCTGCTCTGACTGACACACAGGGGACCCACCCCAACATGACCTACGGGTAGCCCACCTACCCCCTCACCCATTGTGATCCACCGGGGAACCCACGCACAGCCTCCCCAAACTGGATATGGTATGTGGTGGGGGGGACCGAGAGGGGACGGGGGTGAGGGTCACATCTTCCCCCTGTCCTGGGAAACGGGGACCCTGACTCAGCCACAGCAACGCATGGCCGGATACAGCCATTCCATAAAAGTTATTGCATTACATTCTTCATTAAACTATCTTTCCATTGATATGTAATGATATGGTATCTTAAAAAACGTTTAGGGGGTACTCTCATTTTGACTGAAGAAAATCACCACCGGGGGAGGGGAAATTGGGAAAAATAAATACAGTGGTCCCTGTAAAATAAATACAGTGGTCGAACAGCTTAGTTCTCAAACTACTTGGAACCTAAACAAAAAAATCACCACCGGGGGAGGGGATGAATACAGTTCAAATTGGGAAAAATAAATACAGTGGTACCTCAGTTTTCGAACTGCTTAGTTCTCAAACTACTTGGAACCAAAATAAAAAATTCATTCCAGTAACACTGTAGAGACCAACTAAGCTTGTCATTGCTATGAGCTTTCGTGTGCATGCACACTTCTTCAGATACACTGAAACAAGTCACCAGACCCTTATATATAGTGATAGGGTGGAACTGGGGTATTACTCAGAAGGGTGGTGGGAATGGGTGATTGGCCGATAGGTGGGGTAAACGTGTTGATGACTCTTAACGACGCCAATTGGTCTTGCAGGAAAAAGCAAGGGGTGAGATGGCAAAAAAGAGCTTTATCGTGTAGAATGAGATAAGAATCCAATGTTTCTATTCAGACCAGGTCTCTCCGTGGTTTTACGTTTGGTAATAAGTTGCAATTCGGCAACTTCTCTTTCCAGTCTATTTCTGAAATTCTTCTGTAATAAGACAGCTACTTTGAGATCTTGTATAGAATGTCCTGGGATATTGAAGTGTTCTCCTACTGGTTTCTCTGTCTTGTGATTCCTGATGTCAGGATGTTCAGTGTATCTGAAGAAATGTGCATGCACACGAAAGCTCATGCCAATGACAAACTTAGTTGGTCTCTGACACAAATTTAGTTGGTCTCCCTAAGTTTGTAGGGGATGCGGGTGGCACTGTGGGTGGGTTAAACCACAGAGCCTAGGGCATGCTGATCAGAAGGTCGGCAGTTCGAATCCCCATGACGGGGTGATCTCCCGTTGCTCGGTCCCAGCTCCTGCCAACCTAGCAGTTGGAAACCACATCAAAGTGCAAGTAGATGAATAGGTACCGCTCCGGCAGGAAGGTAAACGCCATTTCTGTGCGCTGCTCTGGTTTGCCAGAAGCAGATTAGTCATGCTGGCCAGATGACCCGGAAGCTGTACGCCAGCTCCCTTGGCCAGTAAAGTGAGATGAGCTCCGCAACCGCAGAGTCGTCCGCAACTGGACCTAACGGTCAGGGGTCCCTTTATCTAAGCTGGAAGGATTTACTGTATTTTATTTTGTTTCGATTACCTCAGACCAACACGGCTACATACCTGTAGCTAGTACTTGGATCCTGAATACTTCAAACTCAGAAATGAGTGTTCCAGTTTTGGAACTTTTTTTGGAAGCTAAACATGCTCTGTTCTGAGTATAACTTCCGTTTTGGGTGCCATACTTCCGTTTTCCTTGTGAGGGAAGGCAGGCCGGGCAGCAAGTGTGTGTGGGGGGGGGGAGCAAGTGAAAGGTGAAAAACCTGGCTTGGCAGGCAAGTCCCGAGTCTGCTCTCGCCTGGATGCCGTCCCTCCCCCCCTGCAATGGGCCTTTTTCCACACGAGTTTAAAAGGGCATCGCTTTCCTTAAAACTGCTTGTGGGAGGGAGGGAGGGAAGACGGGATGGGAGCGTGTGTTAGTTTGCGCGAGAAGCTCTGGATCCCTCCTCATTTCCTTCGAGGGCGGATCCGCTCTCCGTGGATTGGCTGCTACAGGGAAAGGTGTGGCTCAGACCAATTTTATTTGTTCAGTGGTTCCGTGTGTACCGAAAGCGGGAGTGAAAAGGCAAGCCGTCTATTTTATAGACGTAGGTTTCATCACCTCTTCCTTCTTTTCTGGCTTAGTGACAGAGTTGGGGAAGCTTCACTTTTTACTCTCTTCGCTTTCATTATCTCAGGTCCCTCTCACCCCTTTTATTTTGTGCTGTTTATTTAAAAGCGTTTCTAAAGTGCACGATGCTTAAAAGCATAGACTTAGAAACAGGCGCATAAAAGGTTTTGACCGGTACTGGTCCTAACTTGCCCCAGCCTCTCTGGGCAGCTTCCTGCTTATATAAAAACATTTCCCAAAGAATGCTGGGATTTGTTGTTTAAGGATGATGGGGGTTGCTACAAAAACCCTGTATTTCTCCAGAAAGCTACAATTTCCAAAGTTCCATAAGAGGAGGAATTTGACTGTTAAACTACTCTGAGAATTGTAGCTCTTTAAGGGTGTGTTTGTGTGTGTGTGTGTGTGTGTGCCCCTTGGTCCACTATACCTGAAGGAGCGTCTCCACCCGCATCATTCTGCCCGGACACTGAGGTCCAGTGCTGAGGGCCTTCTGGTGGTTCCCTCGCTGCAAGAAGCCAAGTTACAGGGAACCAGGCAGAGGGCCTTCTCGGTAGTGGCACCCGCGCTGTGGAACGCCCTCCCACCAGATGTCAAAGAGAAAAACAACTTACAGACTTTTAGGAGACATCTGAAGGCAGCCCTATTTAGGGAAGCTTTTAATGCTTAATAGATTATTTTATTTTAATATCCTGTTGGAAGCCGTCCAGAGTGGCTGGGGAAACCCAGCCAGATGGGCGGGTTATAAATAAATAATAATTATTATTAGTGTGTGTGGGGGGGGCACAGTGACACAATTGTGTGTAGAATGCTATCCCCAAAATGACACAGGGGAGAAACAAAATGGATGAGTATAATGTGGAAGGAGGTTCATAGAATCATAGAGTTGGAAGAAACCACAAGGGCCATCCAGTCCAACCCAGGAAACACCATCAAAGCATTCTTGACATATGCCTGTCAAGCCTCTGCTTAAAGACCATGCTGGCCAGATGACCCGGAAGGTGTACGCCGGCTCCCTTGGCCAGTAAAGCGAGATGAGCTCCGCAACCGCAGAGTCGTCCGCGACTGGACCTAACGGTCATGGGTCCCTTTATCTAAGGTGCTACTGGAAGGATTTATTTTATTTTGTTTCAATTACCTCAGACCAACACGGCTACATACCTGTAGCTAGTACTTGGAACCTGAACTGCCAGAAAAGAAGGAAGAGGTGATGAAACCTACGTCTATAAAATAGATGGTTTGCCTTTTCACTCCTGCTTTCGGTACACAGGGAACCACTGAACGAATAAAATTGGTCTGTAGCAGCCAATCCACGGAGAGCGGATCCGCCCTCGAATGAAATGAGGAAGGATCCAGAGCTTCTTGCGCAAACACACGCTCCCAACGCGTCTTCCCTCCCTCCCTCCCACAAGCAGTTTTAAGGAAAGCGATGCCCTTTTAAACCCCTCGTGTGGGAAAAGGCCCATTGCAAGGGGGGGCGGAGCGGCATCCAGGCGAGAGCAGACTCGGGACTTGCCTGCCAAGCCAGGTTTTTCACCTTTCACTAGCTCCCCCCCACACACCGCAACTTTCGCTGCTCCACTTGCGTTGATTCGTGGGCGCTTGGCGCGCCTTCTCATTCAGATACGCTCGGCTCATTCATTGATTGCCGCAAACCACCACACCACCACCTGCGAGGGCGCAGGGAAAGGCGTGGCTCCAGGCCCCCGCCGCTATTTATCGGCCGCCTGGAGCAACATTAGAATTTTCCTTCTTTCCCTTTCACGCACAGTTTCGGCATCCCTGGACGTTGGCCGTTCTCTGCTCTCTCTTCACCACCACCCAATCCCGTGTCGAAATAAGTACCAGAATTGGCAGCACGCACCGTTTGGGCAGGTAACTCCTCCTCTCCTATCTTGCCGGGTAAAAAGCTGGCGGCTGTTTTGAGCTGGCATCTTGGGGAAATTGCTGTTCTTTAAAACTAGCTATTACGGTATTATTATTATTATTATTATCATCATCATCATCATCATCATGATGCTTGCACAACCTAGTCTTCCTTCCCCCTAACTGGATTAGGGGAGCACGAGAAGCTTGCGAGGAAAGGGCCAAAGAGCCTTTTTAGAAAAGCGGAGCTGCGTTTGCAGCCTCGTTGCCCCCTCCCTCAACGTCAGAGGATTCAGTTTCCTGTCTAGTACTGGAATCCTGAATCTTCTAAGAAGCTGCCCAGCTTTCCAGAGCCTTTGTCAATAAACTTGAACAGTCAGGGCCGGCTCTAGGTAGACCCCCGGTGGCGTAGTGCACCAGGGCACCTGGGTGCTCAGGGGGCGCTGAGGGGCGCCCCAGCAAGTGGGGGAGCTGCGCGGCGGCCTCCCTTTTCCCTCCGCCAGCCGCGCCACTCAGGGGAGAGCAGGGAGGTAAGCGAGCGGAGCAGGGGCACTAGGACCCTGCTTCGCTCTGCAGGGTCATCCCTCACCCCGGCGCTGCGTTTCATTGGTAGAGGTGATGCCACATGGCAGCAGCTCTACCAATGAAACGCAGCGCCAGGGTTGGCGGGAAGGCTGTCAAACCTCTGAGGCCAGGAGCCGCGCGGTCTCTGAGGCACCTAGGCTGCTCCTGCAAAGAAGGCCGCTTGCTTGCTCCAGGCCCGGCGGTGGCGGGGTGGCCCTTCCTCCTCGGGTCCTGCCCCACGCTCCTCAAGCGGCGCAGCAGAGATGCGGCGGGGCCGGCGGTCGCGGGTGTCCCGAGTGGGAGGGCCTCTGGCTTTGGCGGCGGCGGCCCTGCTGGTGGCAGCGACGAGGTGCTGGGCTGGCAACGGGGCCTGCCGGACTTGGAGCTCGGCGAGGCCGGCGGAGTCACGTTCCCCTTACAGCAGCCTCCCGAGCTCGCCCGGCAGCTCCTCCGCAGGCCCGTGTACAACAGGCCTCCGCTGGGCAGGGAAGCGGAGCTGGGTGAGCTGGGCCGGCCCATGCGCCTGGAGCTGAGCGCCGCTGCGCAGCAGCACCAGGAGGAGAGCATCCGGAGCCACCAGAGGTGAGTGACTCAGAGCCGGGAGCCGTGCAGGCCGAAGGGGGGGGGGCAAAATTGTTCTTGTGCCAGGGCGCTGGGTACCCTTAAGACGGCCCTGTGAACAGTCAATAGGCTACGTTTAGTTCAGTTGCAGAGCTACAGTGGGTTTATTTGGTGTTCTGTTTTTACCTTCTGCCTGCTTCCCCCCCAACCTTTTATCCCTGAATTGAGGACCGAGGCACAACTCCCACAAACCCTGTCAATTGGCCATGCTACCTGGGAAACCACGGAGCCTAGGGCTTGCTGATCAGAAAGTGGACGGTTCGAATCCCCACGACGGGATGAGGTCCCATTGCTCAGTCCCTGCTCCTGCCAACCTAGCAGTTTGAAAGCACGTCAAAGTGCAAGTAGATAAATAGGTACCGCTCTGGTGGGAAGGTAAACGGCATTTCCGTGCACTGCTCTGGTTCACCAGAAGCGGCTTAGTCATGCTGGCCACATGACCCGGAAGCTGTACACAGGCTCCCTCGGCCAGTAAAGCAAGATGAGCGCCGCAACCCCAGAGTCGGTCACGACTGGACCTAATAGTCAGGGGTCCCTTTACCCTTTACCTTTACCCGGGATTGATGGGGCAGGTGGGCACTGTGTTGGCTATGCTTGATGTAAATGGATGTTCGGGAAAACATTTCGTTTTCTTGAAATACCCTTTCCTTCCTCCTCCTCCTCCTCCAACAAGCCCTCATTTTCTCACCCACTCAACCTCAGGCTGAGTGAGTGGCTGTTGAGAACATGTGAAGAGTGTTAGAGGCCAGAAGAGGAGTTCAGCTCCGTGTGGACTGTGATTTGCTGAAGCTGTCGATCAATTGATGGACTAGTTGTCTAGGTGCAAGTTTCTTTAGTGTGGAGGTACATGAAAGGTGAGATTATATCGTGTGAAATTTAAGTGCTCTGGTAAAGAGGTGCTCTATTGAGTATTCTGTTGGAGACGTTTGTATACTATGTACTATTAGTGAGATATAAGAAAGGGCACAGCTACTATTTCCCTCTCTTTTCCTGCTTCCTTTCCTGCAGCTCCAGGAAGAGAACCACCATGGCTGCTGAGAACCTCAGGAAGAGGCTTCAGGAGGAAGTGACTTGCTGCATTTGCCTCGACTTCTTCACGGATCCTGTGACTTTAGAGTGTGAGCACAGCTTCTGCTCCGCCTGCATTGCCCAGTGTTGGGGGGAATCTTCTGCCAACACCCTCTGCCCTCTGTGTAAACGGGCCACCCGGGCAACGAAGTCCAAGCCAAATAAGCAGCTGGGCAACTTTGCCGAGATAGCCAAGCAGCTGAAAGATCAGGAGAAGGAGGAGGCTGAAGGGAGGAGGTTCTGCGGGAGACACGGGGAGCCCCTCAAACTCTTCTGCAAGGACGACCAAGTCCCCATCTGTGTGGTGTGTGACTGGTCCAGGGAGCACAAAGGACACAGCGTGGTTCCCAAGGAGGAGGCTGCCCAAGAATACAGGGTAGGTTAACGTTACCAGATTTTTTTCAATGAATCCGGGGACACTTTTCAACTTCCTACTAAATAGATGGATTTTGTCAGGGAACTGATTTGTAAATCCGGGGACTGTCCCCGGGAAACGGGGGCGTCTACTAACCTTAGGGTAGGTGGGACGCTGGACGCTGCTTCAGGGAGCAGTAAACAGGGCACGCTTTGTGTTTGTGGACGCACAGTAAAATTGGAACGCTCCAGAATCAGAGGCAGGAGCAGAGGGGAACAGAAGGCAGAGATGAGGCAGGCTGCTGAAAAGTCCCGGGTGTCTCCCCCTCCTGCTGCGACATGCTCCCCTCACCCCTTATCTCCTAGAACCAGAAGAGGGATGAAATGAGCATAGCCGTGGAAGGGTGCAGGCAGGCACAGTCTCTGATTGCTTCGAAAAATCCCTGTAGAGGAGGGGACTTAGACGGCTGTGGGGAGGTGGGCAATTTCAGTCTTGGCAACTGATCCATGGGGCAAGACCTACCGGAGATGAGCTGCTGGGCTCATTAGACCTGACACTCAGCCAAGTTCATGCATCCAGTAAAATAGATTCAGGGGTGAGGAAATTGGGGCTCCCTCCAGGGTGTTGCTGAACTACAACTCCCATCAGCCCCTACTATCACGGCCAGTGCTCAGGGAGGATTCAAGCTGTAGCTGAGCAATGTTTGTAGGGCTGAAAATTAGCCACTCCTGAAGTAAAACCCCAGGGGGAATTGGGAAGCAAGGAGCAGAGGGAATGGAGCTTCCATTGAAACAATAGTGACTTTTTTCTCTCTCCCCCCCCAATAATTTTTATTAAATTTTCTGTTTTACATTTTAGAATATTTATTTAAACAACCTTAAAATTTCAATGACTTCCCTTCTCTTTCCATTGCTTTCTCTTTCCATGGTTCATTTTACAAAACATAAATCCCTGCATATTTTATATAAACCAAACTATTCAGTATTCCATTATTGCATCCATCAAAACTTATTTACACTGTTGAATTTATCCTAAAGCTGCCCACGTTTTCAAATAAACACAATTTCCCTCCATATATTCAGTAAACATTTTCCAATCTTCTTTAAACATATGTTCTTCTTGTTCTCTGATTCTATATGATCGGTCCACAAGCTGTGCATAATCCATCAGTTTAAGCTGCCATTCTTCTTTAGTTGGGACTTCGCTCGATTTCCATGTTTTGGCTAATGAAACACTGGCTGCAGTAGTGACATACATAAATAACCTTTTTTTTGACACCTGGGAATTTCCATCTGAATTATCCCCAACCCAAAGGACTCTGTTTGTTTTTGGAAAAGTACTTTTAAACATTTTCCCCACCCCCAATTCATTACGCAACAATAGTGATTTTTTTCAAACCTGCTCTAACGCGATTTCTCGCCCTCCTCTCCAGGATCACATCTGCAGCTTGCTGGAAGTGATGAGGAAGCAGAGAGAAGAGATTCTGGTGCATATATTGAATACAGAAAAGGAAAGCCAAGACCTGCTTGTACGTGTCTCTTTTCACCAGGAACTTGTGGAGCTACCATATTATTTTAATAATAATAATAATATAATAAGAATAAGAATAATTTTTATTTATACCCCGCCCTTCCCGGTCAAGACCGAGCTCAGGGCGGCTAACAACAAATAATATCAACGCAAATATAAAAGAAACAATTCCGTTAAAACACAGATTAATACAATGTTAAAATTCAATTTTAAAATTAAAAATCTACGAATAAGATAAAACCATTATGAAATAAAGCCTTAGGGGAGGGTAACCGTGGGGTCAGACTGCGTCAGTCCGAAGGCCAAACGGAACAGCTCTGTCTTGCAGGCCCTACGAAAAGATGACAAATCCCGCAGGGCCCTAGTCTCCTGGGACAGAGCGTTCCACCAGGTCGGGGCCAGTACTGAGAAGGCCCTGGTCCTGGTCAAGGCCAGCCTAGCCACCTTGTGACTCGGGATCTCCAATATGTTATTATTTGTGGACCTTAATGTCCTATGTGGGTCATACCGGGAGAGGCGGTCCCGTAGGTACGAGGGTCCTAAACCGCATAAGGCTTTAAAGGTCAAAACCAGCACCTTGAACCTGATCCTGTACTCCACTGGGAGCCAGTGCAGTTGGTAAAGCACTGGATGAATGTGATCCCGTGGCCGGGACCCCGTAAGGAGCCTCGCCGCAGCATTCTGCACCCGCTGGAGTTTCTGGGTCAGTTTCAAGGGCAGCCCCGCGTAGAGCGAGTTACAATAATCAAGCCTAGAGGTGACCATCGCATGGATCACTGTGGCCAGATCAGGTTGAGAGAGGTAGGCGACCAACTGCTTAATGCGGCGAAGATGGAAAAATGCCACCTTGGCTGTGGTTGCAACCTGTGCCTCCATGGAAAGGGAGGCATCCAAGGTTACACCCAAGCTCTTGACAGAAGGGGCTGACACTAATTGGGCCCCAGCGAAAGATGGAAGTTGCCCCCCCCGCCCCATGTCATCCCGCCCCAGCCAGAGGACCTCTGTCTTCGAAGGATTTAGCTTCAGCCGACTCCCACGTAGCCATCCAGCCACAGCTTCCAAGCACTTGGTCAATGTGTCCGGGGCCGAGGCAGGACGGCCATCCATCAACAGATAAATCTGGGTGTCATCAGCATATTGATGACAACCCAGCCCAAAACTCCGGACAATCTGGGCAAGGGGGCGCATGAAGATATTTAAAAGCATCGGGGAAAGGATTGCACCTTGCGGGACTCCACACACCAAGGAGTGTCACGGTGACAACCCCCTCCCTAGCGCCACCCTCTGTCCCCGACCTGAGATAAAGGAACACAGCCATTGTTGGACTGTACCCTGAATCCCCACGTCGGCAAGGCGGTGGTCTAAAAGCTCATAATCGACCATGTCGAAGGCGGCTGACAAGTCTAGAAGAATCAGCAGCCCCGACCCGCCTTGATCCAGCTGAAGCTCTTGATTTTGAGCTTCACGTGCCACCAAGAGTTGCCTAGTGTATCCTGAGCTCTCAGAAATCCCCTTGGGGATGCTATGACTTCCTAGAATGCCGCAGAAAGCTATTGTGCCTTGGGAGAATAGCTGGATACTGTGGTTCACGGACCACATTGTGATCCATAAATTGATTTTTTTGGAGAGTAAGGGTGCAGGAGGAAAGGCAGACAATGCATACCACCCTGATCTCTTGGAAGAAGAGACGGGGTGGGAAATGTTGTAATTATAGCAAATAGATGTCTGACTTTGCTTTATGTTTTTATTATTACCTTCATACCCCAGGTTTCCTCCAAGGAAACTCAAGGTGGCATATTTGCATCTTCCCTTCCCCATTTTATCCTCACAACAGCCTTGTGAGGTAGGTTAGTCTGAGAGACAGTGCCTGGCCCAAGGGCAGCCAGTGAGCATTATGGCTGGGTGGGGGTGGGTGGGATTTGAACCCTGGTCCCTCAGGTCCCCTAGTCGAGCTCTCTAACCACCACCCCGCACGGGCTCTCCTCTCTCTCCACCTGCTGCAGAATCGGATAGAATCCGAGCGGGAGAAAATGACGGCGGGGGTCAAGCAGCTGTACCACATTATCAAAAAGCAACTGGGCTTCATTGTGGCACAGATGGAATGGGCCAAGAAGGAGATTATGACAAAGAGGGACGAGCAAATGGCCAAACTCTCCCAGGACCTCTCCTCCCTGGGCAGCAGCATCCAAGAGATGGAGCAGACATCTCAGCTGCCTGTGAGTGACTTCCTGCAGGTAAGATGGCTGGCTGCACTTTTTCCCAGTACAGTCGTACCTCGGAAGTCGAACAGAATCTGTTGCGGGTATCCATTCGACTTCCAAAGCGTTCGACTTCTGATTGGCTGCAGGAAGCTCCTGCAGCCAATCGGAAGCCCTGTTGGACGTTCGGCTTCCGAAAGAATGTTCGAAAACTGGAGCACTCACTTCTGGTTTTTGATTGATCGGGAGCTGGAATGTTCAACTCCCCAGGCGTTCGGGAGCTGACATACAATTGTATACAGTGTTGTATACAGAATAAAGCTGGAGAAGAAGTAGTACTGGGGTGGGGGAGAAGATTGCCCCCCCCTTTAACCTTTTCCAACTCAACAATATCCTTTTTTGAGTTGAGATGACCAGAACTTTATACAGGACTCCAAATGCGGTCGCACAACAAATTTGTATAAAGGCATGCATTAGGCTATTGACAGTTTTTGTTTTCTTCCCCAACGATCCTTAGCTAGAAATTTAAAAAACCCCAATTCATCCTTACCCCAGGGGGCATTCAGGTTCTGGGTGGTTCTCCTTAGCAGCCTGTGGCAGGACACTCAGTTCCCTCTTCTCCCTCTCCCCACTCTAGGATGTTGCAGGCACCTTGCAAAGGTAAGTGGGTCTCAATCGTTCTGTTTCACATTGGGAGGCTTTGCACAATACAGGAAGTTTGCACAGGGAAGAAGGTGGTGGTGAAGGAATCTCCTCTTCCTTTTAATTCCACTTCGTGAAGGTCAATCGGCTTGTCCTTAAAGGGGCGGCACTTCGTGTGAGAGGTGGAAGATCTGCTGGACTATTCTTGGGATGGTGTGGGATGAACTTTAGATAGTCTTGAAGCCCAGCTGCATATTAGGGGCCTCTTCCTCTCCACTAAGCAAGCCCGCAAGTCAGGAAGGATGGAGTGTGACCTACAGTACCAGAATGACCCAAAATGTGCTGGTTTTCTGTCCCCGTGGGACGGGCTTCTTGGAGTCCTTCCTTCCTTCCTTCCTTCCTTCCTTCCTTCCTTCCTTCCTTCCTTCCTTCCTTCCTTCCTTCCTTCCTTCCTTCCTTCCTTCCTTCCCTTTTCTGTCCATTTCTCTTTTCCCCTGCCACTCTGATTATTAATATGTCCAGATAAAGGGATAAATCATCATTATACTATATAATCTCTCTTTTTCTCTTTCTCCAGGAGCAAGGAGGTCAGGTTAAAAAATGTAGGCACTTTCCCTCCAAAACTAAAATGGAAAACTTGGGAATTTTGGGACATCACTGCCATTTTGCAGAAGTTCACAGAGAAATTCAAAGGTACCGGAAGGGTTTTGGGTGGGGAATCAGCTGCCAAGCAAGGGGGGAGGGTGGAATTGGCCTGGGAACGAGACTTTGTAGGAGATTCTCTCAGATGCAGCAGGGGAGCTCAGACAACAGTGAGGAGGCCATATTTTATTTCTACCAGGAGCCCAGCTTCCTGCATCTGGAAGTAAGTGCTTCATAGGGCATTGTTGCCTTGCAACAGTGGAGCACAGAGAATGCCTAAGGAAGTTTACCAGACTCAAATTGAAGGTGACTGGATTTCATGGGCAAACCAGGATCCATCCTATAGACTTTTGGTGTTGGAAGGCACCCAAAAGCACTGTTCAGTTGAATATTTATTTATTCATTTAATTTCCTTTATGAATCGCAAGAAAAACATATACCAACTCGCTTATCCATGCCTCCACTTGTTCTGCTGTTTCCGTCTCCCTTCGGGGGGACGGGGGGACGGACTACTCTTTAGAGCTCAATCGGAGCTAACAGGAAATTGGGTTTTCCCCAGATTGCCATTTGTTCTGATGTATCACTGGGGAGTGGGTTTTCCATTGGAAAGGAGCGGGGCAAGGGGAAAACTCCTTGGACCCATGCTTAGAAAGCCTGGCTCAAGCAGGAAACTGCCAGAACTTGTTCTTTCTAGGAAAACCCAGCCAGATGGGCGGGGTGTAAATAATAAAATCATGATTGTCGCCGTCATCTTGTAGGCCATATATCCCACACAATGCTGTGTTCGCTGTGTTCAACAAAGCAGGACACAGCTAACGTAAACGTAAAGGTACCCCTGACCGTTAGGTCCAGTCGCGGACGACTCTGGGGTTGCGCACTCATCTCGCTCTATAGGCCAAGGGAACCAGCCATTGTCTGTGGACAGCTTCCGGGCCATGTGGCCAGCATGACAAAGCCGCTTCTGGTGAACCAGAGCAGCGCATGGAAATGCCGTTTTCCTTCCCGTTGTAGCGGTACCTATTTATCTACTTGCACTTTGATGTGCTTTCGAACTGCTAGGTTGGCAGGAGCTGGGACCGAGCAACGGGAGCTCACCCCATCACGGGGATTTGAACCGCCGACCTTCTGATTGGCAAGCCCTAGGCTCTGTGGTTTAGACCACAGTGCCACCCGTGCCACAGCTACAGCATCTCATATCCCAACAGAGGCAGTATTTGAATACCTCCAGTGAAGGCGACCTCACAGAAATGGCAAGGTGGCCACTTCTCCAAAGCCAAGCCTGTATTTAGCCTAGTAGCGGAGGAAAACCAGTCCTAAGTTGTCAGTGGGATTTTTCTTTATCTCCTTCCTGGACAAGGATTTAAGTAGGAAGTTTGTGTGTTTTGGAAGGGGCAGGCCTTGTGCTCTAGGTATGAAGGAGGGTAGGAGACCCAGACTCTGTCAAACTTAGCACTTTCCAAGGACGTCTCTTGCTCCACCACCAAGCAGTTTCTCCTGACGTCCAACCAAAATCCGCTTTCTTGTAATTCCGTCTTACTGATTTTGGTCCTGCCCTTGTAGAATTCCAGGTTTACTAGTTTGCAGTAAGTACTGTGGGGTGAATGGGACGCAGGGGGCGCTGTGGGTTAAACCACAGAGCCTAGGGCTTGCTCATCAGAAGGTCAGCGGTTTGAATCCCTGTGACGGGGTGAGCTCCCGTTGCTCTGTGTCAGCTCCTACCAACCTAGCAGTTCGAAAGCAGTTCAAAATTGCAAGTAGATAAATAGGTACCGCTACAGCAGGAAGGTAAATGGCGTTTCCGTGTGCTGCTCTGGTTCGCCAGAAGCGGCTTTGTCATGCTGGCCACATGACCTGGAAGCTGTACGCCGGTTCCCTTGGCCAATAATGCGAGATGAGCGCCGCAACCCCAGAGTCAGTCATTACTGGGGTCCCTTTACCTTTACCTTTACCTTTACCGTGGGGTGAATAGCTAATTAAAAGAATACAGAAATAGCAAGCATTACATGTAGCCCTCCCTGGGAAACAAAACAGAATTTTTTGGGCTTCTGTATTTCAAAGAGTCAGGATGCGTCCTTAAAGTCTGGCAGCTCAGTCCATAGAGCATGAGGCTCTAATCTCAGGGTTAGGGGTTCGAGCCCCACGTTAGGCAAAAATATTCCTGCATTGCAGGGAGTTGGACCAAACCATCATTTCCCAACCTTGGGTCTCCAGCTGGTTTTGGACTACAATTCCCAAAATCCCTGACTACTGGTCCTGCTAGCTAGGGATGATGGGAGTTGTAGTCCAAAAGCCTCCAACTTGATGATTCTATAATTCTGTAAGTGTTGGAAGTGCTAGTCCAGCCCCCTGCTGGTACCCAAAATCTACTGGTACCACATTCCCGATAGGTGGCCCTGCAACCTTTGCTTAAAAGCCCTCTTAACAAAAGGGGGGTGTCTATTGGTTACAGGTTTTAACACATGGGATGGTTTTCTGTGGATTTGAAGCACTCCTAAATCTCACCCCCCCCCCATTTTCTTCTACAGGCAATCTCATATCTGGATATTCACTGCGTAAAGGTAAATTTCAGGCAGCAAAAGGTGGTGTTGAGGTACCTCTCACTAGCTGACCACCTATTTCTTTGTTCACTCACATTAAATCCAGGGTGGGAAACTGGATCAAGAAGTAGCCAACCCCCCCCCCCATGTGCTAATTTGATGAGTGGGTAGTGTCAATAAATGCTGTCTTTGTATCCCACCTTTTCTCCAAGGAGGTCAAACTGGCCTTCTTCCCATTTTTATCCCTGCATCACTGTGAGGTAGGTTAGACTTAAAGACCAAAGTAGTAGTAGTAATAATACAGTAATAATTTTATTATTTGGATTTAGATTCCAAATAATAAAACAGGGACTTGTGCTCACATGTGGTGGGGGTGTAAACATGTACAATTTTTTTGGGCAAAGGGTATTTAAGGAGATAACAGAAATCACTGGGTTAAAGCTGACCGAAAGTCGAGAGATAGCATTACAGCCATACCTCGGTTTACAACCGCCTCCGTTTGCGAACGCCTCTGTTTACAAACGCCACGGACCCATCTGGAACGGATTAATTCACTTTCCATTACTTTCAATAGGAAAGTTTGCTTCAGGTTAAGTATGCTTCAGGTTAAGTACGGACCTCCAGAACCAATTACCTCATACTTTGGGTTAAGTACGCTTCAGTTTAAGTACTGTACTCCGTGGACCATCTGGAACAGATTAATCTACTTTCCATAACTTTCAATGGGAAAGTTCGCTTCAGGTTAAGTACGCTTCAGTTTAAGTACTGTACTCCGTGGACCGTCTGGAACAGATTAATCCACTTTCCATTACTTCAATGGGAAAGTTTGCTTCAGGTTAAGTACGCTTCAGTTTAAGTACTGTACTCCATGGACCGTCTGGAACAGATTAATCCACTTTCCATTACTTTCAATGGGAAAGTTCGCTTCAGGTGAAGTACGCTTCAATTTAAGTACAGACTTCCGGAACCAATTGTGGTTGTAAACCGAGGTACCACTGTATTCTCAATTTACAATGGAGTGGAAAGTTCACAGGCTATGAAGGACATGCTCACAAATTTATGGAGAGCTGCACAAATTATTATAGGTAGGATGTGGAAGTGGCAAGGTGAATATATAATGGGAGAATGGTATAAAGAGGTGTGGGATATTAATGATAAATTAACAAGTGCCATTAAGGTAAGAACGCGAATATGCAGGAGAAATGATTTTGAGGAGAAATGGAAGGTATTTGTAGAATTTGGACCGTTAAAACGGAAAGAGGTCAAACATCGCAATAGGTGTTGTTATTTTGGGAGGTTGGATAGTTACAATGGTGGGGTGCACATGTTTATTCTTATTTATTTATGATTATTACTTTGTTTAAAAAGAATTACAATATATGTATATTATTTGTACCCTGCCCATCTGACTGGGTTTCCCCAGCTACTCTGGGCGGCTTCCAACAGATATAAAAACATAATAAAGCATCAAATATTAAGAACTGTGCTCCCTATACAAAGCTGCCTTCAGATGTCTTCTAAAAGCAGCTGAAATAGTTATTTATCTCCTTGACATCTGATGGGAGGGCATTCCACAGGGCAGGTGCCACTACTGAGAAGGCCCTCTGCCTGGTTCCCTGTAACTTCACTTCCTGTTTCATGGCTGAGTGGGGATTTGAAACCTGGCCTCTGCAGACACAGTCCAGGGCCCTGACCACTACACCACAGCAGATAGGTGTCTGTTCCTTCCTGGTCAGTCCCTTGGGACCTCTCTTCTAAATGCATGTTGCGAATGTGGCCTAGGGTAGCGCCGCACGCTTGCCAGGCTGTCCTGCTTGGAATCTGATCTCCTTTCTCTTCCGCAGCGAAAGTGTCTCTGAACCCAGCCACGGCTCATCCTCGGCTCATCGTATCCGAGGACCTGAGAAGTTTGGCACTGGCAGAAAGGCCGCAGGCCCTTCCTCTCGGCGCTGGCCGATTTGAGCGCTGGCCATGTGCTCAGTGCCGGGAATCCTTCAGCTCTGGCAGAAGCTACTGGGAAGTCGAAGTGAGGAATGAGGGCGCCTGGGCTCTGGGCATCTCGAAACCGCTTGTGGGGGTCAGGAAAGACGCCCACCCTTCCCCGGAAGCCGGCGTCTGGGCTATTGGGAGGTGGGAGGGTCGCTACAGGGCCATTGTACCTCCACATTACCCTTTCCTGCATCCGACTACGGAGCCCCAAAGAATACGAGTGGCCCTGAATCTGGATGCTCAACAGGTGGCTTTTTTTGACGCTGAAGCGGCAAGCCTGCTCCACACTTTCTCCTTAGCCGATTCCTCGTCCGACACCTTCTGCCCCTTCTTTTGGATATGGAAAAAATCCCACCTCCAACTCTGTGCATGAGAAAGGGCTGCAGCCTCTGTTGTTGATCTATTTTCTGCTCCTTCCCTCCAGCTTCTCTCAATGCAAACTAACAACAAACCTCCAAACCAAAAGGTTGGCTATTCTCCCGCTCTCTAAGCTTCTCTTTACCATTTTCACAAAACAGAAGCCGCCTCTCTTTCAAATCAGTGTGAATGCTTTGATTTTATTACAAATCAGTGTAATGTTTGATTTTATCTTACAGAATGAGCAGCCTTGGGGGTTTCTTTAGAACCATGAAAGTTATATACATACATATATATATATATAATATATATATAATATATATAATATTTCTTAACACACAAATAAAACGAATAAAGGATTGTTACTCCCAAGTTGGCCTGAGTCTTATTTGTTGTGGAAAGTCCAGGATCTGAAGCATCTGCTGCTGCTTTTCTTTTTCTTTTCTTTTTAAGATAAATTTTTATTAGAGATTTATTAATATTACAGAACAAACTAATAATCACAATAAAAAAACACATTCAACAATTAATCATTTGCACATAGTATTGCTTTTCGCTATATTGGCTCGAAAAAGGAAAAGGAAAACTGAAAAGAGAAGAAAATTCCCCCTTATTTAAAAATCATATATAACCAGAGTTTTGACTTCCTGTTCGTCCCTAATGCATAAGTTATATTTTAAACATGAATGTACTCCAATTGCTATATAGTCCTCTAACTATTTATCTACTACATTCTTACAACAGTATGTATCCTTAATATTATTGTCCAACTCAGTCTCCCTCCACAATCACTCCAACGCCGCCATAGACAAGGAACTTTTAATATATTTTTGAACATATATCTTATACCTGTCCCACTTTTCCAAAAATGTTTGCTTTGAATTACCTCTCAGGCTATTTGTCAGTTGTGCCATCTCAGCAAATTCCTGCAACTTATTTTGCCCTTCCTCCTTCCAACCCTCGGCCACCAGAATTCGAGCTGCGGCCGTTGCGTACAAGAATAATTCTTTCAAATGTTTTGGGATATCTTTACCCAAGATACTCAGCAGAAATGCTTCAGGTCTTTTAAAAAAAGTTATTCCAAACATCTTTTTTAACTCATCGTATACTAAACCCCAGAATATTTTAATCTTCCCGCACGGGAAGAATATCTGCTGCTTTTCTGTGGCTGTACATTTTTGACTGTAAGAGCTGTTTGACAATGGAGCAGTCTCCCTCGGGAGGTTGTGGCCTCTCCTTCCTTGGCGGTTTCTAAGCAGAGGTTAGATGGCCGCCTGTCCTGGATGCTTTAGCTGAGATTCCTGCAATGCAGGGGGTTGAACTAGATGACCCCAGGAGGTCTCTTCGAACTCAATAATTCTGTGATTTTATTATTCCCTGGTGGGTAGACCCTTGGCGTATTTACAAAAAAAAGAAGTGAGTGTTGGAACTCTGAGCCATACCTGCAATTTGCATGCAAGCAATGATGGCTGTCAACGGCGACAAAGGATTCTTTGCAGCGAAGCTCCCCTATATTCTGTGTTTGCTGTTTCTTCAGAAACAAAATAATTATTATTATTGTTATTATTTGTATCATTATTATTATTATTACCCCACCCACACGGCTGGGTTTCCCCAGCCACTCTGGGCGGCTTCCAACAAAATACATTAAAATGTCACACATTAAAAACTTCCCTAAACAGGGCTGCCTTCAGATGTTTTCTAGATGTCAGGTTTATCTCTTTGACATCTGATGGGAGGGCTTTTCAAAGGGTGGGTGCCACTACCGAGAAGGCCCTCAGCACTGGACCTCAGTGTCCGGGCTGAACGATGGGGGTGGAGATGCTCCTTCAGGTATACTGGACTGAAGCCGCTTAGGGCTTTAAAGGTCAACACCAACATTTTGAATTGTGCTTGGAAACGTACTGTGTGTGTATATGTTACAAGCAGGGCATTTCTCCGCTGGAGCTTTTACTGGCGCTCAGTTCAGGCTCCTCTCAGGTGGGCCCCATTGCCATTTGAAGAGAAGGAAGGAGGTGTTTGCGGTGAGTTCCAGGATCTCTTTTTCTGGAAAAGTGGCACTGGTTGCAAGTAAATATAAAATGGAGGCTCGGAATGGGGGAAGGTAAATGTATCATGTAGGTGCAGACAGCAAACATTGCACTCCAAAGTGGGGTAAGGACACAAGGAGATCCCACCGGATCAGGTCAAAGGACCAGCCTGTCCAGCTTTCCATTTTCTCATTTGCCAATCAGATGCCAATGGAAAGTGTGCAGCCAGGACCTGAGGGCAATAGCCAGTTTTCCCACTTGCAGCTGGCAGAGGGGGACCACCTCTGGCACGGAATGCAGCGCACAGCCATCATGGCTGGTAGCTTTATAGAAAGCTTTATCCAATAATCCCTATTCAAACCATCCAACTTGATAGCCATCGCAGGCAATCCTTGTTTTGCACAGGGGTTATGTTCCGGACCTCACCCCGCGTGTGTCAGTGGAAGACACGTAAGCCTATTCTGCCCCTTTCCATGGCATCTTTATGACATTTTGGGGCTGCTTTCAGGTTCGCTGCCATGCATGATCGTGCATCATTCGGATATGCCTAAATTGGTTGTTGCCTGTGCTACATCTTCTGGTAGTGGGTGTTCATAGTTTAATAGTGCTGTATGAAGAAGCGGTGCTGTGGTCTAAACCACAGAGCCTAGGGCTTGCCGATTGGAAGGCCACTGGTTCGAATCCCCCCAACAGGGTGAGCTCCCGTTGCTCAGTCCCTGCTCCTGCTAACCTATTAGTTCGAAACCACACCAAAGTGCAAGTAGATAAATAGGTACCGCTCCGGCAGGAAGGTAAACGCCGTTTCCGGGCGCTGCTCTGGTTTCGCCAGAAGCGGTTTAGTCATGCTGGCCACATGACTGGAAAAACTGTCTGTGGACAAACACCGGCTCCCTCGGCCAGTAAAGCGAGATGAGCGCCACAACCCCAGAGTCGTCCGCGACTGGACTTAACTGTCAGGGGTCCTTTACCTTTTTATGAAGAAGTACTCTCTGTTGCCTGACCGTAGTCCTCTAATGTTCAGCTTCATTTGATGCCCATGAGTCCCAGTATTCTTGTTTTCACTTATTAAATTTGTAAATTGCCCTTCATCCGAAGATCTCAAGGCAGCTCAAAGCGTGTTCAACACGCCTGATTTTGCACACACCTTTCATTTCCCCATAGCTCCTCCTGCCTTTCTTTCTAACCTAAAAAGGCCCAGATGTTGCCATTTCCTTCCTAGGGGAATTGTCCCAGCTTCGTGACCATTTTGGTGGCCCAAAAGTACTATCCCTGTACCTTGAGCACAGAGCGCACTCTACGTCAGGTGCTGTCATGTGTACACATATATATACAGACGAACACACAAACACGTGCACACAGCCTCTCCTCCTTGGGGATTACAGGAGATCAGCTGAGCGGAGAGGGGATATAATGTACACCCCCATCTGTTCCCCCCCCCCATAAATAAATTGCTAGGATCTGGTGTGTGTGTGTGGCAGTAAATAGTCCTGGGAGCCACTCCCGCTATATGGACTCCGTTCTGAAACCATATGCTATCAGTGCTCCCAGCTACGTACGTGACACCACAGATTTTCTGAGGAAAATACCATCTTTGAATAATCTTCCTAACAATGCTATACTAGCCATTATGGATGTGGAATCTCTGTATACCAACATCCCACACAACGATGGTTTACAAGCCATAAGGAACACAATTTCAGATAAAACCACAGAGGACTTTGCTACCAAACTCTGCCACTTTGTCCTTACCGACAACCACTTCAAATTTGGTGATGACCTGTTCCTCCAGATCAGCAGCACAGCCATGGGCACCCGCATGGCCCCACAGTATGCCAAAATCTTCATGGCGGATTTAGAACAACGTTTCCTAAACTCCTACCCACTCAAACCTCTCTTGTACCTGTGATACACTGTTGATATTTTTACTATCTGGACACATGGTCAACAGACCCTGGAAACCTTCCACCAGACATTCAATGACGTTCACCCCACCATCAAACTAACAATGAACCAATCTATGCAAGAAATACATTTTTTGAACACTACTATAAAAATACAGGATGGGCATTTAGACACCATCTTATACCGTAAACCAACTGACCGACAAACATATCTACATGCTTCTAGCTACCATCCCAAACATACCAAACAACCCATTGTATATAGCCAGGCCCTACATTACAACCGCTTCTGTTCCAACTCTACAGAGACTCTCCCCTAAGAAATCTACAGCAAACCGTTTTAGAACTAAAATATCCACCCGATGAAGTTTAAACAACAGATCAACGGAACCAGACTGATACCCAGAGAGAACTTGCTGCAAGACAGACCCAAAAAAGAAAATAACAGAACACCACTAGTAATCACATACAGCTCCCAAGTTAAAACAGTACAACGCATCATGAGAGATCTACGACAATGACAGTTCTCTTTCTCAAACTCTGGGAGGAAGACCTTTAATTGCCTACAGCCAGCCACCCAATCTTAAACAACTCCTCACCCACAATAATACAACCACCCGACTTAACATGGACACTGGTACCAGAGCCTGCAATAAACCCAGATGCCAACTTTGCTGCCACATACACCCGGAAAACACCATTACTGGCCTCAACAACACCCAACATACCATCTCAGGACTATTTAATTGCTCACCTTCTAACATTGTGTATGCCATCAAATGCCGACAGTGCCCTTCAGCTCTCTATATTGGACAAACAGGCCAAACCCTATGCCAAAGGATAAATGGACATAAATCTGACATCAGGAATCACAAGACAGCGAAACCAGTAGGAGAACACTTCAATCTCCCAGGACATTCTATACAAGATCTCAAAGTAGCTGTCTTACTACAAAAGAATTTCAGAAATAGACTGGAAAGAGAAGTTGTTGAACTGCAACTTATTACCAAGCTTAAAACCATGGAGAGACCTGGTCTGAACAAAGACATTGGATTCTTATCTCATTATACATGATAACGTTGTCTTTAGCCATCTCACCCCTTGCTTTCTCCTGTAAAGACCATTTGCAGTCGTTAACAGTCGTCAACTGCTATCAGTCAGTCAATCACCCATTTCCACCACCCTTCTGAGTAATACCCCTCCCCACCATCCCACTATATGTAAGCATCTGGGGACAAGCTCATACCAATGACAAACTTAGTTGGTCTCTAAGGTGCTGCTGGAAGGAAATTTTTTATTTTGTTTCGGCTGTTTCTGGAGGAAAGGGATCCACCCTTCCCTCTTAGCCTAGGCGTGAGCACCCATCTGACAGCAGCAAAAACATCCAGCTAAGGCACACCCCTCCGCCCATTGCCGCTCCTCGCTCAGCCAGTCCCCGAGGAGATTCCGGGAAACAGAATGCAAAGTCAATGCATTTGCGATCAGAAGCGAAAGCTGTCCTTATTCCGCTCCCGGGCGAGGCAGCCATGGACCACCCCGGGGGTCCCATCCAGGCGCTGTGCTTGGAAGCGACCTGCTCCATCTGCCTGGAGTTCTTCAAGGACCCGGTGATCCTCGACTGCGGGCACAATTTCTGCCAGGGCTGCCTGACCCAGTACTGGGGAGAGGGGGAGGGCTAAAGCGTCTCTTGCCCCCAGTGTAGGGAAGCCCCAGGCCCAACTGGCAGCTGGCAGAAGCCAAGGGGGGCATTTTGTGCCAGAAGCACCGGGAGCCCCTGAAGCTCTTCTGCAAGAAGGATCCAGGCCCCATTTTAGAATTCATCCACGGACTCACACAGGGGAGAAACCATTTCTGTTGTGTATTGAGTCAAAGGATTTTATATCTGTATTATTATTGTCTGTATTTGCATTAGGATAAAGTAACTGCCTTTTGGTTCCAGAGGGTACAGCTACTATTGGTTCATTTAAGCTGTTGTATTTGGATCCTCTGTCTTATTGGTTCCCTCCAAAAGGCAGCACTGTGATTGCCTGATATTGTTCCCTCTAAAATGTATCCCTTCCTAGCCAGTCCCCTGTCCCTATAAATGTAGCCTTCCTGCCCTCACAGTCAGTCTTGTTCACTTTAATAAAGAGCTGTTACTAGAGAACTGTCTCCAGCATGTTTTGTCAAGAGAGCTGAAATCACAAACCCCACGTCTCAACAATTTCAATGCATGGAACAATGCATTTGGAAGGAGGATTTGTCTGTTCTGGGAGGGAAGAGTCGCTCATTCCTCCCCAGGGGGCAGTGAGTTCCGCTGCCTAGAGAGGCAGGGAGATTTGGAGGGGGGAGGGGGCAGCCAAAGTTGGAGAGGAGGGGCCGCCATTCACATTCACATTCCGGGAAAAGGAGCAGGTCTGCAGAGGAGGAGGAAAAAGAGGTGCAAAATATATATACAGTATATTGGGTTTTTTTTGGGGGGGGGGAGAATGATGCGCTTTTTCTCCCCCTCAATCTGCAAACAGGGCAGCTGGGAAGGGAGGGCAGGATTTGGGGCGAGGTGGGGGGGGTGAAAGGAAAGTAGGGGAGGGGGAGCACTCCTTCTGTGGATCAGGCGAGCGGGGGCGCCTCGCGTCAATGGAGAGCCCCCAGCCCTTTATATTACAGGAAAGGAAATCGGAATATAATAGCGAGCAAAGGAGGTGGGAAGGACTTCGCAGCGCCCCATCCGCTTGAGAGTCAAGAGATGCTCAGCTGCCCTGCCCCCCCCCCGTGGGGCTTCCGTGGGAATGAAATGGGAGGTCCACCAAGGGCTGAGACTTGAACGGAGGCCCCAATTCCGCGCCTCTCTGCTGCCTGCCTTGACTTCTTCCTGCCCAGGAATCTGCCACGACTTCAAGTCGACCAGGGAGAGATCCCTAAACAGGAGGCCTGATCCACCCACCCTCTCCTCCCTTGAAGCTCAGTCCTTGCCCAGCCATAAGTCCCAGATCAGCAGCTTCATGGGGCGCTGGGGGCTGTTATAGCGAGTCCAACCATTGGGGGAAAGAAGAAAGGGAGGAAGCCCACTTTATTATTTCCGCCCTTTGGGGCTTCTGTCTTGTCAACTACAGTCTCTCCCATATGCCTGTGTTTCTGTTGAGAAACATCGAAAGTGTCCCTATCCAGAGATAAGTGTGCCCAACTCCTTCTCTCCATTCCACCAGGTTTCCATTATTGCCACTATTTCAGGTCTCTTAAACCTGTGGGATTTAAGGGATTGGGAAGATTGTTATGGAAATGGGTGGGGTTCCCCCCCCCCAAGCAGCCTGTGTAATGATTACTGCAATTGTTATTTTTATTTATTTATTGAATCTGTTAGTTGCTTTCTCTTGGCCAGGGCAGCTCAAAGTGAGTTACAACCTGTTGTTGTTGTTGTTGTTGTTGTTGTGTTCCATGGTTACACTCCAAGGTCTTCTTTGTCATGTTTCCTGTATTTTGGGGGGCAAAGAGAAGGCTGTTCTCAGGGCCTGCACCACCATGAGGGAAACTGAGGCAGCCCCCTCAGGCAGCAGATGCAGAGAGGGGCAAGGAGGGGACTGAGCTGAGTGCCATTTGGCCTGCCCTGATTTAACCCTCTATCTTCTCATCCAGTGGAAGGTGCTGTCCAATTGCCAGTGTCCTAGACACAATACAGCAGCCTCGGGAAGTCAGTGGTGCTGGATGATTTGGGAATGTGTGCAGTTGGACTGTATCAGGAAGATCTTGGAGATCATGGAAGGAGGAGGACATGAAATACAGATATTCAGCATTTTCAGAAGAGGGGTGTGACGAAAGTCCCCTACTTTCCGTCTTTATTGTACAACCTACTTCTCAGATTGTGCAAGGCTTTAATGGGGATGTCCTGAGGTAAAGTTCACCTCCCACTATCCCAGTTATTCTCCTTATAACGCTTGGGGTTTAAAGATAAAATGAAAGTACTCTTCCAGCCCAAAACGTAGCCCAGTATCTTTTTAAGCTCCGAGGTGGATATGAGACTATTCCTAGTGTACACACCAGTAAGGGGTTCTCCTCTCTTGAGCTTTCCCCACTGCAAAGCTTTCCTCCCTCCTGAAGAAACTCTGTGTCACCCTTGAACCAGTCTCCCTCTTCCTCCTCCTCTCGGTGCACTCAAGGGACAACAACCTATCCTTTGTGCCTTAGATAAGGGGTTTGTCATTTTAATGAGTATCCCCACCAGATGAGCAATAGATACCTCTGCTGGAAAGATCACACAGACGATGGTATGGATGGAACTTTAATTTAACATTTAATGTCTTATGAACTTAACGGTTGCATTCAAGGTTCATGTGTACAAGCATGTGGTTTCAAGGAACTGTTCTTGTTAAACATATAATTTCAAACCTCACAAATTCCTCACCTAACACTACTCTATAAACCTATTCTACCATCACCCAAGCTCACACTCTCCTGCTTCATCTCCCTCTCTCTCCCAACTGTCATAACCACTCTTTTCTCCTCATAGAAAGTTCCTAACCCCGCCCCGACAAGCATGTGATGTAACTCAGGGTTGTTGTTGTTTAGTCATTTAGTCGTGTCCAACTCTTCGTGACCCCATGGACCAGAGCACGCCAGGCACTCCTGTCTTGCACTGCCTCCCGCAGTTTGGTCAAACTCATGTTCGCAGCTTCGAGAACACTGTCCAACCATCTCGTCCTCTGTCGTCCCCTTCTCCTAGTGCCCTCAATCTTTCCCAACATCAGGGTCTTTTTCCAAGGATTCTTCTCTTCTCATGAGGTGGCCAAAGTATTGGAGCCTCAGCTTCATGATCTGTCCTTCCAGGGAGCACTCAGGGCTGATTTCCTTTAGAATGGATAGGTTTGATCTTCTTGCAGTCCATGGGACTCTCAAGAGTCTCCTCCAGCACCATAATTCAAAAGCATCAATTCTTCGGCGATCAGCCTTCTTTATGGTCCAGCTCTCACTTCCATACATCACTACTGGGAAAACCATAGCTTTAACTATACGGACCTTTGTCGGCAAGGTGATGTCTCTGCTTTTTAAGATGCTGTCTAGGTTTGTCATTGCTTTTCTCCCAAGAAGCAGGTGTCTTTTAATTTCGTGACTGCTGTCACCATCTGCAGTAATCAAGGAGCCCAAGAAAGTAAAATCTCTCACTGCCTCCATTTCTTCCCCTTCTATTTGCCAGGAGGTGATGGGACCAGTGGCCATGATCTTGGTTTTTTTGATGTTGAGCTTCAGACCATATTTTGCGCTCTCCTCTTTCACCCTCATTAAAGGGTTCTTTAATTCCTCCTCACTTTCTGCTGTCAAGGTTGTGTCATCTGCATATCTGAGGTTGTTGATATTTCTTCCGGCAATCTTAATTCTGGCTTGGGATTCATCTAGTCCAGCCTTTCGCATGATGAATTCTGCATATAAGTTAAATAAGCAGGGAGACAATATACAACCTTGTCGTACTCCTTTCCCAATTTTGAACCAATCAGTTGTTCCATATCCAGTTCTAACTGTAGCTTCTTGTCCCACATAGAGATTTCTTAGGAGACAGATGAGGTGATCAGGCACTCCCATTTCTTTAAGAACTTGCCAAAGTTTGCTGTGGTCGACACAGTCAAAGGCTTTTGCATAGTCAATGAAGCAGAAGTAGACGTTTTTCTGGAACTCTCTAGCTTTCTCCATAATCCAGCGCATGTTTGCTATTTGGTCTCTGGTTCCTCTGCCCTTTCGAAATCCAGCTTGCACTTCTGGGAGTTCTCGGTCCACATACTGCCTAAGCCTGCCTTGTAGAATTTTAAGCATAACCTTGCTAGCGTGTGAAATGAGCGCAATTGTGTGGTAGTTGGAGCATTCTTTGGCACTGCCCTTCTTTGGAATTGGGATGTAGACTGATCCTCTCCAATCCTCTGGCCATTGCTGAGTTTTCCAAACTTGCTGGCATATTGGGTGTAGCACCTTAACAGCATCATCTTTTAAAATTTTAAATAGTTCAGCTGGAATATCATCACTTCCACTGGCCTTGTTATTAGCAGTGCTTTCTAAGGCCCATTTGACTTCACTCTCCAAGATGTCTGGCTCAAGATCAGCAACCACACTACCTGGGGTGTACGAGACCTCCATATCTTTCTGGTTTAATTCCTCTGTGTATTCTTGCCACCTCTTCTTGATGTCTTCTGCTTCTGTTAGGTCCTTACCACTTTTGTCCTTTACTACGGTAATCTTTGTACGAAATGTTCCTTTCATATCTCCAATTTTCTTGAACAGATCTCTGGTTTTTCCCATTCTATTGTTTTCCTCTATTTCTTTGCATTGCTCATTTAAGAACACCCTCTTGTCTCTCCTTGCTGTTTTTTTTTGAAATCTGCATTCAGTTTCCTGTATCTTTCCCTATCTCCCTTGCATTTTGCTTGCCTCCTCTCCTCTGCTATTTGTAAGGCCTCGTTGGACAGCCATTTTGCTTTCTTGCATTTCCTTTTCCTTGGGATGGTTTTCATTGCTGCCTCCTGTATAATGTTACGAGCCTCCATCCATAGTTCTTCAGGCACTATGTCCACCAAATCTAAATCCTTAAACCTGTTCCTCACTTCCACTGTGTATTCATAAGGGATTTGATTCAGATTGTATCTTACTGGCCCAGTGGTTTTTCCTACTTTCTTCAGTTTAAGCTGGAATTTTGCTATAAGAAGCTGATGATCTGAGTTACAGTCAGCTCCAGGTCTTGTTTTTGCTGACTGTATAGAGCTTCTCCATCTTTGGCTGCAGAGAATATAATCAATCTGATTTCGATGCTGCCCATTTGGTGATATCCATGTGTAGAGTCGTCTCTTGTGTTGTTGGAAGAGAGTGTTTGTGATGACCAGCTTGTTCTCTTGACAGAACTCTATTAACCTTTGCCCTGCTTCATTTTGAACTCCAAGGCCAAACTTGCCAGTGGTTCCTTTTATCTCTTGATTCCCTACTTTAGCATTCCAATCCCCTGTAATGAGAAGAACATCCTTCTTTGGTGTCATTTCTAGAAGGTGTTGTAGGTCTTCATAGAATTGGTCAATTTCACTTTCTTCAGCACCGGTAGTTGGTGCATAAACTTGGATTACTGTGATGTTAAAAGGTCTGCCTTGGATTCATATTGAGATCATTCTGTCATTTTTGAGATTGCATCCCATTACAGCTTTTGCCACTCTTTTGTTGACTATGAGGGCCACTCCATTTCTTCTACAGGATTCTTGCCCACAGTAGTAGATATGATAGTCACCCGAACTGAATTCGCCCATTCCCTTCCATTTTAGTTCACTGATGCCCAGGATGTCAATATTTATTCTTGTCATCTCATTTTTGACCACACCCAGCTTACCTCCATTCATGGTTCTTACATTCCAGGTTCCTATGCAATATTTTTCTTTACAGCATTGGACTTTCCTTTCGCTTCCAGGCATATCCGCAACTGAGCGTCCTTTCGGCTTTGGCCCAGCTGCTTCATCAGCTCTGAATCTACTTGTACTTGTCCTCCGCTCTTCCTCAGTAGCATGTTGGACGCCTTCCGACCTGAGGGGCTCATCTTCCAGCGTCATAACTTTTATATGCCTGTTGTCTTTGTCCATGGAGTTTTCTTGGCAGGGATACTGGAGTGGCTTGCCAGTTCCTTCTCCAGGTGGATCACGTTTAGTCAAAACTCTCCACTATGACCTGTCCATCTTGGGTGGCCCTGCATGGCATAGCTCATAGCTTCTCTGAGTTATTCAAGCCCCTTCGCCACGACAAGGCATTGATCCATGAAGGGTTTTTTATCTAAACCATCTAAACCATTCCACTATAAATCTAATGTGCCCACACTGTCAGGGTTGGAAGATGATTGTGCAGAGGATGAAGAACTTCATGATGAACTTAGGACCCTGATGAATTGTGGGCAGGTTCATGGACATAGAGCAGCTCCCTTTCCTGTGAGAAACCACTTTTTATGAAAAGTAAACCCCACAGTTCAACCGTATTCTAAGATAATGCTGCTAACGTTTACTAAGGCTGGTGATGCATGACCATTATTTAACATCGTTTCATTTGTCTTTCCTAAAAAGTTGGAACATATGGAGGATATGAGATAATGAACAAGTTGTTAAAATAAGAGCAGGTGCTAATTGATATGTATAATATTCTTTTTTTGTTCTCTTCCTAGAAAACAAATAGGATTTTCTCTCCCCCTACCCCCGTCGAAAAAAGACAGTGAAGAAGGCAGTCAAAATTCTGGTGGGCCATGTCCAATGGAAATAACGAAGAAAGCATTTAAATACATGGAGTGTGAAAAGAGAGACGATAAACAATTTGAAAGCATGGAGTGTGGAAAGAGCTTCACTGACAGTGGACAACTTAGAATACATCAACGGACTCACACGGGGGAGAAACCATTTAAATGCATGGAATGTGGAAAGAGCTTCAGTCAGAGTGGAGCCCTTAGAATACATCAACAGAGTCACACGGGGGAGAAACCATTTAAATGTATGGAGTGTGGAAAGAGCTTCAGTCAGAGTGGAGCCCTTAGAATACATCAACGGATTCACACGGGGGAGAAACCATTTAAATGTATGGAGTGTGGAAAGAGCTTCAGTCAGAGTGGAGCCCTTAGAATACATCAACGGAGTCACACGGGGGAGAAACCATTTAAATGTATGGAGTGTGGAAAGAGCTTCAGTCAGAGCTGGGTCCTTAGAATTCATCAACGGACTCACACGGGGGAGAAACCATTTAAATGTATGGAGTGTGGAAAGAGCTTCAGTGAGAGTGGACACCTTAGAAAACATCAACGGAGTCACACGGGGGAGAAACCATTTAAATGTATGGAGTGTGGAAAGAGCTTCAGTCAGAGTGGACACCTCAGAATACATCAACGGAGTCACACGGGGGAGAAACCATTTAAATGTATGGAGTGTGAAAAGAGCTTCAGTCAGAGTGGAGACCTTAGAATACATCAACGGACTCACACGGGGGAGAAACCATTTAAATGTATGGCGTGCGGAAAGAGCTTCAGTGAGAGTGGAGTACTAAGAAAACATCAACGGATTCACACGGGGGAGAAACCCTTTCAGTGCATGGAGTGTGGAAAGAGCTTCAGTCAGAGTGGACACCTTAGAATACATCAACGGACTCACACGGGGGAGAAACCATTTAAATGTATGGAGTGTGGAAAGTGCTTCAGTCACAGTGGAGACCTTAGAAAACATCAACGGATTCACACGGGGGAGAAACCATTTAAATGTATGGAGTGTGGAAAGAGCTTCAGTCAGAGCTGGGTCCTTAGAATTCATCAACGGACTCACACGGGGGAGAAACCATTTAAATGTGTGGAGTGTGGAAAGTGCTTCAGTCAGAGTGGAAAACTTAGAATACATCAACGTGAAGAGAATCCCTAAAGGAAAATCGCTTCCCCCTCCCCGGGAGCGGGGAACCGATCAGCTCAGCATAGCATTGTGACGTCATAAAGGAAAAGAGGTTGTGAGCTTTTGTTTCCTTTTGGCTGCCTTTGAAGTATCTGCTGCACTTCTGAGCTGGAGGAAAGGCCTAATTTAAGGGGAATTGCAACATTTCAATCTTCAGGCAACAAAACATAAATTACTTTGTATAAAAGGTTGGAAACATACTGGATACAATTTTGGACTGTGTACAGTGGTGCCTCGCTAGACGAATTTAATTCTTTCCACGGGTCTTTTCTTATAAAGAAAAATTCGTCTAGCGAATCCCATAGGAATGCCTTGAATTTTTTTTTGCCCATAGGAACGCATTAATTGAATTTCAATGCATTGCTATGGGAAACCGCGATTCGCTAGACAAATTTTTCATAAAACGAATTCGTCTAGCGAGGCAACCTCCGCTCGAAAAATCCTTTCGTTAAGCGGAAATTTCGTTAAGCAGGGCATTCGTTAAGCGAGGCACCACTGTATTTACTCCCTGACTGTGGCTCTTCCTAGCTGGGAAAGGAATTGAGATAAGCCTGACCTTGAGGCTCTTGAGACTGAGAAATATTTTCACTATAATAACAGTATGTCAGGCACTGATACAGCAGCAGCTGCCTCTTAAAGAGCAAGGAGGAAAGGGTCTATATCACCATCATTCGAAGACCAAGTGTTGCAGGCACTTGCTGGTCTCAAGGAAGGGCAGGATCGCAATTCTGAAGAATTAAAGAGGACTACGGAAGAATTAAAACGGATTAAAGGTGAACTTAGTTCCTTGAATAAAGAAATTAAACAGGTGAAGACACAGGTGGCAGGAGTGGATGAAAGAGTTACTCAATTGGAGACAGGGAAAGTCCAAGACCTGGAAAAGCAGACATACCAGGCGCAGGTGGCGATCGCATTTCTTCAGATGAAACAGAGGGAGACGAATCTCAGGATTCACGGTTTTCCATTGACAATGTCTCTTGGATGTTCTTAAAGAAGAATTTAGAAAAGATGGAGACTAAAGCACACAAAAGATTGAATATGGAAACCAGTTGGTTAAAATATAGGGACATGTTGATAGAAGAAGGAGACCAATTTAAGTTAAAAACATATGAACAGTTGAAGACTAAGCTTCATGATTGGCTCCAATATTATCAGATCAATGAAGTTTTTAAACTGGATAGGAAAATTGTCTTCCAATCAGAGAAGTCAAAGTTGGAAATAGAATTGTTAGAACCAAAAACAAAAATACTTTCCAGAATGTATAAGTTATTGCTTGAGTGGCATACGAAAGATGAACAAAGAATGTCATGATATTGTGGGCAAAGGATGTGGGATATAATAGTCTGATGAAAGATTGGGAAAAATTATGGAAACAGAATTTGAAATTTACTGTGTGTAATCTTTTAAGAGAAAATATAATGAAAATGATGTATAGATGGTATCTTACACCAGTAAAACTAGCTAAGATCTATCATAATCAGTATAATAAATGTTGGAAATGTAAGAAAGAGAAAGGATCTTTTTATCATATGTGGTGGACTTGCCCACTATTAAGGGATTTCTGGGAGAAGATTTATAATGAATTAAAGAGAGTGTTGAAAAACATTTATTCAGAAACCAGAATCTTTTCTATTGGGTATAGTTGGAAAAGAGATTCCTAAGAAAAACGTTAATTTTTTTATGTATGCTACAACGGCGGCAAGAGCATTATTAGCCAAGAACTGGAAGCCCCAAGAATTACCAACAGTGGACGATTGGCAAATGAAAATGATGGAGTACATGGAACTGGCTGAGATGGCCAGGAGAATACGCGACCGGGGAGCAGAAGCAACAGAAGAAGAGTGGAAAGATTTTAAAGTTTATTTTAAAAAATATGGTAAAATTGTATATTGAGATTAGATTTAGAAGTTTATAGAAACTGCGGGTTTGAGAATTATGTTAAGTAAATGGATGTATGAGAGATTTGAAATTGCAAGGAGTTTTAAACAATGAATTGGAAATTGCTAAAGATAAAGGAGAAATGAACCGCAGACAGAGGGAACTCGAGGAAGTCCCTTTTTACAATGTTAAAGAAAATGAATGATGGTATCTTGATTTTTGTGTTTTTTATTGTTGTTTTTTGTAATGTCATTTTTTTCTTGTTATTTTTGTTTGTATTTTTTGTGTTTAAAGTGTTGTGTTTTTCTGTAAAACCAATAAAAATCATTTATAAAGGGCATTGTAAATCATATAATAAGATATCCATTATTTAAAGTGTGGGAATAATATAAACTGTTTTTAGAACCTAAGACGCCAAAATGGTCATCCCCCTTAGAAGCAATCGCGGTTAAAAAAAGAATATGAAAGGATGTTGGGCAACATATAATAATTTGTTGATAGAAGAAGACGGCCAAATAAAAATTAAAAAATATGAAAATGTGAAAATTTATTTTTCAACCTGGCTAGAATATTACCAAACGTATGATATATATATAAAAAATAAGAAAATAGGATTTGAAAAAGAACCATCAAAATTGGAAAGATAATTAATAACTGATAAAATAAAAATAATATCAAAGATGTATAGGCTCCTTCTGGAATTCAAGGTAATGGAAGAAGCAACCAATGTTAATATGATAAGATGGGCGCAAGATATTGGATGCCCCATAATGATGGAGGAGTGGGAACACCTTTGGAAAATAGATATAAATTTTACCACGAGTTATAGCATTAGAGAAAACATGTTAAAAATGCAACACCGATGGTACCTGACCCCCTCCAGACTTTCAAATATATACAAAAATCTGTCAAATTTGTGCTGGAGGTGTGGGGGAAAACACAGTATCTCTCTCTTGGACTACTGCAATATATACTACTATACTGTTGTTGTTTAGTCGTTTAGTCGTGTCCGACTCTTCGTGACCCCATGGACCATAGCATGCCAGGCACTCCTGTCTTCCACTGCCTCCCGCAGTTTGGTCAAACTGTCCAACCATCTCGTCCTCTGTCGTCCCCTTCTCCTTGTGCCCTCAATCTTTCCCAATATCAGGGTCTTTTCCAGGGAGTCTTCTCTTCTCATGAGGTGGCCAAAGTATTGGAGCCTCAGCTTCACGATCTGTCCTTCCAGTGAGCACTCAGGGCTGATTTCCTTAAGAATGGATAGGTTTGATCTTCTTGCAGTCCATGGGACTCTCAAGAGTCTCCTCCAGCACCATAATTCAAAAGCATCAATTCTTCGGCGATCAGCCTTCTTTATGGTCTCACTTCCATACATCACTACTAGGAAAACCATAGCTTTAACTATACGGACCTTTGTCGGCAAGGTGATGTCTCTGCTTTTTAAGATGCTGTCTAGGTTTGTCATTGCTTTTCTCCCAAGAAGCAGGCGTCTTTTAATTTCGTGACTGCTGTCACCATCTGCAGTGATCCAGGAGCCCAAGAAAGTAAAATTTCTCTCTGCCTCCATTTCTTCCCCTTCTATTTGCCAGGAGGTAATGGGACCAGTGGCCATGATCTTAGTTTTTTTGATGTTGAGCTTCAGACCATATTTTGCGCTCTCCTCTTTCACCCTCATTAAAAGGTTCTTTAATTCCTCCTCACTTTCTGCCATCAAGGTTGTGTCATCTGCATATCTGAGGTTGTTGATATTTCTTCCAGCAATCTTAATTCCGGTTTGGGATTCATCTAGTCCAGCCTTTCGCATGATGAATTCTGCATATAAGTTAAATAAGCAGGGAGACAATATACAACCTTGTCGTACTTCTTTCCCAATTTTGAACCAATCAGTTGTTCCATATCCAGTTCTAACTGTAGCTTCTTGTCCCACATAGAGATTTCTCAGGAGACAGATGAGGTGATCAGGCACTCCCATTTCTTTAAGAACTTGCCATAGTTTGCTGTGGTCGACACAGTCAAAGGCTTTTGCATAGTCAATGAAGCAGAAGTAGATCTTTTTCTGGAACCCTCTAGCTTTCTCCATAATCCAGCACATGTTTGCTATTTGGTCTCTGGTTCCTCTGCCCCTTCGAAATCCAGCTTGCATTTCTGGGAGTTGGTCCACATACTGCCTAAGCCTGCCTTAGGATGTCTGGCTCAAGGTCAGCAACCACTCTACCTGGGGTGTACGAGACCTCCATATCTTTCTGGTATAATTCCTCTCTGTATTCTTGCCACCTCTTCTTGATGTCTTCTGCTTCTGTTAGGTCCTTACCACTTTTGTCCTTTACTACGGTAATCTTTGTACGAAATGTTCCTTTCATATCTCCAATTTTCTTGAACAGATCTCTGGTTTTCCCCATTCTATTGTTTTCCTCTATTTCTTTGCATTGCTCGTTTAAGAAGGCCCTCTTCTCTCTCCTTGCTATTTTTTTGGAAATCTGCATTCACTTTCCTGTATCTTTCACTATCTCCCTCGCATTTTGCTTGCCTCCTCTCCCCCGCTATTTGCAAGGCCTCGTTGGACAGCCATTTTGCTTTCTTGCATTTCCTTTTCCTTGGGATGGTTTTCATTGCTGCCTCCTGTATAATGTTACGAGCCTCCATCCATAGTTCTTCAGGCACTCTGTCCACCAAATCTAAATCCTTAAACCTGTTCCTCACTTCCACTGTGTATTCATAAGGGATTTGATTTAGATTGTATCTTACTGGCCCAGTGGTTTTTCCTACTTTCTTCTTTAAGCTGGAATTTTGCTATAAGAAGCTGATGATCTGAGCCACAGTCAGCTCCAGGTCTTGTTTTTCCTGACTGTATAGAGTTTCTCCATCTTTGACTGCAGAGAATATAATCAATCCGCGTTTTCGACCAGCATAAAAGCCTCGGAACTTAGAAGCGCCTCCCTTTCCTTCTCTTTCTCAGTTCCGGCATCGGAGGTACTGGTTTTCTGTCTGCCCTACTCCTGTCCACTCTTTCCGCCTCTCTCTCTTCCTGCCTATGGAGCAGGGGCTCTCTAGTCCTGCCAGAGCCCTGGCACTCCTCCGCTTCCTGACTCACCTCTTCAGAGCCCTCGCTCTCATGACTGCTTGGAGACGGGCTGCTTCTGATGAGGGGGGGCGTTCTCTGTAACCCCTCCCGCTTACATCCACCCCCCCTCCAGGCCCCCCTCCTCCCCCGAGGAGATGGGTAGCTGGGGAGATGATTGGAAGCCCAAAAACTCTGTGGCATCCGAGCTGGTGGGGGTGAAAACGTGCTCCCAGTCAAAGCCCTGCGATGATGCTGGAGGTGACGACTGAAACCCTAGGAAGTCCGTCTCGTCTGAACCGGTGGGAGTGAACACCTGTTCCCAGTCCTTGATCGGGGTTTCCACACTTGAAGGAGCGGCAAACTCGTCCTCCCCTCCCCATTCCTGAAACCGTGCTTCCCATTCCTACAGCGATCCCTGCGGCTCTTCTTTACCTGAGGTGTCTCCCCCCTCCCCTTCTGGTGCCTCTGATGCCTCCCTCCCGATCATAGCTGCCAAGTTTCCCGTTGAAAAATAAGGGATCCCTGCGGCGTGGCACCAGAAGACTTCCGGTGCCGGCTCTGCCCATGACTAGTCAACCACTCCGAAAGGGATTTAGGATGTGTGTGTGTCTATGTCTGTACACAAAAGCCTTTATAGAAAGTACACCCTCTTCTCATCAAGCCTAAGGTTGAACTGCTTAAGTGGAATTTGTCTGGCACTCAAGGTGCTGGCCTGTTTTATTAATTGTGCTATGCTGTATTTGTTCATTTTGCTGGGCAACCAATGTGTAACTGATACATATTATACATATTATTTTGGTTGCATAGAGGGCAACCAAAATGGTCACAGGCCTGGAAACGATGCCTTATGAGGAACGGCTTAGGGAGCTGGGTATGTTTAGCCTGGAGAAGAGAAGAAGGTTAAGGGGTGATATGATAGCCATGTTCAAATATATAAAAGGATGTCATATGGAGGAGGGAGAAAGGTTGTTTTCTGCTGCTCCAGAGAAGCGGACACGGAGCAATGGATTAAAACTTCAAGAAAGAAGATTCCACCTAAACATTAGGAAGAACTTCCTGACAGTAAGAGCTGTTTGGCAGTGGAATTTGCTACCAAGGAGTGTGGTGGAGTCTCCTTCTTTGGAGGTCTTTAAGCAAAGGCTTGACAGCCATCTGTCAGGAATGCTTTGATGGTGTTTCCTGCTTGGCAGGGGGTTGGACTGGATGGCCCTTGTGGTCTCTTCCAACTCTATGATTCTATGATTCTATGATTATTTCTTGGTTTAATCAGGACCCTCAAATCTATTGATCACCCTGCCTTGAGGCAAGCTGCAATCTGATCCTAACCATGTTTACTCAGAAGTAAATCCCACTGCATTTGCGTGGGCTTTCCCCCAAATAAATGTGTATCAGATGGCAGCTTTAATATTCCCTCCACACAACTTAATCTAGCATTGACGCCAAAGGTCTGGACCATTTCATCCCACCTGCATACAGTCTTTTTTCAGTGTCCCCACTTTTTAAATGAGTAGAATGTGTGCTTTTATTTAAAATGCATCTCTGGGTTATTTGTGGGGCATAGAAATTTGTTCATTCCCCCCCCCCAAAATATAGTCCGACCCCTGCTGAAAAAGGTTGCTGACCCCTCTCTCACCACAAGGAAAAGGAAGATTCTACTCTGCTTTTTCTCCCAAGGCCAAACTGAAACAGATTAAATTCTACCTCCCAAGGAGGTCAAATGGGAATTTTGCCACAGGTTTTAATAGAGCCATGACTCCCCCCCCCCCCAGCCAACAAAATAGCTCAAGACTTCGGGTTCCCAGTTTTCTATTTTAAAGTCTCTGGGCTGTACACAAAGTACGTTCCTAACAACGCTGTTTTTAGGGAAATAACCGTGATTTAAACGCTTATTGATCTTTGGAAAGTAGCAGTTTATGCATATCAATAAGCTTATCACTCTTCCCTATAGCACCTGTAACCATGATCCCCCCATTAAAAAAATACAATAAGACTTTGAGAGAGTTAAAACACCTGCTTAATTATTATTACTATTATTCAGCAACAGAATTTTGCCAATGCAGAGGCTTAAAAGGGACAGCTGTCTAAATGGCAGGCAAAAGCAACCACACATAACACACCCTAAGAACATGATGGCACATACAAAAGGGTGGATGTGCAAATCACCCCAACACACACACACACACACCCTCCAGATTCCTCCTTTTCTGCACACAATATACAGCACTGCACAGGGAGGAAAAAGAGATGCAAGATAAGCACTGCGATCTACTTTCAGAATTGAAATCTGGCAGTGATTTTAAAAATCTCCCTGTTTTTTTGGGAGAGGAGAGCCCCGTTTTTAGGGGTTTGGGTCAAAGCTGTTTAGCTTTTTTAGAGGGAGGGAGTCCCCCATTTTAAGCCCTGTTTTATTGGGGTTCAGGGAGGAAAGTTCCGTTTTGTGGGTGTTCTGGGAAAATTTAAGGGGGAAGGGATTAGTCGCTCACCAAAAGATCGCTGTGAAGGCAACCTGCCTCACAGCAAAAACTCCGTCTTCCGTTCCAGAGATCAGGAGAAAATGCAGGGAGGGGAGAGGGGCCAGGTGCTCTTGCTTCTTAGGCAAAAGCAAAGGAAAAGGAGACCACTATCGACTGGAACGTCCTAGGCATCGAGTCGATCCTGATCGACCTGTCGGACATCCCTGCAGTAGATGCAGAAACGCATGCGGAGGCAGGGCAAAGGAGGAGGCTGCTTTTTGGGGGTGAGGGGAGAGAGGGAGGTCAAGGCTTGTTCGCTTGCTCGCTCAGCTGGGGAAGATGGTGCCTTTGCAAGCGGGTGCTTCTGGGGAAGAGGGAGGGGAGGGGAAGCTTCAGGGAGAGGAACTGCTTCCTTTAAAATCCAGGGGATTTAAGGGATATTTTACGATCCGGGCTGCCAGTGGGAAATGGATTTAAATACGGGGGTTTCCCGCTAAAAACGGGAGACTTGGCAGCTATGCTCCCGATGTGCCATGGTTTGGGCCGGTGCAGAAACAGCACATGGAATTCCTCCACTAAGTATTCCTCCTGCACCGCGTGAGCCGGCACCCAGGCATTTTGGGTGGCCGGAGTGTCCTCCCAGGCCATGAGGTACTCCATACCCCCCTTCCCCCCATCGTGAGTCCAGGATTTCAGTGGCTACATTCAGTTTCTGCAGTTCCCTGTCCCTCGGGATGTCCGTCGGTGGCGTTGGGCTTTCCCTGAACCTGGTGCTTTCCCTGTAGGGGGGATAGCAACGACCTGTGAAACACCGGGTGTATCCTCATGGAGTCTGGGAGTTCCAACCTGAACGCCACCGGATTGATCTGATGCATGACTGTGAACGGCCCCAAGCATCTGGGTGCCAACTTCTTACACCTCCCCATAGCCTTTCTGAGGACAGCCACACCTTGTCCCCCACCCTGATGACCTCTCCCAGTTGCCGATGGTGGTCCGCTCCCTTCTTGTCGGATTCCTTGGCCCTTTCCAAATGCTCCTTAAGTTGCTTGTGCACTGTCTCCATTTCCACCGCCCAGTCCTCTGCTGCGGGCCCCTCCTCCTCTCCCCACTCCCTCCCCGGGAATGCTCTGAGGTCACACCCATAATTGGCCTTAAAGGGCGATACCCCTGTGGAGACATGCACTGCATTGTTGTAGGCGAACTCTGCCAGTGGCAGATGATCTACCCAGTCCGTCTGCCTTTGGCTGACGTAACACCTCAAGTACTGTTGCAGTATGGCGTTTGCTCTCTCTGCCTGGCCATTGGTCTGGGGGTGTCGTGCCGTGGAGAGGCTGACCTCCACGTGCAACATGCTCATGAGCTTGCGCCAGAACCTGGAAGTAAACTGCCTCCCCCTATCTGATATCAACCTCAATGGTAAGCCGTGCAGTCTGAATATGTGGTCCACGAATAGCTTTGCCGTCTCCTCCGCTGAGACCGCCCTTGCGCACGGTACAAAGTGACACATCTTGGTCAGGAGGTCCACTACCACCAGTACTGCTGTCTTACCCCTCAACGAGGGCAAATCAGTGACAAAGTCTACAGACACCACCTCTCAGGGCCTATTGGGCGTAGGCAGCGGCTCAAGCAGTCCTGCCGGCGCTGCCCTGTCCCCTTTTGCCCTCTGGCAAGTGTCGCAGCCTCTGACGTAGTCTCGAACGTCCTCACGCACCCCTGGCCACCAGAAGTGTCTTGTGATTAATTGTGTGGTTTTGTCCCTCCCGAAGTGGCCCGCTGTCGGATTATCGTGCATCTGTCGGAGGACCTTACCTCTCAGAGAGGTGGTGGGTAGGTACAGGGCCCCCTGGTGAAAAAGCAACCTCCCTTTCTCCATAAAGCCCTTGTCCGTCCCCTTCCCCTCCCGCGGGTCTCGGAAAATG
Source organism: Zootoca vivipara (assembly GCF_965207765.1). Taxonomy (NCBI): domain Eukaryota; kingdom Metazoa; phylum Chordata; class Lepidosauria; order Squamata; family Lacertidae; genus Zootoca; species Zootoca vivipara. The sequence continues at coordinate 109,471,246 of NC_142584.1, read as the reverse complement.
CGCTTGGCGAACTCGTCCTCTGCCGTCAGTTTTGTAAGTCCTTCGTCGCTCACTACCGCTCCCCCACAAGTCCAGGTTGATTGGGGAAAATGTGTTGGGGCGGCGGTGGCTGCTCTTCTTCCATGTACTCTGGTTTGCGTGACAGGGCGTCCGCCCTGACGTTCTGCTCTCCTGGTATGTAGTGGATGGATAAGTTGAAATGGGAGAAGAACTCCACCCACCGTATCTGCCGCTGGTTGAGCACTCTGGCCGTCCTCCAAAACTCTCAAGTTCTTATGGTCCGTGCACACTTGAATGGGGTGCTTGGTGCCCACCAGGAAGTGTCTCCAATGTTTGAAGGCGGCGTGTATGGCTAGAAGCTCCCTGTCGAAGACTGTGTAATTGCGTTCTGCTTGGTTCAGCTTTCTGGAGTAGAACGCATACGGTCGCCATTCCCTGTTAGCATCCAGTTGCAGTAAAATCCTGCTGATCCCTCTGTCGAAAGCATCTGTTTCAATGTGTAGGGGTGCATCCTGTACCACGTGGAACAGGTTCTGTTCTGAGGCAAACACCTTCTTCAGGTGCTCAAATGCTGCTTGCACTTCCGCTGTCCACCTGAACTTCTGCTTGCCTCTTAAACAGTCTGTGATGGGTGCCGTGACATGGGAGAAGTTCCTGATGAACTTCCTGTAGAAGTTAGCAAAGCCCAAGAGGCACTGGGCGTCCTTGTGTGTCCTGGGGCTGTGCCAATCTAGGATGGCTTGCACCTTTTCCTTGTTCATTGCTAACCCCTTGTCCGATAGCTTGTAGCCCAGGAACTCCACCTCTGTGGTGTGAAACCTGCACTTCTTCAATTTCACATACAGGTGGTTCTCCTTGAGACGCTCTAAGACTTCTCGGACATCTTTTTAATGCTGCTGAGGGGTGGCAGAATAGATCAGGATATCGTCCAAAACCACAACGCAGTTCTTGAAGAGCAGGGACCCAAGGACGTGGTGCATGAAAGCTTGGAAGCTGGCGGAGCCCCCTTGTAGTCCAAAGGGCACCACCAAATATTCAAACGCACCTAGCGGCGTGTACATGGTGGTCTTCCATTCATCCCCTTCCCTGATCCGGATCAGGTTGTACGCCCCCCGCAAGTCTAGCTTGGTGAAAATCTTGCCGCGTCGTACCGCTGCCAGCAGATCGTCCACCCTGGGCATTGGGAATGCCACTGGTTCCGTCAAACTATTCAGCCTTCTAAAGTCCACTACAAGCCTCCTTTGGGGCGTGTCTCTCTTGTCCACCCAGAACACTGGACTGCCCCCTGCTGCTTTGCTTTCCCGTATAAATCCTCTCTTGAGGTTCTTGTCGATGAACGCACGCAGGTCTGCCAGCTCCTGGTCCGACATGGAATACAACTTGCCCGGTGGTAGCTTGGCCCCTGGCAGCAGGTTGATCTGACAGTCAAATGGCCTGTGCGGGGGCAGGTGGTCCGATTCCGCTTCGCTGAAAACCTCCTGCAAATCCCAGTAAGGCTTGGGGATTGCGACTCCACCTTGCACCTGCATTGTCGCCACCGTGGCCAAAGGTGGTCCCTCCCCCTGTCGCCGCTGTAGGCAATGCTCTATGCAGTACTCGGCACCGAACGTGAGGGACCTCTGGTACCAGCTTATGGAAGGGTTGTGGCGTGCCAGCCAGCTCATTCCCAGGACTAGAGGTGAGTCAGACAGGGTGGTCACGTGGAATGCCAGCGTCTCAGAGTGCCTGCCTACCGTCATCTGCATGGGTAGCGTCTGATGAGTAATGGCGCCTCCTAACAGCTCCCTGCCATCAATGGTGGTGACGTGCAAGGGAAATCCAGTTGCAGGAGCTGTATCTGATGTGCCTCCGCAAAAGATCTGGCAAAGAAGTTCGCTGAGGCACCTGAGTCCAACAGGGCTAGAACTTCTAAAGGGTAGCCATTGGGCAGTGTCAACGTCACTTCCACCACCAGTCCTGCACTGGCGGTGTGGGCGGGATGTGCCCTGTTGTTTGCGGTAGGGGGCTGTCTCATTGAAGTTGTGCCTGGCTGCTGCCCCTTGCCTCCTGCAGCCAGGCTTCCCCGTTTCCCTGGGGCTGAGCGGTTTCTGCGGCTTCTGGGACCACTATCCCCGCTTTCCCTTGCCATTCTTTGCACTTGGGACATTTGCGGACCTGATGATCTGGGGCGTTGCAAAGGAAGCAGTTGCCTCCCCTTCCCTCCTTCCGTTTAGGCGCCATTGGGCTTTGAAACTCACGTGTGCACGTGCTCTCTCTGTCAATCTGCATGGGCTCTGGGGCTGGGGGGGAGGAGCTGCAGCTGCAGCTGGTCTCTCATGAGAGCGTGGGAACCAAGGACGCATTGACTGCGCTGTTTGCCTGTCGTTCCATCTCGATTCTTGCCTCACCCCCACCGCTAGAGCCGCTTTACTCAGTTCATCCATACTTTTTGGCCGCGGACCTCTCGAAAGCTCATCCTTAACTTCAGGGTGCAGTCCTAAGTAAAATGCGGACTGGACCGGCTCCGAAGTCAGATCCCAGCCCAGCTTGTGAATCAGCATAGTGAATTTGGACCAGTAAGCTCTCACTGTCATGTTACCTTGCTTTAAATTATGAAGTTCCTCTTTGACCATGTCAATTTGAGCCTCACTTGAAAACATTATATTCATTGCTTGAAAAAATTGGTCCAAATTTTGCAGCGCTGGATTTTCTGCTTTGATGAGTGGTCTGACCCACTCTCTCGCCGGTCCCTCTAGGTGCTCAATCACGAATGCTACTCTCTGGGTATCGTCCGCGAACTCCCCATCCTGCAGCTTTAAGGCGTACTTCATTTCTGTATCAAAGCCCAGGTAGTGCCGAGGGTCCCCATTGAACTTGCTCACTAGGGACGGGACCTTTCTTCCAAAACCCCCTTGGGCTCCCCTCTGGTCCGCTAGCCTCTGTTCATCCAGCTGTGCCTTCAGCAGGGCAGCGTGGTTCACCAGTTCTTGCTCCCTCTGGGTTTTGAGTCTTACCTCCTGCATAAGTTGATCGATCTCCCCGCGCGCTGCGTCTGCGTTTCTTTTCGCCTCCTGTAGTTCCCTCTTGGCCGAGTCCATCATTTGTTGCAGTTACAATATAAAAATTATCATAAAACAACAAAGAAAACACTGGAATGCAACAATTTAGCAACAACGACATAGATTCTCCATAAAGACTGAATGAACAAAGGATAGTAATTTAAGAAACAGAAAAAGACCTAGTTTAGAAACAATGAGGGTTAAGAGGTTGCCCTCTCTGATCATGGAAACTACCGTGTTTCTCATATTATAAGTCATGTCTTATATTAATTTTTTCTTCAAAAAAACACGACATGGCTTATTTTTGAGGGATGTCTTATTTTTTAATAAAGTGCACGCGGGTGCTGTTTGCCGGGCTTGTCAAGCCCAGCAAACAGCGCCTGCCGATCTTCGGTGACAGGCGGGGGTGGGCGGAGAGCGGAGAACGATCTCCGCTTCCCCCCCACCCCCGCCTGTCACACAGCACAGGTCGGCGGGCGCTGTTTGCCGGGCTTGTCAAGCCCAGCTAGGAGCGCCCGCCGATCTTCGGTGACAGGCGGGGATGGGGGGAGAGCGGAGAACGATCTCCGCTTCTCCCCCACCCCCGCCTGTCACACAGGACAGGTCCGAAGATCGGCGGGCGCTGTTTGCCGGGCTTGTCAAGCCCAGCAAGGAGGGCCCGCCGATCTTTGGTGACAGGCGGGGGTGGGGGGAGAGCGGAGAACGATCTCCGCTTCCCCCCCCCACCCCCGCCTGTCACACAGGACAGGTCCGAAGATCGGCGGGCGCTGTTTGCCGGGCTTGTCAAGCCCAGCAAACAGTGCCCGCCGATCTTCGGTGACAGGCGGGGGTGGGCGGAGAGCGGAGAACGATCTCCGCTTCCCCCCCACCCCCGCCTGTCACACAGCACAGGTCGGCGGGCGCTGTTTGCTGGGCTTGTCAAGCCCAGCTAGGAGCGCCCGCCGATCTTCGGTGACAGGCGGGGATGGGGGGAGAGCGGAGAACGATCTCCGCTTCTCCCCCACCCCCGCCTGTCACACAGCACAGGTCGGCGGGCGCTGTTTGCCGGGCTTGTCAAGCCCAGCAAACAGCGCCCGCCGATCTTTGGTGACAGGCGGGGGTGGGGGGAGAGCGGAGCACGATCTCCGCTTCCCCCCCACCCCCGCCTGTCACACAGGACAGGTCCGAAGATCGGCGGGCGCTGTTTGCCGGGCTTGTCAAGCCCAGCAAACAGCGCCCGCCGATCTTTGGTGACAGGCGGGGGTGGGGGGAGAGCGGAGCACGATCTCCGCTTCCCCCCCACCCCCGCCTGTCACACAGGACAGGTCCGAAGATCGGCGGGCGCTGTTTGCCGGGCTTGTCAAGCCCGGCAAACAGCGCCCGCCGATCTTCGGTGACAGGCGGGGGTGGGGGGAGAGCGGAGAACGATCTCCACTTCCCCCCCACCCCCGCCTGTCACACAGGACAGGTCCGAAGATCGGCAGGCGCTGTTTGCCGGGCTTGTCAAGCCCAGCAAACAGCGCCCGCCGATCTTCGGTGACAGGCGGGGGTGGGGGGAGAGCGGAGAACGATCTCCGCTTCCCCCCCACCCCCGCCTGTCACACAGGACAGGTCCGAAGATCGGCAGGCGCTGTTTGCCGGGCTTGTCAAGCCCAGCAAACAGCGCCCGCCGATCTTCGGTGACAGGCGGGGGAGAGCGGAGAACAATCTCCGCTCCCCCCCCACCCCCGCCTGTCACACTGCACAGGTCGGCGGGCGCTGTTTGCCGGGCTTGTCAAGCCCAGCTAGGAGCGCCCGCCGATCTTCGGTGACAGGCGGGGATGGGGGGAGAGCGGAGCACGATCTCCGCTTCCCCCCCACCCCCGCCTGTCACACAGGACAGGTCCGAAGATCGGCGGGCGCTGTTTGCCGGGCGCTGTTTGCCGATCTTTGGTGACAGGCGGGGGTGGGGGGAGAGCGGAGAACGATCTCCGCTTCCCCCCCACCCCCGCCTGTCACACAGGACAGGTCCGAAGATCGGCGGGCGCTGTTTGCCGGGCTTGTCAAGCCCAGCAAACAGCCCCCGCCGATCTTCGGTGACAGGCGGGGGTGGGCGGAGAGCGGAGAACGATCTCCGCTTCCCCCCCACCCCCGCCTGTCACACAGCACAGGTCGGCGGGCGCTGTTTGCCGGGCTTGTCAAGCCCAGCAAGGAGCGCCCGCCGATCTTTGGTGACAGGCGGGGGTGGGGGGAGAGCGGAGAACGATCTCCGCTTCCCCCCCCCGCCTGTCACACAGGACAGGTCCGAAGATCGGCGGGCGCTCCTTGCTGGGCTTGACAAGCCCGGCAAACAGCGCCCGCCGATCTTTGGTGACAGGCGGGGGTGGGGGGAGAGCGGAGAACGATCTCCGCTTCCCCACCCCACCCCCGCCTGTCACACAGGACAGGTCCGAAGATCGGCGGGCGCTGTTTGCCGGGCTTGTCAAGCCCAGCAAGGAGCGCCCGCCGATCTTTGGTGACAGGCGGGGGTGGGGGGAGAGCGGAGAACGATCTCCGCTTCCCCCCACCCCTGCCTGTCACACAGCACAGGTCCGAAGATCGGCGGGCGCTGTTTGCCGGGCTTGTCAAGCCCAGCAAGGAGCGCCCGCCGATCTTCGGCTCTGTCCCCCGATGCGCGACGGCTCGGGGAAGCAGGCAGGGAGCTCCTGCTGGGTCCCGCGCGTTCGCCTCTCGCTCGGTCGGGGCTACACGACATGGCTTATTTTCGGGGTATGTCTTATTTTTCACCAACCCTTAGAAATCCTGTCATGGCTTATTTTTTGGGGATGCCTTAAAATATGAGAAACACGGTACATCTGAGAATTTTTTTTTTAAAAAAAACAATTAACTAATTGCAGTTCTAATATAAATTTGAACTTGATCAGTTTAGTGCGAGAGGTTTCACTCCCTCTTGAAACATTAAATGATAGGCCACTATATGCATGATGGTGTCTGATTTAATTTCTCGCTCTTTCCCCTGCACAAAAGAGTCTCTGAATCAAGACTTGTACAAAGGTAACTATATGCATAGAACTAAAAATGACATAAAAAGTGGGAAACTTTTGATGGGGGATGGGGGCTCAGCAGCAGCCCCACATGGAAGTATTTAATTGAGTTGTATCAGGTCAGGGCTGGGGCCTTCCAGGTGCTGCCAGACCCCAACTCCCATCAGCCCCAGCCAGCATCATCAATGCTAGGGCGTGATGGGAGTTGTAGTCCAAAACACAGAAGGCATCAGGTTGGAGAATGATATCCTCCAGAGATTTCAGATGCCCCCAGCCAGCATGACTGTAATGACTGGTGGAAGTCCTACAAATGGCACCAGGTTGTCAAAGTCTGGTCTGGAGAAAGGAGACCAGTGGGGGTGGGGGTGGGGAGGACCACAGGCCCCGGTGGCCAAAGCAGGCCTCAAGGCCTCTCTTATCTGGCCCCCTCCAGACTCTCCCTAGGCAAACACCTATCACTGGCTTTCCCTGAGTGTGTTTGCCTGGCTAGAAGGTATCCCATCAACTGCAGCAATGCCTCGATGAAGATGTGTGTGTGTGTGGTGTGTGTGTGTGTGTGTGTGTGTGTAGGCCTCTGGTTTTCGCATGGCTGGAATGTCTCCTAGTGTGGAGGTCAGAGTCATGTCTGCTGCCCTGCCCACCTTCACATTTGACCCCACCCACCACTGATCTCTGGAAGGTTGCCCAGGATGGAATGTGGCCCTCGAAAGCTGAAAAAGGTTCCCCCAGATCCGCTCTAGCCTCTGAGACTAGTCTTTCCAAGGATTTAATACACCCTGCTCTATCTATCTACAGTATCTATCTATCTATCTATCTATCTATCTATCTATCTATCTATCTATCTATCATCATCTATCTATCTACCTTCCCCTCTGCAGTGAATTTCACTCTGGATCCGGACACCGCAAACCCCTTCCTCATCCTTTCTGAGGACCTGAAGAGCGTCAGAAGAGGGAGTCGATACCAATCTGTGCCCGACAACCCCGAGAGATTCGACATCATGATGAGCGTGCTGGGCCGCGAGAGATTCACTTTGGGGAGGCACTGGTGGGAGGTGGAGGTGGAGGAAAATTTGGGGCAGTGGGCCGTGGGGGTTGCGAGAGAGTCCATGAGGAGAAAGGGGCAGGTCCGCATAAGCCCCGACGAGGGGTTCTGGGCTGTGGGGAAGTCATTCCACAATGGCCACGACTTATCCTCCCCTTGCCAAATTTTGGCTTTCACATCCCCAAAGCCAACCCCGTTGATCTTGAGGCGTAACAAGCTCAGGAAGATCCGAGTGTCCCTGAGCTACGAAGAGGGTCGTGTGGAGTTCTTCGATGTCGATTTGGACAACCTGATCTTCACTTTCCAGCTGGCCTCGTTCTCTGGGGAGAAGATCCTCCCCTTTTTCCAGGTGTGGAGAGGGGTCAGGTTGAAGTGTTGAATTATAAGGGCGAATCTTCCCCCATCTCAGCTACAATAACTTCCACCATTCTGAAAGGAGGTGACGTTCTAGCGCTTTCTCTATACCAGGCATCCCCAAACTTCGGCCCTCCAGATGTTTTGGACTACAATTCCCATCTTCCCCGACCACTGGTCCTGTTAGCTAGGGATCATGGGAGTTGTAGGCCAAAACATCTGGAGGGCCGCAGTTTGGGGGTGCCTGCTCTACACCCAGGCAAGGAGCTGACGGTCCCAGATCTTAAACAACTTCCATCAGCGATGAGAGAAAACAGAATCAATGTAAAAACATAAATGAAACAGGTGGGGTTAGAGACTCCCACTACATTGGGCATGAGGAACCAGTGGACCCCCCAGAGGGTGCTGGGTTCCAGCTTCCCTCAGCCCCAGTTAGCATGGCGAATGGTGAGGGATTATAGGAGTTATAGTCCCAACAAGTGGAGGGCCACAACCTCCCCAGTCCCACCCTATAGCTTCAGTCCTGGCTGTTATTTAAAACCTTTTATTCCCCCAGCTACATTGTTCAAAATATATTTTTGGCAGGGCCTTTAGAAGACACACAAAAGGGGGGAAAGTTCAGCTATGGCGGACTTCTGTTTATTAATGATTCCACTTTTCTACCCTAAGGCGGCTTGTGTGGGATTTGTAGTAGTCGCCCGCATGAGCACAATCAGATGCAGAGCTGCTTGGCTTCAACACACGAAAGCTCATACCAATGACAAACTTAGTTGGTCTCTAAGGTGCTACTAGAAGGAATTTTTTTTGTTTTGTTTCGTGCCCTTCAGTTACTGCAGCTCCATCGACTGAATCTTGCCATTCAGGAGTCAAAGTGGGAGAACTTGGTCCTGCTTCTGGAGGGGGAGGTACATCTGCCTCAGCCTAAGATGGGGAATCTCTGGCCCTCTGGACTCCCATCAGCCCTTGTATTGCAAATCAGGCTTTGTTGAGAGTCCAACGACATTGAGTTCCCCCTTTCCCCGCTAGGAATTGAACTGCAGCCAGAAACCAGAAGTGACGAGTGTGGGTGAAGCTTTTTGGTAATATCTCTTTGGGGCCAGGTAATGTGCTAAGCTTTCCGGAGGCCATTTTTGTTCTGATGGCAAGTTAGATAGGAGCCCTTGATGAGCATAGACAAGAGGAATAGGCATAGAGATCGAGTCATTGAGGTGATGGTAGCTTTTTCTATAGCGCAGGGAACGTGGAGACATTTCCACCTGTAAAATCAGAGGTACCTCCGTCTTGGAGATGAACCTTAATTTGCAAACATATTCTATTTGTGCTGTTTTCTCCTGCGTATCGTTGTCATGTTTACAGTGCCAAGTCCTGTAACATAACATAAATAAAAATCGGCTTGGCAAACACTTCTGACAGTCTAAGGCTTTTTTCACTCTCTGGTTATGCTTATCAGGGTGGGGTGGGGTGGACGACGACTGGAAGCTGCTTCCCGCAATAGTTTTGCTTCTAACTTTCAGTTGTTTGGAGGCTGGGAAGGTACAATCTCTTGGCAGGAAGGCTGACCTAGTATAAGGCATATGTACATGGCCAGCCACTGCAAATTAGGATGCTAATTAATATAGCTGCCAAGTACCCCATTTTCTCCAGGAAACCCCAATTTTTACGTACTGTTTCCTGGCGGTCCCGTTTCTCTTTGTCTCCCGTTTTTCTCCCTAAAATTGTCCTGCTGACGGCCATTCCCCCCCCCCTGCTTTGCCCATCTATGGGCACCGAAAATGGCTGGTGTCAGCATCGAAAGTCGCGTCTACGCATGTCCGGAAGTGCGTAGACGCGACTTCCGGTGTCGGCGGTGGCCATTTTTTGTGCCCATAGATGGGCTGAGCGTCACCGGAAGTTGCGTCTACTCACTTCTGGACATGCGTAGACGCGACTTCCGATGTTGGCGGCGGCCATTTTTGGTGCCCATAGATGGACAAAGCGACACCGGAAGTTGCATCTACGCAACTTCCGGTGTCGCGCAGCTGCCGGTCCCGGATTCTGCAGTCCGGGACTTGGCAGGTATGCTAATTAAATGTATAAAGCACCACATTTCTCAAAGTGCAAAGAACTGCAAATAAGAATCTCAGAGAACTGCCGTTTTCTTTTGTACTGCAGTTCTGTAATGAAATGCCCAAAACGAAGGCAGGCTCTCAAGGGGGGGGAGTCACCCCTGCAAGGTGCATTTCCTTAAGAACGTAAACAATTCCCTCAAAACCCCAGTTCCAAGTTTCTTCTCCCTCACCAGCCAGTGGAAACTGTGTACCCTGTTTTCTCATCACTGCCATTCCTGCGCATGGCCCACCTGACTACCTGTCTTGGGGGCGCGTGCAGAGTGCGGAGGAGGCTTAGCTCTCAGCAGCACAGCCGCAGCAAGACTGAAGAGGCAACAAAATGCCCAAGATCTCCTCCTCCTGTCCAGGAGGCTGCATTGGGGCAAGCCATTGTTTTGTTTAGTGCTGATTCTGCTCCGGAACATTGTGTGTCTTCCTGTCACGGCTAAGATGCATCTTTCATCCTCAGACGTGGTTTCCATTAGTTTCACGAGCGGAATTCCTCCGAACCGTGGCTTTAAAAGGAAGAGGGAGGAAGGGGAGCCAGTAAATAACTTGTTTACTTAAGGCTGGCAGACACTACAGGACACCGGTGCAAACGTGGAGTTTGACCAAGTGGTGCACAAAAGAAATCTGAAACAAACTCTATCTCTGCGTATAGCAAAGTGGTAACACAGCTCCTAAGAAACAATTGCATCTGAGTGCTGGACTCAGGTTCACATTTCTTTGTGAAAGAAATCAGCTTTTCTTTCATGAACAGAGGTACTCCCTGAAGTGGAAAAGGAAAGGCCTTTGGCTCAGTCCTTTCTGCTTTCAGAAAAAATGGCTTGTTCTCTTTCTTTGAGGAGCATGAGGTAAGTTACAGGAACCCTTCATCTCGCTGTTTATTATGATGATTTCAGACTATATGCCTCCTTTTATCAAAAGATCCCAGGGCAGTGTGCGACTTTAAAAACACATTACAGAACATCAATGATAAAAAACCATACTGAAAATTATACTGACAGGCAGCAATAATACAACCTTTTGTATTAACCAAGTTGTTTTGACGCCTAAAGCAGGAAAAAAAAACCCACCACAAATGCTTTCCCAGGGAGTACAAAACGCAAAATTAAATAACAGATCTGCTGCCCTTCCGTGACACCCAAAATCAAACAGCACCTCCCACTGCATCTGATTGTAAGCAGGATTTTCCCTGCTTTCCTAAAAGAGAAATTCCCTAAGTGACAAACACGCCCCACCCCACTAGTTATATAATTCTTGGTCAGGAAACCTGAAAGTGAAACAAAAAAACTTGTTTTTTCAGTTGCTTAGTGCTGCTCACAGTGAGATTCCTCCGCCATCCGGTGTCGGTTGCACAAAGGGAAATGCCAGGCTCTTGTTGCATCGAAAAGAGCTTGAGTTAAGAATTGTTGTTGTTGTTCTTGCTGCTGCTGTCTGTTGGGGAGAGGTTTGGAAGAGGAGGAGATGGAAATGTGCGAGAATCACCATGAGCCCCTGAAGCTCTTCTGCAAAGACCATGAATCCCTCATCTGCTTGGTCTGCGACAGAGCCACAGAGCATCGAGGACACAATGTGGTCCCTGCAGAGGAAGCTGCCCCAGGCTACAAGGTAATGGCATTCACCATGACAGAAGGTTAGGGAAGAAACACATGTAGTCCTCGAGATTTTTTGGGATGACCCCAAAGAGAGGACATTACGGGGGGGGGGAGGCTTCTGTGGGAGGGGAACAGACATGGGCGTACCCAGGATCAAAACTAGGGGGGGCAAGGGGAGGGGCCAAGGCACGGAAGGGGAGGGGCCACAAAGTGGGCGGGAACGGCGAACTCGCGCTCCGCCGGGCTGTGCCCCTCCCTAGCAGCAGGGCTGGTGGGCGGAGGCGGAGCCCAGCCCAGCGGAGCGCGAGTTCGGCGTTCCCGCCCACCGCGCCGCGCTCCCTGGTTCCCCGCCGTGCTTGGCCTTGCCTGAGGGCGCGCCGGGGAGCTGGAGGGAGGGTGCGGCGCGGTGCGGCGGGAATGGCGAACTCGCGCTCCGCCGGGCTGTGCTCCGCCTCTGCCCACCAGCCCTGCTTCTAGAGTAGGGCAGCTGCCCTAACTTGCCGCATGGTGGGTACGCCCTTGGGAACAGAACCTCTGTTAATTGAGTACTTTCGATGCTTTTCAATAATTTTGGTAGATCTATGCATGGGTGTAGGCAAGTGGGTCCGTAAGTGTCTATGGAGGCCAATTCTGGATCCACACGTCCTTCCGCAGTGGGGACCTAGGTTTCCGGGCGAGAGTTGATCACGGTGAGGGTTAGCTAAGCATACCTTCCTCTTAGCCCATTTCTCCTTTTCATCCTGAGTTTGAGCGTCTTCAAAGTCCACGACACCTTTGGTAAAGAACCACGTGCTTCACCATAAGCAATGTGGATAAAAATGTGGTTTAAATGCAACAAATCAATCAAAATGAATAAAGCAGAAGACTGAACAGTCATGGTTTCCCTCAAAGAATCGTGGAATTGCGGTTAAGGGTGCTGATAGTGTAGCAGGGGCCCAAAGGGCCCCAATTAAGATGATAATGTTAATCCCTATAAATCCTAGAATATGCTTATATTAGTGAATTATGGTAACCTGTTGCTTTAAAGAAACTGATGATTCAGCAAGAAGCCGTCCCTACTGGGATAGAAGGTCAGCTAATACGTCAATCACAAAGAAGCAATTCATAAACTAGAACATAAATTGTTGCATCCACACGTAACACAGGTTCCCATACATGCAAATTAACAATATGTAACAGATCACGGTAAGAAGCAAAGTTTAGTTAGCGATGCTTATTGCGCATGCGTATTAGATTAGGTAATGACATACGTATTAAATATGAAATGAGATAATGATGAATATTAAATATAAAATGATTTAATGCTTTATGTGATTGGTTAAATCAAAATCCTTTGTCTGAAATGTTATAAATTCCTGTCCGACCTTTGGGCGGGGTTGCAGATTCGACTGTAACCTTATTGCTTTGCAATAAACATAATGGACTCCTAACTCCTCTTGTCTCTGAGTTTTATTGGCTAACTCAGAAGATAAGCCATTTTTGGGCTTACAACAATAGTGATGTTGTTCTATTCTCCTCACAGATCTATAATTCCCAGAGTAACCGTCCCTCTTCCCAAGCAACTCTTAGCTTTCTCTCTTTTCCACACCAGCAAATTTTTCTAATGTCCTTTTGTGCTGTATATCTCTCCTCTGCAACACACACAGAATAAACTTTTCTTTTAGATTCCATTCCTACTGCTTATAAAAATTTCTCACAGGTTTAGGATTCAGTGTCTGCGCTGAACTTTCTGCATACGTTTTGTGCAGCTTCCATTAATTTTTGTAACTAGTTTCTGGAAGATTTTGCTTCTCATCATGACACAGAAATGTTTGTCGTCGTCGTCGTGTCGTCCCCCCACCACCACCCTGAGCTTCAGGCTACGGACAGCTTTGAACAGATGATATAGAATTTTGTTCCTGCTTCACAATTTTTTATTAAAACACTTTTTTGGGGGGTAATTCTACCTGGACCAACTTTCTCTTTGTTTTTCCCCCTTGGATGCCAGAATGATCTCTAGTAGCATATATCTAAGAACACAGGAGCAAGTTTCTAGGAATTTCACTATGTTCGTAAAGTAAAAGGCCAGGTTTGGGATAAGTAGTAAACTTTAACTAGAGGATTGGTAGTGTTCAATAATAATAATAATAATAATAATAATAATAATAATAATAATAATAATTTATTTGTACCTCGCCCATCCGACTGGGTTTCCCCAGCCACTCTGGGTGGCTTCCAACAAAGATTAAAAGACATTAAAATATCACACATTAAAAACTTCCCTAAACAGCTAGTCCAGTGCATAGCTGCCAAGTTCTCCCTTTTTTTAAGGGAAATTCCCTTATGCTGAATAGGCTTCCTCGCGAGAAAAGGGAAAACTTGGCAGCTATGGTCCAGTGTAGGATTCAGAAATGGATAAGATGCAGTTAATTTTAATCTTGCATACTGTATTGCAATCACCACTTTATACTGTACTCTCTTTTCTCCAAGTTCCATCTGTGTGCAACGTGCTGTTGATTTCTCTTTGACATTGTAACGCTGGTATCTTTCATCGGCTGTAACGCACTCACTGCTCTTCTGCTGATGCCGTATATTGCGGCGTATAAGACGACTGGGCGTATAAGACGACCCCCAACTTTTCCAGTTAAAATATAGAGTTTGGGATATACTCACTGTATAAGAAATACGACCCGGCGTATAAGACGACCCCTGACTTTTGAGAAGATTTTCCTGGGTTAAAAAGTAGTCTTATACGCAGGAATATACTGTATTTAAAATTAATCTTTCCAAACAGATTGTAGCCTCTTGGGTCCTGTTTGATCATCAACCTCATTTTCAATCTCTGCTGCATTTGGGGGCCACCTTGTTGGTTCTGCTGGGTGGAGGCTCTGGACTTCTGACCCAGTAGCACCATTCGCAGTGTTGAGAACTTAATCGGTTCATGTTCACAGAATGTTATATATAACACATCCTGCCAAACATTTGCATGTGAGTGTTGATTTCCTCCTGACTGCTGTTTGCGGTTCCAAACCAGGAAACCCAATTGTGTGCTTGCACAAGATATGCAGATACACAAAATCCAGGCACACAGAGGCTGACAAGATTAAATATTTTTAACCACTGTTGATTTTAATCAACTTTTGAATAGTTTAATAGTTTTTATCCATTGTTTGGCAATTTTAAAAGTTTTCTATTGTTGTAAAGTACCTAGAGGTGGGTTTTTGTTTTTTTGTTTTTTACAGTCAGGGGTGTGTGTAATATAAATTTTGTAAGTCAGTAAGCAAGTAAATGAAATCACTATAACATTTGACAAGCAAAATGAACAAAGTAATGATAGATAAATACATAATAATAGACCAGATGACATGCTGGCCAATAAACCTTTATTACAAGGATAGGGAAACTGGATTTGAGGTTGTTGGATTCTACCAATGATGATGATGATGATGATGATGAATTAATAATATATTACTTATACCCCACCCATCTGGCTGGGTTCCCCCAGCCACTCTGGGTGGCTCCCAACAGAATTAAAAGCACAACAAAACATCAAACATTAAAAGCTTCCCTAAACTGGGCTGCCTTCAGATGTCTTCTAAAAGTCATATTGTTGTTTATTTCCTTGACATCTGATAGAAGGATGTTCCACAGGGTGGGTGCCACCACAGAGAAGGCCCTCTGCCTGGTTTCCTGTAACCTCACTTCTCGCAGGAAGGGAACCGCCAGAAGGCCCTCGGCGCCGAACCTCATTGCCCGGGCTGAATGATGGGGGTGGAGACGCTCCTTCAGGTATACTGGGACAAGGCCATCAACCCCAGGCCAGCATGGCCAGTGGTCAGGGATGATGGAAACTGTAGCTGAACATCTGAAAAGTCACAAGTTCTCCACCTGTCCTTTAACATTTTCCTCCTCTGTGGTCTGTCTCTCTTCTTTAGAAATCAGATCCACCACTTAAACCCTTCAGTTTCCAAATAGCTTTGCCTTTTCATCTGTTTCTTCCCCTTTCCCTACACTCCTGAAATTGCAGTTTGGTAGGGAAGGGCTCGGGAGTTCAGTGGGCGTTGGAATGTAACGTAAAAGTGCTGTCTAAAATGTATAAAATATTGTTGGAATGGGTGACAAAGGATGAGCAAGTAAATTCCTCAATGATACATTAGGCAATAGATATTGGTCATAATATTGACATGGAAGCACGGGAACAATTGTGGTATAGGGATATTAAATTTACAGCATGCTATGGTTTAAGAGGAAATCATATGAAAGTGATATATTGATGGTATCTAACACCGAGTAAACTGGCAAAAATGTATAAAACTAAATCAAGTAAGTGTTGGAAATGTAAAGAGAAAGAAAGCTCTTTTTATCATATGTGGTGGTCTTGTAGTAAGGTTAAGGCTTACTGGGAAATGATATACAATGAAATGAAAAGGATATTTAAAATAACGTGTGTGTGGTGTTTTTTTTAAAGCAGAAGCCTTTCTCTTGGGAATTAGAGGGATAGAATTACCTAAATTGTATAGAAATTTCTTTATGTATGCGAGTACAGCAACAAGAATGCCACTTGCCCCAAAATGGAAAGAAGCAGAAGTCCCAGCAAAGGGAGAATGGATACAAAAACTTTTGGAATATGCAGAAATGGCAAAACTTACCGGTAGAATAAGAAATCAAGATAAACTTTTTATAAAAGAATGGAAATGGTTTATTGAATGTTTGCAGATAAAAACACTGGCAGGGGTATTGTAATAACCTGCAGCTACATAAGAGTATATTTATAAAGAAGATAAATAAATGAGAAAAGTAAGTTAATTTGGATATGCAGAAGATATTAAAAATAAATTCAAGGAACCACAGAAGAAGGGGGGAGGAAGTCAAGTTTTTAGATGTCAAAATGATTGTAAGATCAGTGAAATGTAAATATCTGAAAAGTATAAATAAAATAAAAAAAGAGTTTAGTGGGCATCCCTTGTCCCTCCCTGGAAACAATGGCATTTTGCTCACTTGACAACATGATGTTGTGCATTTTCTGTTTGTTTAGGAAGAAATCGAGGGCCACCGGAAGTCTGTGGAGCTCATGAGAAAGAATCTTGAGGACCGTGTGTTGGCCGAAGAGCTGGGAAGCCAAGAATGTCTGGTACTGCTTTGTTGTTATTATGGCATACACCTGGAGGTCAGCAATGCAGAGCTTCGGGGAGGCAGCATGCCCACTGTAAACTTATGTGGCATCTGTGAAAGGTCTCAGAAACCCCCTCAAAAATCCACAATGTCGCATGGAGAAACCAGTGGGGTGGGAGGCAAGGCTAGTCAAATGTTGCTGAACCACAGGCAGATCCAAAGTGAGCACTTCTGAAGGCAGCCCTGTTTAGGAATAGGAATAGGAATGGGAATGGGAATGGGAATGGGAATGGGAATGGGAATGGAAATAGGAATAGGAATAGGAATAGGAATAGGAATAGGAATAGGAATAATTTATTGGCCAAGTACCAACATACTTGGAATTTTGCTTCGACTACACTGCAATGTAAACGTACCTTATACAATCACTGTTCCACTCACAATACAATAGCACAGCAAAGGAACCCCACCCATAACTGGCCTCCCTTTCCGCTACACAACTACAAATTTAACAATTTGATGGGGAAAAACTTTCCCTGTGCCTAGCCGTTTTTGTGTATAGAGTCCTGTAGCGACGTCCAGAAGGAAGTAAATCGAACAGATGATGACCGGGATGCAAAGGATCTGCGAAAATTCCCTCTGCTCTCTTCCTAGCTCATATAGCATAAGTGTCTCTATTGAAGGCAAACTAGTACCAATTTCCCTTTCTGCAATTCTTACTGCTCGTTGGAGCCTTTTCTTGTCTATCTTGGAGGCTGTGCCATACGTGGCAGTAATAGAGTTACAGAGAACAGTTTCAATGATACCTCTGTAAAACAAAAACTTAGGGAAGTTTTTTTTACGTCTGATGTTTTGTCGTGTTTTTAATATTCTGTTGGGAGCCACCCAGAGTGGCTGGGAAAACCATTTCCCAATACTCACGCATTCTCCATGAATGATCCTCATCTTCCACCTGGTCCCCCCCCTCCCATTTCACTCTTTGTATGTTTGCCTCCTAGGCTAAGCTAGAAGCAGAGACAATGAAAGTCAAGTCTTCCTTTCACCGGATGAGCAGATTGCTCGAAAAAATGGTGCACCTCAAGCTGACCCAGAAGGAAGAACTGAAGAGAGAGATCAATAAGAGGCAGCAAGAAAACGTCAGCAGGCTCTCCAAGGAGATCTCCCGCCTCAACGATATGATCGTCGAGATGGAGGAGAAGTGCCAGCAGCCGGTCTGTGGATTCCTACAGGTGAGACTTGAGACCAAGAAATGTAGGCCTGCTGCCTCTCAGCCCTATTTAGGAAAATATAACCTGCCATTTTGGACACTGGTGCGCTATTAAGGATTAGAGCTGGGCTTTCTTTCCATCATCATAATCTCATCATGGAACAAATGTTATCACTTATTATGACTACTTAGTACGGTATTTATTAGATTTTTAAGCCACCCTTCACCAGAATGTGGAGTGAGGACAGACTTCCATTTTGTCCTTCACCTCAGGCCCTAGTTCTTCCATAGAAGGAAGGGGGAAATGACTCTGCACAACAGCAAAGATCAGGCCAGTGTGTGAGCTGGCTGTGTAACTGAGACCCATTTCTCTGTTTCAGGACATCAGGAGCGACTTGAGCAGGTATGTGGCTTTCTCTTAGCCTCTTTTGCATTTCATCTCTGGTGGGAAAGAGTTTCAATCCCATTTTAAAAGCAAACAAACACATTTCTGTGGAGCACTGTCAAGTGCTAGATTTCTACCTCAGCGTTGCTGAGGAACACAAACGGGGCAAATGGCAACTCTCTGAAGATGCCTGTTGCTTGATACTGAAAGCAGGACCACCTTCCACATGACCCAAAAGCTTATACTCCAGTCAGTTGTATTCCTAAACTCATTCATTCCTGAATTTGAATCCATTGGTTTGGGTCCTACTCTGTGGAGCAGCAGAGAACAAGTTTGGTCCATCTTCCATTTTGACAGCCCTTCCGATATTAGTCTTCTCTTCTTCAGGCTAAACGTACCCAACTCCCTCAACTGTTCCTCTTAAGGCTTGGTTTCCAGACCCTGCGAGGAAAATTAACCCCCAAAATTGGGATTGTCTCCAAACCTGTGCCAAAGTTTTGCAGGGTTGTTGTTGTTGTTTTTAGCGAAAACCCTGCAAAATTTGGGATCCCTTCCTAAGGGGTGCCAAACTGTTGCAGTTGTTTTGCAGTGGAAACCCCATGTTTTGCAGCACCCCACAAACTGAGCAATTGAGACATCAGACACAGGGTTCGTACTTAACTACGAACCCAACCAGGAGGAAGGTTATCTCGTTTCTCCATTTAACCATGAATTCAACTAGAGCAGCATTTTCTTGTAAAGGAGCATCATGTTCAAATGGCAGGCTGAGGCACCAACTCACGAGTAAGATCTACTCTCAACTACATGCCAGGCTTCAGCACGGCAGGTGGTGGAGGAAGCAGTAGTCCCTAGCCATCCCTTAAATGTTAACCATCTTCCCTTCCAGATATGAAAAGGAACAAGTAAGGGATGCAATTGAGCTTTCTCCTGGATTGGAAGAGGCAGTTGGAGTTTACTCAGACTGCAGCTCTGCTTTAGGAATTGCTGTGGAGACATTTAAAGGTACTGGGAACAAGGTCAGCAGTTTGAATTCCCATGACAGAGCGAGCTCCCGTTGCCCTGTCCCAACTCCTGCCAACCTAGCAGTTCGAAAGCATGCAAGTGCAAGTAAATAAATAGGTACCACCACGGCGGGAAGGGAAACGGCATTTTCATGCGCTCTGGTTTCTGTCACGGCGTTCCATTGCACCAGAAGCGGTTTAGTCCTGCTGGCCACATGACCTAGAAAGCTGTCTGTGGACAAACGCCGGGTCCCTCGGCCTGAAAGTGAGATGAGCGCCACAACTCCATAGTCGCCTTTGACTGGACTTAACCGTCCAGGGGTCCTTTACCTTTTTTTTTTTACCTTACTGGGAACAACTCTGGAAGGCCAATGGATACAGATGTCTGTGGGTGCTCCACATCTGATGTTGGTGAGAGAGAGGGAGGGGAGGGATGTAGCGACAGTGTCCATGGGAGTCTTTTATCAGGTGCTGGATTTACATGCAATGTGACATTGCCAAATGTATCTGAATAAATGGATAATTCTTTCCTCCACATAACAGAGTCCTTGGAATTCCTGGAGCCTGCACTGTACAAAGGTAATTTTCCTGGTCAGATGAGATGGGAGGTGGTGCCTGAGATGATTTCAAGGGGGCTAGCTGTGTAAGAGGGCCAAATGAGATGTTACTATTTGCTTTCATGGGAATCATGTAAATTGCACATGTGGCGCAATTTACCCCAATCCCTACGCTAGGGTATGAGCCGTGAACTGTAACCAAGGTATGTTATTGGGTTTACAGTTCATGGTTGGTCTGGAGGAGATGAGCCTGGGTTTGTGCAACACGCCAAACCATGGTTTAACAGATAGCAGCATAACAGGAAGACTAAGGGAGAGCAGTGGCCTCAGTCTGCGGCAGCTAGACTAGTGACCGGGAGTGGTCGCGGAGACCATATTACACCTACATTGGCTCCCAGTATGTTTCTGAGCACAATTCAAAGTGTTGGTGCTGACCTTTAAAGCCCTAAACGGCCTTGGCCCAGTATACCTGAAGAAGCATCTTCACCCCCATCGTTCAGCCCGGACACTGAGATCCAGCACCGAGGGCCTTCTGACGGTTCCCTCACTGCGAGAAGCCAAGTTACAGGGAACCAGACAGAGGGCCTTCTCGGTAGTGGTGCCTGCTCTGTGTAATGCCCTCCCTTCAGATGCCAAGGAAATAAACAACTATCTTACTTTTAGAAGACATCTGAAGGCAGTCCTGTTTAGGGAAGTTTTTAATGTTTGATGTTTTATTGTGTTTTTAACATTCTGTTGGGCACCACTCAGAGTGGCTGGGGAAACCCAGCCAGAAAGGCAGGGTATAAATAAATTAGTAGTAGTAGTAACAGTCTCCTCTCTAGGGAACGTTCATGCAAAGCCGCTTGCACTAAGCTATGGTTTGGCTTATGGCTTGTCCACACTTCTGCTTGTCCTGCAGTCTTCCCTCTGGGGGAAAAAACACTCTTTACCACCGAATCGGAGCAAACGTCAATTGGGTTTTCTGTGGACTGATGTTTGCTCCGACACAGCGGTAAAGAGCGGATTTTTCCTGGGGAAAGTGGCAGGGTGAATGGAAAACCGCTTGCACCCATGCCTAGAAACCACAGGCCAAGCAGAATACCTCTTGGATCTGTGTTTTCTAGACACGGAAGAAGCGGGGTGTGGATGAGCCATGAGAGTTTTGTGCGAAACAGCCCACAATATCCACGTGACTTCACCATTCAGTTCTAGGGAGGTTTAAAAACAGCTCCATCCAATTAGACCATGCAGTACATAGACATTAAATGGAAAAGACATTCTGTTTTCGCCTTCCATCCCCAAAGGCCTGGTATCAAAATTTATACAACACCTGGGCAGTTCTATTTTGGAGGTATCACAAAAGCCGGTGATTTCATCAGCCAGTGATTTTTCCACTCTTTGCTAAGGTCTCCTGAAACAGATTCAGGCAAAAGCCGGTGTTATGTACTGAGCCGAATCCTAGAACAATAGGATCCAGAATGCAGCAATCTGACTGGTCTTCAGGAGCCACCCAATCCAGCTCCAGGTGGAAGAGAATCAGCGACCTTATTGGCCTGCAGGAGCAGCCAATCAGGCTTCTGGAGGAAGTGAATCCACAACCTGATTGGCCAACAGGAGCAGCCCAGAATTAGCCAATCATGTGGGGCCCGTTGTGTAAATAATGTATAGCAGAAAGATTGGGGAAAGATTCATTCACTGTTTTACAAGTTGCAATAAAGAGCATGAAATCAGGATTCCGAGTATATTTCAGCCTGGAAGGAGGAGGGGTGGTTTTTTTTAAAAAAATGTCTTCATAAACGGAAGTGGATTCTTTCTGTGACATCACTCATTCAACCTCTTCCTTTCTTCTCTTCTTTTCTTCCTTCCTCATCTGCTCTTTCTCCTACAGTGATGGTGACTCTGGATCCAGACACAGCACATCGCCGCCTCATTCTCTCCGAGGACCTAAAAACTGTGAGGAAGGCAGAGGAAGACCAGACCCTGCCTGACAAACCGGGGAGATTTGATGTTGGGCCCTGTGTGTTGGGCCACGAGCGATTCACTTCCGGAAGACATTTATGGGAAGTGGAGGTGGAGAACGAAGGCACCGGGGCGATGTGGGCTGTGGGGGTAGCACGAGAGTCCGTCAGGAGGAAAGGAAAGGGCAGCTTCAGGCTGATTCCCAGCGAGGGAATCTGGGCTGTGGGGGCGATAATGGGTGAACTTGTAGCGTTTACCTCCCCCAAACAGACCCCTTTGGCCTTGGGGCAAGACCCCAGGAATATCCGTGTGACCCTCGACTATGAAGAGGGACTTGTGGAATTCTTTGATACGGACAGAGATGAGCTGATCTTTTCTTTTACGGGAGCCTCCTTCTCTGGGCAGAAGATCCGGCCCTACTTCTGGGTAGGGTACAGATCCCAGCTGAGGTGCTGAATCCCAGGAAGGAGATCCCTCCCATAGCTGCCAAGTTATCCCTTTTTTAAAGGGATTTCCCCTTATGCTGAATAGGCTTCCTCGCGAGAAAAGGGAAAACTTGGCAGCTATGATCCCTCCCCTTGTTTCTTATCACTTCCCCGAAAGAAGGAAGCATTCCAGCAATTTTTCTTCATAGCTCCATGAAAGGTTCCCAAGCCATTTTTCAGCCTCGGTGGGTTTTCAGTAGGAAGAGTGTCTATAAATGGAATCAAATCGTAGAATCACAGAATTGGAAGGGACCCCAAGTTTTCATCTAGTCCAGCCCCCCTGCAGTGCAGGAATCTCAACTAAAGCATCCATGTACAGTACAAATAAAAAAATAATACCACAGAAAGTTTGGTGGCTCCCTTTTGTGGCAGGTTTTTGAAATATTTACGTCCGCATGCAAAAATGGAAAAAGAAGCTACGTACAACAGGTGTCGTCATAATCTTCTTCTTTTGCTTGAGCTCATATACCTTTAAAGGTGGTATGGCAGGAAGAATTTCAACTTGTACAGACTACCCTGTCCCTGCATGTCCAGATCCACCTTAAAGCAGCTATAGATCAAGTTGCCGAGAGTGGGGACAGGAATCTAATTAGCCCAGAGTCTCTTCTTGCAGTTCCTCCACCCAGACCTCAACAGAAGGAATTCCCTGTACCGCTTCTCAGTATTTCTAAATACCTCTCTGAGAGTCTCTGGTTTAAGAAAATCCACCTGTAGCTTCCTCCTCGCAGCGCTACAATTCCCGGTACCCTTAACAAGCTACAGTTCCTAGGATTCTTTGAGGAAAGTTATGTGCTTCGAGTGTGCGTTGGCTGTGCTTAAATGTATGGCAGGCTTCTTCAACCTCGGCCCTCCAGATGTTTTGAGACTACAATTCCCATCATCCCTGACCGCTGGTCTTAGAATAATAGAATCATAGAGTTGGAAGAGACCACAAGGGCCATCCAGTCCAACCCCCTGCCATGCAGGAAACACCATCAAAGCATTCTTGACATATGCCTATCAAGCCTCTGCTTAAAGACCCCCAAAGAAGGAGACTCCACCACACTCCTTGGCAGCAAATTCCACTGCCGAGCAGCTCTTACTGTCAGGAAGTTCTTCCTAATGTTTAGGTGGAATCTTCTTTCTTGTAGTTTGAATCCATTGCTCCATGTCCGCTTCTCTGGAGCAGCAGAAAACAACCTTTCTCCCTCCTCTATATGACATCCTTTTATATATTTGAACATGGCTATCATATCACCCCCTTAACCTTTTCTTCTCCAGGCTAAACATACCCAGCTCCCTCTTGCTAGTTGTAGGCCAAAAACATCTGGAGGGCCGAGGCTGAGGAAGCCTGATGGTATGGTATGGGTATGACCTCGGAACACAGGAACAGATCTCCTCGATCAGACCAGCATCCTGTTATCCCGATGATCAGCCAGAGGCCCATGGGAAGCTTGCAAGTGGGGCACGAGTACAACAGCCCTCTTCCCACTGGCGATTCCCAGCAACTGTGCTCAGAGGCTTGCCATCTCTGGAAGATAGCCTTATCCTCCTCCTCTCTGAAATTGTTCAACCCCCCCAATAATAATAATAATAAAATACTTTTTATACCTCGCCCTTCCTGGTTTAGAAACTGGGCTGAGGGCGGCTAACAACAAATACAAAACATTGATTAAAAACGACTTAAAAACAGCTTAAAACAGCATAAAATACAATATAAATGTAGCATCGCCAGGGCTAACTGGCCAAGTTAGTCTTGCTAAGGCCAGCAAGGAGACCAGGGAAGAATTTAAATGTGGGGGCCCAGAAGGGTTTCTTCATAGAAAAAGGGAAGGGAAAAAGGAATGGAGGATGAGGCTAAATTGAAGGCCAGGTGGAATAACTCTGTCTTACAAGCCCTGCGGAAGGAGATCAAGTCCTGCAGGGCCCTAGTCTCATGGGACAGAACATTCCACCAGGTCGGAGCCATCACTGAAAAGGCCCTGGCCCTGGTGGAGGATAATCTGGCCTCTTTAGGGCCTGGGACCCTTAAATTGTTATTATTCATGGACCTTAGGGTCCTCTGTGGGGTGGTTCCGTAAGTATGAGGGTCCTAGTCCGCATAGGGCTTTAAAGGTCTAAACCAGCACCTTAAACCTGACCCGGTACTCCACCGGGAGCCAGTGCAGCTGGTAAAGGACTGGGTGAATATGCTCCCATGGCAAGGACCCCGTGAGGAGCCTCGCTGCTGCATTCTGCACCCGCTGGAGTTTCTGGGAGTTTTAAAGCTTTATCTCATAGCTGGAAGGCACCCCGGGGATCATTTAGTCCAACCCCCTGCAATGCAGGAATATGCATCTGTCCGGGGATCGAACCTGCAACCTTGGTGTTATCAGCACCATGCTAGTCTAACCAACTGAGCTGTCCAAGCTGGTGGACGTGTTGCGGGAGCAAATCCCACAGTTCTGAGTGTATGTGGTGTGAATAAATAATCTGTCCTCCCAAATCTTCCAACACTCAGCTTCACTGCATGGTCTCGCGTTCTGGTATTATGGGAGGGCGAGAAAAACTATTTGCTGGTGATTCCCCACCCCACCCTTCTCTCAGCAACGCCATCTACAGGTATTTAAAGCTGAACGTGAACCGGAGAAGGCTGAGACTCCTGGGGGAATTATAATTTCCTGGAGGGAAACGGAAAGTTTGGCACACCCATGCAAACTCACACCCGGCACGAAGCGGTCTCCAGCGTTAGCTTTTATTATTGCCGTTCTTGAACAATTCTGTTGGCAGGCGGTGCATGTGAATCTGTGTTTGTGGCGTTTCCGTTTTGTAGTTTTAATTTTTTAGAATCGAATTTCTGTTTTACATTTTAGAATATTCACTTCAGCAACCTTAAAATGTCAGTGACTTCCCTTCCTCTCTTTCCATGGTTCATTTTGCACAACATAAATCCCTGCATATTTTATATAAACTAAACCATTCAGTATTCCATTATTACATCCTTCAAAACGTATTTACACTGTTGAATTTATCTTAATGCTGCCCATGTTTTAAAATAAACACAATTTTCCTCCATATATTCAATAAACATTTCCCAATCTTCTTTAGGCATATGTTCTTCTTGTTCTCTTATTCAATAGGTTAGGTCTGCAAGTAGTTAATAGTGAGACAGTTTGGGGCAACCTCGGCAACCGTTGCTAAGGGGTTTGGAAAGCCAGGAAAATGGTAGTTTGGGGGCAGTTAGGCCGGAGCTGGGAATGGAGGGCTTGTGTGGTTGTGGCATATATTTGGTGAGGGGAGATTGTGATCTGTTTCTGGAAGTAGCTGTGGCAGATAGAGGCGGTGACAGGGAAAAAGGACCACGTGCTCAAGTAAGGGGTTAAAAGCATAGAGTAAGCTGTCCTGCTAGGCTTAGCTCCTCTTGGGAGTGACCAGGTAACCAAGCCTTTGTTCTCTTCCCTCTACCAGAGAAGCTCAATGGATAAGGAAGTCTGAGCTGGTTCATGTCTGGCAGACGGCCGACGAGCAGAACGGCGGCAAAAGTTCGTGAGTTACTGATGCGGGATTGGCGTCCATCCGTCCGAATGATGGCGGAAGAATTGCATATTCTGCGTGAAATCGTTACTGAGGTTACTGAGTCGTCCCACCCTCCATATTCCTCCTCATCTGGCCCCACCGGATTTCTTTCTTTTTCCAAAAATGAAATCTGCACAGATTTCCCAACATTTCACACGTCCAAGCTGCTGTGACGAGGGATCTGAAGGCAGTACGAAAAGAGGACTTTTCCAGAAGTTTCCAACAGTTCTACGAACGTTGTCAACGGTGCCTTGTATCAGAGGGGGCCTACCTGTAAGGTATGTATGCTCGATCCTTTCTCGCTGCCCGATTTCTGTGACCATTCACCGAACTTTCCGGCCACACCTTGTGCCTTGCCATTGTTTAAACGTTTCTCTCTTTCTCTCTCAGAATGTTTTTGTTACTGACTTTGAGACCCAAGGTCCTATTTCACTTTGTCCAAGTGGGTTTAATGACTCAGTGATGATGTCTTGGTGCCCCTTCCTCGGCTTTCCCTCCGCAATGGGCTTCACGGTGTCTAGAGAAGGCTGTGCTGTTGGAGAAGCACTTCCTACACTCGGGGCAATGGTAGGGTTTCTCTCCCGTGTGGATTCGCTGGTGGTATGCAAATGCCGAACTATAAGCAAAGCATTTCCCACACTCCGAGCACTTGTAGGGTTTTTCTCCTGTGTGGACCCGGAGGTGGCAGACATAAGCTGAGGTATCCGTGAAGCATTTCCCACATTCCATACATTTATAGGGCTTCTCTCCCATGTGGATTCTCTTGTGCCGCACAAGATGCGAACCGGAAGGGAAACATTTCCCACACTCGGAGCATTCGCAAGGTTTCACTCCTGTGTGGACCATCTGGTGCCTTTTAAGGCCCGAACCTCCCACAAAACCTTTCCCGCACTGTGAGCATTTGTAGGGCTTCTCGCCGGAGTGTATCCTTTTGTGTTGCACCAAGCTTGAGGTATCAGCAAAACCTTTCCCGCAATCCAGGCACAGAAAGGGTTTTTCTCCCGTGTGGAATCTCAGGTGGACTGCTAGCTGAGAACGCTGAGCAAAGCATTTCTTGCACTCGGAACACTTATAGGGCCTCTCTCCCGTGTGGACTCTCTTGTGGACTGTAAGGCCGGAACGGTCAGCGAAGCATTTCCCGCACTCCGGGCATTCGTGGCGCTTCTCGCCCGTGTGGCGTATCCGGTGGCTCACGAGGTGCGGCCGTTGAGCAAAGCACTTCCCACAGTCAATGCATTTGTAAGGCTTCTCTCCCGTGTGCAACCTTTGATGACCCATGAAGGATTTGTAGTAAGGAAAACATTTCCCACACTCGAAACACTTGTAGGGTTTTTCTCCCGTGTGGACTCGCCGGTGGCACACAAACTGTGACTGCTGAACGAAACGTTTGCCGCACTCCGCACATTCGTAAGGCTTCTCGCCCGTGTGCCGCCTTTGGTGGTCCGCAAAGTGCGCTTTGTGAGCAAAGCACTTTCCGCAGTCCGAGCACTTATAAGGCTTCTCCCCGGTGTGGACCCTACGATGGACCGCCAGCTGAGAACACTGAGCAAAGCATTTCTCACACTCAGAACATTTGTAGGGCTTTTCTCCGGTGTGAGTCCTCTCGTGCACCACAGCCTCTGCTTTCCTACGGAAACATTTCCCACACTCCGAGCATCTATAGGGTTTTTCCTCGGTGTGTATTCTCTCGTGTTTTGTACAGGTCGACCTGTCTGCAAAAGACTTCCCGCACTCCGAGCATTTGTAAGGCCTCTCTCCCGTGTGTGTTCTCTCGTGGGTGACGAGCCATGACTTGCAAGCAAAACCTTTCCCGCAGGTAGGGCACAAATGCTTTCCCGCCTGAGCCATCTGTAGGGTGAAAAAAGCAAAACAGAGACAGGATAAACTCCCAAGCCTGGGTGAAAAAGGCATGTCAGGAAAAATAAAGATTTTAAAAAGTGGAGGGAAACGAACACAGTAATAAATGTGTGGTGGCAGGGAAATTAGAGTCGCCTTATAGAGAAAGAGAGAGATAGATAGATATATCTTAATTGTCATTGTACATAGTACAACGAAATTGAATGCCGTCCCATAAAAACAAAAACAATTACAACCACATATACACATACATACATACACACACATCGCAACTCCCAAGATCATATTATTTAGTTACAGCATTTAGGATGGTTATAGCTCTTGGATAAAAACTGTTTTTTAATCTATTTGTTCTTGATTTCATAGAATCATAGAGTTGGAAGAGATCACAAAGACCATCTAGTCCAACCCCCTGCCAAGCAGGAAACAACATCAAAGCATTCCTGACAGATGGCTGTCAAGCCTCTGCTTAAAGACCTCCAAAGAAGGAGACTCCACCACACTTCTTGGCAGCAAATTCTACTGTCGAACAGCTCTTACTGTCAGGAAGTTCTTCCTAATGCTTAGGTGGAATCTTCTTTCTTGTAGTTTGAATCCATTGCTCCATGTCTGCTTCTCTGGAGCAGCAGAAAACAATCTTTCTCCCTCCTCTATATGACATCCTTTTATATATTTGAACATGGTTATCATATCACCCCTTAACCTTCTCTTCTCCAGCTTAAACATACCCAGCTCCCTAAGCCGTTCCTCATAAGGCATCGATTCCAAGCCTTTGACCATTTTGGTTGCCCTCTTCTGGACACGTTCCAGCTTGTCAGTATCCTTCTTGAACTGTGGTGCCCAGAACTGGACACAGTATTCCAGGTGAGGTCTGACCAGAGCAGAATACAGTGGTACTATTACCTCCCTTGATCTAGATGTTATACTCCTATTGATGCAGCCCAGGAGTATACCGTGTTTCTCCTAAAATAAGACACGTCTTATATTTATTTTTCTTTTAAAAAAATACATCGTGGCTTATTTTCGGGGGATGTCTTATTGTTACGTATGGTACGGGGCTTTCTTGCACCGCCCGCTGAGCCTGCTGCTGGGTCCCAGGGCTTCATGCGGCACGGCTGTGGCTGCTGCCGGCTCCTGCCGGGTCCTGCAGCATCGCGCGCCGCCCGCTGCTGGGTCCTGTGGCTTCGCGCGCCGCCCGTTGAGCCCGCTGCCTGGTCCTGGGGCTTCGTGCGGCGCGGCTGAGGCTGCTGCTGGCTCCTGCGCCGCCGCGCGCCGCCCGCTGCCGGGTCCCTGGGCTTCACGCGGTGCGGTGCGGTGCGGCGTGGCTGGGGCTGCTGCCGGCTCCTGCCGGGTGCTGCGGCTTCGTGCGCCGCCCGCTGAGCCCGCTGCCGGGTCCCTGGGCTTCACGCGGCGCGGCTGGGACTGCTGCCGGCTCCTGCCGAGTCCTGCGGCTTCGCGCGCCGCGCCGCACCGCACCGCGTGAAGCCCAGGGACCCGGCAGCGGGCGGCGCGCGAAGCCGCAGGAGCCGGCAGGAGCCGGCAGCAGCCCCAGCCGCGCCGCACCACGTGAAGCCCAGGGACCCGGCAGCGGGCGGCGCGCGAAGCCGCAGGACCCGGCAGGAGCCAGCAGCCTCAGCCGTGCCGCGCGAAGCCCCAGGACCCGCTGCTGGGTCCCTGGGCTTCACGCAGTGCAGCGCGGCGCGGCTGGGGCTGCTGCCGGGTCCTGCGGCTTTGCGTGCCGCCCGCTGCCGGGTCCTGGGGCCCGTTCAGCCGGAGCTCCGCGCGTCGCTGTGCTGGGGCTCCCGCTGTGCTGGGGCTCGGCGCAGCGCGCGCTGCTGCATTTGCCGGCTCGCTCTGGGTCGTCCCGCTGGCTCCCCCAACACGTCTTATTTTGGGGGGATGTCTTACATTTTTTGGCCTTCAAAAGATCGTGCCATGGCTTATTTTAGAGGCACGTCTTAATTTAGGAGAAGCACGGTAAGTAGAGTTATTTGTAAGTAGACGTACCACTGTATTCTTAAGTGCAGGATGATAATATACTGTATGATACCCTGTTTTCCTGAAAATAAGACATACCCATAAAATAAGCCGTAGCAGGATTTCTAAGCATTTGCGCAATATAAGCCATACCCCGAAAATAAGACATGGGCGTCTCCTGGCAACAGCTCGCTGCCCTCCTTCACGCTGGAATAAGACACCTCCTGAAAATAAGCCATACTGTGTCTTCTTGAGGAAATATAAATATAAGACAGTGTCTTATTTTCGGGAAAACACGGTAATATAGAGGATGATAATATATGATAATACCTCGGTTTAAGTATGCTTCGGTTTGAGTACTTTCAGTTTAAGTACTCCGCGGACCTGTCTGGAACGGATTAATCCACTTTCCATTACTTTCAATGGGAAAGTTCGCTTCAGGTTAAGTACACTTCAGGTTAAGTACAGACTTCCGGAACCAATTGTGTACTTAAACCAAGGTATGTTGTTGTTTAGTCGTTTAGTCGTGTCCGACTCTTCGTGACCCCACGGACCAGAGCACGCCAGGCACTCCTGTCTTCCACTGCCTCCCGCAGTTTGGTAAAACTCATGTTCGTAGCTTCAAGAACACTGTCCAACCATCTCGTCCTCTGTTGTCCCCTTCTCCTAGTGCCCTCAATCTTTCCCAACATCAGGGTCTTTTCCAGGGAGTCTTCTCTTCTCATGAGGTGGCCAAAGTATTGGAGCCTCAGCTTCACGACCTGTCCTTCCAGTGAGCACTCAGGGCTGATTTCCTTCAGAATGGATAGGTTTGATCTTCTTGCAGTCCATGGGACTCGCAAGAGTCTCCTCCAGCACCATAATTCAAAAGCATCAATTCTTCGGCGATCAGCCTTCTTTATGGTCCAGCTCTCACTTCCATACATCACTACTGGGAAAACCATAGCTTTAACTATACGGACCTTTGTAGGCAAGGTGATAATATATATCAGAATAATGGGATCGTAGAGTTGGAAGGAACCCCAAAGGCAGGTGATGGGAATCAGGGGCGCCATCTTGCCCTCGGGAATGTGGGTGCCTGCGGCTGCAATTTGGACGTGCGACATCACACACACACACACACACACACACACCTGCACGTAGCGCGTGTGACACTGCACATCCGTGTTGTGGTGGAGGGCGGCAGGCAGCGACTCCTCTTCCTCCTCCTCTCCACAGCCAGTGAGGCACCCTTTTCCGTGGGGAGGGGTGCCTCTGCATCCGAGCCCCCCACCTCCAGAAAAGGGGTGCCTTGGCGGCTGGCTGTGAAGAGCAGAGCTAAACTGCTTCTCTCTCTCTCTCTCTCTCTCTCTCTCTCTCTCGGAGGCAGCGCACTGCAGCCGGTCGGATTTTCTCATTGCCTTTGTGGGTGCCCTGCCCCCCCTGGAGTTGACTCCTACGATGGGAATATGCATTCTCCTCTTTCTCGCTGCCTCTCACAAAAAACTCCTATGGCTCCTTTGTCTGGCACTGACTGAGCTCCCCGTCCCCTCCAGCTTTCCACCCTTTATTTTACGCTACCGGTTTGAACACAAAGCTCTCATCAGACCTCTTTCTTTCACGTCCCTCCGCCCCCCGCCCCCCCCGTTCCCTTCCCTGGCTCGCTTTCTGCCCCTTCCATCCTTCCAGGGACCTAAAAAGGGCAGCCACTCTTCTGAGCTCCATAGCGATCTACTCTCAAACCCATGGCAGATGCAAACAAAGGAATGATCTCGCCCCCCCCCCCCGCCTCCCCAAAATATCCCCGGCAGGACAAGCTTTTAACCTTCTTTAACTTCAGCAGCAAATGGAACCAGACGCTCTTCTGGGGTGGTTTGTTTGTTTGGCCGACGACGTTGCAAGCAATGCATCGCCTTAGTCCTCCGCAAGTTGCAACTTCATTTTTCTGCTCTTGCAGGAAGCTTCCCCGTGCAACGAAAGTGCAACATCCTCCAGCGGCCGGTACTTCAGATCCACTCCAGGGGTGCAAAAGCCAAAGATCTGGGAGAGGTAGTCTTCCGTTCCTAATTTTGGGCTCAGTGGAGTCTGGGAGTTGTAGTCTCTTCAGCAAGTTTTCTCCTCAAAATGCAACCTTCTGGGAAGACTGACGCGTGCGCAATGATGCCCCGGTGCTCCTCCTCCGTAAACAAAGAAGCATAAAAACTATAAATATTCTGCTTCCTTCGGCATTTTTGTCTCCTTATTCCAGCAAATAAAGAAAGAGGCTCCTTTGATTTGTCAGCTTCATCGATTTGTCAGGCACCCATTTCCAAAATGCTGAAATAGATATACATTTTGGACGTCAAACCCAAGCTTGAGCCTCCAGCTTTTTTTGGACTACAATCCCCATCGTCCCTAGCTTGCAAGACCAGCGGTCAGGGACGATGGGAATTGTAGTCCAACAACAGCTGGAGACCCAAGTTTGAGAAACCCGGCTATATATAATGTTTTTAAATTTACAACTAAACAGATGGTTTAGAGCAAATTGTTTAATGTTTTATTATGTTTTGTATATGCTGGAAGCCACCCAGAGTGCCTGGGGCAACCTTGTCAGATGGGTGGGCTACAAATAATAAAATTATTAATATAACCCCCCCCCCCCCGAAGCAGTGGGACAGACTCCCTCTGGAGGTTGTGGACTCTCCTTCCTGGGAGGTATTTAAGCAGAGGTTGGATGGTCACCTGTCAGGCATGCTCTAGCTGAGATTCCTGCATTGCAGGGGGTTAGACTAGAGGACCCTCGAAGTCCCTTCCAACTCTACAATTCTATGTGAATGACATCCCCCCCCCCGCCTCCATCTCAGGCTTTTGCAGATCTCTGGAGCAGCCTTTGCCTACCTCGTGCCTTCCAGATGTTTTGGTCCACAACTTCCATCAGTTCCGGCCAATAATACCGTAGGTGCTATAGTAGTCCAAAACACTTGGAGAAGGTAGCAAAGGCTGTTCTGGATGAGTGGAGGATTCTGGTTGTGCTTACATGACTTTTTTTTTAAATTGTTCTATGGATTGTGAAAAGCGTTTCGTGTTTTAGTTCCTTTATTTGCTGGAATAAGGAGACAAAATACATAAACACAGGCCTGCCGGTTCAGACCAAATGCCGATCCAGTCAAGCCTCCTGTTCTCACAGTAGCCAACCAGTTCGTTGCCTCTGAGAATAATAGAATTTTGGGGTTGGAAGGGACCGCAAGGGTCATCTAGTCCAACCCCAAAATGAAAGTGTGGGTGGGGGACAACAATTGTAGAATCACAGAACTGTGGAATGATAGAATAGCCTGCAAGCAGAACAAGTAATGATTCCCAACTTCTGATACATAAGTAATGATTCCCAACTTCTTCTTACTCGTACCAGAGTATGATTGTGTTCCATAAACATGCTTTTAACAGTGAGTCCATAAGTGACTGTGGAGGCCAATTCTGGATCCACACGTCCTTCCACAGTGGGGACATAGGTTTCCGGGCAACAGTTGACCACGGTGAGGGTTTGTCAAGCGTGTCTTCCTCTTAGCACGCTTCTCCCTTTCATCCCGAGTTCGGGCGTCTTCAAAATTCATGACACCTTTGGTAAAGGCTGTTCTCCAATTGGAGCGCTCTCAGGCCAGTGTTTCCCAGTTGTCAGTGTTTATACATTTTTTTAGATTTGCCTTGAGAGAGTCTCTGAACCTTCTTTGTTGACCACCAGCAATATGTTTTCCATTTTTAAGTTCGGAATAGAGTAGTTGCTTTGGAATACAATCATCAGGCATCCGCACAACATGACCAGTCCAACAAAGTTGATGTCGAAGAATCGTATAGAATCGTGAAAAAAGGCACTTAAAAAAAAACACACCTGGAGCCCAGTTGTAGCAAACCAAGGAATATATTTATTAAAGGCAGGGAAAGCAGGTGGGTTGGATAAATGTAATAATACAAAGCAAATGGTATACAGTTACACGTTGAAGCAAAAGTCAAAGTGTTTTCTAGGATGCAGAAGCTACCTAGCAGTGTGACTGATCCTTGAGGTCCAGGTCTCTTATTCAGCATAAAGATGGGGTGGGAAACTCGAGGCCCTTCATTGGACTCTCACCCATCAGCCCTCGCTAGCCCAGTCATTGGTGGGGGGTGATGGGTTTTGTAGTGTAGCAACATCCCAAGGTCAACAAGTCGCCCAACCCTGACATAAAGGCAACCATGGAAAACCTTCCCAGCTGAGTGACCATCAGCCCACCAAAGGTCCTGACTGCAAAGTGCCTTATCAGGCTGCCCCCCCAACCCAATTTAGTCCAGCTCCTCCTCTGCCAGAGCAAAGGAATTTCTTCAATCACACTCCAGATTCCACCTTCCCTCCATGGAGCCCAAAACAATATATGCTCCATGGTGGAACTACCTTGCATGTTAAAGCCCCCCCCCGTTCAATCCCCCCCCCAGGTAAGACAGGGGAATATTCTGTGTCTGAAACCCTGGGGTTTGGCTGCCAGTCAGTGTAGGCATTACTGAGCTAGATGGACCAACGGTCTGACTTTGATATAAGGCAGCTAGCTTCCTATCTTCCTAAATGATCCCTGCGGGCGTACATTTACCCATGAGAAAGCAGGCAGCTAAAATATGCCCTGGCAGACTGAAAATGGGCCACTGCCGATTGATTAATCTTCCGATTGTATTGCTTCTAGCTGAACCCTGCAAACAACATGCGTTCCCACTTGTTTCCCATCAACACAACCCCAGCTCTTGCGTGGGTTCTTTATTAACGACGAGTCAATCGATTCGCACAGGGCTTGTTTTCATTGCATGGCTTTTTCAGATGAGGAGTGCCCTCCCCCTCCCCCCTGCCTTTGGTAGAACTAGACCTGCTTTGCAGGAAGAAGCTGCCGGGTTCAATCCTCACTCAGCATCTCCTGTCAAAAGCAGGACCAGGTGACAACTGACAGGAAAGACCTCTGGAGACCTGCTGCTGCCAGTCAGGGCAGACAACACTGGGTTAGGTAGACCAATGAGCTGGCTTCGTATGAGGCAGCTTCACCTGTCCACATTTTATTTTGCAGAATCGCAGAGTTGGAAGGAACCCCAAGGGTCATCCAGTCCAACCCCCACCAATGCAGGAATATTTTGTCCCCTGTGGGGCTCGAACCCACGACCCCGAGATGAACAATCTCACGCTCTACCCAACCGAGCTGGTCCAGTTATACATAGGTACTTTCCCCTCGTTTCAAATTGCCATCGAAGAGGCGGGGTGCTTTGGTGCTCCGAACACTCTCAATACATTCTGCTGATCCCCTGCTATCCAAACACCTCCCCACGTTAAGATGCTCTCTGCTGGACCACATCAATGGTCATTCTAGCATCCAGCATCCGACAGCGGCCAACCAGATCTCTCCTGCTTCTAAAAACCCACAAGCAGGTCAATAAGGCAATAGGCGTCTCTTGCTGTAGGCTGGAAAGCTTACAATACCCATGCAGGGCCTTCACCTATTTGTCTTGTGGTAGCGAATTCCATCATTTAGCTGTGCTTTTGTGTGCATAAATACTTAAGAACAGAAGGAGGGTGCTGCTGCATCCAGCCAGCGGCCCATTTAGTCCAGCATCCTGTTCTCACAGCAGCCAATCAGATGCCTCTGGGAAGCCTGAAAGCAGGAAGAGTGTGCAATGGCACTCATCTTACTTGTGGTTTCCAGCCAACTGGTATTCAGAGGCACCGTGCCTCTGTCCTCAAAGTTAATATACAGCCATCATGACTAGCAGCCACTGATAGCCTTTTCCTCCACGAATCTGGCCTTGTTTGTCCTGAACATTCCATCCTTCTGCTTCATTGGGTGACATCTGGTTCTAGAATTATGGGGTGGGAGACTTTTTCCTGTACCATGCATGATTTTATAACCCTCAATCCATGATTCCCCTTAATCACATTTCCCCCAAACTAAAAAAAAAAACTGCAGCAGCTATAGGCTTCCCTTGTAGGGTAGCTGCTATCACCTTCCGATAATTTCTTCTCTTCGCTCTCTCCATCCTTTTTGAGATGTGACCAGAATTGCACACTGCACTGTATACCGTATCCAAACCTTTTGGGGGAGATTGCAAGTGTACCATTCGGAGCTGAGGCACATTTGCCTCGCAAATTAAGCTCTCTCTGACATTTGATGCCAAGTAATAAATATGCAATGTCAATATCTGATGCCAGGTCGTATCTGAAAGCTGTTACTTGAAAGCATTTCAAAGACGACATGCAGAAGTATTAGTGTTTGAAAGCGGGCATGCAATAGCATTCATATTTGACTATATTTGTTAGCTAACATGCAAAGTTTTTTTTATGATTTCACTAAATTTGACAGATGGCATGCAATGGCATTTAGTATTTAAGCACATTTAAGTAACTGGCATTCAAAACATTCATATTTAATCACTGGCATGCAATAGTGTTTACTATAATCTGGTAAGTTGGAATGGAATGGTATGTAGTGTTTGATAATAGTCATGCAATAGTATTTACTACCTACCAGTATTTAATAGCTGACATGCAATGGTATTTAGTTTATGACTATTTTAAAGCTGCTAGCTTTTGGGATTTTATATTTGACACCTTATAAAAAAATGAAACAATCAAAGAGACTGTCTGAAGCACCCATATTTTGTGGTCGATTTTCAAAATGTGTTGCAAAAAGCTTGTTTCAGCTTTAGTGTCATTTGCTCTGACCACATTCGGACTGTGATGTCGCCTCAGTCTGTCATCAAAGAGAACTGACTGCCATAGGCCAGTGCTTTCTTCCGACAAATGCTTGGCCATCCTAGGTCAAGGGATCTCCAAGGTTTCTCCTTCTGTGTGAACACCTTCACTCTGACCCAGAGACCCTTGGAGGCCGAGCCACTTCCCAGCTGCAAGCCATTCATACAGTTTGTTTTCCTGCACAGATTCCCCGGCATCACACCCCAAGGCTTGGTTCGTCAACAAAATGTTCTCCACGCACTGGGCCAGAGGGTAGCCTGGAATGAGAATAATTGCAGGCTGAGATCACATGAGGAACGAAGGGGAATTATAAAATGACAGTCGCCCACAAGAGCAATGAACTAAACTGAAGGACGGAAGGACCACAGAACCCTAACCTTACATTCATACTCTCATAATGTACCCCCACCCACTTCTCCCTCTAACAGTGAACTCAGGTGGTTGAGTTTGGATGGAAAACAGGTCCACAAAAAAATAAGGTTGTGGTTACTACATTTTCTTGGGGGAAACCTCAGTTCTCCTCCTGGAAACAGTGCTTGTATATGGAAGAAGAGGTGATCTCAGCAGCTAGAATCGCTTTTTACAATACACTGTAATGCTGGTTACATCCAAAACCAGGCTAATGTTGGCACTCGCTACATAGAGCTGCACAGAGCTCAGAAATTTCATCAGGTACAAAATGCAACAGACGGCAGCTTGACCTCATCACGCCAATTTACCTTCGGTTACTATTTGTTTCCAGGCTCAATTTAAAGTACCCATCTTAAATGCTCTGAATGGTTTGGGACCAGGTTATCGGAAGGATCACCTACCTACCTAGACTTGAAGATTCACCTCTGGAGCCCTGGCTGACCACAAAGGTTGATCATTCTGGGATCAGGGATGTGACCTTTTCAGTTGTGGCCCCGACAACTTGTGGATCTCCCTCCCTGAAGATCTCCACTTGGTTACCTCTTTTGTGGCCTTTAAGCCGACCCCAAACACTTCTGGGTTCTTGTTTTTTACTCCACCAAGCTTTTTAATGTTTTTTTGATTAGCATCCTATACAGTGGTACCTCAGTTTAAGAACGATTTGGTTTACGAACTCCGCAAAACTGGAAAGAGTGTCCCGGTTTGAGAACTTTACCTCAGTCTGAGAATGGAATCCGAATGGTAGAAGGGCACCAGTGGGGGGAAGCCTTGTTAGGGAAAGCGCGCCTCGGTTTAAGTACGGTTTTGGTTTAAAAACGGACTTCCAGAAGGGATTAAGTTTGTAAACCGAGGTACCACTGTACATGATTTTATCTCATGCAACACCATTATACGTTATTTGTTCATCTGCTTTTGGGGAAAGCCGTCTTGCAAGGTGTTGCCTGAAAAGGAGGCGTAGAAATAAATATAACACTCAATGAAATATTAACAATAATAGGCAGCAAGAAACCCATTACATGCTGGCTTGAAATAGGGGAGATGGGGCCATAGCTCAGTGTTTAGAGCAACTGCTTTGCATGCAGAAGGTTGCAGGTTCAATCCACAACATCTGCAGGTAGGGCTGAGAGAGACCTCAGTCTGAAACCCTGGAGAGCTGCTGAAGGAACGTCTCCACCCCCATCCTCCACCCCACTGAGGTCCAGCTCCAAAGGCCTTCTGGCAGTTCCCTCACTGCGAGAAGCGAGGTTACAGGGAACCAGGCAGAGGCCCTTCTCGGTAGTGGCCCCTTCAGATGTCAAGGAAATAAACAACTATCTGACTTTTGGAAGACATCTGCAGGCAGCCCTGTTTAGGGGAGTTTTTAATGTTTGATGTTTTTATATCTGTTGGAGGCCGCCCAGCGTGGCTGGGGCAACCCAGGCAGATAGGCAAGATACAAATAAAATTATTATTTTTAAAAAACGGAGCTAGATGAAGCACTGGTCTGGCTCCGTATAATGCAGCTTCCCAACTTCAATGAAGAAAACATACACGAAAAGAATAAATAAAATATGGGGCACCTCGCCCAGATGGGGATTCACTGGCACCAAGTTAGCGTTTCCATCACTGCGAATATTTAAGGCCTTATATAATCCTGTCCAGACCCTTGAAATTCATCATCTGAGGTCCATCCCTCCATGCCACTTCCAAAGGAGGTGCAGAAGACGGCAATGAGAGATGGAGCCTTCTCTGTAGTAGCTCCCAATTTCTGGAATGTTCTCCTCAGGGAGTCTTGCCAGGCACCCATTCTGCAATCATTTCACCACCAGGAAAAGACTCCCCCCCCCAAAGCCTATGGGCGGTGCCGACAACTGAATCTTTTTTAAAATTTCGACTAGGTTTTAATGCATTTGTGTATTTTCATTATCCTGGCAAATCGTTTCGGGGTGGGAAGTGAAATATCCATTCAAGGATCCGAAACCTGCCCTTTGTTTAACCTGTTAAATCTGTAATGATAAACTGGATTTGGGGCATAATATTCAACTTTCAGATTCGGAAAGGTTATGGAAAATGGATTTGAAATTTTCAGCATGTTGTACGCTGAAAGAAAATTATATGAAAATGACGTACCGGTGGTATTTTACTCCTAGTAAGTTAGCAAAAAATGTATAAGACAAAGTACAAATATCTGCTGGAAATGTAAAGAAAAAGGAGGCAGCTTCTACCATATGTGGTGGACGTGTAAGGTAATAAAAGCTTTATGGGAAATGATATATAATGAATTGGAAAAAAATATTTAAAATAACTTTTGCTAAAAAAAAACCCAGAAGCTTTATTATTAGGAATTGTAGGTACCAATCTTCCAAAGGACCAGAGAAGACTTTTTACGTATGTGACAACAACCACACAGATGCTACTAGTCCAGAGGTGGAAAGGAGACGAAGTCCCTATTAGAGAAGAATAGCAAACTAAGCTGTTGTATTATGCCAAAATGGCAAAACTGACCAGAAAGCTCAGGAACCAAGAAGAACAAAACTTCAATAAAGAATGGGGGAAATTTATAATTTATTTAGGAGAACACTGTAAGCAGAAGAAAACATTAGCAGGAATGCAATAGCACTCGTAAGGTAGCAAATACTACAGACAAATGGAGAGACTGTGAAATAATATGCAGTTGAAAAGGATAACAATAGGACCCATGCAAGGGATGCTGGGAAGTCCAGAGATTCAGAAAAATCTCTAAATATGGATATGTAATTGGTAATGTTATACAGTAATACCTCTGCGAACGTCCGCCCTGTCGACCGTTCATTTTGGCAACCGTCTGCAGCAAACCTGAACGGGTTACTTCTGGGTTTGCTGCTCGCGCATGCACAGAAGTGCTAAATTGCACTTCGTGCATGCGCAGAAGTGCAAACCGCTCTGTGTGCGTGCACAGAGCAGCACTTTGTTGTGAGTCCCTTTTGTTGAGCGTCCGGGGCTCTGGAACAGATCCCGGACTCCAAACAAGGTACCTCTGCAATTCTACAGCTGTAAAATCAAATAAAAATGATTTAAAACAAACAAACAAAAACCCCAAACCTGCCCTTTGTGATAAAAAGTAGCAGCTCACCTATATGTTGCCTCTGGTGGTGAATGAGACTCCGATTGGCGCTAAACCTTTTCCCGCACTCCAAGCAGGCGTAGGGCTTCTCCCCCGTGTGGACACGCTGGTGGGTCACGAGGTGGGTGCGGTTGGCAAAGCACCGCCCGCACTCTGCGCACTTATAGGGCTTCTCGCCCGTGTGGACGCGCTGGTGTTTGACGAAAGCTGAGCGGTCGGCGAAGGCTTTCCCGCACTCCGGGCACCCGTGGGGCTTCTCGCCCGTGTGGCGCCGGTGGTGCCGGGTCAGGTGGGAAGGGGAGCCGAAACATTTCCCGCAGTCTAGGCACCGGTAGGGCTTCTCCCCTGTGTGGGTCCTCTGGTGCCTGACGAATGTCGAGCGCTCCGAAAAGCACTTCCCGCACTCGGCGCACTTGCAGGGCTTCTCCCCCGTGTGGACGCGCTGGTGGCTCACCACGTGCGACTGACGGGCGAAAGACTTGCCGCACACCAAGCATTTGTAGGGCTTCTCCCCTGTGTGCACCCTCCGGTGGCTCCCGAGGTGTTCCTGGCGGGCGAAGGTTTTCCCGCACTCGGCGCACTTGTAGGGCCGCTCCCCCGTGTGCACCCTCTGGTGCTTTGCGAAGACGGAGCGGTCGGCAAAACACTTCCCGCACTCGGGGCATTTGTAAGGTTTCTCCCCCGTGTGGACTCGCTGGTGCTTCAGGAGGTGGGACTGCTGGACGAAGCTCTTCCCGCACTCCAGGCACTTGTGGGACCTCTCCACGGCGTGGATCCTCTTGTGGCTCACGAGGGCCGACGGGTCGGCGAAGCACTTCGCACACTCCAGGCATTTGTAGGGTTTCTCCCCTGTGTGGTACCTCCGGTGGATGACGAGCTGAGACTGGCACGCAAAGTGCTTCCCGCACTCCAGGCATTTGTAAGGGGTCTCCCCCGCGTAGATTCCCTGGTGCCTGGCGAGGTGCGCTTTGCGGCCGAAGTATTTGTCGCAGACCAAGCACTTGTAAGGTTTCTCTCCGGTGTGGACAATCTGGTGGCTCATCAAGTGCGAATGGCAGCCGAAACATTTGCCACATTCCAAACACTTGTAGGGCTTCTCCCCTGTGTGGATTCTCAGGTGCCGCGTGAGATTCGGTTTCTGAGTGAAACGTTTGCCGCACACCGTGCACAAGTGCTTTTTCCGAGGGTTATCTGCACAGAAAGAGAGAGATGAATCACCTGAGAAGGAGCCTCAGAAAGCATATGGACAGACTACAGAGGTGAGATTGTTGTACACAGATACAGATACAGTGCTACCTGCTATGCAGGAATCTATATATATAAAAATGTAAAAGGTCCATGTTGGTGTGTAACAACTTTTCTCTGAAACCGCTTGACCGATTGCGTCGAAATTTTGACACAAGGTCACATGCGAATGTGCGAGTGTCCACATACTGTTTGCGTAGACAGATGTCACACCTGGGCCACGTAAAAAACCCCAATCCCCGTGTTCCAGAACTCACAAATCACCCTAAAGTGCACGCTGGGAGCACAGATGTTGCAAAACAGGGCCCTCTAGTGGCGGCTACACTGGTACTGTGGGACAGGGATGACCCACAGCAACGCGTGGCCGGGCCAGCTAGTGGTTGATAAAATTTTCTGATTTAGCTGAGATGGCCAAGGTAATGGGCTTAATTAGAGAAAAATCACTACATTGGTACCTTGGTTTACAACCATAATCCATGCTGGAGGTCTGGTTGTAAACCAAAACAGGTTGTAACCCAAGGCGTGCTTTCAACAAAGGGGCCTCCCCCCCCCCCCCAAATTGGTTGTAATCCATAAAAAATGGGTTGTAATCCAAAAAAAGGGACATGCATTTCCGGGTTTGACGTGGTTGCAATCCAAAACGGTTGTAATCCAAAGCGGTTGCAAACCAAGGTACCACTGTATTGACATTTATTAAGGACTAGAAACTTCTTTTGGATTTTTTGCATGTAAGAGAAAATGAACTTGTAACTTCTGGATTTGTTGAAGATAGAAAAAATAGTGGCATATAGAAAATAGAAAAGTTGGATGTTTCAAGAAGGCAAGAACTTTAAAAAAGAATCGGAAAAGTTTATAATTTATCTACAAGACCACTGTAAGCAAGTTAAAACATTAGTAGGATTTTAACCACACTTGCAAAGTAACAGAAAGTATGGATAATTCAGAAGGATATAAACTTGGATAAGTATTGATATGCAGTTGTAAATCTTATTATTAGGACCCATGAAAGGGATGGGGGGAAGCCAGGAGATTCAGAGTAATCTTGATACAGTATTTGGCTTTTGAATGGTTTTTTTTTGTATGTTTATATATTTTTAAATCAAACAAAAAAAAGAAAAGTTGGATGTTAATACTATGTTTAGCTGCAGGACAGAGATCCAGAAGTCTTTTTGATTTTGTTCATTTTCTTTTCCTTCTCTTTCTCATTTCCCCCTTTCTCTTCCTTTTTTGCTTCTTCTGAATGAACGTAACGACGAGGAAAAAGGCAGCTGTACCATTTCTCATGCGGGCGGCGCTGTGGGTTAAACCACTGAGCCTCTAGGGCTTGCCGATCAGAAGGTCGGCGGTTCGAATCCGGTCCCAGCTCCTGCCAACCCAGCAGTTCGAAAGCACATCAAAGTGCAAGTAGATAAATATGTACCGCTCCGGCGGGAAGGTAAACGGTGTTTCCGTGCACTGCTCTGGTTCGCCAGAAGCGGCTTTGTCATGCTGGCCACATGACCCGGAAGCTGTACGCCGGCTCCCTCGGCCAATAACGCGAGGTGAGCGCCGCAACCCCAGAGTCGCCCGCGACTGGACCTAATGGTCAGGGGTCCCTTTACCTTTTTACCATTTCTCACAGCGAGATTAGAGCCATCAGCAAATTGGAAGAGTACGCATAGCCAAGACCAGGGCTGCCAACACCCTTCGCCGGGCTCAAACCAGTGCCTCACCTGAGCTGGTGTCGAAGAGCTTCCTTCCATCCGGAGAATCTGGCACACAGGGCTCGTCTCCTTGTTCCAGGCGGCAGATGAGGCCAGGCTTAGGGGCTGGGTATCCTTCTCAGGAAGAGAAGAGGAATGGTGAGGACGGTTTTCCGGTGTTTTGGATGCTGGGAGTTGTTAGGAGTCCCCTATTCCCCTCAGAAAGCTGCTCTTCTGTGAGGGGTTTAACACTTCACCCCTCATTCCCAGGGAACTCTGGGAATTGTAGCTCTGCAAGGGGAACAGGGGTCTCCTCACGACTCTCAGCCCCCTTAACGCACCCATACTTCCCAGGATTCTTAGGGGGAAGCCATGGCAGATGGCCATCCAACCTCTGCTTAAAAACCTCGAAGGTAGGATATTCCAAGGGTGGGCGGGGCCAGGGGAAAAAGTGGGTGGAGCAACACATCTACATTTTATATTGGGAATGAATTGCACAGTATTGTCTCTCTCTCTCTCTCTCTACACACACACACACACAAAAAAAACACACACACACAAAAATCCCTCCTTCCAGGTAAGCAAAAAATAAAAACAATAGCAGGATTAATGTAACAACCTGCAGTTTTATAAGGGTATATATTTACAGTAGATAAATAAATGAGCAAGTTAAATGAACTTGCGATATGCTGAAGGTATTAAAAAATAAATTTATGGAATCGCAGAAAGAGGGAGGAAG
The DNA here is from genome assembly GCF_965207765.1 of Zootoca vivipara. Classification (NCBI taxonomy): domain Eukaryota; kingdom Metazoa; phylum Chordata; class Lepidosauria; order Squamata; family Lacertidae; genus Zootoca; species Zootoca vivipara. Next base: position 109,428,217 of record NC_142584.1, on the reverse strand, counting down.
GAAGTCAAATTTGAAAACGTTAAATTGATTGTAAAACTAATGAAATGTAGAAATTTGGGGAGGGGGAAATAAAATAAAAAAACATTTTAAAAAAGGAAGCAAGGGTCTCTCTCAGGGTTCAAGGATTATTCTTATTACAAATGTTAATTAATTTATTAATAGTATTTGCATGCCAGCCAGGAAAAGACAACACACTCTTTCTGATTTTATGTTGTGAGACCTACAGGTATAGGGTGGTATACACCGGTAAATTTAATAAAATAAAAGTAAAAGCAGGGATATCGTGCGGTGTGGCCTTAGAAGAGTTCTGAGGGCCATACAGAGGCAACTGGAGGGCCACATTTGGCCCCTGAGCCTGACGTTCCCCACCCCTGACATAACTAAATCTGAAGGAAGGAAGCAACTTCCCTAACGCAGAAATTACTGGGGAGACGGGGGAAGGATTTTACATACATACATCTGACATTTTGAAGCCACCTTTGCCATCCTCCTGCCCCTCCAGTGTTTTGGATCCCATCTCCCATCAGCCCTGGCCAGTAGTGACAGCCTTTGCACACCTAGCCCAAGGAAGAAGGAAGTTCCTTACCCAAGGAGGCCACATTCCCGTAATTCTCTATCATGACTTCCTTGTACAAAGCTCGTTGGTTGGGGTCCAGCAGAGCCCACTGCTCCTTCGAGAAATACACGGCCACATCCTCAAAAGTCACCAGGCTCTGCAAGAACACAAAGGATTGTTGCTCCGTCTCCTGCACTTGGCAGAAACACTTTCTCGCCAGCTCTGAAACAGGGGTGGGGATTCCCCCCCCCCAAAAAAATGCTTTTTGGGATTCCCATCATCGCCAGCCAACATTTCCAATGGTCAGGGCTGATATAGCACCAACAACAACTGGAGGGCCACGGATTCCCCAGCCCTGCTTGTATAATAATCGTGGCCAGAAAGTCAGAAAGAGAACTCTCCCCCTGAGAAGATGTTTCGATAAAAGCGTCTTGCATGCATGCTTGAAACATTAGGAACACAATTCACAGCTTTGTTTTAACTGTGCAAACTCCACAGAAATGAGGGAGTTCCACAGTGGCACATTTGCAAAGTTACCGTTCTTTTCCATGGGATTCTTCTCCAAACAACACATCTGAGGTACTTTTGGGGGTTTGGTCCACTTAAAAGACATTGCTCTTGCAAAAGTGGTTCGTTTGCCATTAACTCTTGCTTTTGTCTCTAAAACATATCTGCAGCAAGTTCAGGGGAAAACTCCTCGGCAAGTTCTTGAACTTTTAAAAGCCGGGGTGGTGAACCTGCCTCTCTCCAGATGACCGTCATGCAGAAACTGATAGGAGTTGGAGTAGAACATCTGCAAAACCTCAGGTTCCCCATCTCTGCTTTTAAGAAGACATTTAGCTCTTTTGGAGGTATTTTTTAAAAACGAATGGATGGCTTTGGGGCAGAAGCTGTGCAAGGCTCCGGGAGACTGCTGGCAGAGTAAGATTTTCTTCTGGCTTGTGACTCATTCAACTCTTAACAAAAGTTCCTCATTTCCTTATTGGAAATTATATATTGTGCACAGATGTTTGCTTACTTCCAAGAAGGTGTCATTTACTGTCAGTCACTGGGATTCTGAGCTTAGCGCCTCTTACTTTATTTGCTTGCTTTTCAGCAAAGTGTGCTAAAACTGCCACTGGCCCCTGCCTATTTTCTGAATATAAAAGGAAGTGTTACAAAGAAGTCAAAGGACAAGTAATTGGACTTTTACAACACAACCCTACGCATATTTACTCACAAGTAGCTCCCACTGATTTCAACGAGGCTTTATCGCAGGCACCCCCAAACTTGGCCCTCCAGATGTTTTGGGACTACAATTCCCATCATCTCTGACCACTAGTCCTGTTAGCTGGGAGTTGAGGTCCCAAAACATCTGGAGGGACGAGTTTGGGAGTGCCTGCTTTATTGCATGTAAAACGCAAATGTGTGTTTGCAGTTATTTGCTTTCTGTATTTCTTGGTATAGGACACAGAAGCTGAAGGTCTTGTTCTATCACAGGCTAAGTCAACATTTAAAGACTCACCAAACTTCCATAACATCAATGATATATATATATATATATATATGCCATTCTGCTAGATGAAAGGAACCATACTCAGCACACTGAAGCAGGATTTTTTTAAAAAATGGTTTAATATTACATTGTTTTATTTTACAAACAACAAACAGCAACAAAACTAACAAGACTTCCACTTCCATTCATGATGAGACAGACGGCGGTTAAAGTCAGCCAACTGGGAGAGTCAATAGAACTGGCTCTTTAGCTTTTAATCAAAATTAAAGTTCAGCAAATGACACGTTAAAGTATTAGCGGCTGACCGAGGCAGGAAGGGCTTGTGATATTTGGCAAGCCCCTTCCTTACAGCGATCACATTGTGATCCCACTTCGCAGATAATATCTTCCTGCTAAGCTGTCAAAACCTAGAGGACTCTGGCAAATCATTTTTATTGAAAGTAGAATTTGAAATCAATAGGTAATTAGGGTAACACAAGAATTGGCTCGCCGGATCAAACTCAGAATTACGTTCCATGATTGGCAGCAGATCTCCAGGGTTTCAGGCAGGGAGTCTCTCCCAGCCCTACTTGGAGATTTTGGGGATTAAGCCTGTAACCTTCTACACATGCAAAGCCGATGTTCTAACACTGAGTCCGTTGGACCATTCCCTAAATATGCAATTGCAGGGACTTTGCCTCCCCGCTTCCTACAGGAAAGAATGCTCTGCTCTTAACTGCTAGCGCTCTCTCTCTCTTTTAATTCATTAAATATATATCCTTCCCTTCCTCCCAAAGTTGCTTGGGAATGCAGAGGAGGCACGCTCGGGTCTTGGCCATCAGCCAGGGAATCAAATGTCGCTGGCAGGCTTCACCTCCTGCCACCTGGCAAGTGCATCCTACCAAAAGGGAGACGGACGGGCCAGTGGGCAGAACAGTTGCTCCAAGGCTTTGCTTTCCTCTTCCCTCCACATCCTTCATCCTTTTGTGCCATGCCTACTTGATTGTGAGCCTGCAATTAAGGATGGTCTTATCTTTTCATATATGCACAGTACAGTCACACCTTGGTTTTCAAACAGCTTAGTTCTCGAACGTTTTGGCTCCTGAACGCTGCAAACCTGGAAGTGAGTGTTCTGGTTTGCGAACTATTTTTGGAAGCCGAACATCCGATGGGGCTTCTGGGGTTTCCAATTGGCTGCAGGATTCCATTCAAGGTACGACTGTATATACATACTCTATAGAAGTGTTAAATAACACCCCCATTGTGTGCATTCCTGGGTACCAGGCAATTGAAAGTATACTGTTTCTCAACATGGACGTCCTCCTCTTAGCAATCATGGTAGTTGTTAAATCTTGAATTTTTCAAAAAAATTTTTTTTAAGGAGATGTAATCTAGCAGATATGAACTATCAAGTCTCAGCACCAACACCCAGAATTTTTGGGCAGCTGATAGTGCCCTGGGCCTCTTCTTTCCTTCCCCACCGCCGCCCAGTGCTCCAAAACAAGGTGCACCCAACCAGGTCCAGGGAAGCCATCATTTCGAATCCTGCCATTATTCCACCACAGCACCACTTCTCAGCATGGTGGGAACTTAAAATGCTGCTCGCTGCAAAGAGAAAACCAGCACAACGCAGGCAGAAGGCTAAGTCAGAACCTGTCTGAGTGCTACACTAGTTTTCTGTTTGCAGGATGTTTTCCCTTGGGGGAAGCATTCAGAAGCTGCCAAGCACAATCACAGCTGCAGTCTAAACTCTACCATGCCACCTCATTTTGCTGCACAAAACATACGACACAGTCTTGAGAACTGGTCCCGTGAGCATGGTGTCACAAAGGCACTGAACTGAAGTGACTTCTTTAAGGTTGCAAACTGACTCGGGCTCCAGTCCCAACAATTAAAGAGGGCCTTAAATCCAAGTAAACCTTTTCCTGATTGCTCTACAGGTATAACACACTTTCAAAAGGGTTTGGCACTTTACAGCAGGACTAGAGAACCTGTAGTACCTGTATTGTAGGACTACAACTCCCATCATCCCCAACAATTGGCTATGCTGGCTGGAGAAGGCTGGGAGTTGCTGTCCAAAACGTGCATTGCTACAGTAGAGAGGTCCCTGCCCCTAGAGCCATACAATCTAAACCTGGACAGAGAAACAAGAAAAAAAATTCCAGAGATCTATGCCTGTTTTGTTTTCACACCACTGCGGCAGAGATATTCACGATGATGCAGAGATTTCTCTCTCTTTTTTACGATGTTGTCATCAGCAGGCAAAGATACGAGACGCCGGACAAAGTGTGCTCTAACCCACAAAAGCTTATGGTCCTTAAGGCGCCTATGAGAGTCTGTCTGAGTTATGATCGGAGGGTAGCGCTGGGGAACTTGCACGCACACATCATGAGGGTACATGCCTCCAAGCACGGCTTTTATAGCACTGCAGCGCCAGCAGGGACCACATCAGTCACACACACAAAATTATGATGCAGCAAACAGCCAAGGACGCAAGAGCTTTCTCTCTCTCTCTCTCTCTGTTTGTGTGTGAGGTAGACCCGAGACTTCAGCATGCAAAATCCCGAGGATCTGAGTCTCAGGTACCACATCAAAGCGCTGGCTCCGTGGCTTAAAAGATAAATAAAGGAAACCATGCAATGACAGCAGATAGACATACGTAAATAGACAGACACATAATATATCAGCTGCTTCTGTTTTTCTAGTTTTCCTGCTGCTTTTTTCCAAACTAAGACAGAAGCACTTTCAGGAACTGCAAGGACCTGAGGTTTATCTTTTCCCCGCCATTTTAAGAGGTTATATTTGGTCTCTTTCCGCCCCCCCCTGCTTTTCTGCCTCTCCTTCTCCGCACACCCAGACACACACACACCCCTTCCCAAGTGCACAAGCGGATGCCAAGCTCAGCCCCTTCCTTTCCCCCTCTGGGTCTATGAAAAAGGGTGGAGAGGAAACCCAAGCAGACAAAGGAGACACCCCCCTCCCACTCCCCCAAGTTGCAAGAAACATTACCCACCCACCCCAAAAGCCCCTCGCCCACCCGCTCTCAGTTAATGCACTCCCCCCCCCACTTTTTACCTGCATTTGCAAAAGGTGAGTTTCAGGCGCTCCTCCGGACAGTTTCCGGCTCTTGCAACTCAACTCACTGACGCCCCCCCCCCACCTTTCTGTCCTGGGGATGCTGCGCTCACGCTCTTCCCCACGCCCCTTTTCCAGCTCAGCCAATCCCTCGGCTCCTTCGCGCCCGTCGCTCCCATCTCGGCCAATCCAATGTCGGGATATTCCGGACTCGTACCGTGGAGGGAAATGGAGGCGGGGGCTAAGAGCCCAGTGGCTGCTGGGAATCGTAGTCTTTGTCCCCCTCCCCTCCAGCTGGTGCCCAGCGCCGCCCTTACCCTGCGCTTGTGAGACTTGGGTTGTTGCTTTTTAGTTTTTAACCTGTTTTTCGGCTCGCACTCTGCAGGGTTGGAAACGAATAAAATAAAATAAATATGATGCAAAAAAAAGAAAGGCACAAATACAGGATGGGAGACACCTGACTTGAGAGCAGTACATGGGAAAAGGATCTAGGAGTCTTGGTAGACCACAAACTTGACATGAGTCAGCAGTGTGATGCAGCAGCTAAAAAAGCCAATGCAATTCTGGGCTGCATCAATAGGAGTATAGTGTCTAGATAAAGGGAAGTAATAGTACCACTGTATTCTGCTCTGGTCAGACCTCACCTGGAGTACTGTGTCCAGTTCTGGGCACCACAGTTCAAGAAGGATACTGACAAGCTGGAACGTGTCCAGAAGAGGACAACCAAAAAGGTCAAAGGCCTGAAACGATGCCTTATGAGGAACAGCTTAGGGAGCTTGGTATGTTTAGCCTGGAGAAGAGAAGGTTAAGGGGTGGTATGATAGCCATGTTCAAATATATTAAAGGATGTCATATAAAGGAGGGAGAAAGGTTGTTTTCTGCTGCTCTAGAGAAGCGGACATGGAGCAATGGATTCAAACTACAAGAAAGAAGATTCCACCTAAACGTTAGGAAGAACTTCCTGACAGTAAGAGCTGTTCAGCAGTGGAATTTGCTACCAAGGAGTGTGGTGGAGTCTCCTTCTTTGGAGGTCTTTAAGCAGAGGCTTGTCAGGCATATGTCAAGAATGCTTTGATAGTGTTTCCTGCTTGGCAGGGTGTTGGACTGGATGGCCCTTGTGGTCTCTTCCAACTCTATGGTTCTATGATTCGATGAACGTAACATTTTAAAACTGCAGCAGATGAAAACAAAATCCAAAACAGGAACAGCCTATGCATTTGTGTTCTGGTGCAAAATCACTGGCTTTTTTTTTGGGGGGGGGGAATTCAGCCATTAGGTTCCCTCCACACACACAAAAATGCTGATGCCCTTTTTTCTCAGGCTGCTTCCAGATGGTTTTATTTTTTAATGATGTTTTTAATAAGGATTTCTATTTTTAAAACAAGCTATAGCAACAAAACAGAAAATATTTAAGTTTGCAGTCTGAAGGTGGCTGATATTCAAGACCAGAGGCCACCTGATCTCTAGGAATGAACCTAGCAGGTGTTGTGTGGGTGGGTGGAATTGGTGGCAAGAAAGGATGGCAAGTGTGGCAGGAAGATGCAAGGACAACCAAAGTCACATTTAAACATTTCAGTGTAGCATGGGTATACAACCAGAAACAGCAACCACAACTCTCTTCAAGAACATTGGCTGTTCTTCCACGACATACTGTTGTGAACAGGAGTTCTCAACTCTGACAAATCGGGTCCTCCCTAACCAGAGGGCACATGTTGCGGTGTGGCCTGGCAACCAAGCCCTGTGTTGTTGGTAGGAACGTTTGGATGGCCACAACACTCTATTGGAAGTCCCTCGATGCGGGGTGCAATCAGACCAATGGGATGCCAGCTAAATTCTATCGAGGGACCTCTATAAAAGCCCATGCACATGTCCCTGAGCTTCCTCTTTGGGGCCAGTGCATCGAAACACCCGCCCACCTCTCCCTATATTTAGGGCTTGCACGCATGACCTTGCTATGCCGTCGTGTGTCGTTGGGACAGGGGCACGGCAGGATTTCCCCCCACTTGGCTGATTGGCTGGTGCCATTTGGGTTTCACCTGCCATCATAGCTGCCAAGTTTTCCCTTTTCTCGCGAGGAAGCCTATTCAGCATAAGGGAAAATCCCTTTAAAAAAGGGATAACTTGGCAGCTATGCCTGCCATGTAGCAAATCATCACAACTTGTAAGGTTGCGGATAGGCTCTGGTTCAGGTGATAGGGGTGGCAGAACGCTCTAGCCATCCCTGTGCGATGGGTGTTCTGTTAAAGGAATCCTGGGACTCTTTGGTTGGTCAACCCTGAGAGGGGTTGTGCCCTGAGCCTGAGTCCAGGGGGGCATCTGGCTGGTGGACTGGTATGATCCCGCCTTCCACTTTGCCGGGTGTTCACCCAAGGCTGACCTATGGTGTGCCCTGCGTCAGCGCTGCCTGCAAGGGTGCAGGGAGCTAGTCGAACCAGAGCCTATGCAACCACTCACTTGATTGTAATCAATAAAGTTGTGGCCTAAATTCTGCCAAAAACCAAACCAAAAAATTGAGTCTTGTCTGAATTTATTTGGGGGTGGTTAAAAGGTCTACACACGCAAATATGAAAGATCAGGAAAAAGGAAGGAGATGAGAGTTTGCCTCAAATCCGACCTACTACAAATGCAATTAGCCAGCAAAAGCAAGCTCACACCTCTCACTGAGTTTGCATACCTACTTAGGTAAGGTGCATATGTAAGAGGCTCATTCATGATTATCTTTTGGGAATGATTCATGTTCTTATGTAGCTGCATTGCTTCATACTTGCTGGGTGTTCCACAATCACATTATAAAATAGCTGTGCCCTATGTTGTAAATCAAGTTGTTTCTTTTCCTTTTCCAACAAAAAAATTGGTGCGGCCCAGAGCCATTTTTTTATTCTGAAAGTATGGCCCAGAGATGATAATAATAATTTATTATTTATACCCCGCCCATCTGGCTGGGTTTCCCCAGCCACTCTGGGCGGCTTCCAACCGAATATTAAAAACAATACACAATGACAGTATTAAATGACAATACAACAGAGAAAAAACCTTGAGAGCCGCCGCTTGCTCTATCGTATGGGGAAAGGCTTGGAACAGTCATAATAATTCTCATCCATGTGGGCTCTCTCGTGGCAGATGAGGGCTGACGTCGATGGGAAACATTCGCCGCACATCAAACACGTATACGGTTTGTCAGTCGCACAGGTCCTCTGATGCCTCATAAGGTCTGAACTTTGAACAAAACATTTATGGCATTTCAAGCATTTGTGGGTTCTCTCGCCTGGGTGAACTCTCTGGTGCTTTGCCAGGGTGGAGGGATCAGCAAAACACTTCCCACACTCCGGACACTTGAAGGGCTTTTCTCCTGTGTGGACTTGCTGGTGTCTCTTGAACGGCTTTTGGGAAGCGAAGCCTTTCCCGCACTCCGCGCACTTGTAGGGCTTCTCTCCCGTGTGGACCCTCCGGTGCGTAGCAAACGTGGAAGAATCGGCAAAACGTTTCCCGCAGTCTGAACACGTAAAGGGCCTCTCCCTCGTGTGGGATCTCTGGTGCCTCGCAAAGACTGCTCTGCGGGCAAAACGTTTCCCGCACTCTGCGCACTCAAAGGGTTTCTCTCCTGTGTGGACTCTGCGGTGCGTGGCGAGCGCAGAGGAATAAGCGAAGCATTTCTCACACTCGGAACACCTGAAGGGTTTCTCTTTCGTGTGCACCCTCTGGTGGTTTGCGAGTTCCGGCTTGCGAGCGAAAAGCTTCCCGCATTTTAAACATGGAAAGGGTTTCTCCCCAGTGTGCACTCGCTGGTGGTTCCCGAGCTGCGACTTCCACGTAAAGCATTTCCCGCACTCTGAGCACTTGTGAGGCTTCTCCCCTGGGTGGATTTTCCTGTGCGTCACAAAGGCTGTGGAATAAGCAAAGCCTTTCCCACACTCCAAGCACTTGTAGGGGTACTCCCTCGTGTGGACTTTCTGGTGGGTGACGAGCACCGACTTGTGAGAAAAGCGCTTCCCGCATTCGGTGCACATGAAAGGCTTCTCTCCGGTGTGGCTTCTCCTGTGTTCTCCGACCTGAGATTTCCAAGCGAAACACTTCCCGCAATCTAAGCATTTATAGGGTTTCTCTCCTGTGTGGACCCGCTGGTGGTCGGCGAGTTTTGACTTCTGGACAAAGCACCTCCCGCACAAAGCACACTTATACGGGTACCTGCCTGTGTGGGCCGTCTGGTGAATCACGAAATAGGATTTGTGAGAAAAGCGCTTCCCGCACTCCGCACAGCCATAGGGCTTCTCTCCCGTGTGGATTTTCCGGTGGCTCGTGAGGTTTGATTTGGTGGCACAGCGTTTCCCGCACTCGGAGCACTTATAGGGCTTCTCCCCCGTGTGGACTCTCTGGTGGATCGTGAACTTTGATTTCTCAGCAAAGCACTTTCCACACTCCAAGCACTCGTGGGCTTTCTTTCCTGTACAGAGATCCTGACATCTGGCAATGCTTGACTTCTGAACAGGATATCCCTCCCGAGCGGCACATGGGTGATTTCCGCTGCGCTCATCTGCTGGGGCAAAAGGCAGATAGAAATAGGATTTATTCTGGAGGAAGGAAACCTGGGAAGAAGGTTGAAAGGGGAAACTGAACCATTAAGAATGTGGCGGTACTGAAATATCAAGTAAGGAAGCGGCATGAAAACACCTCCCTCTTTCATCCCATCACCCCCCAAAACTGTGGTCATGTCCACAACACACATTTACACTGCATGGCTTCCACCAAAGAATCCTGGGAGCTCTAGTTTAAGGGTGCTGGGAACTGTAGCTCTGCCAGGGGCAAGCTGGGAAAATAGAAGAGCAAATAATTTTTTTTGTCACAAGAATTTGGGAGCTAAGGTCTTCAGCAGCCCTTGGTTTAATGCAATGTTTCCCAAACTTGGGTCTCCAGCTGTTTTTGGACTACAACTACCATCATCACCTAGCTAGCAAGACCAGTGGTCAGGGATGATGGGATTTGTAGTCCAAAAACAGCAGGAGAACCAAGTTTGGGAAACACCACGTAGTCCAAAAACATTTATAGATTAATCCAAAAACAGCAGGAGAACAAAGTTTGGGAAGTGCATCTTAACTGCCCATTTTAGAACCATGACTTGAGGTATCCCAATAATAAGTTACCGATCAGAGTCCCAAGAAATCACGAAAGAGTTTTTGGACGGTTGGCTTCCCCTGAGCCCCTCACCTGAGCTGGTGTTGGAGTTCTCAATTTCATCCAAACCCCGACAATTTGGCACCCACGGTTCTTCCCCTCGTTCCAGGTGGGAGATGAGCTCAGGTTTGGTGAATGGAAATCCTACCCAGGGAAGAAGACAGCAGAGAATGTCACAAGAGATGTGGTGAAACACATCCCAACCTCCAAAGAGGGAACCACACAACCATCGCACATAACCTGATTTACTATAAAGAACTATCTTTAGAATTGGGGTGGTCTGGCAAGAGTCTTAAATTGGACCCTGTGGCCATTGCTCCCAGACCATACCCATGATATACAATGTCAGTTAAAACTGCAGCTTAAAGCATGCTTCCGATTGTTTGTTAATTTTTCCCCTTAATGTTGGAGTTATATAATACGGAAGCCGAACACCTTTGAACTTGAACGTTTCAGCTCCCGAACGATTGAAACTCGGAAGCGATTGTTCCGGTTTTCAAACAATTTTCGGAAGCCAAACGTCCAACGCTCCTGCAGCTAATTGGAAGCTGTGCTTTGAAAGTCAAACGCTTTAGAAGTTGAAGGGACTTCCGAAACAGATTCCATTGGACTTCCAAGGTACGACAATATGTGTGTGTGTGTGTGTGTGTGTGAGAGAGAGAGAGAGAGAGAGAGAGAGATCAAGCAACTCACCCTGAATTTTTTTAGAGAAAAGGCCAAGTGAAGAAACAAAGTGTGTCATATCTGAAGAAAGGTATCTGAAGAAGTGTGCATGCACACGAAAGCTCATACCAAAATAAAAACTTAGTTGGTCTTTAAGGTGCTACTGAAGGAATTTTTTTATTTTACTTCGATCCAGGTATCTGAAGAAGTGTGCATGCACACGAAAGCTCATACCAAAATAAAAACTTAGTTGGTCTTTAAGGTGCTACTGAAGGAATTTTTTTATTTTACTTCGATCCAGACCAACACGGCTACCTACCTGTAACCTAAAGTGTGTCATAGATACGCAACATTTCAAACATGCAGAGATGGGCAAGTGAATTTCGAGGCTTTTTGCAGAATGATGCACCAGAATCCTTACCCAACGAGGCCACATTCCCATAATTCTCCATCATGACATCGCTGTAGAGGGCCTTTTGGTCGGCATCCAGCAGAACCCCCTGGCTCTCCGTGAAATACACGGCCACATCTTCAAAGGTCACCACCGGCCCCTGCGAGGACAGAGACCCCCCATCTCATTTCTCACAAATGTTTTCAAGAGGCTCAGGGTGCAGACCTGGAACAGGAAGCAGCAGCTGCCCCAAAAGGCACCTTGCCCCACTGACTGAGCCCAGATCTACCCACCTTCCCACATCCACGACTCTCCTCCTCTCCCGGCCCTTGATACAAAAGTTGCTTCTGGAATGTGCCACTTCAGGCTGCAGGTTGAGCAGTCTTTTCCACGCAGCACAATGCCAGTGGCAGAATGGACCGCAACACTTGGGTGACTTCTGCAAGGCCCACACCTGGCTTTTGACAGGTGAGGAGGACATGTCATGTGATTGACAGGTGAGTTGTCCCGCCCATCTGTCAAAGCTTACCCGTGAGGATGATCTTTATCTCACGCCATAGAGAGAAAAGGCCCCCCTTGCCCAGCATTAAAGCATTGCAATTATGAGCAAACACAGCCACCAGCTGTGTTAAGAGAGTGGATTTAGGGCAGGCATAGGCAACCTTGGCTCTCCAGATGTTTTGGAACTACAACTCCCATGATCCCTAGCTAACAGGGCCAGTGGTCAGGGGTCATGGGAGTTGTAGTTCCAAAACATCTGGAGAGCCAAGGTTGCCAATGCCTGATTTAGGGCATCAGCACTTGAAAATATGAGGTTCTGTCCAGGTTCAGAACATCAGGGGGGCTTTCTGGCCAGGTGTGTGTTGTGAGATCAATGCTGTACCTCTGCCACATGCAAATTCCACACAGTATCTACATGGCATTGCTCATATTAAAAGCACTATCTTATATTTCTCTCCTACCCACTTCCCATTTAATCCAGATTTGCCATTTCCTAAGACAACGGGCGGGGATGTGGGTGGCGCTGTGGTCTAAACCACAGAGCCTAGGGCTTGCTGATCAGAAGGTCAGTGGTTCGAATCCCCGCAACGGGGCGAGCTCCCGTTGCTCGGTCCCAGCTCCTGCCAACCTAGCAGTTTGAAAGCATGTCAAAGTGCAAGTAGATAAATAGGTACCGCTCCGGCAGGAAGGTAAACAGCGTTTCCGTGCACTGCTTTGGTTCACCAGAAGCAGCTTAGTCATGCTGGCCACATGACCTGGAAAAAGTGTCTGCAGACAAACGTCGGCTCCCTCGGCCAGTAAAGCGAGATGAGCGCCGCAACCCCAGAGTCGTCCGCGACTGGACTTAATGGTCAGGGGTCCCTTTACCTTTACCTTTAAGAAAATCCAATAAACAGCCTCGTTCCAGTATACCTGAAGGAGCGTCTCCACCCCCATTGTTCTGCCCGGACACTGAGGTCCAGTGCCGAGGGCCTTCTGGCAGTTCCCTCGCTGCGAGAAGCCAAATTACAGGGAACCAGACAGAGGGCCTTCTCGGTAGTGGCACCAGCCATGTGGAACACCCTCCCACCAGATGTCAAAGAGAAAAACATCTGCCAGACTTTTAGAAGACATCTGAAGGCAGACCAATGTATTTTAATATTTAATATTTTGTTTAACAGACCAATGTATTTTAATATTTTGTTGGAAGCCGCCCAGAGTGGCTGGGGAAACCCAGCCAGATGGGCGGGGTATAAATAATAAAAATTATTATTATTATTATTATTATTATTATTAAGCCCCGTTTGTGGTATCTAAACAACCTAATTGCAAAATTTAGCACCCACTACTGTCCCGGTCCTTTAACAACAAACACATGAGATCACATGCATGCAAGGCACCTTTAAGGGCTGGTTTGATTTTATTTATAAAAAAAACTACGAAGAAGAAGAAGAAGAAGAAGAAGATCAGGAAAGCTCTTTCAGGAATTACAGCGGTCTGAACATTTATCTCTTTTTTTTCTTTTCTCTATCCACACCTCCTCCCCCCCCCCCTCCGCCATTTTTAGAGGTCACATTTGGTCTTTTCTTATCCTTTCCCTCTCTTCCCAAGTACATAAAGTGAAGCAAAATGCAGCTGCTTCCTATTCCCTTCTGGATCGAAAAGCAAAATAAATAAAATAAAATCAATGTTGGGGACCCATCAAACAAAGGGAGGAGTCAGCCCCATTTCCCCATGCTATGCAAATATAAAACAGCTCCTCGCACACTCCTTCCCACTGATGCATTTTCCACCCTTACCTCCATTTAGGACCCGGGAGATAAATATGTTCTTCTTTCCCGCAGTTTCTTGCTCTTGCGAACTCAGAGAATCCCCACCTGGCTCTGTTGTCCTGGGTGGAATGTTGCGCTCTGACGTCTCCCGCCCCCTTTCCCCATCTCAGCCAATCACTCGGCACCTTCGCCCGCCTTTCAAGCCAATGGAACGTCGGGCAGGCCTCATTCCCAATGGCTGCTGGGAAATGTAGTCTTTTTTTCTTGTTCCTCCAGGGCAACATTTTCGCAGTAAACTCGGTCCTCCAGATGTTTTGGGACTACAGCTCCCATCATCCCTAGCTAACAGGACCGGTGGTCAGGGATGATGGGAGTTGTAGTCCCAAAACATCTGGAGGGCAAAGTTTGGGGATGCCTGGACTTGAGGGTGTTCGCAGACGGGGACCAGAGTGCTCTGCGCTGCAATATTTTGTTGCTGGCCTTGCTTCAAACAAGCTATAAACAAGCTATAGCTTAGGGCCCCACTCTCTTGAGGTCCCCCCAAAAAAATCAAAGGAAAAAAGCAACTTGATGTACATTTCCAAAATATAAGATAAAAGGCAAATAAAATACAACCTACATTCAGCAACAGTGTTTTGTGTTGTGTAGGCTCCTATGATGCTAGCCTGCTTCCTAAAATATCACTGGTTTGCTCATTTCTATACATAGGGTGTCTACATTCTGCTATTTATAATTATTATTAGTTTGCATCATATATTTACACCTATTATGATTTCATGTTATAGCAAGTTTCTAGAGACCAGATTATGAAACTTTTGTCATTGCCCAATGCCAATGTGTTTGCATTATTTGGGTTGAATAGAAAATCATTTTAAGTTAGAGCTTCATAATTATTTCATATTAATATACCGTACTTTTCTTAATTGCATTTCACTATTAATATACTACTTCTTAATTGTATTTCACTATTATTATACTATAACGGGACCCAGGTGGCGCTGTGGGTTAAACCACAGAGTCTAGGGCTTGCTGATCAGAAAGTCGGCGGTTCGAATCCCTGCAATGGGGTGAGCTCCCGTTGCTCGGTCCCAGCTCCTGCCCACCTAGCAGTTCGAAAGCACATCAAAGTGCAAGTAGATAAATAGGTACCGCTCCGGCAGGAAGGTAAACGGCGTTTCCGTGCGCTGCTCTGGTTCGCCAGAAGCAGCTTTGTCATGCTGGCCACATGACCCGGAAGCTGTCTGCGGACAAACGCCGGCCCCCTCGGCCTATAGAGCGAGATGAGCGCTGCAACCCCAGAGTCGGACATGACTGGACCTGATGGTCAAGGGCCCCTTTACTTCTTAATTGTATTTCAGTTTGACTATTACTTTGATAAAATACATATTTTGTCCATAAATTACCATATAGCAGGCATGTCCAACCAGTAGATCATGTACCTTGGTTCTCAAACGCCTTGGTTCACAAACACCAAAACCCCGGAAGTAGCGGTAAGTGTTCCAGTTTTCAAATGTTTTTCAGAAGGCGAATGTCCAATGCAGCTGTCAGCTATTGTTTCCGGGGCACCTGCACCAATCAAAAGCTGCGCCTTGGTTTTTGAACATTTCGGAAGTCAACCCGACTTCCGGAACGGATTAAGTTTGGCACTTTTGTTTTTGCTATTTATTTTGCGTTTTTGAGGCTTTTTTGGTTAATTTGTTTTTGTGATTGTGTTGAACCCAGTTCAGCTCCTGATTGATTGATTGATTGATTGTGTGACTGCGGAAATGGAAAAAGCCCCCCATCCAAACATTGACTATCATCAATGCAGGTAAGAAAAAATAATAATTTTAATTTTTATCATCTACAATACTTTCTTTTTTATTTTATAGTACAGTACATTGATTATTGCTTTCATTTTATGGATCAATGGTCTCGTTAGATAGTAAAATGATATATAATGAATTGGAAAAATATGTGAAAAATAACCTTTGTTCAAAAACCAGAAGCCTTTTTATTAGGTATTACAGGAACAGATCTACCGAAAGAATATAAGAATTTGTAGAAGGTACAGTACTTTTATCTGATGTGGTGGCAATGCAAGTTTATGACAAAACATTTTTTTCCAATCCATTATATACCATTTCCCTATTTCCCCCCCCCCATAATTTTGCATTGCCACCACATATGATGCAAGTTCCTTCTACCTCTTTACACTTCCAACACTGATTTCCCCTTGTTTTATACATATTTTTGCCAATTTAACCAGTTTTCAATACCAGCTATCCATCGTTTTCATATAGTTCTCTTTAAGCCAGATCCAGGCCATGAATTTTAATTTCTATTGTGCTTTTAATTCTTCCTTTAAACTATTTTTAATTAGTTTTAGCAATCACAGAAAATAAAAAAATATCACAGCCCAACTCCCAAATGTGGGATTTCCAAAATCCCCCGATTTCCCTCAATTTTTTTCAAATCGCTTTAAGTCAGGTCCAGGCCGTCAATTTTAGAATGTTTTTCCATAATCTTTCCCAATCTGTCATTTGAATATTATGTCCCACATCTTTTGCCCACTTTATCATAACA
Organism: Zootoca vivipara; assembly: GCF_965207765.1. Lineage (NCBI taxonomy): Eukaryota > Metazoa > Chordata > Lepidosauria > Squamata > Lacertidae > Zootoca > Zootoca vivipara. Next base: position 109,412,072 of record NC_142584.1, on the reverse strand, counting down.
CCTCTTCATCCGTTGTTTCCCATTCTAACAAGTTATACATTTTCAATAATAATAATAATAACAATAATAATATAATATAATAATAATAATAACAACAACAATAACAACAACAACAACAACAATAATTTATACCCCGCCCATCTGGGCAGCTTCCAACAAAAGATTAAAATACAATAATTCATCAAATATTAAAAACTTCCCTAAACAGTCATTTAGTGCCACTGTCCCTCATTTCTCTCTGGAAATTGGAAATTTCACAAGTCACTCCCACCGTAGTTGCAGACTTCCAGCAGATTATGGTCCGGGTCTCGGAAATAAATGGATTTTATTGGTCCAAGCGCCCCAGTTCTGGCCACTGGGCCTTCTTCGATGCTGACCCCACATACCTGAAAAAGCGTCAGGGGAGGAGATGAAGGAAATGAAAATGAATAAAATGAAGTGAATGAATGAAAAAAACCTAAAATTCCATCAAAAGCATCGAGGGCCATTTGCAACGTCACACTGCTCCTGCAATGCTCATTTCTCCACGCCCTTTTAAAAAACTAGGTGTTAAAAATAAAATAACATTTTAAAAAAGTTAAAAAAACACACACGAGAAACACCAGAACCTGATAGTAAGATAATAATAATAATAATAATAATAATAATAATAATAATTTATTGCCCCCCCCAAAAAAATCTGGCCACTCATTGTAAAAAATAAAATAACAATTTTTTAAAAAATATTATTTTTCTGCTGTACTTTATTGGAAGGAGAAAAACAATCATTTCCTTAACAACGAAATAATTTATGTAACTAAAACAATAACATGATAGCATAGGTATCCATGTTTGTTAACTGATGTGGTTATTAACCCCCCCCCCCAAAAGCTTACACTGAGTTTTAGCACACATGAAAAGCTTTAAACAAATCCTTATTTCCTGGTTATTTCCTAGCCTTTGGACTATTGAAATGTAACTATAATGTAACTGAAAACTATATTTGAAAATATTTTTCCTCCAAAAGCATTTTATTTTTTAAAAAACCAATTTAAAATTTAAAAATCTGATTTAAATAAAAAAATCCAATTTAAATTTAAAAAATCTGATTTTAATTAAAAATATGATTTAAATTTAAAAATCTGATTTAAATAAAAAAATCCAATTTAAATAAAAAATCTGATTTAAATTTAAAAAAACGATTTACAGGTAAATAAAAAAGCCGATTTAAATTTTAAAAATCGGATTTTTTTTTTAAAAATAAAACATTGATTTTTATCCACCCTGGTTGCAGCCCCTGCCTGACCTCCAGGTGTCCCACCAGCTGTTCCAGAGGCATCTCTGTGACGAGGCAGAGGTCCAAAGAGCCAGGGGTCGGCCGGTGGGCTTTGGGTTCAAATTCCTTCCCCACCTCGTGGAGGTTGAATTTCTGCTGGCCAAAATGCAGAGCTTGACGGTTTCCCTGTGAAGGCAAAACGCAGAATGACGAGGATGAAGACAAGGGAAGGGCTTGGCAAATACAGCATTTGATCATGGTAGTGATATACCACCTCCTGGCAAATAGAAAGGGAAGAAATGGAGGCTGTGAGAGATTTTACTTTCTGGGGCTCCTTGATCACTGCAGATGGTGACAGCAGTCACGAAATTAAAAGACGCCTGCTTCTTGGGAGAAAAGCAATGAGAAATCTAGACAGCATCTTAAAAAGCAGAGACATCACCTTGCCGACAAAGGTTCGTATAGTTAAAGCTATGGTTTTCCCAGTAGTGATGTATGGAAGTGAGAGCTGGACCATAAAGAAGGCTGATCGCCGAAGAGTTCCGGAAGTCTGTTCCAAAACTGAGGCGCCCTTTCCCATGGAAAGGAATGAGAAATGGATTAATCCATTCCAGACTTTCAAAAACAGCCATTTATTTGAACATGAATTTTACTCTCTAACGAGACCGTTGATCCCTAAAACGAAAGCGATCCTCAATGGGCCGTACTATAAAATAAACAACACCATATTGTAGGCGATAAAGCGGTCGCCGTTCCCAGCACCTTGAAGGAGACGACTTCCATGCCAAGGACCCGGGAGTAGAAAGCGGCTGTGTCCTCAATGCTCCGGACTGTCATCACCAGGTGGTCCAGCCGGTGGATCAGGCCCGGCGGGGCGGCCTTGCCGCTTCGCTCCTGGGACATTTCCCGAGGAACCTGCAAAGCGCAAGGAGAATTGCGACGACCCAGCGCAGGAGATTTGTCAGTAAGATTTGATTTAAATGATTATTATTTTTACAGAAAGACTCAGTCTTGCTGGCATCTTCGTAATATTGACAAGCAGAGGAAGGTTTCCTTTTTGGGAAAATAATAATAATCCCTTTTTTAACAGAAAGGTTCAGCCTCGCTGGCACCGTCTTAATATTGACAAGCAGAGGAAAGTTTCCTTTTTTGGAATAATAAAATAAAGGTTGAACCTTTCTGTAAAAGAAAAAAGAAAAAAGGATTTTATTATTCCAAAAAAGGAAACCTTCCTCTGCTTGTCAACATGAAGAGGAGGCCAGCAAGGTTGAACCTTTCTGTAAAAAAAAAAAGAAGGGATTTAAATCAATTTCATAGAATCATAGAATCATAGAGTTGGAAGAGACCACAAGGGCCATCCAGTCCAACCCCCTGCCAAGCAGGAAACACCATCAAAGCATTCTTGACATATGGCTGTCAAGCCTCTGCTTAAAGACCTCCAAAGAAGGAGACTCCACCACACTTCTTGGCAGCAAATTCCACTGTCGAACAGCTCTTACTGTCAGGAAGTTCTTCCTAATGTTTGGGTGGAATCTTCTTTCTTGTAGCTTGAATCCATTGCTCCGTGTCCGCTTCTCTGGAGCAGCAGAAAACAACCTTTCACCCTCCTCTATATGGCATCCTTTAATATATTTGAACATGGTTATCATATCACCCCTTAACCTTCTCTTCTCCAGGCTAAACATACCCAGCTCCCTAAGCCGTTCCTCATAAGGCATCGTTTCCAGGCCTTTGACCATTTTGGTTGCCTTCTTCTGGACACATTCCAGCTTGTCAGTATCCTTCTTGAACTGTGGTGCCCAGAACTGGACACAGTACTCCAGGTGAGGTCTGACCAGAGCAGAATACAGTGGTACTATTACTTCCCTTGATCTAGATGCTATACTCCTATTGATGCAGCCCAGAATTGCATTGGCTTTTTTAGCTGCTGCATCACACTGTTGGCTCATGTCAAGTTTGTGGTCTACCAAGACTCCTAGATCCTTTTCACATGTACTGCTCTCAGCAGAACCACTTGTAACACTCCAAATCTGGCATTGCCAGATGCCGGGCTCAGGAGCAAGGAGACTGTCTCCCTCGGCACACACATTTGCTTGCTGCATTTTTGGCTTTCTGTTTCGATGGAGAACAGCATTTGCCGGCCTTTCATGTTGCGCCAGTCAAACGCTGCAAATGCAACCACCCTTCCCCCTGGGGAAACCCAGCCGGATGGGCAGGGTATAAATTATAAAAAATATTATGATTATTAGAAGAGCCCATGTTCAGACTTCCCACCATAGGAATAACTGCCCCCACCCCCACCCCACAAATGAAAGGTCAGGACGGCAGGGAGTCAGAAAGTACCTGGAAAGGTATGGAGGAAATTCCGCACAGCAGTTGGGGGCGAAGGAACCGGAGGCTCGAAGAGCTCAGCATTTCCTGGTCTGAAGGTGAAGTTCGAACCGGTTTGGTAAATTCAGCAAGCGAAGGACACCCTCCCTGGGTCACACGTTGGAAAAGTCATTCTCGCCTCTCCTGCCAAGTAAATGATTTGCCAACCCACCCAGGCTAGGGAGACAACTTTCAGCTGGGCCTCCGTCAGGGAGACTGGGTGCTTCTTATATTTAGAGATCGGAAAGCCATGAGGGAGGGCCAAAACGTATCGAGATATGCAGTCACCTGAAAGAGCTCCTTGGTATTTGAAACGCTTCTGGGCACGGCTAGTTTCGAAGCCGTGGGGGGCCGGACACACGTTGTAGGTGATAAAGTTATCCCAGCACCTTGACGGAGATTTTACTGTAGCATTTGTGTTTGCTTTTAAGAAATGTGTAATACGTTTAGGGTGTCTAAAGAACTATGGGGTAGAGAACCAACGTGTTTTGAACTTCTATTAGTCCCAGCAAGGGCCACCAGCAGTCAGCAATGAGGTGGGGGCCAGCAACATCTTGAAGAGACAGAGCTTCCCAGTTCTGGATCCAAGATACAAAATAGAGGATAATGGATAGAGCATTGCTAATTTACAAGTTCCCAGCCTTTGCACGAATTTCCAAGAGCTGATAACTTGCACATGGTTGTATCGCCTCCATAGAGAAATGGATGGATAGATAGAGATGAAAGCTTAACTGGCAATATATTTAAAATCAGTAGGGGGCCTGTCCACCCAAACTTTATTTTTTATCAACTGAATAGTAATGAAAACAGCGAAATTTTTTAAATAATTAAAAACGATCAAATCAGAAGGGAGTCAAATTTCTCTCCATGCCGGGATGGAATTATGTTACCATTTCATATTTATAAAAAGAATCAACAGTTGAAGTTTCCTTCTTTTATTTAGCTCTCAAGGTGTGTTAAAAGTGTTTTTTTAAAAAAAGGGTTTTATTCTAAATACAGTTACAAAGACTTCTCTTCCTTGCTGCAACTCCATCACAGGCCAGTTCCAACCCCACCAAAACTCCCACAACTGTGAATAAACTGACGACATTAAATGGACCAGATTATTTCTTCTCTAAGTTGGTCAAAGTCGGAATGGCCAACAGTCAAGGACAGGCATAGGCAAACTCGGCCCTCCAGATGTTTTGGGACTACAACTCCCATAATCCCTAGCTAACAGGACCAGTGGTCAGGGATGATGGGAATTGTAGTCCCAAAACATCTGGAGGGCCGAGTTTGCCTATGCCTGGTCAAGGACATTCGGGTTGTGTAGAGAGCCACAACCCTTCGCCTACAACTTGGTCAAGGTGTTCATCACAGCTGCTTTGTATTTATGTGCTTACATGTGCCTGTATATATTTGTATATATACCGGTACCATATACACACAGAAACACACACACCAGTGACTACCCAAGCAGACATTTTAAATTCTTACAGCAAAACGTTCCAGCTTCTGCCTTCATCAGTTGCTCTGCTAAAACTGATGTTGCATCCAAGGTGGCAGCTAGAGAGCTTTGAGGATGGGAGTGCTCAGAAGACCTTCATTCACTGAAGCTAAAAGGCAAGGTGGGTTCTGTTCTCTAGGCTATGCCGTATTACTGCGTCCAGGTTCTACATCCAGAAGTTCCTCCTTTTCTGCTAACGTTGTTTAAGAGGCTCAAGTTTTCAGAATCAAATTGTCAGCAACAGGTTGCTCTACTTTTTTTGTCCAAATCACTGATTTGTGGTTTCTAAAACGTGTGTGTAGATCAGGTGTCGTTTTACCGATGTTGTTGTTGTTGTTGTTGTTGTTGTTGTTGTTGTTGTTGTTGTTGTTGTTGTTGTTGTTGTTGTTATATTTATTTATACCCCGCCCATCTGGCTGGGTTTCCCCAGCCACTCAGGGTGGCTTCCAACAAAAGAGTAAAAATACATTAAAACATCAGTCATTAAAAACTTCCCTCTATTTTCTAAAGATAGGATACCCCCCTTTTTTTATTCAATGACATAGAAGCATAGAATTGTAGAGTTGGAAGGGACCTGTGGGTCATCTAGTCCAACCCCCTGCGATGCAGGAATCTCCACTAAAGCTTCCCTGGCAGGATGGCCATCCAACCTCTGCTTAAAAACCTCCAGTGAGGGCAAGTCCACCCCCTTCCAAGGGACCCCATTCTTACCACCAGAAAGTTCTTCCTGATGTTTGGTCAGAATCTCTTTTCTTGTAACTTGAAGCCATTATTGGTTCATGCCCCTCCAGAGCAGGAGAAAACTAGCTTGCTCCATCTTCCATGGGACAGCCCTTTAGATCAGGCATCCCAAACTTCGGCCCTCCAGATGTTTTGGACTACTATTCCCATCTTCCCCGACCACTGGTCTTGTTAGCTAGGGATCATGGGAGTTGTAGGCCAAAACATCTGGAGGGCCTAAGTTTGGGGGTGCCTGCTTTAGATATTTGAAGATGGTTATCCTATCTCCTCGTAGTCTCCTCTTATCCAGGCTACAAACCCAACTCTGACTTAAGGTCAACTCTCACTAATAGGAGACAATTTGCTATAATAATTTAAAACTTATTTTTGTTAGTCACTTTAATAAAGATATGCTTTTAGTGATTATCTGCATCCTGCCCAGATCCTGAAAATCTTGTCTGAAGTGCCGGTAAAGGTAAAGGGACCCCTGACTGTTAGGTCCAGTCACGGACGACTCTGGGGTTGCAGTGCTCATCTCGATTTATTGGTCGAGGCAGCCGGCATACAGTTTCTGGGCAGGGCAGTCTCAAGCAGGTTGGCAGCCCTGGCGCTGAGGGGCGGAGATCGCTCCGGTGCCCCCGCCCTCATAGGGCGCAGCATGGTTTCCGCGCAGCTTCGACGCGTGGCGCCCTGCCTACCAGCAGGGGGTCTACCTAGAGCCGGCCCTGTTTCTGGGTCATGTGGCCAGCATGACAAAGCCGCTTCTGGCAAAACCAGAGCAGTGCACGGAAACAGCGTTTACCTTCCTAGCTACTTGCACTTTGACGTGCTTTCAAACTGCTATGTGGGCAGGAGTAGGGACCGAACAACGGGAGCTCACCCCGTCACGGGGATTTGAATCGCCGACCTTCTGATCGGCAAGCCCTAGGCTCTGTGGTTTAATCCACAGCGCCACCCGCTACCCGCCAGTAGATAGCAATAAAAGCATCAATCTATAAACACACACATAAACACTCCCAGGTTAAATGTCCTTTCAGGCATGTGTCAAACACTCATAATGTCTTTCCCTTTGCAGAAATTTGTTCATGATCAACCATCGTTTTGGCAAAGCCTGTTTCCTCAGACAATATTCTTTCACGGGCATCTTCTCTATCTTCTCCCAAAACTCAATGCTCCCATGGACTTTGCAGAAGAGCATTTCTCTCGGATAAGATGCTGGGATGAAGAAACAGAAAGAGAATTAGATTACTGCCACATGTTATACAAAGGGCTGCCTCTGAAAAGACAGGCATAATATTTTACAAGAAACAACACAGAAAGAATAATTACCACATGCAGGAAGAACAAGGATATAGCTTGAATGCGTCACCTATACAGTGGTACCTCTACTTACGAATAACTCTACTTACGAATGTTTCTACTTACAAACAGAGCTCTGTCCGCCATCTTGGATGTGGTTTAGATAGAATTTTTTCTACTTACAAATTTTTAGATAGGGTTGCTTCGACTTACGATTTTTTTCTCCCAATGCATTCCTATGGGATTCAATTTTTTCGACTTACGAATGTGCGTTCGGAACGCATTAAATTCGTAAGTAGAGGTACCACTGTAGAGGTTTATAAATCATTTAATATGAATGGAAGTTGTTAACATTGCAGTTGTTGTATAAGGGATTGTTATTTTGATTGGGGTGTAATTGAAATTAATAAGATTTTTGGAACGCAGAAATAAAGTAAATCATCAAACCATCAATTCTAGCACGCGGGGGGGGACGACTAAATTATATAATTTGGTATCTGAATGATTGGTATTAGTAATTGTATTATAATTTGGCATTGTTATAGTGAGGCTACTATTGGATTATTGTAATTGAAAACTAATAAAACACATAATCTATTATATATATATAGAGAGAGAGAGACAATCCTGGCCCAACTACACTGGCTGCCAATTAGTTTCTGGGCTCGATTCAAATGCTGGTTTTGGCTCATAAAGCCTTGAATGACTCAGGGCCACAGTACCTCAAGGACTGCCTCTTCCCAGACTCTGTGTTCATCATCTGAGGCCTTCTTTTGTGTGCCTCCTCTGTGAGAGGTCCGGAGGGTACAACACGAGAACGGGGCCTTTTTCCAGTGGCTCCCCACTTGTGGAATGCTCTCCCCAGAGAGGCTTGCCTGGCACCTTCATTACATATCTTTTAGGTTAAGGCAAAAACATTACTCTTCTCCCAGGCCTTTGGCTAATTAAATAATCTATGGCCTTTTAAACTGGGTGGGGGGGTTTGCTGTTCTTGATTTTTAATACACTATATATGGCTGTGTTTTTATATTGCAAACCACCCTATCATCTCCGGACGAAGAACGGTGTAGAAATAAATTAAAATAAATAAATAATAACAGGGACGCCGGTGGCACTGTGGTTTAAAGCAAAGAGCCTAGGGCTTGCCGATCGGAAGGTCGGCGGTTCGAATCCCCGCGACGGGGTGAGCTCCCGTTGCTCGGTCCCAGCTCCTGCCAACCTAGCAGTTTGAAAGCACGTCAAAAGTGCAAGTAGATAAATAGGTACCGCTCCAGCGGGAAGGTAAACGGCGTTTCCGTGCGCTGCTCTGGTTCGCCAGAGGCGGCTTTGTCATGCTGGCCACATGACCTGGAAGCTGTACGCCGGCTCCCTCGGCCAATAACACAAGATGAGCGTCGCAACCCCAGAGTCGGTCACGACTGGACCTAATGGTCAGGGGTCCCTTTACCTTTACCTAATAATAATAATAATAACAATAAGTAAACTATTTCAAGCTAAAGCTGATCTTTCCTTTCCACAGAATGAAGATTGGAATCCTGGACTGTTACTGCTTCAGACTGAGGACATGAGAGGCGAGTCAGCCAAAAATATTTCCCCATGTTAAAAAAAAACACCAAAGGAAAAAACCCACTCTTCATGAAGTAATCAATCAATCAATCAATTAAAGAAGAAATATTTTAAGCCAGGTCATGTTGATCTGCTCAGCAGTGGAGAATCTCTGTCCCATAGACATAATTAGGCCGGCCAGCCAGTGAAAATTATAACATGTGGAAGTAAATATACGTAGCGATGTCTCACCTGGTGTTCTCAGATGTGAAGAATCTCTACTGGGGTGAATATGCATGAGGTCTGTCATCTGTGTGAGCTGCCTGGTGTCTGAGAAGGGCTGATTTCAAAGAAAAACATTCCCTACACTTTAAGCACTTATATGGCTTCTTCCCAGTGTGGAGTCTCTGGTGGTTTTTGAGGTATGACGTCCGAGCAAAGCATTTCCCACACTCCATGCATTTAAAGGGTTTCTCTCCCGTGTGGATCCTCTGGTGCATCACGTATTGTGATTTGCAAGCAAAACATTTCCCGCACTCCAGACATTTATAAGGTTTCTCTCCTGCTTGGGCCCTGTGGTGCTTCACGAGGCTAGATTTCACAGTGAAACACTTCCCGCACACCAGGCATTTGTATGGCTTTTCCCCTGTATGGACTCTCAGGTGTGTCTGGAGATTGGATTTATTAGCAAAAGCCTTCCCGCACTCCTTGCATTTGAAGGGTTTCTCTCCTGTGTGGACTCTTCGATGTTCGACAAGACGGGACTTCAGATTGAAACATTTCCCACACTCCAAGCATTTAAAGGGTTTCTCTCCCGTGTGAAGCCTTTTGTGGATTGTGAGGTGTGATTTCCGAGCAAAGCACTTCCCACACTCCAAACACTTATGTGGTTTCTTTCCCCCGTGGACTCTCTCGTGGTTCACGAGCTGCAACTTCCAGGCAAAGCTTTTCCCACACTCCAAACATTTGTAGGGTTTCTCCCCTCTGTGGTCCCGCTCGTGGTTGTGGAGGTGCGATTTCCGAGCAAAACATTTCCCGCACTCTGAGCATTTCCACGCTTTCTCGGTCGTGTGGCCTCTCTGGTGGAGTGTGAGATTTGATTTCCAAGCAAAACACTTCCCACACTGCGCACATTTGTAGGTTTTCTCGCCGGTGTGGACTCTCTGGTGGCCTGTGAATGCAGAGGAATCAACAAAGCGTTTCCCACATTCCAGGCATTGGAAAGGTCTCTCTCCCGTGTGGGTTCTGCAGTGGATCGTGAGGTGCGATTTCTGAGCAAAGGACTTCTCGCAGTCCACGCATTTGAAAGGTTTCTCTCCCGTGTGGGTCCTGCGGTGCATCACGAGGTACGATTTGTGAGCAAAACACCTGCCGCATTCCAAGCATTTGTACCCTTTCTCGCCGGTGTGAACCCTCTGGTGGCTCACGAGCTTCGATTTGTGGGCGAAACCTTTGCCGCAATCCAAGCACTTAAACGGCTTCTCTCCCGTGTGGCTTCTCAGGTGGATCATGAGGTACGATTTCTGAGCAAACGTTTTGCCACATTCGGAGCACTTATACGGCTTCTCTCCAGTGTGGACCCTCTGGTGCCTGTTGAGTTTTGGCTTTTCAGCAAAGCGCATCCCACACTCAGAGCATTTGTGAGGTTTCTCTCCTGTGTGGACCCTCTGGTGTATCACAAGCGGCCATTTCCAAGAGAAACATTTCCCACACTCGGAGCATTTGTACGGTTTTTCTCCTGTGTGGACCCTCCGGTGCTCCACGAGCTTTGATTTCCGAGCAAAGCACTTCCCGCAGTCCATACATTTATACAGTTTCTCTCCTTCCATCATTTGCTGACAATTGGCAATGGTTGATACACATGTGGAATATAAATTATTTTGATTGCACAGACCTGCTGAGATAAGGGGGTAATAGAAAAAATATTTATTTTGGAGAATAAGGAAGATTGAAACATGTTAAGAGTTAGAAGGTGGAAACTCAGCTACTAACATGAAGAAGAAGAAGAAGAAGAAGAAGAAGAAGAAGAAGAAGAAGAAGAAGAAGAAGAAGAAGAAGAAGAAGAATAGTTTGGATTTGATATCCTGCTTTATCACTATCCGAAGGAGTCTCAAAGCGGCTAACATTCTCCTTTCCCTTCCTCCCCCACAACAAACACTCTGTGAGGTTAGTGGGGCTGAGAGACTTCAGAGAAGTGTGACTAGCCCAAGGTCACCCAGCAGCTGCATGTGGAGGAGCGGAGACGCGAACCCGGTTCCCAAGATTACGAGTCTACCGCTCTTAACCACTATACCACACTGGCCCATCAATACCCACCTTTTCCTTCTCCCCCGTTGCCAGTACAGTTGTACCTTGGTTGTCCAATTTAATCTGTTCTGGGAGTCCGTTCGACACCCGGAACAGTTTGAAAACCAAGGTGCGGCTTCCGATTGGCTGCAGGAGCATCCTGCAGCCAATCGGAAGCTGCGGAAGCTGCACCGAACATTCAGCTTCCGAAAATCATTTGAAAACTGGAACAATCACTTCCAGTTTTCAATCGTTCGGGAGCTGATACATTCAAGTTCAAAGGCATTCGGTTTCTGAGGTTCCACTGTATATCAAACACTAATTCCTCTCAAAATATAAATATAATGCAGCTTAAGGGCTAGGTGCTGTACAATAATTAAATTAGGAGGAAATCCAACATTTAAAAAGGATAATGGCCAGATTTCCCAGAAATCTGGAAAGAGTCTTTGGTCTTCCAGTTTCCCAAAACCCCTCACCTGAGTTGGAGCTGGAACTCTCTGTTTCATCCATGTCCTGAGAATCTGGCACCCACAGCTCTCCCCCCTTTTCCAGCTGGCAAATAAGTTCAGGTTTGGCGAACTGAGATCCTTTCCAGGAAAGAAAAACAGAGAATGTCTAAGGATTTGTCAACCCCTGCAAACTCATCCTATGACCCCCCCCCCCGCAAAGTGACTCCGGAAAACAAGCCCCAAAACTACCTTTCATAACACAACTCACCATCAAATACATAGCTGGATTTCCTGAATCAAAAAAAATAACAGCAAATTATTATTTTTAAAATATTTTTTTAAAATATTCTTTCCTTTCTGTGTTTCTGTGTGCAGTGTTCAAGTAACCTAAAGATCTGGAGACTCTTTCCTAGGCAACACATTGGCTACTGTATTTGTTTACCCATGATGTGGTTTGCCTTAAAACCGGGCTCCCCCAAAATCCCAGTGCCATTTTGCACTGGTGTTACTCAGGATTTGTAACCCATTTCAATGTACAGTGGCCAGTAAGCCCTGTAAATCCCTGACCCCGTGCGTACGGCCATAAAGGTCATGACCAATGCTGCTGAATGGGACAGATGCATAGACAAGGTTTTGTCTTGGTCAGAAGAGCCTGCCGTGACATTGCAAGAAGGTAAGCATATCATGCAATCTGAGAAAGGAAAGGAAAAAACCTTAAGAAATAAGGCTTAGCTGCCAAGTATCCTGTTTTTTCGCGGGAAACCCTCGGATTTTAATCCGTTTCCCGCTGTTCTCCCGAATGGAGAAAAATCCCGGAAATCCCCCGGATTTCCTACCTGCCAGGAAGCCTCCATTTTGGGTGCTACTCTGCCCATGTGTGGGCACCAGAAATCAGGCAGAGCAGCACCGGAAGTCGCTTCTACGCATGCCCGTGGCCATCTTGGTAACGGCCGCACTTCCGTTGCCACTCTGCCCTTTTCTGGTGCCCACACATGGGCAGAGCAGCCCAGGAAGTTGCTTCTACACAACTTCTGGTGCTGTGCCACTGCTGATCCCGCATTTTTCAGCGGGAGACTTGGCAGGTATGGAAATAAGGACATTAATAAATACATAAAGTCGTCATTTGCCCTGCGATGGACAGGAGAACACGAAGGCATCCAGCTGTTTCATAATGAAGACAGAAGGTCCTTACCCAACGAGGCCACGTTCCCATAATTCTCCAACATGACAACCCTGTACAAGGCCCTTTGGTCAGGATCCAGCAGAGCCCCCTGGCTCTCCGTGAAATACACAGCCACATCTTCAAAGGTCACCACGGGCCCCTGCGAGAACAGAGAGACCCTCATCTCAGTCCCCACAAATGCTTTCAAAAAGGATAAGGTAAAGGTAAAGGACCCCTGACAGTTAAGTCTAGTCACGAACGAATCTGGGGTTGCAGCGCTCATCTTGCTTTACTGGCCAAGGGAGCCGATATTTGTCCGCAGACAGTTTTTCTGGGTCATGTGGCCAGCATGACTAAGCCACTTCTGGCGAACCAGAGTAGCTCACAGAAACACCATTTACCTTCTCTCCGGAGCGGTACCTATTTATCTACTTGCACTTTGACGTGCTTTCGAACTGCTAGGTTGGTAGGAGCTGGGACCGAGCAACAGGAGCTCACCCCGTCACGGGGATTCGAATCACCGACCTTCCGATTGGCAAGCCCAAGAGGCTCAGTGGTTTAGACCACAGTGCCACCCGCGTTCCAAAAGGATAGAACTCTGTAACTCTAGAATCTCAGCCACTGCCACAGAACAGAAAGTAGCCACCCCAGAGGGTATCTTACTCAGCTCAACTTACAGAAACCACTTGAAGCCACATCTACTTGTGCATTGCTCTCCAAAGCTCTAGCAACACAGGCCAATGTTTTTTTCTGCCCCAAACCCCAAATGTGAAACACCAGGTCGCGTGATTTTGAAAAAAGGTTCCTGGAATGTGCCAATTCAGATCGCAGGTGAGTGATCAGAATGCTCCTCCATACGGAAAAAACCCAATAACAATACCCTCCCTATGCAGAGAAATCTAGCATAGTCATCCAACGTGTTCTAGTCTGTGAGATGTTCATGCACATGTTCTTGCACAAATGTGCAAGATATTTTCTACCAGGGGGAGGACATTCAAAATGCGGCTCCCCTGGTGCAAACTCAGTTTCCCCCATGTGACCCGCTTCCTGCGTGGACTTGCTCCAGATGCCCCACTCCAGAAAGGGAGATCCACACACAGAAGATAGATTTGTATTAATGGAGATTGTAAAGTGTGGGTTGTAAACGTTCCCATGCTTCTTGCTCTGTGAATGAGAAATGCGAATCTCCATCAGTTGTCCTGAGTAAACTAGTCTGTGGATCTAGTAGGAACGCTCTTTCAAAAGTTATTTCTGCCACAAGTTGTCCCACTTCTCAGTTTACCAGACTAGATGGATTTTTTTCATCTAATCCAGAAGAGGCCTTTTTACATTCACAAGGAGAGAGGGATGGAGGAAAGGAAGGAAACAAGTCGTGCATTGGGTTGCTCCCTGCTGGGTTTACTCTCCTTGCATTAGGTCCTGCCTTTCCCCTCCCATCTCCTCCCACCCATAATAATAATAATAATAATAATAATAATAATAATAATAATGTATTATTTATACCCCACCCATCTGGCTGGGTTTCCCTAGCCACTCTGGGCGGCTTCCAACAGAAAAATACAATACAATAATCTATTGAACATTAAAAGCCTCCAGATGTCTTCTAAAAATCTGGTAGTTGTTTTTCTCTTTGACATCTGATGGGAGGGCGTTCCACAGGGCAGGTGCCACCACCGAAAAGGCCCTCTGCCTGGTTCCCTGCAACTTGGCTTCTCGCAGCAAGGGAACCGCCAGAAGGCCCTCGGCGCTGGACCTCAGTGTCCGGTCAGAACGATGGGGGTGGAGACGCTCCTCCAGGTATACTGGACCGAGGCTATCAACTAACAGAGGATCTCCTACCTGGTTTGGCTGTTGTGCAGCATCTCGCCTTGTCCTGGAAGGTAGGGGCAATCTCATTTGAGACTTGGATATCATTTTTTCACTCTAAGGAGGGTGCAGCAAAGAGAGAGGGGACATTTTCAGAACCATAAACCTTCAATGTGACATTGCCTCCCCAAAACGGACAAGCCATTAGCTAACTTTGCATTGGGAGAAGAAGGAAGGGGCAAAATTCTCAATGGCTTCAGCACCGATTGCGAAGCTGCTGCAAGTCCCAGTCACCACACGGAAGCAGTTTAAAGTCCAAATAGTTTACTGCTGCAGAAGGTAAGGTTCAGTGAAACGGTTCCGGGACATACAGCTTGTAAGCTTTTGCTGATATAGATATAGATATAGATACAGAGATACATACAAGTACAACGTATCTCTGTGGCTCCAAATAAACTCCAGCGTTTGGTTGATCCTGGTTTATTGAATAAGAAGGGAAACAAGACTAAGGGGATAAAATGTTGTAAGAATGTAATAGATAAAAGATAGAGGAATGAAGTTAGGTACATTCAACGTAAAAATTAAATTATACGACGGGAATTGACAGGAAGTCAGGTAGGAGGATTTTTGTTAGTAATTTTTTTCTGGTGATTTTTGCTAATAAGTGAACAGAATTTGGTAAAGAATATGGATAAAGTTTTTGTTTATGAGTATGTAAGAAAGACAAACACAGGTTTGTTATATTTTTCCTTTATGTTTATTTTTTTATTTACCTTTTGAGCAAATAGCTGGAATTTTATTTATTGTAAGTGATGTAATATACACATGTAATGCGTTTTAAATTCATTATTAAAAATGAAAATGCAAAAAATAAAGAAAATAAAAATAAACTCCAGCAATTCATTTTTAAAAAAAAATAATTTTATTAGTTTTGCATATAAACACAACAATTTAAAAACACAAAAATCAGAATATCATAATCCTTTTTCATTCATTGTAAAGGGGGACTTCCTCGAGTTCCCCCTATCTGTGGTTCATTTCTCATTCATCTTTAGCAATTTCCAATTCATTATTTAAAACTCCTTCCAATTTCAATTTTCTCATATATCAATTTATCTAACAAAATTCTCAAACCCGCAGTTTCTATAGACTTCTAAATCAACTCTCAATATACAAATTTAGCATATATATTTTTAAAATAAACTCCAGCAATTCAAGACAGCACTGGACAAGCAACAGACTCCGACTCGCGCTGACAAATACTAACTGAGCTGAAATACATTAATCACAGATATATCTGGTGCACTGGGCTGTTATCATAGCAACTGGCTTGGCTGACCTGGCGCATTTGATTAGCTCATCCATGGGGTGATTTATGGTCAGGAAGGAAACGAACCCCTTCTCAGAGTAAGGAACCCCACCCTTACTCTGAGTCACACCCTTGCCCCCTCCTGTTTGTTCAGTCAAGCTGGCAATGGCTACGAGGGCCTTGCCTTCCTCCTGGAATAAACCAAAGATTAGGCCTGGTACCTTCTGCCTGCAAAAATATCTGTTCTACCCTTGACCTCCCAGGTAAGGCAGGTTTAGCAATTGGGACAGGATAACTCATGAAGTGGCCTTCTCTCTGTGGCTGAAAGATGGAAGGTTACCAGATCTATTGCTTGCATCCCACACCAAAAGCCATGTCACACTTTACAGTCACTGTAAACAGCAATTTATGTGCTGGAGGAGACTCTTGAGAGTCCCATGGACTGCAAGAAGATCAAACCTATCCATTCTGAAGGAAATCAGCCCTGAGTGCTCACTGGAAGGACAGATCGTGAAGCTGAGGCTCCAATACTTTGGCCACCTCATGAGAAGAGAAGAAACCTTGGAAAAGACTCTGATGTTGGGAAAGATTGAGGGCACTAGGAGAAGGGGACGACAGAGGACGAGATGGTTGGACAGTGTTCTCGAAGCTACGAACATGAGTTTGACCAAACTGCGGGAGGCAGTGCAAGACAGGAGTGCCTGGCATGCTATGGTCCATGGGGTCACGTAGAGTCGGACACGACTAAACAACAACAAAACAGCAATTTGCCACCCAAATTACTGAGGAGGCCCATGCCCAGGTGGTAGAAAGCCCCTCGGGGATAGAAACCCACTTCTGGACAGCTAGATCTGCCATTCTGCAAGATGCACAAAAGCCACAGAACTGGTCCATTGTAAAGGAACTGAAAACCCTCAGCCAGGCAGGCACGACTTTATTTTTATTAGGACAAGCTGCAACATCACAAAAACAGTGAGCAAGCTTTCTCAAGAACTCTTTTCTTCCCTTTCCATTCTCTCTACTAGGTAATACTAACAACTGGCTGACATGGAGCTCTTTTCTCTCTTTCAATTATATTTTTACTAAGTTTCAACATTTTCAACATATACAATCCAATGTGCATTTACATCTTTTCCCTTTCTCTCTCTTTTTTAACCTAAAATTATTTTCCAGCTTTGCTAATCTAAACTCTGCCGTGTGTCATCATCATCATTATCATTCTTTATTCGACCGTTAGTCAGAAAAGATACAATTTTCTCAGTACTGTACAAAGTTTCTCCGACTAAGGTTTCTGAGAATGCAGAACTCTATCCTTCTCGTTTTCGGACCTGCGCGCAATCGGAAAGAATCGCTGTGTGTTTCTTTGCCCAAGCGGTGGCGCTTTCCCGGGCACAGCCTGATCTATTAAAGTCCAAAATCTCCTCCCACATCGCATCTTTAAAGGAAATCCTGCAGACGCCATTTTGCCCTCTCCCCGCCCCCCACTATCCCGCCACTCCCCGCTTTGTTTAACAGCTGGGAGTAACTCGCTAGCTTCTTCGCTATTTGGGGGATGGGGGAGCGCGAGAAAATTTTATGTTTAGTTGTATGTGTTTTGGAATTTGACGGATACATCCAGATTGGAAGAAAATAAAAATAAAGGTTGCTTTTTAAATGCAACATGATATATAATTCTAAACTCACCCAAAGTGCAGGCGCGTCTTCCTCGCTCCTGCAGCCTTCAAGCTAGCGGAGACGATCCCAGGCAACGGCAGCCTTGCGCGCCCTCCCCTGCGCACTCGCGCAAGCGGGAGGAGAGTCCGGCCCGTGGAGGAGCGCGAAGGGATCGGATCGGAGGCGGGGAGGAGGACCCGCCTCTCTTGCCCCTCTCCGAGGTGCTCCAGGCGTCGCCGGAGGGAGGAAAGAGAGTCGCGTCTTTTGCAAACAGCAGCCTGCGGGCCCTGATCCCGGAGAGCGCGCGGGCGAGTTTTATCGCATCATCGCACGCACTGCTCTGACCTTGGGGGTGGTCGGTGGGGGGATCTGATACGAGACATTCATTTCCACGCAGGGGAAGCTGCTCCCCGCCCCACTCAGCAAAGAGTTGCAGAAGAGAAGGCTCAGTAAAACAGTGCGTAGATATTATTATAGCTACAGCTTGTAGGGTTGGCAACGGATCCGAGTTGTTCCAAATGAACTCCAGCAATTTAAGACTAGCGCACTCTGCAGAAGGGTGACAGCGCACAGACTAACTGAGCTGGGCTACCGTACATTCATCGCAGATACAGGCAAAGCACTGGGCCATTGCCATAGCAACTGGTTGACCTTGCACCTGGGATGAGCTCATACATGGGGCGTTTTGCACTCACAAATTAACCCCTTCTCATGTCTAGTTACTCCAATAATGTGTGTGTGTGTGTGTGTGTGTGTGTGTGTGTGTGTGTGTGTGTAAATATATAATTATTGCATTTAGGTTAAAAAATGGGGGGGGGGGAGAAAGGACCCCTGGACGGTTAAGTCCAGTCAAAGGTGACTGGACTTTCAAGCCGAGGGAGCCGGCTTTAAAACATGACGCTATCACGCACATCCACGGCCACACTTTGGCACCTTTGCACTATCTCACCATCATTGTGCAAAGCGCAGCTTTCACGGCTCTCCTCCGGCCTGTTGTCTTGCAGCATAGGCAGATGCAGCGGAGCGCGCACACGCCTTCCCCACCAGCCGCCCCCTTGGCTCCCTCCCCTCCGAAGCCCCCAAGCAGCCAATGCGTCTCGGAGCAAGGGCTCGGCCAGGCGCACCCAATCGCCGCGCGCTGAGCTCCCGTCTCGGCCAATCGGGCGCCTGGAGAGCGCCCCGAAGTGGAAGAGCTTTCGACGGAGTTCTCTAAAATAGTTCTGGTTACAGGTAGGTAGCCGTGTTGGTCTGGATCGAAGTAAAATAAAAAAATTCCTTCAGTAGCACCTTAAAGACCAACTAAGTTTTTATTTTGGTATGAGCTTTCGTGTGCATGCACACTTCTTCAGATACATGCACACGAAAGCTCATACCAAAATAAAAACTTAGTTGGTCTTTAAGGTGCTACTGAAGGAATTTTTTTTATTTTTTTATTTTACTTCTCTAAAATAGATCGCCGCCTCTCCCCCTCCCTACGCCCCCACCATGTAGCTGCCCGGTGCAGAAGGGGGAGCTGTCCCGCGTGGAAATCAGTGGAGAAATCGAAGGTAGCTTCCCTCCAGCCAAAAGCAAAGTAAGGAGCTTATGCTCTTGCTAACTTAAAGTCCTATTCCATCTGAAACTTTTCTTTTAAAAAAATATAATTGTTGAACAAATACCCACGGTCCTTTACAATTTCTTTTCTCACCCATTGTTAGAGAGTTCTCAGAACAACGTCTCTTTTTTCGTCCTGCTCTTCTCTTCCTCTTTTTTCCCCCTCCCCCTCCTTCTCCTGTCAGGGCCAACCCTTTTTGGTACCCGAAGAGCAGCATCCAGTCCTGCCCTCCACCCCAAACCAAGGTGCCTGGTACCCAAAGTGGGTCACAAGCTCTTTTGGCGCCTGAGGCAGAAAAGCCCACAAGTTCCTCTCTCTGCTTCCTCCTTTGCAGTTATTGCGCTACATCATAAGATTAAATGCGGAACAATTTGCTGCCCTTTCATGACATCAGCCCCAAGTGGTCCCCCCCTCAGTCTGCCTAAGGGGAAGGGGCAATCCCAGGGGATAATCCAGCTCCAAGGGCCTTCTGGCGGTTCCCTCACTGCTAGGGAACCAGGCAAGATGGCCTTCTCGGTAGTGGTGGCTGCCCTGTGGAACACCCCCCCCCCGCCAGATGTCAAGGAAATAAAACAACTACTGTATCTGACTTTTAGAAGGCTTCTGAAGATAGCCCAGTTTAGGGAAGCTTTTAATGTTTGATGTTTTATTGTGCTTTTAATATTGTGTTTGGAGCAGCAGCAGGAGGAACTGGCACGGACGGTTTTCTCGTTCTACATGCCTAGCAACTAATGTCTCTCACCCCATGCATCTGACGAAGTGGGCTTGATGAAGTGGCACAATAAATTTGTTTTTTAAAAAATATGTTTATTAAGATTTTATAACAAAAAAACCACGTACAAAATACAAAATACAAAAAGCAAACTACACAATACAAAAACTACAAAAGTATCAAAATACAAAAACACAAAAATTTGTTAAGTCTTTCTGACAGCAAGAGCTGTTTGACAGTGGAACGGTCTCCCTCGGGAGGCTGTGGACTCTCCTTCCTGGGAGGCTTTTAAGCAGAGGTTGGATGGCCGTCTGTCTTGAATGCTTCAGCTGAGATTCCTGCATTGCAGGGGGTTATGCTAGAGAATCCTCGAAGTCCTTTTCAACTCTACAATTCTGTGATTCTATAAAGACAAATGCTTTCACCACAAGAAAGAAGCTTCCCTTTCTGGCAATTTTTGATGATATGTATAGTTTCACACTTCCCCATTTACAAATCACTATTTCGAAAATGTCTTATAAACGTCACCCGATAGAAAAGATAACAGAGGGAACTGTAGTTTGTTAAGGATGCCTGGAATAGCGGCTGTAAGAGGTAAGAGGCTGTAAGAGGTAAGAGGTGAGCACTTTTCACAAGCTACAGTTCCCCAGATTCTTTGGGGGGAGGCAGCATTGTTATTATTATTACGTATTATTATTAGTGCTTTTTTCTAAAAAAAATGTTTAGGGGTACTCTCATTTTCCTACTCATATTGAAATACTGCCTTTTAATGAGGTCAAACTTAGATTTACAAAATGTTTAGGGGTATGCATACACCTGCGTCCCCCCAGAAAAAAGCTCCTCCTCCTCCTCCTCTTCTTCTCTTCTTAGGGAGCTGGGTATGTTTAGCCTGGAGAAGAGAAGGTTAAGGGGTGATATGATAGCCATGTTCAAATATATGAAAGGATGTCATATAGAGGAGGGAGAAAGGTTGTTTTCTGCTGCTCCAGAGAAGCGGACACGGAGCAATGGATTCAAACTACAAGAAAGAAGATTCCACCTAAACATTAGGAAGAACTTCCTGACAGTAAGAGCTGTTCGGCAGTGGAATTTGCTACCAAGGAGTGTGGTGGAGTCTCCTTCTTTGGAGGTCTTTAAGCAGGGGCTTGACAGGCATATGTCAAGAATGCTTTGATGGTGTTTCCTGCTTGGCAGGGGGTTGGACTGGATGGCTCTTGTGGTCTCTTCCAACTCTATGATTCTATGATTCTTCTTCTTCTTCCTCCTCCTCCTCCTCCAATATTTATATCCTGTCTTTCCCCCTCAAGGTGGCTTACAACTAAAACAGAAACAGCTAAAAATATAGGCAAGAAACAGGGGGGGGGGGAAACCCATTTAAAACCAGTTAAGTGGCAAGTGGTATAAGAGTACTTTAGATGTACAATGTACAATGTGTACATCCAAGCCACGTACCTGTTTTTTCAGGGAAAATGCAACCCCATCAAGAACAGGTAATCTGCCATTTCCCTGAAGCTGGTAATGCAGTAACCCACAGGATTTCCTTCATTGCAGGATCCAGCTTCAGTTCATGGGATGCTAACTGCCGTACGTTGTTATTGCATAAGCGAGTCAGTCGCAAACCTCAGGGAGGTTGTCAAACATGTTTGGTGTGTTCATCTTCAGATGGTATCGCTGGGAACTGAGGAAGTCTCATTTGCACAAGACGGAGGAGGAGGAGGGTTGTTCCTGCGCCGATTTTTACATATGGGTGGTTTTTTTTTAACAACTTGAATCATCTATGAAAGTTAAGAACTCTCCCTTCCGAGGACAGGAAGTCTGGCTTCCAGGAATCATCTCGCTTGCAGAAGCTGCTTCACTCGGGGTTGAAGAGAGAGCCTAGAGGATGGAGGATGAAGAGGGATACATGACAATAGACAGAGCAAGCAGAGACGCCTATGCGCCACCTGTTCCTCCAAAGCCACAAGGTAGGGACCAAAACTGAGTTACCGTAGGCTTTAACTAGCTGGCAAGCAAATATTCCAGTCAAGGGTGTTTGATTTCTTACCAAAGTCGCTGGCTTGTTACTGCTAATAGGAGAGGGTGTGTGGTTTAGAGTTTGCAGCTTAGTGGCCAGAGTGTGTTGGAATAAGACTTGGGAGCCTAGGGATCAAATCACCAAATATCACCTTGGGGCATTGGTTCTGTCTCAGTCTAATTCTTAATTTCCGGCCTGTTTTCATTTTGTGTAAGCTGCCTTAAGTCCCAAACTGGGGGAAACCCATCTCACTCCACTGCAAAAAAATCACCCGACCCAGGTCAGAGAGCTCTTTGTGGAGAATGATAAATCGACTCAGGTCTCTTCTCAAGACAGCTTTCTTCTTCCTCCAACAATTTAGCTTGTCTTACAAAATGTATACCACAAACAGCACAGGCCCTGTACAAGCGAAGAAGATGGAAGGAGAGCTTGGTAAGGGTTCAGTTGTTTTCAACAACAGACCAGGCTAAGTTCGCGCCATACAACTAAAACACAGACTGTCTCGCCAGAGTGGTGCGTGCTCTAGTTATCTCTCGCTTGGACTACTGCAATGCGCTCCATGTGGAGCTACCTTTGAAGGTGACCCGGAAACTAAAACTAATCCAGAATGCGGCAGCTAGACTGGTGACTGGAAGCGGCCACCAAGACCACGTAACACCGGTCTTGAAAGACCTACATTGGCTCCCAGTACGTTTCTGAGCACAATTCAAAGTGTTGGTGCTGACCTTTAAAGCCCTAAATGGCCTCAGTCCAGTATACCTGAAGGAGCGTCTCCACCTCCATCGTTCTGCCCGGACACTGGGGTCCTCCTCTGAGGGCCTTCTGGCAGTTCTCTCACTGTGAGAAGCCAAGTTGCAGGGAACCAGGCAGAGGGCCTTCTCGGTAGTGGCACCCGCCCTGTGGAATGCCCTCTTACCAGATGTCAAAGAGAAAAACAACTACCAGACTTTTAGAAGACATCTGAAGGCAGCCCTGTTTAGGGAAGCTTTTAATGTTTAATAGATTATTGTATTTTAATGTTCTGTTGGAAGCCACCCAGAGTGGCTGGGGAAACCCAGCCAGATGGGCAAGGTATAATAATAATAATATTATTATTATTATTTAGAGCAACCACACCCCCGAATCCTAAGAACCGCAGTTTACCCCTCACAGAGCAACCATCCCCAGCACCCTTAACAAACTACAGTTCCCAGGAAAATAAAGAAATTCTTTCAGTAGCACCTTAAAGACCAACTAAGTTTTTATTTTTGTATGAGCTTTCGTGTGCATGCACATTTGTATGAGCTTTTGTGTGCATGCACACAGGTATCTGAAGAAATGTGCATGCACACGAAAGCTCATACCAAAATAAAAACTTAGTTGGTCTTTAAGGTGCTACTGAAAGAATTTCTTTATTTTGCTTCGACTCAGACCAACACGGCTACCTACCTGTATACAGTTCCCAGGATTATGTTGGTGGTGGTGGTGGCGGTGTATTTTAAATGTATGGTGTGTAGGACCAGGCACTCAGTATAATTAATCTTATCAGCTTTCCACATATAGCTGTAAACAAGCCTATTCATGCGGATTGTGCTTCTTTCTTTGCCTCTGTGGTGAGGAACTATTCAGCAAGAATGGAAACTTTTAGGGCAATACGTCATGCCTAATATTAGGCAATGTTCATTCCAGGATCTGATCACTTAACTGTGACTCATAAGAACTTAAAGTAGAGGAGCCAGCATCTCTCAGATGCCTGCACAGCTATCGTTTTTTGCAACTCTATTCCTAATTATATCCAAAACTAGAAAGTTATAGCTGCCTGAGATTTCTGAAACCCCACACAAGTCCCCTTCTTAGGGTTGCCATATTTCTGGAAGTGAAATTCAGGACACGAAAGTTGTTGACCTCAAGATTCCAGAAGTTTTGTGCCGATTTTATGAAATCCCCTCGGGATGCTATTTCCCCCAGTTAAATCCCGGATATGTCCAGGAAATTCTAGGTGTACGGCAAACCTGTCCCTTCTGGAATATCAAAGGCAGGCTGTTTGTAGCATAGCAGGCATCACTCAGGCGCATGAGCAAGAAGCCATTAGTTCAGCTCTCGGTTCAGCTCAAAGTCCTGCAGTGGCTTTAAACTTGCCTCAGTCCCCTCTGAACATTGGCCATTTGTGGCAAGGAGGGCAAAACAATATTTGGTGCTATTCAGCTATGTTTTACTCAGAGCAGACTCAGTAAAATTAATGGACCTGTGTTGTTAATCCTGTTCATTAATTTCTGTGGGTCTGCTCTGGGTTAAAATCTAGCTGACTACCACCCCTTGTCTAGTAACAGTGAATTCATTCTCTAAGTGGGGATCCTTAGGTAGCAAAAATGGCACCATCTATGGAATCAGCAAGCCAGAGTATGGATGCCAGGTTTTGCAAAGTTTTCACAATAAATCTTGGAGGGTGTGGGCAGCAGTGGGACCCAGGGCCGGATTTAGGTTTGATGAGGCCCTAAGCTACTGAGGGGAATGGGGCCCTTGATATGTCCAGCTGTCCTTTGTCAGCAACAAACTGCCCCTTTTTTGTGTTGAATATATGCTATATGGTAATTTATGGATCTAATAGGTATCTAAAGCCATTTGCACAAACAAAACATGTATTTTATCAAAGTACTTGTTGAACTGAAATACAATTAAGAAGATGTATATTATTAGTAAAGGTAAAGGTAAAGGGACCCCTGACCATTAGGTCCAGTCGTGACCGGCTCTGGGGTTGCGTGCTCATCTCGCATTATTGGCCGAGGGAGCCGGCGTACACCTTCCAGGTCATGTGGCCAGCATGACAAAGCCTCTTCTGGCAAACCAGAGCAGCACATGGAAACACCGTTTACCTTCCCGCTGTAGCAGTTCCTATTTATCTACTTGCATTTTGACGTGCTTTCGAACTGCTAGGGTGGCAGGAGCTGGGACTGAGCAACAGGAGCTCACCCCGTCACAGGGATTCGAACTGCCGACCTTCTGGTCAGCAAGCCCTAGGCTCAGTGATTTAACCACAGCGCCAACTGTTAAGAAGTATATTTGGGGGGGGGGGCAAGAGAGTCGGGCCCTAAGCTATAGCTTGTTTAGCTTATACGTAAATCCGGCACTGGTGGGACCCTAATAATAATAATAATAATAATAGTAACAACAACAACAACAACAATATATGTGTACCCCGCCCATCCCGCTGACTTTTCCCAGCCACTCTGGGTGGCTTCCAACAAAGATTGAAATACATTAAAATATCACACATTAAAAACTTCCCTAAACAGGGCTGCCTTCAGATGCTTTCTAAAGGTAAGGTAGTTGTTTATCTCTTTGACATCTGATGGGAGGACATTCCACAGGGTGGGGGCCACTACTGAGAAGACCCTCTGCCTGTTGCTTCTCGCAGTGAGGGAACCGCCAGAAGGCCCTCGGAGGAAAACCTCAGTGTCCGGGCAGAACGGTGGAGACACTCCTTCAGGTATTCTGGACCGAGGCTATTTAGGGCTTTAAAGGTCAGCACCAACACTTTGAATTGTACTCCGAAACATACTGGGAGCCAATGTAGGTCTTTCAAGACCGGTGTTACATGGTCTTGGTGGCCGCTCCCAGTCACCAGTCTAGCTGCCGCATTCTGGATTAGTTGTAGTTTCTCGGTCACTTTCAAAGGTAGCCCCACATGGAGCGCATTGCAGTAGTCCAAGCGAGAGATAACTAGAGCATGCACCACTCTGGTGAGACAGTCCGCGGGCAGGTAGGGTCTCAGCCTGCGTACCAGATGGAGCTGGAAGGGAACCCCAAAATAAGCCAATGAAAATAATCCTGCTCACCCCAGGGATACAGAATGAATACCATTTGGAGGGGGTTGGAATGGAGTATTTCCAGAAGGGATCACTTGGAACCCTGAATCCAAGCACTCAACACACTTCTGCTTTTCATAAAATGGCTGTGGTTGCATTTTCCTGATGAAACTTTATCAACTCCACAGAATCTCCTTCGAACTGCTGCAAAGTCACGCTGAGGGTCTTACTGGCAGTCAGCATCGCTCTGAACGTGGCCCTGATCGTTGTTCTTATAGGTAGGCTTCTGACGTATTCTAACTCATGGTGGGGCTGCCACCTCTTTTTCCTGGCCCTGCTCCTGTGTCAGAGACATGGGGAACCTCAGGCTGTCGTCATGGACTGGCTGGATGCCCAAGAGTGGTGGGAGGAACCAGCTGGGGAAGAAGACTCAGAGCCAGGGGACTGGTGGTGGGATGATGAGGAGTGGCTGGAGAGAGAAGAGGGAGCAGACTGGGAGGAGGAGGTGTAGGGAGCATAAAGAGGCAACAGGGTTTAGTGAGCAGGAAGCAGCTGCGGCAGAGAGCAGTCCGGAAGCAGAGGCAGAAGCAGAGGTCAGGCAGGCTGCTGAAGGTTTGTTAGAAGAAGAAGAGTTTGGATTTGATATCCCGCTTTATCACTCCCCTTAAGGAGTCTCAAAGCGGCTAACATTCTCCTTTCCCTTCCTCCCCCACAACAAACACCCTGTGAGGTGAGTGAGGCTGAGAGACTTCAGAGAAGTGTGACTCCCAAGGTCATCTGCATGTGGAGGAGCAGGGAAGCAAACCCGGTTCACCAGATTACAAGTCCACCGCTCTTAGGGGTGGTGAGATTTCTTAGGAGATCCCTGTTCCCTGGGAAGGGGGGTTGATTGTTAACCCGCTCAGGTAATTTTATCTCTGTTCAGGGAACAGGGATCTACTAACAACTCTCAAGATGACCGGCAGTGATGGGAGTCTTAAGTGTAATGCATGTTGCTATATCCTCATTATTAAGATCGGGATAATACCTTGCAAAACCAAAAACCCATCAATGGACTCCTCTTCTTCTCCGCACAGTAGTGGAGCATGCTCAGTAGCCTGCCCTCTGAGAACGTTCCAGAAGCAGGCAGGTGGGCTGATCCACGGGAGTTTGGAGGAGGCCTGGGTATTTGTTTTAAGTCTGTTTGCGGCAATTGCATATTTCTCCAGGTCCTTTATCTACCATCAGATATTGTTGCGGAATGCAGCAGATTATGCCTGCAAGAAAATGTGACCTTTATCCTGGGCAGAACTTGCCCTTGGAGTTTGAAATCTCTTGAAATGTTAGATCTTCTTCTCTCTCTTTTTTTGTCCAGCACAGCCCCAGGAGTGCTGAAGATGTTTGTACAATCCTGCTCGATGTATCTTCAATGAGTCATAGATACAGTGTATCAGGGCCGGCCCTACCATGGGGCAGAGGGGGGGGGCAAATCCTGAGGTGCAGAGAGGGGCTAGAAAAGCTGCAGCACCGAAACTAGCTTGTTGCCCTAGCACAACCAGTGCATCAACGAGGCAACGTGAGGTGACCTGCCTCGGGTGGCATGCTCCACAGAGGGCAGGAGATCCCAAGCCAGGCTAAGTAAGCCAAAAAACACATTTGAAAGCCAAAGTTGGGGAGACGCCAGCAACAACACCATGTGGAACGCACCCTTTCTGCCAAGACTGGCAGTGAAAAGGGGGCACACCCACAGAGCAGCCATGTTGCTGCTGATCTCTTCCCACCCAACCATCTGGACGGAGGACGTTGGTGGCAGGCCTTGCCTCGGGTGCAGAAAGGTGTTGGACGGCCCTACAATAAAGAAACATGTGTTTAGTTTATTATGCTATTTGTTGCCATGAGGCTTACTGTTGGTCAATGCTGGTTACATAAGGACACAGGTTCTCTATCCCTGCCCTAACCTGAGCTATTCTGAAAGTTTTCCAGGTAAGAAACGTGGAAGGCGGTTCCTGCTCGCCGAGTTCCCCCAATTCATGCGCCACGCTTCCAGGAAATCCAACAGGTAATCTAAACACCTTTGTCTCTCTTTTTACACAAAGCCTGCCACAACCCTCTTTAATAATTTTACCATACTGTATGTTTGTAAGGTGGCAGTACTACCGTTGTAAGATGTCTTAAGACAAACTGCAACTTGGTGGTGAGTTTTGACCCACCAGTTAAAGACCAGTGTCCAGCTCTCATGCTTATCCCCACACATTGTTGCTACCAAGAGGTCTGGGACCTTTTGCGAGAGTTATAATGTGTGTTTGTTGTGAATATGTGTTTACAACCCTTCCCCTTATGCCCACAAGACGTTCACACACAAGAGGAATATAAACTGGTTTGCTACCGAGCGATAGAATATATGGACGCTGCTTCAGGTAGCAAAGTTACAACTACAGGTAACTCTCAGCTTAGGTGGAGGTTACGTTCTAAGGATGGCAATCGTGTGTACTTGAACCACTCTTTTGGAACTGCCCCTGCTCCAGCAATCTTACCTTCCAGAGCTGGCACACTAAACGGTTCTTACCACTCAAGCAAGGATATCCTCCCAGGGCTTGGTAAACAGGGCATAGAGCTTAAAATCTCTTTCCACGCTGGGGAATTCCTGCACAAAAGAGCTTCTAAGCCAATCAGCCTTCTGTGCATTTAATCTGTGTGATGTCAGCCGGTCAGCCTTAAACTATGCGTAGTTGGAATCGCACGTGTTCAAACCACGTACGGTAGCTTGCAAGTTCCCTGTATAAGCGGGAAGCAACTCACACTGTATCTTGACTCCTCGAGCCAAAGGGTAAAAAGAAGGATCCTTTTCAAAAGCCGAAAGAAAGGGAGAGACTGGTCGGAGAACATATTGACAGGAACGCCTCTGTAAAGTCCAGGGAAGCATGAGACATGTTTAGGACCAGAAAGTGTGTGTCTTGTAGAGG
The DNA here is from genome assembly GCF_965207765.1 of Zootoca vivipara. Lineage (NCBI taxonomy): Eukaryota > Metazoa > Chordata > Lepidosauria > Squamata > Lacertidae > Zootoca > Zootoca vivipara. Next base: position 109,383,685 of record NC_142584.1, on the reverse strand, counting down.
AAAATTTGAAAAATTGTTTGAGGTTTTCAGTGGATGGGTACAAATCCTACGAAGGCGAAGTGACAAGAAAAAAAAATAACCTACTGCAAAATGGCCCAGGGAGGACTGCGTATGCCCGGTTTTGTGTTGGAGGAGGAAATTGAAAACAGGGAGCAAGGAGGAATGGAAGGGTCCATTTTCATGTTGAAGTGTCTTAGGTCAACGGAAACAGGAGGCAAGGGCTGAGGAACCTTGAGCCCTGTTGCGGCCGTTGCGCCTCTGTGTCTCACCTTTAGGATTAATCCCCAGGCCACACTCCACACCCAACCTGCTTGGCGCATTCCTTTTTAACCTGTGGAATGGGTCCTTGAACTGAGATAAGGCCTCCTGCTGGCCTGGCTGGAGGTAGGAGAGAAGTACCAAACCTTCTCTCCTTTCTCCAGCCAGGCCAGCAGGTGAATTTAAAAACAGGTGTGCAGCTGAAATGCTCTGCTTGCTTTTGCCTCTGCACCTGCCTGTCAAATACATAGAATCATAGAGTTGGAAGAGACCACAAGGGCCATCCAGTCCAACCCCCTGCCAAGCAGGAAACATCATCAAAGCATTCTTGACATATGCCTGTCAAGCCTCTGCTTAAAGTGTAGACCTCCAAAGAAGGAGACTCCACCACACTCCTTGGCAGCAAATTCCACTGCCGAACAGCTCTTACTGTCAGGAAGTTCTTCCTAATGTTTAGGTGGAAGCTTCTTTCTTGTAGTTTGAATCCATTGCTCCGTGTCCGCTTCTCCAAGTTTTGGAAGGTGGAATATAGCAGCCAGGGAGGAATCTCCCATCCTACGGTCTGATCCTTCATTTCCTTTCCTTGCAGCTCGTGTGACTCTGGATCCAGACACGGCCCACCGGCGGCTAGTGGTATCCAAGGACGAGAAAAGTGTGCGATGGGGAGAGGTGGAGCAGACTCTTCCCAACAACACCAAGAGATTTAATCAGCGCGTTTGTGTGCTGGGCAGGGAGGTATTCGATTCAGGGAAACACTGCTGGGAGGTTGGCGTGAAGGGCAAGGGGGAATGGGCAGTAGGGGTGGCCAAGGAGTCTGTGAAGAGAGAAGGGCCGACAGACTTTAGCCCCGCTGCAGGCATCTGGGGGATAGGAGAATACGAGGGACTCGGTAACTACATAGCTTTCACCACTCCCCACACAAGGCTCTCCTTTCGCAAGAGGCCACAGTGGATCCGTGTGTTTTTGGACTACACTGCAGGGCAGGTGGATTTTTTCGATCCGGAAACCCAGACCACAATCTACACGTTCAGTTCAGTCAGGTTTAGTGGGGAAAAGGTTCTCCCTTGGTTCCGTGTGTGGGATGGAACTGAGCTTATTGTGCGTCCCTGAGACACTGGACTCCACACAAAAGGGTTCTGCCTCTGGAGCAGCCTAGGCTCTGTGACCCCGGAAGACCCGCCTGATGTCTCTCCATAGCACCTTCCCGTGTTTTTACATTGTTTTCAATTGTCTTTAAATGGTTTGATTTCAGTTGCATTGTCCTGGGGTCCTTTGGAAGGAAAGGTGTATTACAAATGTAATGAACAATAAGGAAGATCCTCTCAAATTATAGAAGCCTAGACTGAGCGGGAGGTTCCTATATACCGGTAGTTAAATCTGTATAATTGCAAGCAAACTGGTTTTCTTTTTACGGAAACCACGGAAGCGAGTAAGGGCGGATCTACATTGATCGATTAAACATTTTTGAATATAATGTTATATACAGTCGTACCTTGGTTCTCAAACATAATCCATTCCAGAAGTCCATTCAACATCCGAAAACGTTCGAAAACTAAGGCGCAGTTTCCAATTGGCTGCAGGAGCTTCCTGCACTCAATCAGAAACCACAGAAGCTCGGTTTCCAAAGAAGGTTTGAAAACCGGAAGACTTACTTCCGGGTTTTTGGCGTTCGGGGGCCAAAACGTATGTGCAGTGCTTTCTTTCTGGGGGTACTCAGGGGTATGCATACCCCTAAACATTTTGTGAATCTAAATTTGGCCTCATTGAGGGGCAGTATTTCAATATGAGTAGGAAAATTAGAATGCCCCTAAACATTTTTTTGGGGAAAAAGCACTGCGTACGTGTACTAAGGCATTCAAGAACCAAGGTACGACTGTAATGTTCAATGCAGTTTTCCATTGCCAGTGGCTTGCTGCTCTGCAGTGCCCCCTGGTGTCACATTTTAATGACGCATTTTAACGTTATAAACCTCGGGTGTAGGTCCGCCATAGGTGCTTTGAGTAATTTGGGAGCATGCGAGCCACGGGAGCAGGGCAACATCCTACTTTGTGCTAATCTGACATCTTGTATACATCTTGTATCTTTAAGCATGGTTTAAAGATTTTGCTTACCAGACGGCTGCAAAGCAGGTTTGGCCTAGCAGATGAACCATTTCGGCCGTCTGGAATCCATACTACTTTGAGAAAAAGTTCCCGTGTGTGTTGAGAGAACAAAATTGAGACAGTTCAAACCTGGATCATGGCAGAGAATAATGCTATTTTCATAAGCCATTTGGCTTTCTGGATTCTAGGTCAATCCCCACAAAGGCAGAAACACTTTGTTGTGTAAATATTTTGTCAGGTAATAAAGCTTTGAGTTTTCTTTTTGGGTCTGGTTATTTGTCTGTATATTCCTTTGCAAAGGAAAACCCCAGATTGTGGTCTGCTTGTTTACCCTGATACCTTTGCATTCCCTTTTGCAAAGAAAACACTTTACGCTGCGTGTCTCAGCATAGACACATACAACAAGGCTGTTATTTGAAGTTTGCTATCCAGTTTGATCCCGGGACTGGGTTGTAGCCCTAACAATCCAATCCAACTCTGAGCTCTTCATAGAATATCAGTATGGGAGTTGTCGTTCAGCAATAGCTGGAGAGCCAAGGGTTCCCTATACCTGCTGTGAGTTGGAAGGGAACCCTAAGGGCCATCTAGTCTAGTGCCCTGCAATAAATGCAGAAGGTTCTACATTACACACACACACACAGAGAGAGAGAGAGAGAGAGAGAGAGAGAGAGAGAGAGAGAGAGAGAGAGAGAGAAAACGCACTTGATTTTAAATTGCTGGTGCAAGTTTGTGGTATCTCGTGCTAACATGATACCATACCCTCCAACTCCCGGATTGAAACATCCGGGATCAGCAGCGGCGCGGCACCGGAAGTCGCTTCTACGTATGTCCAGACATGCGTAGAAGCGACTTCCGGTGCCAGGCTGCCTGTGTCTGCATGTCTGGGCACCAGAAATCGCTTCTGCGCATGTCCAGACATGCACAGACAGCTGGGAGCTTGGACATGGCCGCCGGCAGAAGCTTTATGGGATATTTACGAGATATAATCAATTCAGGATAAGAGTGGGAAACAGTAACAAAATACAGGGGTTTCCCGTGAAAAACGGGATACTTGACAGCTATGCATGATACAACATCCTTTTTGAAGTCAATCTTGCAAACTACTAAACAATAAGGAAGCTGTTTAAAATCAGCTGCAAGCCAATCACAAGTGTCCAAGAAGCCTTGTGGGGTTTTGATAGATGCCCCTGAGATTGCAAAGGAGCTATAAGTACTACCAAGCTTTGAGACGGAACAAGCTAGACAAAGGAGAAATGTCAGCTTGAGTAAGAGGTCAAAAAAGAGGCGCAACAACAAGACCCAAAGCAGAAATTCAAAGCAGAGGTTGGAAGGCCATGTATGATCTAGTTGAGATTCCTACGTTGCAGGGGGTTGGACTAGATGACCCTTGGGGGTACCTTCCAACTCTACAATTCTAATACTTTGAACGTGGCTTAGTTATACACTGGCAACCAATGCAAAGCTTTCCTCACTGATGTAACATGCTGGTGCAGAGCTGTTCTGGCTAAAAAAATTGGAGCCCAGCATTCTGCGCTAGCTACAGTTTCCTCACCAACCTTGAGGGCAGCCCTGGGAGGAGCACATTGAAGCCATGCAAGCTAGAAATTACCAATGTCTGCACCTCTGAGACCAAGCTGTGTCCCTGTCCAGGAATGGCTACAGCTGGTGTATCAACCGAAGCTGCGACAAAGCACTCAGTCACTGAGGACAGCTAGCTCTGCCTCCAGGGACAGCGAAGGACCTAAAGCCACATTCACACTTATTAATAACACTTTTAATACTCACGGGGAACCCCAGGAACTGTCGTTTGTTAAGGGTGCCTGGAATGGTGCCTCTATGGGTGAGCACTTTTTGCAAACTACAGTTCCTCTTGGGGGTTAGCCATGACTGTTAAAGTGATATAAGATGACACAGGTGGAGCTGTGGTCTAAACCACTGAGCCTCTTGGGCTCACTGATCAGAAGGCCAGCAGTTCGAATCCCCATGAAGGGGTGAGCTCCCATTGCTCTGTCCCAGCTCCTGCCAACCTAGCAGTTCAAAAGCACGTCATTGCAAGTAGATAAACAAGTACTGCTGCGGAAGGAAGGTAAACGGCGTTTCCGTGCGCTCTGGCTTCCGTCACGGTGCCTCGTTGCGCCAGAAGCCACATGACCCGGAAAGCTGTCTGTGGACAAACGCCGGCTCCCTCGGCCTGAAAGCGAGATGAGCACTGCAACCCCATAGTCGCCTTTGACTGGACTTAACCACCCAGGGGTCTGTTACCTTTTTATCTTACTTTAAATGTAAGATACGTGGTTCCAAGCCACGTATCTAGATCTAGGGAAGTAATAGTAATAGTACCACTGCATTCTGCTCTGGTCAGACCTCACCTGGAGTACTGTGTCCAGTTCTGGACACCACAGTTCAAGAAGGATACTGACAAGCTGGAACGTGTCCAGAAGAGGGCAACCAAAATGGTCAAAGGCCTGGAAACGATGCCTTATGAGGAACGGCTTAGGGACCTGGGTATGTTTAGCCTGGAGAAGAGAAGGTTAAGGGGTGATACGATAGCCATGTTCAAATATATGAAAGGATGTCATATGGAGGAGGGAGAAAGATTGTTTTCTGCTGCTCCAGAGAAGCGGACACGGAGCAATGGATTCAAACTTCAAGAAAGAAGATTGCACCTAAACATTAGGAAGAACTTCCTGACAGTAAGAGCTGTTCGGCAGTGGAATTTGCTACCAAGGAGTGTGGTGGAGTCTCCTTCTTTGGAGGTCTTTAAGCAGAGGCTTGACAGGCATATGTCAAGAATGCTTTGATGGTGTTTCCTGCTTAGCAGGGGGTTGGACTGGATGGCCCTTGTGGTCTCTTCCAACTCTGTGATTCTATGATTCTATCTGTTCCTTCGTGGAAAGTGCAACCCCATCAATAACAGGTGAGCTGTCAGCTTCCCAAACCTGCAAACCGCTAACCCACAGGATTTCCTTCTTCGCAGGATTCAGCTTCAGTTTATGGTGTGCTGCCGCCGCACGCAACCATTGCACAAGCGAGTGTGTCACAAGCCGGCAGAGGGGAAAGGTGCATTGCTTCACATGTTTCGTGTGGTGAACTCCCAGTGACTTCGACGGCAATTGGAGAAGTCTCATATTCATGAGACTGAGGAGGACTATTTTTACGTGCTATTTTTGCAGCTCGAGTGGTCTAAAAACTGCTAAATTCTCCTTCCAAAGACAGACAGCCTAGCTTTCAGGAATCACTTTGCTTGCTGATCCTCCTCCCCTTGGGGCTTTAAGAGAGATATTAGAAGATGGAAGATGAAGAAGGATACATGGCAGTAGATGAAAGAAGCAGAAAAATCTACACGCTACCTGTTCCCCCAAAGGCACAAGGTATGGAGTGAATCGTGGACACTGCAGGTTTCAGCCGGCTGGCATGCAATAATTCCAGTCAAGGGTGTTTCATTTCTTAGTGAAGTTGCTGGCTGTTACTGTTTATGAGGAGGGGGAGTGAGGTGTAGTGGTCAGAGTGTCAGACTAAGGCTCAGGACGCAGGGGTTCAAATCCCTGCTCAGCAACAAAAATCACTTTGGGGCATTTAATCTGTCTCAGCCTAATCTACCCAGTGACACAATTGGGGGCGGAAGTCCAGAGCCACACTCAGCAGAATGAGAAGCAGGGACACCCCCCCCCCCAAAAAAAACAGCAGGGCAGGTTCACCACACTCTGAAGTCAATTAAGGAAGTGAAGTTTGAGGCCATCAAGCCAGGATTACCTAGGGGTGTTGTGAATCTAAAAACCATGTATGCCGCCCTGACCACTTCAAAGGAATGGCGGATAAGAATAAATAATAATAGGTAACTCAACTGTGCCCCTGAAGGACCAGGTGTGCAGCCTGGGAGTCATTTTGGACTCACAGCTGTCCATGGAGGTGCAGGTCAATTCTGTGTCCAGGGCAGCTGTTTATCAGATCCATCTGGTACGCAGGATGAGACCCTACCTGCCCGCAGACTGTCTCGCCAGAGTGGTACATGCTCTGGTTAACTCCCGCTTGGACTACTGCAATGCGCTCTATGTGGGGCTGCCTTTGAAGGCGACCCGGAAACTACAACTAATCCAGAATGCTGACAGGAGACGGGCAGGTGTGGAGGACTCCCTGGTCCTGAATGGGGAGGTCAAAGAGAATAACAATTACCAGACCTTTAGAAGGCATCTCAAGGCAGCCCGGTTTAGGGAAGCTTTTAATGTTTGATGGATTTCTGTATTTTAATATTTTGTTGGAAGCCGCCCAGAGTGGTTGGGGGAACTCGGCCAGATGGATGAATGATAAATTATTATTATTATTATTGAGTGTTGTATTTTAATATTTGGTTGGAAGCAGCTAGGGAAACCCAGCCAGATGGGCGGGGTATAAATAATAAATTTATTATTAATATTATTATTATTGGCTCGCTCCTGACATGCATGTGTTTTCCTGATGGAATTTATCAACTCCACAGAATCTCCTTCAAAATGCTGCAACATCATGCTGAGGGTCTTACTGGCAGTGAGCATCGCACTGAACGTGGCCCTGATCGTTGTTCTTATAGGTAAGCTTCTAGCGCAATCTAACTCATGGTGGGGCTGCTATGTCTTTTCTTGGCCCTGCTCCTGTGCCAGGCTTGGGAAACCTCAGGTCTGGGGCCAAATGTTTCTCTTCAGGTTTCTCTTCCTGGCCCATGGGACTCTCCGCGGGCCAGATTCCTCACTGGCCCTACTTGGCACCTTGTGCGAGTGTTTTCGTTTGGCTGGAATATATCCTCCAACTCAAATAATACCTCTACTTGCCTGGATGGAGAGTATGTGTAGAAACTAGCCTACCATGCAAAGGCAACAATTTACATCAATTAACTGCCTACTTTTGCCTCTGGCTCTGCCACATCTGGGAAGGTCGCCCCAAAGCTAATGCGACCCTCAGGCTGGAAAAGGTTCCGCTTCCCATCCTATTTCTTAACAGTGGCCTGCCACTTGGAAATATAGTCCTAGCTATTTAAAAATACCTCAGAAAATATCGTTTTAAGAGATTATGTGAGTGAGCCCATCAGTGTGTGTGTGTGTGGGGGGGATCACTTTGCCCTTAAGAATTCTGGGAAACAGCCTCTTCTTTCTTGTTGCCAAAGCTTCTTGGCCACTTTTTTTTTTAAAAAAAGAAAGGCCCCATATGCACTATATTTTTAAAGCAGTATGGTACCATGTTTTCTTCTGTGGGTGGTCTAGGGCAACCATGGATTGTCCAGATTAGACCACACCTGTCTGCTATTGCAGAACAGGGGTTCCCTAAGGACATCTGGTGGGCCACAGATTCTCCATCCCCGCCCTAACCTGAGCTATGCTGAAAGTTTTCCAGATAAAAAACATGGAAGGCGGTTCCTGCCTCCGGACTTTGCCCAATTCGTGTGACTCGCTCCCAGGAAGTCCAGCAGGTAATTTCATCTCCTTTGCCTCTCTTGGAATACAAAGCCTGTCCTGAACTTCCAATTCTTAATATTTCACTGTATTGTTAGCAGGGTGGTCATTCTGTTTGGGTCAAACTCTGCCAGCTTCTGCCTCTTCAACTGCCCACCTGAGGTAAGAAGCTTCTGGAAGGTTCCTCACGTGAGAACGGGACCCCCCGAGGCTGAAAATAATGTTCCTCACCCCTGAAGGTGAAGCTTCGCCTTTCACCATTGCACCTTGATAGGAAGAGCAAACACAGGATGAATATAAATCTCCCTTGATTGACAATCAAATATATTTCCCCAAGGTTCAGAAAGTGGGATCTACCAGCTAGTACAGAGCCAACAAATCATCTCCCAGGGCAGGAATCTACCATCCTACGATTTGATCTTTTCCTTTCCTTTCCTTGCAGCCCGTGTGACTCTGGATCCAGACACGGCCCACCGGCGGCTGGTGGTGTCCAAGGACGAGAAAAGTGTGCGGTGGGGAGAGGTGGAGCAGACCTTTCCCAAGAGCGCCAAGAGATTTAACCAGCGCGCTTTTGTGCTGGGCAGGGAGGGATTCGCTTCAGGGAAACACTGCTGGGAGGTTGGCGTGAAGGGCAAGGGGGAATGGGCAGTAGGGGTGGCCAAGGAGTCTGTGAAGAGAGAAGGGCCGACAGGCTTCAGCCCCGCTGCAGGCATCTGGGGGATAGGAGAATACGAGGGACTCGGTAACTACATAGCTTTCACCTCCCCACAACACACACGGCTCTCCCTTGGCAGGAGGCCACAGAAGATTCGTGTGTTTTTGGACTACACTGCAGGGCAGGTGGATTTTTTCGATCCGGAAACCCAGACCACAATCTACACGTTCAGTTCAGTCAAGTTTAGTGGGGGAAAGGTTCTCCCTTGGTTCCGTGTGTGGGATGGAACTGAGCTTATTGTGCGTCCCTGAGACACTGGACTCCACACAAAAGGGTTCTGGAGCATCCTAGACTCTGTGATGCCGGAACACCCGCCTGATCTCTCTCGATGGCACCTTTCCTGTGTTTTCACTCAGCTTTTACTTGTTTTTAAACAAGATCTATATTATTTTTCACTGTATGGCTTTAACATCTTGGGTATTTGCAACCCAGGGCTCCTTAGCAAGGAAGGGTGGGTTACAAATGTTAATAAATAAATAAAAATTAAGTAAACATCTCCAAACATGAGAGGGCTAGACTGTGGGAGGGGTTCTAAGATAATTAACTTTCTACAATTACAAGCAAGCTTTTGCTTTTTGACAAAAGCCACAGAAGCCAATAGGTGCTTTGTGTAATTTGAGAGAGCGAGACGTTTGAACAGGACACCATTGTTTTCTGTGCTAATCTGACAATTAAAATACATCTTGGGTTTTTCAAGCATGCTTTTACCCTGTTTCTCCAAAAATAAAACGTAGCCATAAAATAAGACGTAGCAGGATTTTTAAGCATTCGAGGAATATAAGCCATACCCCGAAAATAAGACATAGAGATAGGCGCAGCAGCAATGCCAACCATGGCACTAGGAGGAGGAAGAAAAAAATTAAGACATCCCCTGAAAATAAGCCATAGTGTTTTTTTTTTGAGGAAAAATAAATATAAGATGGTGTCTTATTTTCGGAGAAACACGGTAGTAACTTGCCAACCCTAATAAACAGAAACACTAGGGCCAGCTTGGTAACCTGGTAAATTAATGTTTATTGGAGCCATTTACCCTTTATGATACAGTCACAAATGCTGTTAAAACCATGTATCAAACCTCTTTAGTCTATCCTTTTAAAAGCTGAGAAACGTTGTGTTTTTAACCTAGTTAGACCAGGCATTCCCAACCTTCAGCCCTCCAGATGTTTTGGACTACAATTCCCATCATCCATGACCACTGGGTCCTGTTAGCTAGGGATCATGGGAGTTGTAGGCCCAAACATCTGGAGGGCCAACGGTTGGGGGTACCTGAGTTAGACCTTCACCTTTGCAGAGTAATTCCAGGCTTGAAACCAAACCAAAATGGCCAGAACATTTACATTCCTGTAAATTCTGGACGGATTTTGCTTGCAGAGGGATAAGAAGCAGGTTTGGCTTAGGAGATGAGCAATCTAAACTCTTTGCTACTTTAAGAAAAGTTCCCATGCATGTGGTGAGAAGAACAATATTGAGACATTTCGAACCTGGGCCCTGGCAGAGAAGACTACCATTTTTTTAACAAGCCAATTTACTTTCAGGATTCTATGGGGAATAAATTTTATTTGCCAGGACTTGTGACTATAAAATAAAAACAGTTCCCTCTCATTTCCAATTCGGAGAAGGCAATCTGGGCAGAGAAGCTAACTGTGAAGAAAACCAACTGGAACTGAGAAGACAGTTTCGAGAAGTGCAACAGAAAGAAACAAATTGGGGAAAAGGACTGCAACTTAAAGGAGAGATCACAATCCAGAGAAGTATTAAAACAGCAAAAATCCCTAGAAGCTACCTACCCACGCTTGCAGGCCTCACTTTCTTCCAATTTTTGCTTTTGTGGGATCTCTAAGCCAGGTCTTTGGGATATGTGAATGCGAATTGGGGAGTACCTTCCCAGAGTCAACTTCCACAAAGCAGAGGACACCTCGTTGTGTAAATATTTTGTCATGTAATAAAGCTTCTAGCCTTCAGTTTTGGTTTGTATTTGCATTTCCTTGCAGAGATTAATAAATAATAATACAGTGGTACCTCGGGTTAAGAAGAAAATTATTATAAATTAGTTTGGAGATGGTATTTAACACGTCAGATTAAATCAAATAAACAAGGAATATTCGGTGTAATGTTGGAGGGGGTGTCAGGAAACAGGGAATTAAGTTCACATGTGGTAAATATGTTCAATTTTGGGGGGCAAAGGGTGTTTAAGGAGATAACAGAAATCACTGGGTTAAAGTTGACCAAAAGTCCAGAGGTAGCATCATTATCAATCTGCAATGGGGTGGAAGGTTCGCAGGCTATGAAGGATTTGCTCACAAATTTATTGACAGCTGCACAAATTATTATAGCCAGGAAGTGGAAGGGGCAAGCAGAATATAGAATGGAAGAGGTTTGGGATATAACTATTAATGATAAATTAACATGTGCCATTAAGGTAAGGTGGGGAATATGCAGGAGAAATGATTTTGAGGAGATATGGAAGGTATTTGTAGAATTTCTACTGTTAAAACGGAAAGGGGTCAAACCATCGCAAGAGGTGTTGAAATTTTGGGAGGTTGGAAAGTTACAATGGAATGGTCTCGGTGGGGGGGGGCACATTTTTATTCTTATCCAGGGGTCAGCAACCGTTTTCAGCCATGGGCTGGTCCACCGTCCCTCAGACCTTGTGGGGGACCAGACTATATTTTGAAAAAATATATGACCGAATTCTATGCCCCACAAATAACCCAGAGATGCATTTTAAATAAAAGCACACATTCTACTCATGTAAAAACATGCTGATTTCCGGACAGTCCGTGGGCCGGATTGAGGCGACGACTGGGCCGCATCCAGCCACGGGCCTTAGGTTGCCTACCCCTGTTCTTATCTATGATTGTTACTTTGTCAGAATAAAATAAAAAATTAAACAAGAATGTAAAAAAAAAAAAAGGAAGAAGAAAAGGGCCGCGTTTTGGACTCACCTTACTGCCCTGTCAAGATTTTCCTCTTCCTATTTTGAGCTTGGCAGTCGACTGCAAAAGGGGGAAATTGCTCAAGGGGCTGCTATAGCCATTTCACACATGGCACGCAACACAGAACACAGCAACGAACACAGCAAGGAGGGGTGGCTCACCTGCGGCCTCGCAGAGGTTGCTCGAGTCTAACGGCCACCTGCCTCAGCCACAAGGGTCAAGGGCCGGCAAACATGGGAGCTGTTGTGCCACAGGTTACCCCTGCTTGCTCAACATTAGGCAAACAGGAATTGGGGAGGGAGGAGAGAAGGGGCCTTTTCTGAAGTGGCTCCCCGTTTGAGGAATGCCCTCCCCAGGGAACTTCGCCTGGCGCCTTCATTATACACCTTTAGGCGCCAGGCAAAAATGTTCCTCTTCAACCAGGCCTTGGGCTGATTTCATATCCAATGCCCTTTCAAAATGTGCTTGGGGTGGGGAGGGTTACTGGGTTGCTTTTGTTTCCATTGTGTATTTTGTGTTTTTATATTGTGATTTTCTCCTGTGAACCACCCTGAGACCTGCGGGTGCAACTTTAATAAATAACAAAATAATAATAATAATAATAATAATAATAATAATAATAATAATAATAAACGGGTAACATTTCTTTTCAGAGCTGCACGCTGATAGTGTTTCACATGAGCTCGGTAACCCTGACAAACACCCTGCAACTTAGGTCATTATTAGGATCCTCGCACTGCGCATGCGGAGTAGGGTGGGTCATAAAAAACTTTTTTGGGAAAATGTTTCCTCCCTTGATTTTATATCAGGTGTATGGTATAAACATAGTCAAATTTCAAATTTGGGACAAATCGGTTAATATTTAGACCCTGCTCCTACAGATTGAAATTTTGCCTCACTACGAGTGATGAAAACATAGGAATTTGACTCATTTATTCTCAGTATGTTAAATTGTGAACTAATAAACATAAATTTTAGGTTTTATGTAGAGCAATAATAGTTGCATACTATTATTTTCTGCAATATTTATATATTTAAGATAAAACATGTTGATAATTTACATGAAAAACCAATGATTTTGAACAAATTATATGGAACAATTAAGCAAACAGTGTACTAAACAAGTACCGGTAAACATAAACATTAAACAATAAAATACCACTCATATTATGTGTTGTGTCAAAACATCACATTATACTTAATTACTTAGGTATAAATTGTACTAAATGCTTACATTTTGTGTAATTAATAAAATTATGCCTTATGCAATATTATACATTGTACATTTACACCATATTATATCATGCTAAAAATATGCTTTTATGCCTTACACTAAACGTCTATTTTGGTGCAAAGTCCTTATTTGTCTCTTGTTTTGGGAATTTAGAGCGATTGTTCATTGTTGTTTTGATGGTAGCATCACGTGTTTTCTCTCCAATAACTATCCTAGATGCTCTAGTAACCTCCTTCACTGCACGTTCAACCATTTGCAAATGGCACTTGAATTTTGGAATTGTTAATGGAGTGGTCACAATATTTAACAGTTCATTGTTTGTCATGTTCCTGATTATTGGGGGCTCGTATATGTCTCTGTTTCCGACCATTTTATCATTTGTTTCATACAGCCGGCAGATACGACAGGCACTAGTGAGCCACCTGCTATGGCTGCATGGGCCAATTCTGAGCAGCTGTAAGTCACTGCTGAATTCTCCAGAGATGAGTACAGATGTAAATTGCCACAAATACTTTTTGTCAGTAGATAGATTTTTTCCAAACTACTTATGCCATTTCTGGGATTGAATCTGATCGTGCAAAGCATTTATATTCAACAACTGGCAAATCGGTGACACTGGGCAGTAATTTCCCAATATGCCCTGAAAAGGTGTTAGCCCCAGATGTGGGTCCATCTAGTTCAATGATGAGATGTTGTAGAGGCAGTTCATTAGCAGGAAGGAGGCAAATATTCCATTGCAATGGCCGGCCAATGTCTATTTCAATAAGATGGTTAATTCCTCCCGGGGCACCTATGTTTGTGTTTGTCCCATCAAAGCAACTGCTGCAAGTAGACTCACACTAGGTCTTTTTCTCTGAGAAATGAGATAAGAGAATTTGCAATAGATTTCACCTTGCTATCAACCGGTGTAACATGACCACCAATGTAATTTCCATCAGGCAATGAAACAATTGAAATATGCTCCTCTGTTAAATTTTATTAATTACACAAAATGTAAGCATTTAGTACAATTTATACCTAAGTAATTAAGTATAATGCGATGTTTTGACGCAACACATAATATGAGTGGTGTTTTATTGTTTATTGTTTATGTTTACTTGTTTAGTACACCGTTTGCTTAATTGTTCCATATTATTTGTTCAAAACCATTGGTTTTTCATGTAAATTATCAACATGTTTTATCTTAAATAAATAAATATTGCAGAAAATAATAGTATGCAACTATTATTGCTCTACATAAAACCTAAAATTTATGTTTATTAGTTCACAATTTAACATACTGAGAATAAATGAGTCAAATTCCTATGTTTTCATCACTCGTAGTGAGGCAAAATTTCAATCTGTAGGAGCAGGGTCTAAATATTAACCGATTTGTCCCAAATTTGAAATTTGACTATGTTTATACCATACGCCTGATATAAGATCAAGGGAGGAAACCTTTTCCAAAAAAAGTTTTTTATGACCCACCCTAATGCGGAGGGAACTGCAGTTTACCTCTGACATAGCTAAGACACGCAGCATCTTTAAGAAACTACAGTTCCCAAGGTTCTTTGGGGGAAGCAGAGTGAGGGATTCAATGTAGCGCCAAGGAGACTGTCCTGCCAGTGCAATCTTTTCAGCCAGCTGCTAGACAAAACGAACGCCCCTCTCCTCCCTTCCCTAACACCTCCAGAGCACAGTTTCAGGACATGTGGGGCAGCCTCGATGCACAGGCTTCTCCTAGTGGGACTAGTTAGCTGAATCCTGCCCCACATGCTTTGAAGGAACGGTGTGGGTGTGACCTCAAGTCTCTTAAACCACTACACGGGGTTAAGCGTGCCCTCGGCAAAGCACTGTTCAAGCAGCTCTCACTTCCCAAAAAGGGAAGGCTTTTTTTGTGAGGGGAGCTGGCTGCCTCGCCCACCCTCAAAATTCAAAATGGGTGCCTTGTGGAGCAAAACAGCTGGTGAGCCTTCCTCTAAATAGACAGTCATTCAATGTTGTTGTTTAGTTGTGTCCAACTCTTCGTGACCCCATGGACCAGAGCACGCCAGGCACTCCTGTCTTCCACTGCCTCCCGCAGTTTGCTCAGACTCAGGTTGGTGGCTTTGAGAACACTGTCCAACCATCTCGTTCTCTGCCGTCCCCTTCTCCTAGTGCCCTCCATCTTTCCCAACATCAGGGTCTTTTCCAGGGAGTCTTCTCTTCTCATGAGGTGGCCAAAGTATTGGAGCCTCAGCTTCACGATCTGTCCTTCCAGTGAGCACTCAGGGCTGATTTCATTCAGAATGGATAGGTTTGATCTTCTTGCACTCCATGGGACTCTCAAGAGTCTCCTCCAGAACCATAATTCAAAAGCATCCATTCTTCGGCAATCAGCCTTCTTTATGGTCCAGCTCTCACTTATGGTCCTTCATGGATCACTGCCTTGTCGTGGCGAAGGGGTTTGAATAACTCAGAGAAGCTATGAGCTATGCCGTGCAGGGCTACCCAAGATGGACAGGTCATAGTGGAGCAGGAACTGGCAAGCCACTCCAGTATCCCTGCCAAGAAAACTCCATGGACAAAGACAACAGGCATATAAAAGTCATTCATTACACACACACACACACAAAGGCAGGGTGGAGGGGTCTCTCCTTTTCTGCCACACAGCTTCTGCCCAAAGACATCATTTCCCTGCCGCCATCTTGCCTCATCCAACATGGGTCCTCCGATGCCGATCGAAGTTTCCTTTGTGAGTGAACTGCTTCCCGCACTCTGCGCAGGAGTAAGGTTTCTCTCCCGTGTGAATCCGGTGGTGTTGATAGAGGGCTGCGTTGCTACCAAACATCTTCCCGCACTCAAAGCACTTGTGGGGCCTCTCCCCAGTGTGGCTGTTTTGGTGCGTCCCCAATTCCCCTTTCTTCTTGAACCTCTTCCCGCAGATGTAGCACTCAAAGGGCCTCTCGGTCGTGTGGCGTTTCTGGTGGCTCCTCAGGTTGGATTTCTTGCTAAAAACCTTCCCGCATTCCGGGCAGACGAACTTTTCCCTCAGCTCATCTGTTGAAACAAAGAGCAGAATGTGTAGATATCTATATATGTATATATCTCCAATCATATATAATAAGTATACACAAACACACTGACACTTGTGTCTCTCTGTGTTTTTGCAAGGCAAATCATGCTGCAGTTTACATGGCTGCCGACAGGATCTCTCTATTATAATATCCCATTTTTAATATATATCACGTCCATTCAGTTTCTCTCGTGCCTGTGTAGTTCAGCCTCCTCTCCTTTAGGGAACAGGCACATATCTGAAGTCCAGAGCGGGCAAGAATCCTAAGAGAGAAGGGTGGGCCATTTTAGGATGTGAACCTCAGCGAGAAGCCTTAGAAATAGGCTTTTGGGTGTGAGGAATTAAAACCTATTGGAAGAATGGAAGCCTTTTTCAGACAATGATAATATGATGACTTTGCGAGCAGGATTTATTATAATAAATAAGAATGAGAGATTATTGTATTATGGTTAGGATATAAAATAGGGGTGCCATACGTCCAGGATTTCCAAGACGAAAGTGATGATTGGGGGGAAAAGATCAACAATTTTGGGGTCTTCCTAAATAAACAACCTTCAGCGTGTCCTGGTTTTTACTTTTTGAAATACAGGTGAAACTCGGAAAATTAGAATATTGGTGAAAAGTGCATTTATTTCAGTAACGCAACTTAAAAGGTGAAAGCAATATATGAGATAGATGCATGACATGCAAAGCAAGATAGGCCAAGCTTTTATTTGTTGTAATTGTAATTATTTGTCGTTAGGTGGGTCAATTATAAATGGAATGTAATTAATGAAATGTAATAGCGATGTTTCTTTTTGTATTACTGTAACTATTTGTTTTATTACTGTGGAATTTCCAAAAGAAAACATTTGTAAAAATTAAAAGAAAAATAAAAAATAAAAAAGTTGCATTACTGAAATTAATGAACTTTTCAACAATATTCTAATTTTCCAAGTTTCACCTGTATGGCAAACCATATTTAAAAACAGGGTGAAGCAATGAGACAGAGTTTTTAAAAACCCTTTGAAAATGGGACAGGAAGCCACTAAAATAAAACAAACATTTATTATGTATTGGATTTTTAAATGTGAAATTTGTGTGAATTCAAGGATTTTTTTTAAAGTTTTTTTTTAAAAAAAATTAAAACCTATTATTTTGGTGATTGGACAATGGAATGTCTATGCGCACTTTTTTAATAACAAGAATGCAAAGCTGAAAAATGAACAAACTGCAGCTAAAATATTATTTTTGTTTTTCACGTGGTCTAGTCCTTCCCCTGCCCACCCCCACCCCCCTAATATTTTTAAGAGGCTCTCTTCTCCAGTCTTCAGAGAGTAGCTGGAAATGGGGAGGCAGAAAAAAGGCCCTCCTTTCCTTCCAACACTGCAGTTTTAATCTGAAAGCGAGGGACACAGCCCTGCGCCCAGAGCTCAGAAACTGCTCACGCTAATGAAATTCCCTGTCGCAAAATGTGCCTGGAACCATGGGAGTTTTGAATGCTGCCCTTGTGGCCACTCCCAACTCTAAGATCTGGCTGGCTGCTGTGAGAACAAGATGCTGTCCTTGCGACCCGGAGAAAACCCCCCCTGGCGCTGCCCCGCTCACCTGGGTGCTGATTCCGGTGTCGGACCATGCCTCCCCTCTCGCAGAAGGCCTTGCCACACACGGGGCACTCGTAGGGCTTCTCCCTCGCGTGCTTCAGGTAGCGCCCCTTCCTGCTGAACTGCTTCCCGCAGTCGGCGCACTGGAAGGGCTTGGCTTCCTTGTGGAGGATTTCGTGCCTGGCGAGGTTGGACCGGATGTTGAAGCGCTTCCCGCACTCGAGGCAGGGGAAGGGCCTGTCCTGCTGGTGGGTCCTCCGGTGCCTCACCAGGCTCCCGTTGTCGTAGAAGCTCTTCTCGCACTCAGGGCACTGGAAGGGCCTCTCTCCCGCGTGGACCCTCTGGTGCCTCTCGAGGCCTCCTTTGCTGAGAAAGCTCATCTCGCACTCCAGGCACAGGTAACGCTTCCTCAGGTCACCTGCGAAGGGAACAAACAGGCAAGGAGTGAACCCTCCGGAAATGATGGTGCAAGGACTACAGTGGTACCTTGGTTTGCGACCGCAATCCGTTCCGCAGAGGCGGTTGCTCACCGAAGCAGTCGCTCCCCGAACGTGCGCTTCTGCGCATGCGCGAGCTGCGCAGATTGTGTCTGCGCATCCGACACCTCGGAACCCGGATGTAAACACTTCTGGGTCCGTGGCGGTAGCTCGCCGAAGCGGTCGCTAACAGAGGTAGGCATAAACCGAGGTTTGACTGTAATGCCCTTCTCTCCCTCCCCACTTGATGCTTGGCAGGGACAAAGTTAAAACAGACAGTCCAGAGATTATTTTGAGGTCTGGGGATTTGAGATCACTGAGCCTCATAACAAAGAGAATTGAAAGATGTCAGGTATGTCTGTGTGTTTGCGGCAGAAATGGAATGCTGGGTCTACAGAGGAGTTTGTGTCTAGAGTGGTGCATGCTCTGGTTATCTCCCGCTTGGACCACTGCTATACGCTCTATGTGGGGCTACCTTTGAAGGTGACCCAGAAACTACAAATAATCCAGAACGTGGCAGCGAGACTGGTGACTGGGAGTGGCTGCCGAGACCACATAACACCGGTCTTGAAAGACCTACATTGGCTCCCAGTATGTTTCCGAGGACAATTCAAAGTCTTGGTGCTGAACTTTAAAGCCCTAAACGGCCTCGGTGCAGTATACATGAAGGAGCGTCTCCACCCCCATCGTTCAGCCCAGACACTGAGGTCCAGCTCCAAGGGCCTTCTTGGTAGTGGCACCCGCCCTGTGGAATGTCAAGGAAATAAACAACTATCTTACTTTTAAAAGACATCTGAAGACAGCCCTGTTTAGGAAAGTTTGACATACGGATTATTGATTTATAACAGGCATCCCCAAACTGCGGCCCTCCAGATGTTTTGGCCTACAACTCCCATGATCCCTAGCTAACAGGACCAGTGGTCGGGGAAGATGGGAATTGTAGTCCAAAACATCTGGAGGGCCGAAGTTTGGGGATGCCTGATTTATAACTATTCTAAGGTGCTACTGGAAGGATTTTTTTATTTTTTCCCTGACTACGTCAGACCAACCCGGCTACCTACCTGTAAAGATTGATTTATTATAATGTGGGCTGACAAAGCGAAGAGCAACTCTTCTTGATATTTGGGAATGTGCTATAGTTAAACAAAAGTCTAGCAGGAGTTGGTAAAGAGCAGCCAATCAAAAATGAAGAAGAGGAAAATAGGGGGTGGGGATTCCAAAATAAGTACTGCGTTTATCTTCTTTTCAGAACAGGGGAATAAGACTGATTTGTTCAGGCCGTTTTGCTTTTATGCTTTTATTTGTTCAGGCCGTTTTGCTTTTATGGTAGATTTTTATTGCCTGCTGCTGTTCGTTTCTATCTTGTTTTTTTAAAAAAACAAACAAACAAACCGGTGCTTTAGTTGTTGCAGAGCAGTGCGCGAATAAATAAGCGACACCCCAAAGCGCGGTGACCACAATCCCCTCACCAAGGTGGGTTTTCTGATGCTGAATAAGCGCGTCTCTCTCCGTGAACTTTTTCCTGCATTCGTGGCACTCGTGGGGCTTTTTGCCAGTGTGGATTCTCCTGTGTTTGACGAGGCCTCCTTTGTCGCGAAACCCCTTCCCACACTCGAGGCATTTGTAAGGTCTCTCCCCCGTGTGGGATCTCTGGTGCCTCACGAGGCTCGCTAGCACCGTAAAACTGTTCCCACAATCGGGGCAAAAGTGCCTTTTTTTCTTGTCACCTGCTGGGAGGGAGACAGAGAGAGCACTCATGTAAACAAAGGAATAAACCAGAGGCATTTTAGGAGCTGAAAACATGAGGGAGTGCTAACAGAACACAAACCTAAATAAACCATTTAGAAGGAGCCGAGAGGAAATTAAAATGTGTGTGGGGGGGGACACACGAGGCAGGGCCTTTCCAGGAATGGGAGGGGAGATTATGCTTAAATGCTCTTCAATTCAAAACAAATCTAACATCCTTCCTCTCTCACCAGAGCTGTCGTCCAAGGCCTTCCTTTCCTCCAGGGCCTGCGGATCTGGCACCCAAGGTTCCTCCTCTTCTTCTAAGCTGGAGATCAGGGAGGGTTTGAGGACAGGAGACCCTATTTGGAGAGAAAAGGCAAAGAGGATCAAGGAGGAATCGGACAATCATTTATTCTCCTCCCATACTGAGCTACAACTACCAGGTCTATCGCAGCCTGAAAGGGATGGGGGAAGGATATGCATAAATCACATACACACACAACGTGGCAAAATTGACAGCATTTTCATAGGCTTTAAAAAGTTTAGAATCACAGAATCTTACAGCTGGAAGGGACTCAAGGGTCATCTAGTCCAACCCCCTGCAATGCAGGAACTTCAGCTAAAGCATCCAGGACAGATCCCTATCCACACTCTGCTTAAAAGCCTCCAAGGAAGGAGATTCCACTGCCTCTCGTGGAAGGCAGTTCTTTTTTTTTTTTATTAAAACATAATTTTTATTGATTTTTACAAATTACAAAAGATGGTACATACATAAACACCTTTTCCACCTTCTTCCCACCCCCCTCCATGGGTCCTCCCCTGCCACAGAAGTATCCCACGCAGGTGATCAGTCAGAAGTGGTCCATTTTATGATTGGGTTTCTGTCCTCCTCCCCCTCCCCTGCCCCCCAAGCCCCCCCCTGCCACCAGGGAGCTCCAGTGAACCAGGGCAGTACGCAGGAGTTCATCCATCCAACCATCTATTGTCATACCAAAAAAAAAGAAAATACAAAAAGAGAAAAAGAGAAAAAAGAGAAGAAGAAAAAAAAAAGACAAAAAGGAAAAAAGACAAAAAAAAATTCATCATAATTGTTAAATTCATAATTGTTAAACCATATTTTGTGGGCTTCCCCACCCTCCCACCCTTCCCCGGTTTTCCTCCCTTATTTATCATCTTCAACAGTTTCATAGTTCATATTTTATAACATACACCTTTATATCTTGTACCACTTTTAAACTAACTATTATCATTTTCGCCTATTGTCCAATCACTGAGAAATCAAACTCCCATTTTTTCTTCCCGTGCCTAATTTTTACCCCTCTATAGGCCTCCATATTTTCACCTTTTTCCAGAATCAATTCACTTTTTAAACCTATAACTATTCCCAAACTAACCTTACACCCCCCAAGTACCGGCTCCACCCCACCAATCCAGCAAGTTCCATAGTCAGCAGTCCAGTTATAGTCCTATTAACCCATCCTTACAATCACCACTTCACTTTCCCTTCACCCCACCCCCTGTTTGCAGTCTTTTGCCATCCAGGCCTCCATATCAGACCCCTGAGCTTCTTCTCTTCTCTGCTTAATTTTTCCTTCTTCCCTGTGGTCATTCTGGAGTTCCAGTAAGTCCAGTCGTGCCCCCCTCGAAGGGGAGGCACTCCATCCAACTTTTTGTAGAGTAAAATCATCATTTTTTTCGTGATGGGCTTCATTTTGTGTTAAATCATCACAGTCCTCATCATTGTCATTCTCACATTCATCTTCTTCAGTTTCAAAAGCTTCATTTTCTAGGAAATCATATTCTGTCATCACAGTCTGGAATTGTTGCTGTAACACTTGCCGTTGTGTCTCCTCTTGACATAGTTCTATTCTTGCTTCCCACATTAAGGTCAAAACAGTCCGCTGAAACTCAGGCGGGTACCTTTTTGTTGACATAGTTCAGTCCTGTCAAGGTCAAAACTTGTCACATGGGGTGGAATATGATCGCAGTCTATTTTCTCGACTCCATTTTAACAAGCTGGCTGCATTCTTAAAAATAAAGTTCGAACTCACATTTCAAAAGCATATAAACCAAAAAAGAATTTCCAAAAAGTCCAAAGATAAAGATAGAAATAAAATTTAACTATAAATCCTGGTCAGCTCACTGGGTTTTCTGGGCTGCCGGCTCCCGAGAAAAAGAAAGGTCTTTCTTAGTCTTAACTTCATTCTGCAGGGCAATCACAACCACAGTCTCTCTCCCCTTTTACCCTGCATTTAGGGGAGATTCTCTTTGATGCCTTTGAGGAATCCTTTTAAGTTAAAATCTTCTGTTTACGGCTTCGGGTTTCTGTTTACTGTCTCTTATGTTACCGTGGGGGGGTGGTGGCTTCCTCTTTTCCCCTCTCTCCCAGGTCCAAATTGTTGCCTTAATTTACATTCCAAAGAATCCAAATTACTCACAGTCTATTCATTTGCTGAATGTTCTTTGAAGAATTGGCCACCTCCACTTCCCAGACTCGCAGCTTCGCACTCTCAGAGCAGCAATGTCAGCCTGTCCGCCGCGGTTCACCTCCTCGCTCTCGGGGGCTTAAACAAAGCCGATCCGGGGAGGAGAGAGCCCGCTTTTGGCGCCGCCAGGCAAAATCTGTCCCCAAAAAGCTCGATTTGGGGCTTTTAAGGAGGTTTCGTTTCGCTGGAACGATTCCCTCCACCTCTGAAGCGCCGAGGTCCGCTCCGCTGTGCGGACCCCCGTCTGAGCAAGATGGCGTGGTCAACCGGAAGCCGGAAGGCAGTTCTATTTAATACTCTTCTTTTTTTCTTTTGCTTCTTTTATGCTGCATTATCCTAAATTTGTTTTTGTTTTGGACTGATATCAGTTGTTGAATTTTTAAATTTTATTTTGCTGCATTATACCTTTGTCTCCAATGTTAAGCCACCCTGGTTGTCCTATGAGCAGAGGAGCAAGGCATAAAGACGGCACGCCCAGACTCAACTCACCTGGTGCGTTGGTAAATCCAGCACCAGGACGACAGGCAGAACAATGGGGCCTCCTATGCTCCCCCCGGATCTGCTCTGGAAAATCAGGAGCACCCCCAAAAAATCAGGTGGCTGGGTATGCACGGAATCGATCCATCTGGCAAGCAGAAATGTTTGCGGCGACTGAACGACTGTCCTAGCGCAACAATGAATTCCACCCAAACTAATTTATTAGCGACACTATCGTGGTATTCCTGCACTTCAGATAACGGGGTGGTGTGGTGGAGAGATCAGGCTATTCCAGGGCATCCCTGGGCAAAGGACTCTCCCACAAATGGCAAGGAAAGGTACTTACCCAGCAAAGATGTATTTTCATAGTTCTCAAGCATGACATCCCTGTACAAGCTCCTTTGAGCCGGATCCAGCAAGGCCCACTCCTGCTCTGAAAAGTACACAGCCACATCCTCAAAGGTCACTGGTCTCTGCAAGAATGACAACAAGAACAGGTCGGCAAACTAAAGATCTTCACTTGATACCATCCCAAAGAGGCGTCTACCCAAACCACACACAATAGTGGCATATCGGCTTCGAAATGTGGTTTTGCTCTGATCTGAGATTCAGTGGAGGCACTAAACTCAGTCTGTCCTCAGCCAGCCCGTGTCTGCTTGGGTTCAATCCCTGGCACCCCAGGGGGGGGGAAGGTAGAGGACCCCTGGACAGTTAAGTCTATTCAAAGGTGACTGTGGGGTTGTGGCACTCATCTCGCTTTCAGGCCGAGGGAGCTGCCGTTTGTCCACAGACAGCTTTCCGGGTCAAGTGGCCAGCAGGACTAAACCGCTTCTGGCGCAACAGAACACCGTGACGGAAGCCAGAGCGCACGGACACACCGTTTACCTTACCGCCACAGCAGTACCTATTTATCTACAGGTGAAACGTGGAAAATTAGAATATCGTCGAAAAGTGCATTTATTTCAGTAACGCAACTTAAAAGGTAAAACCAATATATGAGATAGATGCATGACATTCAAAGCCTTTATTTGTTGTAATTGTAATTATTTGTTGTTAGGCGGGTCAATTATAAATGGAATATAATTAATGAAATGTAATAGCGATGTTTATTTTTGTATTATTGTAACTATTTGTTTAATACTGTGGGATTTCCAAAAGAAAGCATTTGTAAATAATAATAATAATAATAATAAGTTGCATTACTGAAATAAATGCACTTTTCAACGATATTCTAATTTTCTGAGTTACAGGTAGGTAGCCGTGTTGGTCTGACGTAGTCAAAACAAAATAAAAAAATTCCTTCCAGCAGCACCTTAAAGACCAACTAAGTTTTTTATTTTGGTATGAGCTTTCGTGTGCATTTCGTGTATCTGAAGAAGTGAGCATGCACATGAAAGCTCATACCAAAATAAAAAAACTTAGTTGGTCTTTTAAGGTGCTGCTGGGAGGAATTTTTTAATTTTGTTTCGACTAATTTTCTGAGTCCCACCTGTACTTGCACTGGCATGCTTTTGAACTGCTAGGTTGACAGGAGCTGGGACAGAGCAACGGGAGTGGGGATTTGAACCACCAACCTTCTGATTGGCAAGCCCAAGAGGCTCAGTGGTTTAGACCACAGCGCCACTTCCTGAAACCTTGGAGAGCTTCTGCCAATCATCACAGGATCTGTAGACAATACTGTGCTGGATGGGCCAATAATCTGCCTCGGAACAAGGCAGTTTGTAATGCCTCCCCTCTCCCACAGCCACACAGTGGGACTCTCTGATGCCGTCCTCACAGCAACACTGTGAGGCAGGGATGGCCAAGAGACAGCAACTGAAATGCTGGTCTCCTTGGCCCAGTCAGGCTTTCGATCCACTACACACAACGCTGGCTTCTCAATGTTGGGCAAATGACAGGTTTCTGCCGCTGGGCTCTGCAATCAGAGTTTCCTACCTGCCCAGGGTCTGCCTCAGTCGTATCCCTTCCACCAGGAGGAGCGAATACACCAGCACCTGAAGGCATAAAAAATGCAGAGAGCAATTCAATTTCTACCCATCCTTGAAGGTTTCAGAACTTTTGATGCTCTGTTCAAAGCAAGCCTCAGAAAGTGAGCAAATTCTGCAGAAAGGAATCATAGAACCATAGAGTTGGAAGAGACCACAAGGGCCATCCAGTCCAACCCCCTGCCAAGCAGGAAACACCATCAAAGCATTCTTGACATATGCCTGTCAAGCCTCTGCTTAAAGACCTCCAAAGAAGGAGACTGCACCACACTCCTTGGCAGCAAATTCCACTGCCGAACAGCTCTTACTGTCAGGAATTCTTCTCCTTCAGCAAATATGACATGCGGGGGGGGGGGGAATGCATGTGGGGGGCGGGGCGGGAACTGGCACACAGAGTTAGCACCAATTTGATTACATTGATGATCATCACCCTTGTGATCTAAACCGCTGTTCTCAAGGCAATGAAATACAGTGGTACCTCGGTTTAAGTACACAATTGGTTCCGGAAGCCTGGACTTAACCTGAAGCGTACTTAACCTGAAGCGAACTTTCCCATTGAAAGTAATGGAAAGTGGATTAATCCGTTCCAGACGGGTCCACAGAGTACTCAACCTGAAGCGTACTTAACCTGAAGTGAACTTTCCCATTGAAAGTAATGGAAAGTGGATTAATCCGTTCCAGACGGGTCCACAGAGTACTCGACCTGAAGCGTACTTAAACTGAAGCGAACTTTCCCATTGAAAGTAATGGAAAGTGGATTAATCCGTTCCAGACGGGTCCGCGGAGTACTTAAACTGAAAGTACTCAAACCGAGGCGTACTAAAACCGAGGTATGGCTGTATAATCTCAAGGGGGCTTACGCGAGGGAAACTTTGTGACACCACCCCACCATGCTGGCAACTTCCTGCCCAAGTAGGACCTTCCCTCCCGAACAGGGATGATGGGAGTTGTAGCCCAACAACATCTGGGGAACCCAAGTTTGAGAAACACGGTTCTAGAGTGTCAGCACAGCACATACTTAGCGACCTCTGGTGCACAAGGCTGAATTCAAAGAAGACGAGCCAGGAAGGAAGAGGAGGAGGAGCAGCCTCCCCACCTGCCAGCCTTGCATCGTCCACAATCCCATACACCTTATTTGAAAGCTGGCTTTGTCTAATTTCGCACCTGGTCCAGAGTCCAGAGTCTTCCCTCCATGCACCTCACAGGGGATCGGAATCCACGGCTCTTCCTCTTGTTCCAGGCGGGAGATCAGATCGGGTTTCAGAACTGGAGACCCCACTTGGGTAAGGATGTGAACATTATTATTAATTACAGTTACAGTTATTATTAATTACAGTTACATTATTATTAATTACAGTTACATTACAGTTCCTTTTGCTGTTTATTACTCACTATGCCACCTGATGTCAAAAACTGGCTGCCGTTATTGGTTTACGAAGTACAAAGGCCAGTTGCACATACGAACATCCATAATTGAAACACGCAGTAAAACAACCCCATGAAAACAGCACAGTAATCAGAGGCAGTGAAGACGGTCGATTGTTCCACTACTTTTGGAAGTACAGCTTTGGGAAGGAGAAAGGGGTCTCCAAACTCTTGACACCCTCGGTTTTATTATTTTTATTATTTATTTATTGAATTTATATACCGCCCTATACCCGGAGGTCTCAGGGCGGTTCACAGAAAAGAGCACAATATGTAAAATAAAATAAAAAACAGTAACCCAATAATAGCCCCGCCCCAAAAAAGCCACATTTTAAAAGGGTATAGTATGTCAATCAGGTCAACCAAAGGCCTGGTTAAAAAGGAACATTTTTTGTATAATGTATAATGAAGGCACAAACCATGAGAAAGAGCAGCTCCCAGTATCCTTTGGGGGAAGCCAGGACTGTTTAAAATGTTATCACAGGGCTTTAGATGTATAGAATCATAGAATCGCAGAGTTGGAAGGGACCCCAAGGGTCATCTAGTCTAACCCCCTGCAATGTATGTTGTGAATTTGGTCTAGATGGGCCTTTGGCCTCGTACCTACGGGAGCGCTTCTCCTGGTATGCCCCGCGGAGGACCTTAAGGTCCACAAATAATATTTTGGAGATCCCGAGCCATAAGGTGGCTAGATTGGCCTTAACTAGGGCCAGGGCCTTTTCAGTATTGGCCCCGACTTGGTGGAACGCTCTCTCACAGGAGACCAGGGCCCTGCGGGATTTGACATCTTTCCGCAGGGCCTGCAAGACGGAGCTGTTCCGCCTGGCCTTTGGGTTTTGAATTGGGCCATTTTAAAATGAGGCTGCATTTTTAAAACAATTTTAAAATCTAAATTGTGTTTTAATCTTCATTTTAATCAATTGTTTTTCTTTCTTTTACATTTTATTGTAATTTTATTGATGTCAGCCGCCCTGAGCCTGGCTCTCATTGGGGAGGGCGGGGTATAAATAAAAAAATTATTATTATTATTATTATTATTATTATTATTATTATTCAGGTGTTCTTATATCTGGCAAATGCCCTCAACTGATTTTCCAGAACAGCCTTATTATTATTTATTAAATGTGCATGCCGTCATTCATCCGCAGAGCTCAGGGCAGTTCGCAACATAAAATTGCAACATAAGAACACAAAATACCTGTTAAAAACAAGAACAAACAAACAAACAAACAAACAAATAGCCCTGCTTCCCCTCCCACACATTTAAAAGGGGTATAAGATGGCTGCTTCAGAACATATTTCTCCCAACAAAATGACGATAAATAGTACCCACTCAGGAAAGCCACGTGGCCGTAATTCTCCCCCATGACATCGCTGTACAAAGATTTTTGATGCGAATCCAGAAGATCCCACTGACCCTTGGTGAAATACACAGCAACGTCTTCAAAGCTCACGAGCACCTGAAAGGGGAAAAAACAACTACAAGAAGGAAATGCAAAACAGGCTGATTTCACCAATAAAAAGAGAAATGGTCGCACCGTGTGCCATAATTATTTCCCAGGTTGAACAGGGCACACAAAGCTCATAGGTTTTCTAATAAATAACAACAAGGACTCCAATATCTTCAGGAATGCCTCTCCCAATAGGAACCTACCCAGATCTTCTTTGGACAGATCTTCTCCAGATCCCCGCTCTAAGGAAGGTGCAGAAGGCAGAGGGCCTTTTCAGTGGTGGCTTCCCCTCTGTGCAATGCTCTCCCCAGCAAGATCCACCTGGTGACTTTACTGAAAGGGTTTTCAGTACCAGGAAAAGGCTTACCTCCCTCCACCCCGGCCTTTTGATAGACTGAGGAGATAGTGATTTGTTACTAGTGTGCTATTCCTATTGTGGCTGTACTGATAGTATTGTTGTTGTTTAGTCGTTTAGTCGTGTCCGACTCTTTGTGACCCCATGGACCATAGCACGCCAGGCACTCCTGTCTTCCACTGCCTCCCACAGTTTGGTCAAACTCATGTTCGTAGCTTCGAGAACACTGATAGTATAGCCAGTGTTAAAATATATAAGCTAATCATCAAATAACCTTCAACCTAGGTTACAGGTGCCACAACGAAATGTCTAGGCATCGTCTCCTGCCTACCCCAAGGTGGGGTTTATTGTTCCAAAACGTTCGGAAACCAAATCACGGCTTCTGATTGGCTGCAGCAGGCATCTCCAAACTTTGGCCCTCCAGATATTTTGGACTGTAATTCCCATCTCCCCCAACCACTGGTCCTATTAGCTAGGGATCATGGGAGTTGTAGGCCAAAACATCTGGAGGGCCGCAGTTTGGGGATGCCTGGGCTGCAGGAAGCTCCAATCAGAAGCCGTCAGACGTTCGAGCTCCAAGAAAATGTTTGCAAACCAGAACAATCACTTCCAGGTTTGCGGCATTCGGGAGCCAAAACGTCCGAGTTCCAGGGCGTTCGGCAACCAAGGTACAACTGTACAGCTTTATATTTTAAAGGAAAAAAATCTAAAAGCAGTTTACAACACATTAAAACATCAAATTAAACAATCCAGAATAAAACCAATTCAAGCTTCAAGGAAAATATTTCAGATCCTTCTCTGAGTGACATTTTGCTTTCCCTGTATTTTCCTACCCAGTTTATAGAGCTGCCCCATAGCAGAAGTACTCTAGGAAGTCAATGCGGTGTCATGTTTAGAGTGCCGTACTAGGAACTGGGAGATCAGGGTTCAAATCCTCACTCAGTTAACCTGCTAAGCTAACCTATCTCACAGGGTCGTTGCCGGGATTAAATGAGGAGGGGGTGAATGGTGTACTCCTTGGAGGAAAAAAAGGAGGAGATACATGCAATAAATAAGCTCTTCCGCTTACCTGCTTAAGAAGGCTGGAGGGGCCAGCCATCAGTCGCCAACCTGGCACCCAAAGATTTCCATATTGTCACAATTGGACCCACGCCAGTTGCAAAATGCGCCTGAGGAATTTCAAACACTGGGCATAATGTAATTTATATTAATATTTTCCAAAGTGTTCTGTGTTCCTTGGAGACCTTTGGGTAGCAGGTAAAAAAGGTAAAGGACCCCTGTACGGTTAAGTCTAGTCAAAGGTGACTATGGGGTTGCGGCACTCGTCTTGCTTTCAGGCCAAGGGAGCCGGCATTTGTCCACAGACAGCTCTCCAGGTCATGAGGCCAGCAGGACTAAACCACTTCTGCCGCAACGGGACACCGTGACGGAAACCAGAGCGCACGGAAATGCCGTTTACCTTCCTGCCACACTGGTACCTATTTATCTACTTGCACTGGTGTGCTTTTGAACTGCTAGGTTAGCAGGAGCTAGGACAGAGCAACATCACGGGGATTCGAACTGCTGACCTTCCGACCGGCAAGCCCAGGAGGCTCAGTGGTTTAACAATAGTAATAGGCTGGAAAGAGCAGAAGAAAAAAAGAGCATTTCTCTGAGCTCACACCTCCCTGGCACAAACCCTCTGCCTTCAAAGGCCTGGAAACAATGCCTTATGAGGAACAGCTTAGGGAGCTGGGTATGTTTAGCCTGGAGAAGAGAAGGTTAATTGGTGATATGATAGCCATGTTCAAATATATAAAAGGATGTCATATAGAAGAGGGTGAAAGGTTGTTTTCTGCTGCTCCAGAGAAGCGGACACGGAGCAATGGATTCAAACTACAAGAAAGAAGATTCCACCTAAACATTAGGAAGAACTTCCTGACAGTAAGAGCTGTTCGGCAGTGGAATTTGCTACCAAGGAGTGTGGTGGAGTCTCCTTCTTTGGAGGTCTTTAAGCAGAGGCTTGACAGGCATATGTCAAGAATGCTTCCTGCTTGGCAGGGGGTTGGACTGGATGGCCCTTGTGGTCTCTTCCAACTCTATGATTCTATGATTCATCCTCCTGCATACCTGAGCCAGGTGTGTTACTGCCATCTCTGTTCCTTCAGGATGAAAGGGCCATCGGAGCTCAAACGTGCCACAGCCTGTGAGGACAAAGTGGAAAGGAGATGGTTTCAGGAACGGGGATCACATCTTTTCTCAAGATGTGCTTGAAATCTTCTGGTTCAGGGCTGGGGAGCCTGTGGTCCCCACCCCAGGTGTTGCTGAGCTCCAGATCCCACCGACTCCAGCTGCTATCATTCGGCCAATGATCAGGTAAGATGGGAGTTGTAGTCCTGGCAACATCTAGCAAGCCAAAAGTCTCCCAGCCATGCTCGGAGTGGGACAACAGAACAATCACAATCTGCCCAAGCTTACTTGGCAGTAAATCCCACTGAGTTTAGCGGGGCGAACTCCCACATTAAGCGTGCATAAGATCATTATTGTTATTATTTATTCGGCTTACATACTGCCCTTTATCAAAAGACCCCCCAGGGCATTGTACAACATTAGGAGCACATTCAGAGAGGTTGGTATAAGAAGATATTGATTCCAGTCAGTGGAGAGGTTATGTTATGTTGAACATGCAAGTGTATGTCTAGAGACAATGGATAAAACAAACAGCGTTAGCTTTACTGCTGAATAAGTGTTTAAGGATTATTGTATTTGTTTAAAAAACAGTAAAATTTTGATTTAAGAAAGGGGGGCGACATTTTATGAACATCAGTAATAAAAACGTAATGAAAAGCATACTAACAGACAGCATAATATTGAGAGATTCGGGAAAGACAAAAGAAGGTGTGCGTGCGTGGAATTTGCTCTGTACAAGAGGCAGAATCCTAGAATTGTAGAGTTGAAACGGTCATCTAGCCCAGGCACCCCCAAACTTCGGCCCTCCAGATGTTTTGGACTACAATTCCCATCTTCCCCGACCACTGGTCCTGTTAGCTAGGGATCATGGGAGTTGTAGGCCAAAACATCTGGAGGGCCGCAGTTTGGGGATCCCTGATCTAGCCCAACCCCAACCCCCCAAAATGCAGGAACGGCTTTGAAAGAGGGCTGTGCCAATGGCTATTTATTCCCTTAGAAACGCCTCTGAAAACCGAGTTGTTGGGGATCGCGAGTGGGGAGGTCCTGCTTGGAGAGCATCCGGTTTGCCGCTGGACGGAGGATCCCCTGGCCTGATCCTGATCTTCGGATGCTCTTAGCCTGAACAATGCCTCGCCTCCCTCCGGCCCCACGAATCCAACCTGCACCCCCCTCCCTTTCTCCTTTTCTTCCACCCGGAATGGCATCTTTCACCCACGGGCTTTTCAGTTTATTTATTTTTAAACTCACCGGCTTTCTCCCCCAATAAACAAAGCACCGCCCCAAGGCCTGGGAAATTCAAAGAATTATTTCCCACGGCGGGCGGAGCAGGAAGCGACTTCCGCCATCGATCTCCCGGCCATTCAGCCGAGCTAGGAAAGGACTCGCTTGGCTTTTAACCCTTAACGCAACGGGAGCTGGGCAACAAAGCAACGCATTTCTCATACAGTGTGTACAGTATTGTGTTTGCCACTGCTCCAGGTGCTCTGTAACGGCTTGAATCCCTTTTAAAATATCGCTTCTCTCTCTCTCTATCCAACAGCTCTTATTCTTGTCTAGAATTAAAATATTGAATCTTGGCAGCATTAAGATAAATTCAACAGTGTAAATAAGTTGTGATGGATGTAATAATGGAATGCTGAATGGTTTAGTTTTTTGTGTGAAATATGCAGGGATTTGTGTTATGCAAAATGAACCATGGAAAGAGAAGGAAAGTCACTGATATTTTAATGATGCTTAAACGAGTATTCTAGATTGTAAAACATATATATATATATATATATATATATATATATATATACACACACACACACACACACACACAGAGAGAGAGAGAGAGAATATTAAAATTTTGAAATCTTTCCATTGTTCAAAGTCCCTGTACAACTTGGGCTTTATTTGCATAGCACCCTATAGCACGGGGTCTTTGCTTTCGAGACTGCTAGACCTACACATGCAGCAAGGGTCCAGGTGTTAAGATTTGATGTGCTTTTATTACGCTGCTCTAGGCCTTTTTCAAGCCTGGTTGCTGCTATGCAGCTGGGGATGGAAGGGTTAATCCTTCTCTGTCTGCTATGACACCCCCCCCACACACACATATACACCCCTCAAAATCCTTCCTGTTACCTAAGCTTTCCATTAGCTTAGGCTTGTTCTGTAGAGAATGCAATCATTCTATCCGGTAGTTAGAAGAACTTCCATTTGACTTAAATAACCAGCCCATGAGTTTGGTTTCTTCCTCTTCCCTCCCTTCCCCTTTTCCTTTTGTGTTTTGACCTTAAGATTGTAAACCTGCAGGAAAGGAATGTCCTTGTTTTACTTTCTGGGCATGTAAGCCACTCTTGAAAGCATTTATTTTTTTCTTTTTACCTGAAAGAGTAGCTTTCCAAACTTTTCATGTTGGCAACACACTTTTTGGGCAGTAAACAGTACAGTAATTCAGTTTTATTAGCAAACCGGAGGTTAAACTAACCCCTTATAAGAGCATTTGCACGACACACCTGCACACTGCAAGCCGACACACAACATGTCATGACACAGAGTTTGTAAAGCTCTGATCTTTCATCCTTAATTAAATATAAGCGGGTTCCTCCCTTTCTTGCTACCATATCCCATCATCCTTGGCCACTGGCTATGTCAGCTGGGGCTGATGGGAGTTAGAGTCCAGCAACATTGGAATGGCTACAGTTATCCCCTCCCTGTTACAGAAGGTCAATAAGTGGTTGCAGGATTAAGGCTTTACCCAGCAGCTCAGATCAATCCTTTCTCAAGCCCAGTTAATACACTGGGCAGAAGTGGCGAAGAACAATAAAAACTGTTTAGCTGTCATGGGCCAAAGATCTATCTAATTCATCACCCTGTTTGCATGGAGGCCAATCAGATGTCTATGCGAAGTGTAAATAAGTTTGGGTGGATGTAATATTGGAATACTGAATGGTTTAGTTTGTATAAAATATGCAGGGATTTATGTTATGCAAAATGAACCATGGAAAGAGAAGGGATTTGTTTTTGATATTTTAATGACTATTCGAAATTGTAAACCAGAATGTGTGTGTGTGTGTGTGTGTGTGTGTGTGTGTGTGAGAGAGAGAGAGAGAGAGAGAGAGAGAGAGAGAGAGAGAGAGAAGGGCTTGAGTGCAATAGCACTCTCCATGTGATTTCTGACTTCAGTTAGCAGATCACATCTGTGATTATTCCCCAATGAAACTGATAGTTTATTTTAGCAAAGATCTCCAGTTGGGTTACAAAAATGTCCTGCACGTACATAATTATTAGGAAGACTATATTTTAATTTACCTGTGTGGTTTTTTGTGTTTTCTTTTTTTACTTGCTCCGAAAGCTCCATGTACGTGGAATTAGCAGTCAGATCGTAAACCAGATCAGTTTCATGCTGGGAGTGCCAATAAAGCTCTATGTATTATTATTATTTTATTATTTATACCCCGCCCATCTGGCTGGGTTTCCCCGGCATGGCCAAACTTGGCCCTCCAGCTGTTTTGGGACTACAACTCCCATCATCCTTAGCTAACAGGACCAGTGGTCAGGGATGATGGGAATTGTAGCCCCAAAACAGCTGGAGGGCCAAGTTTGGCCATGCCTGGCTACAAACCAATCCTCAGAAGAGAGATGCTTAATCAGATCAGTAGATTGAGGTAGGAATTGCAACCTCTGGAGAAAGAGGTGGGTGGAAAAAGCCCACCCACAAATGCTTTCGCTCGTCTTCAGGGTATTAGGGCAGATTTTAAAGTATTCTTCCCCTTGAGCGAGCTGTGCAAATGATATATAGCCATTCTGAAAGAAATCAACCCTGAGTGCTCACTGGAAGGACAGATCCTGAAGCTGAGGCTCCAGTACTTTGGCCACCTCATGAGAAGAGAAGACTCCTGGAAAAGACCCTGATGTTGGGAAAGATGGAGGGCACAAGGAGAAGGGGACGACAGAGGACGAGATGGTTGGACAGTGTTCTCGAAGCCACCAACATGACTCTGACCAAAGTGCGGGAGGCAGTGGGAGACAGGAGTGCCTGGCGTGCTATGGTCCATGGGGTCACAAAGAGTCGGACACAACTAAACGACAGGGGTTAGCAAACTTTTTCAGCAGTGGGCTGGTCCACTGTCCCTCAGACTTGTGGGGGGCCGGACTGTATTTTGAAAGAAGAAAAATGAATGAATTCCTATGCCCCACAAATAACCCAGAGGTGCATTTTATATAAAAGGACACATTCTACTCATGTAAAAACATGCTGGTTCCCGGACCGTCCGCGGGCTGGATTTAGAAGGCGATTGGGCCCCCGGGTCTTAGTTTGGGGACCCCTGGACTAAACAACAACTATATATGGCACACTTAATAACTGGTCTGGAAGGAACTCACCTGGTGATATGGCTCCAATCTGCTCCATTGGCCAGCCTCGCCTATTCTTGACTGCATGGTGTTTACAGGCCTGCGCCTCTGATTGGATGGAAGGAGGAAGGACAGACTCCTGATCACCGCTTTAAGGTTCAGCCTTTTAAGACCTTCAGTGGATTCCTCCTGTGTCTTTTTCGGAGCAGCTCTGAGAAAATTATGGAGTATGTAAGTCACTCCCGAGTGTGACCCTTCTGTGTAGCAATAGGAATAGTTCTAGCTGCCTCCTGTACTGTGTTTGTGCTTGCAGGGTGTGTGTGATTATGTAATGCCTCTTAAGGGGAGCAGATTAAATTGCAATTTTGTCAAGTCGTTATAGAAAGTGTAGGAGAAAGAGCAGGCTGGTGACTCAGTCTCCCTTGTCAGTGGAGCAGGACCTGGTTTTCCACTGGGCTGGCAGCTGCTTGTATATTTCACTAATAATGTGCATGTTTGTGTAAATATGCCTATATTGTGGTTTTTTTGTTTACTTGTTTACTTATGTTGTAAGTTGCTTGGGCATTTTCTTTTGTAACAAGTGACTAAGCAATATAATTACCATTGGTAATTGGTAAAAAAAATACCTGTTTTTTTAAAAGAGAAGTGGAACAGGAGGGGGGTTAAATATGCTCCCTGTTCCTGTTTTTTAAATTCCTTTTTAATTAGATTTTACAAGCAAACAAAAAAAGTTTATAACAATACCAAATCCATATCCATTTAAAGAGATTTCTCTGAATCTCGCGACTTCCCCCACCCCTTCCATGGGTACTAATGTGAACATTTTCAACTACCGGTACATATTATTTCATGATCTATTTTTTTGTATTTATCCATATTATCCATAATACCTGTTACATTAGAAGTGATATTAAATTCAAATAATAATAATAATAATAATAATAATAATAATAATAATAAATATATATTACAGTCCTGCTAATGTTTTCATCTGTTTACAGTGGTCTCCTAAGTAAATTATAAATTCCCCCCATTCTTTTAAAAAAGTTTTTGTCCTCTTGATTCCTGAGCTTTCCGGTCAGCTTTGCCATTTTGTCGTAGTCCATCAGCTTAGTTTGCCATTCCTCTCTGGTAGGGACTCTTTCTTCTTTTCATCTCTAGGCTAGTAACATCTGTTCCTGTTTTTGAAAATGCAATTTTTTTAAAAGAAAGAAAGAAAAGAAATTAAGTCATCTGTGTCATGCCAGATGATCAGCTGTCAGGGTTTGCAAGTGCACCAGCCAGCTGTCTGGCGGCATTAATCAGCTGATTGACAGTGCAAAATTGGTTTTGGCCGAGTTCTGATTTTACCTGCCCTAAAGAGAGAGAGAGAGAGAGAGAGAGAGAGAGAGAGAGAGAGAGAGAGAGAGAGAGAGAGAGAGAGAGAGAGAAATATATATAAACAGTAGATTGTTCTGGGGAGAGTAGTGGCAGATAACCATGGCAGGAACTCTCCTCTGTTTGGGAGATATGTTGAAGTGGCCCTGCTCATTATCAATGCCATCTATTGTGGTCAAAGGTGTGAGCAACCTTTGACCACCCAGATGTTGCTGAACTACAACTCCCATCAGCCCCAGGGAGCATATCCAGTGGGCAGGGATCGTGGGAATTGTCCATCAAAAGCAATTATTACCTGTATTCCAAAAATGGACATTCAACTGTCCTAGAACATTTTCTCTCTTTTTTTGCAAATATTTTTTATTAATTTTAATTTAATAATAATCCAATTTGTATCAAATCAAATCTTGCCACATCATAATACAAACAAAGCCAGTTATACATTCCAAATTACAAGAATTTTGGGACTTCCCATGTTCTGGATGTCTGGAGAAAGTCTCTTTCAGTTGTTCCTGCGTTCATCTCTCTCGTTTCCCCCCAATTTCATAAGTCTGATCTTAACCCATTGTTAAGTCTTCACAGTCCTGGTGTATGACTCTATCGTGTCCAACAAATACACCTTTCTTTTAGCATGCAGGAGGCAGTTTATGCTGTGTTTATATCCTTTAATTGATTTTTAGCCTAGTCATCTCAGTCTTTCATTTCACCATTCTATCTTCCAGGCTCTGGGCTCTGTTCATAGGTGCCAACTTCCAGATTGAAAAATCCGGGATCGGCAGCTGCGTGGAACCGGAAGCCGCGCTGCGGCCATTTTGGAACTGGGCAGAGTGACACCGGAAGTTGCTTCTACGCATGCTCTGCCCCGTTCCAAAATGGCTGCAGCACGGAAGTCGCACTGCAGCCATTTTGGAACGGGGCAGAGCAGCACCGGAAGTCGCTTCTACGCATGCTCTGCCCAGTTCCAAAATGGCTGCAGCGCCAGAAATCGCTTCTGCGCATGTCCAGAGACTCCAGACATGCGCAGAAGGAGCCTCTCCGGGCTGGTAAGAGTCCGGGGGATTTACGGGGTTTTTTTTAAATCCGGGCTGCCAGCGGGAAACGGCTGGAAAAATGGGGGTTTCCCGGGGAATACGGGAGACTTGGTAGCTATGACTCTGTTCCAACTCTCTCAACACATGCCAGCTCTCCTTGTCTTGATAGGATTTATGGCACAGCAGTCTTTCAATCTTTTAATGAGTTAGTTTACCTTTACCTTTTTATTCCAGTTATAAGTCTCCAATAGTGTCCAATTTTAAAGTTCCAAGTTAGCGTTCCAAATGTGGATCTCCGTAGAAAAGCTTTTCAACCTAGAGAACATTTTCAGACCACAATGCTTTACATGGAGAAAGGACAGATAGACATCATTTCGATGGAGACTTAATGAATACCTACTTTTTTAATATAAAAAAGCTAAAATTAAAAGATGACTTTGAATTGAACTTAAACCAAGAAACAGATATTAAGATGGGATGCTGGAAAAGCAGTGGTGAGAGGATTTCCCATCCAGCAGAATTCGCTTCTTAAGAAGTAGAAGGAGTTTGGGGGGGGGGGACAAGAGACAACGTTGGAAATAGCTCATAAAGAGAGGGAACTTACAGACAAATTTAAAAAAGGTGAAATTGTACAAGCAATATTACAACAACAATTATCGTTGTTCCCGCAAGGGGACAATGACAATAAAGATATCTTATCTTATCTTATCTATGTTGGAGCAGAAGTTGAAATATCTAAAGCAATGAGCTTCTGAATTTGCAAACCAGGCATGGAAACTTAAAAACGAGAAGGAATTTTTTTTATAATTACGGGTGAAACTTGGAAAATTAGAATATCGTCGAAAAGTGCATTTATTTCAATAATGCAACTTATTATTTTTTATTTTTCTTTTAATTTTTACAAATGCTTACTTTTGGAAATCCCACAGTAATAAAACAAATAGTTACAATAATACAAAAATAAACATTGCTATTACATTTCATTAATTACATTCCATTTATAATTGACCTGCCTAAC
Source organism: Zootoca vivipara (assembly GCF_965207765.1). Lineage (NCBI taxonomy): Eukaryota > Metazoa > Chordata > Lepidosauria > Squamata > Lacertidae > Zootoca > Zootoca vivipara. The sequence continues at coordinate 109,346,084 of NC_142584.1, read as the reverse complement.
GACAAATAATTGCAATTACAACAAATAAAGGCTTGACATATCTTGCTTTGCATGTCATGCATCTATCTCATACATTGGTTTCACCTTTTAAGTTGCATTACAGAAATAAATGCACTTTTCGACAACATTCTAATTTTCCGAGTTTCACCTGTAAGGTAGCAACTAAAAATGGGACATCACATGATGAAAATGTAATAAGGGGGGTTGCCGTTCAGCAAATATTTGGGGGCCAAAGTTTCCCCACGCCTGGTCTAACGCTGCCCTTTGGTCTTTTTTTAGCAGCTGGCTGTCACCGACAAGACCATCAAGGCTAACGATGGCATCCTGGTAACCGGGAGGGTGACCCCAGATGCCAAGAGGTTCGTATTGATAAAGCAGAAGAAAAATACAAGGGCTGAAGGGGGATGGAGCCATGTGGGGTTCTGTTGCTTCCTATCAAATGTGAGTTTCATATCCATTATCTCCTCCGTCTCCATGACAGGTTTGCCATCAACCTGGGCCGGGATCGCGACAACCTCCTTCTGCACTTCAACCCTCGCTTTGATACAAGTGACATTGTGTGTAATTACAAGGCGTGTGGAGTGTGGGGTCAGGAGCTGCGAGAGTCACTGTTCCCTTTCCAACAGGGAGAAGAAGCCAAGGTGAATATGGGGATACGCCATTAGCTCAGGGGTAGAGCATCAGCCTCACAAGCAAGAGGTCACAGGTTAGATCAGGCATCCCCAAACTGCGGCCCTCCAGATGTTTTGGCCTACAACTCCCATGATCCCTAGCTAACAGGACCAGTGGTTGGGGAAGATGGGAATTGTAGTCCAAAACATCTGGAGGGCCGAAGTTTGGGGATGCCTGCATTAGATCCTTAACAAAAACTGAAATAATGGGCTAATGCTGCCAATTTCTTCAAAAGTCCAATACAATACAAGCAGCACGCAAGGGCACAAGATTCAACCAAGTTTCAATCAAATATTATTAGTACAAAAAGAAAACAATAAGAGAACCATATACAAATGCTGACACAGAAGCCAAAACCAAACGTCAAGCAAATGGCATATACAAATAAATACCGAAAGGCAAACCAGTCTTTATGGTCTTTGAGGCTGTGTAGCGGTCAGCAAAGTGGCAGCAGGTCGAACGAAGTGTCAATAATAGACAGGCTGCCTGCGTTTTTCACCTGTTTCGCCCATATGACGGGCTTCTTCAGTAGTTTCTCCTTCTGCTTTCTGTTATGTTTAATACATTCAAATTCGTATGAAACCACTTATCTTGGCTTAGGCCACAATGCTCAAGTTCTTATTTCAAAAGGTTCTCTCATGCGGCTTTGATACATTTACATATTCAATTTCTTATATTCAGGGTTTTCTTAATTTGAGCATGTATTGACTAAGCCAATACATATTATTGACACTTCGTTCGACCTGCTGCCACTTTGCTTACCGCTACATAGCCTCAAAGACCATAAAGACTGGTTTGCCTTTCGGTATGACTGGGCGTATAAGACTTTTCCAGTTAAAATATAGAGTTTGGGATATACTCGCCATATAAGAAATACAACCTGGCATATAAGACAACCCCCGACTTTTGAGAAGATTTTCCTGGCTAAAAAGTAGTCTTATATGCAGGAATATACAGTATGTGCCGTGGACCTCCTGAGTGGGTTTTGTGGAACCAGTGCTTTAGACAATACTGAGCTTGATGATCGATCAATGGTCTTAACTCGCTTTAAGGCCATTTCCTGTGTTACTCATAAGGTTAGTTGGATAATGTGGGGCGATAATGTTGTAAAGCAGGCTCCCTCCAAACTCTTTTAATGTATTTATATAAGTTTGTACGCCGCTCAATAATAAAATACCTAAGCGGCGAACACACGAATGTGATATTAAGATAATAAAATATGAAAACAGTTTACAACACATAAATAGTAAGTTGCATAACGGGGAAAGGATGAGTGAATAAATAAGTTTTTAGTAGATGGTGGTTGCTTGGCAGCAAGTGCCACAGTCCTGGCGCTGCCACACTGAATGCCCTATTCCTGGTAATCAGAGCCGTCTTTCCTATAGGGCTTTGTGGTTCATTGCGCCAGGGCGCCGGTCTCAGGAGTGCCCAGCGAGTGGGGGAGCTGCGCGGCTTTGCCAACGGCCTCCCCTTTCCCTGCATGCCCGCCAGCTGTGTCCTGTCAACCACATGGCTGGCGGGCGTGCAGCTTGCCTCCCAAGCCTCCGCGGGAGGAGAGCGATCCCTGCAGAGGCTTAGGATAGAAGCTGTGCCCCTCCAACTATATGGCTGGCCGGCGCGCAGCTTCCCTCCCAAACCTCTGCGGGGGCTGCTCTCCCACAGTGGCATGGCGGAGAGTTTGCACAGCCCTCCCCATGGCTGGCAGTGCACAGCTTCCCCCCCCATCTATGGTAATTTGGGGGTGCTGGGCAGATATTTGCACACCGGCGCCACGTCTGCTGCCCTGTTGGTAATCCCAGAGTGGGCATCATGCAGCACTGTCCAAACAGCAGCGTCGCTAGCCTTCTGGCTGCCCGGGGTGGCAAACCAGAAGGCATCCTGCCGGGGGCGTGGCGTCTGTCACGACGCACGCGTCACGACGCAGCACCCAGATCCCCGGATCCGGGCGCTGGATCACCGCCGCCGGCAACCTGCTCCGTAGCGTGATGTGTGCTTCTTCCTAATCAGGCAGAGTGGCGAGGGGCGTCTCCACTGATGCCCCTCACCACTCCACCTCCGCCTAAGTAGGAAGAAGACAAAGCGCGTTATGGATCGGCTTGCCGCGCGCTTTGTCTTCTTCCTACTCAGGCGGAGGTGGAGCGGCGAGGGGCATCAGCAGCGGCCGCTGACGCTGCTCTCTGGCCCGCCCCTTGCCTCTGCCCCACAAGGAAGAAGCGAGGGGCGAGGCCAGAAACATCAGGGCCTCCGCGATGGCAGTTGCGCCGGCGCCACAGTAGCGAGGGGGCACCGCGCTGCCCCCCGCAGCAGTGCTGCCCCCCCCCAGAGCGGAGCCCAGGGTGCCCCGCCCCCCTATTGCGACGCCCCTGGTCCAAAGTGCCTCTGCTGCAATTTGGGGCCATTTGCTCCACTAGTTTCCTTCTGCCCTCAGTCATCTCCCACCTGCTTGCCTTCTGGCTGGAGAAGAAAGAATGGATCTCATTGCACCAAAGGTCTATCTAGAACTACAACTCCCATCAACTCCAGCAAACAGCCTGGCCGACACTTGTTGCATTCCAACAACTTCTTTTGAGCAACAGGTTGGCTAAGTCATTGGTTTCTCCTCGCTAGATCTCCATCTCCTTTGATGCCAAGGCAGCGACGGTGACGATGCCAGGAAACAAGGTGATCAAGTTCCCCAACCAGCTTGGGTTGGATTCTGTACATTTCTTCTCGGTGGCTGGAGACTTCAAGATCAAATCCGTCAAGTTTCTGAACTTTTATGCTCCCTTTGCAGCTCTGAACTAACTGGTGGAAAGAATATGCAAATAAAGTCCCATCTCCCGTAGTTTCTGTTGTTTGAATGCGAAATCAGGAACCGTGTCCTCCAAATGACTTCACCAATTAGCTCACCCCGTTGCGGGGCTTTGAACTGCCAACCTTCTGATCGGCAAGCCCAAGAGGCTGAGTGGTTTAGACCACAGCGCCACCCGCGTCCCTTAAAGGTAGGAATATCCCCTGCCTGACACCCCTGGATTGCTGCTGCCAGTCACTGTAGACAATACTGACAATACCAATGTCCTGACTTGGTAGAAGGCAGCTTTCTTTGTCCCTTCTCTGGGCAACCGATATCTCCCTTTTCACCCAACAGGCAGACACCAGTGTAGTCTGTTGCTATGTCGTGTGTCATATTGGCATTGTGGCTCCTGCAACGTGCCTCTAGAGGCCTCATTAATAACTTTTGGTACATGTACAATTCTGGAGTTCAAGGTGCAAGATGATAACAGGCCGGCCAGTTCTTACAATGACAGCAGCTAAGATTATGCCCCCGGGGATGGAGGAAGGTGTTTTGGAAAGTGACAAGAGAAACACCTGCCCATCGTCTCTGTTGAATCAGCTTCAATGCAAATAGAAGCTGTGGGAGCACAGAGGGGGCCCTTTAAGTGGGCAGGTCTTCATTTAAAACATCTTATTAGCACCGACACAGATGCAGTTGGGAGTAATTTGGCTGTTAACATCTCCCAACTGTGTCTGAGCTAATCATCCCCGGGAGTCACCCGCAGGCTTTGACAGTGTGGCTTCACCAAGGAGGAATCTACACAAGAGATTCTTAATCATCATCATCATTTTTAGCGCCTTTTAAAAAAATGCTGTGCAGTAATCGGTGTTTAGCTGTTGTGGCTTTCCCCAAAAGAATTATGGGACTTTACTTTGATGATGGTGTTGTTGAGAGAGTCCCTGTAACCAAGGGACCATTTCTACACCCAAAGAAGAAGAAAAATCTCCAACAAAATATTTTGTTTGGATAAATTACACAGTAATTTTGCCCATGTTTTCACTGGCGTCTGTAAGGTCAATCACACTTTTACTTTCTAGCCATGCATGGGGAATTCAGAGAGGGGGGCGGAGATATATGGCTTAAAGTCTTACAGATTGAAACAAGGTTTATTTGTTTGAAGGTTTGATTTCAGCCCCAAATAAAGTTGTAAGAATGTAAGAATTACTCTGCTGTTAAAGTAGCTCGCTTCCTTTTGGACTTTGCTTCCTTCCTGGTGCTTCTCCACATTTGGGCACTACTGGTTTAAGTTACATCTGCAATATATTTGCCAAATTCCAACAAGGACTACAACAATGCACTATACATTTAAAGCTGTATCATACCTCTTTAAACTTCTATGGCTTCCCCCAAAGGATCCTGGGAACTGTAGTTTGTTAAGGGTAACCAGCATTGCATGGAGACCCCATTCCCATCACAGAGCAACGATTTCCAGATTTCCCTGAAAAGAGGGATTGATTGTTAAATCATACTGAGAATTGCAGCTCTGAGAGATCATTCCAGTAGCAGCTGCCTGGAGCAATCCTAAATACAGTGGTACCTCTGGTTAAGAACTTAATTCGTTCTGGAGGTCCGTTCTTAACCTGAAGGACCACTTTAGCTAATGGGCCTCCTGCTGCTGCCGCACTTCCGGAGCATGATTTCTGTTCTCATCCTGAAGCAAAGTTAACCTGAGGTACTATTTCTGGGTTAGCGGAGTTTATAACCTGAAGCATTTGTAACCCGAGGTACCACTGTACATATTTAGTAAAGGGTAAAGGGACCCCTGACCATTAGGTCCAGTTGCAGACGACTCTGGGGTTGTGGCGCTCATCTCGCTTTATTGGCTGAGGGAGCTGGCGTACAGCTTCTGGGTCATGTGGCCAGCATGACTAAGCCGCTTCTGGCGAACCAGAACAGCGCACAGAAATCCCATTTACCTTCCCACCGGAGTGGTACCTATTTATCTACTTGCACTTTGACGTGCTTTCGAACTGCTAGGTTGGCAGGACTGAGCAATGGGAGCTCACCCCGTCATGGAGATTCGAACCACCGACCTTCCGATCGGCAAGCCCTAGGCTCAGTGGTTTAACCCACAGCGCCACCTGCGTTCCATATACTTATTTTCCTGGGCGAAATTTACCAGGATTCAGTGGGACTTGACATCTGAGTAGATGCCTGGGCTTGTTCTGTTAATCAGTGACAGGATCAAAAACATTGCTCTGACATTTTGTGGGTGGTGATGCCCTGTTCTTCCATCAGCATGGCCAACAGCCAGGGATGATGGGAATTGTAGTGCAACACTTGCTCTATGTTCATGATGCTGGGACTTGACTAAAATTATGGGTTCCTCACATGGAGTCAGGAATGCAAAGGACATCAAATGGACCGAGAGACACACAAGTCACGTCACTTAGCAATTTGGTTAATAGAGACTCCAATTTCCATTGGCCAGTCTCTTCCTCTCTGATTGATTGGTCGTTACAGGCTTGCTCCTGATTGGCAGGAAGAAGGCCACACCTCCTCTTGGCCACTATTTAAAGCTCAGGCAGAAGAAGGAAGACTTGCTTGCTTTTGTGTTTGCCTGCAGCTGAGTCATCAAACATTCACAATGGAGACTGTAAGTTGTACGGAGGGAGTGGACACCGATTGAGGTATAGGGGAGTTTAGTTTGTTCTTTAATGTTAGATAGGGTCAGCTGGTAAGCATTTTAGCTTACTGTTTAATCTTCTTAAGTATGTCTATTTGGAAGTCAGCCCGGTAGAATTGATGGAGGCTTATTTCTAAGTGGAGCTGAGAGATTACAGCCTTAATGAGTTGGGGAACAGAGGTTGGTGGCCCTGTGTCAATAATAGGTTTCTCTGGCTCATTGTGGCATGCCCATATCTAAGGATTCTTGAAAGATGCTCTAGCGAAACCTCCTTAAAAGAGTTCTCCCCCCCCAAAAAAAACTCCGCTGCTGGACAGAATGCAAAAGGAACTAGCAGTCCAATTCTGTCTGGGTCTACGAGGTTGCAAATCCTATTGTACTTCTGCGTACTCCTGGATGTAAGTGGGGTTAGAATTGTAGCCAGTGATTGTAGTTTCCTAGTTCCTTGTTATATGGGTCAAGGTGGATTAAATGTTCATAGCTGCAGCAGTCCCTTCTGAATGAAGGCTAGTATTGCATAGTACTTTGAGCTCAAAGCGCTACCGTTTAGGCAAAGTGACATTCCAGCCTCGGGCAGCTGATGCTGGGTTTTGTGAAAGGGTAGCAAATTCTCGGCATCTAACTTCCCGTATCTCCTTACTTCTAGAAAAAGGAAAGGTTCCTGTAAATTGTTGGAGGTGGCCGTGTGTGTGTAATTTGCTTTGGGCAACGAAATATCATCTCTCATGGTCATTCCTGTTTTTGCTCGGTAGAGCACGAGGCTCTTCATCTCAGGGTCATTCTTTCGAGCCCCACATTGGGTGAAAGAATCTCTCATTGCGGGGGTTGGACTAGATGACCCTTACGGTCCCTTCCAACTCTGCAATTCTATATTTATCCATGAGTTGATTATGATCAGAAGGTGTCAAGGCTACAGCAGTTACTCATGCCTTCAGAGTAGTTGTTTGCTGATATAACGGTTGGTAATAAACAAATTTAATTACAGTGGTACCTCTACTTACGAATTTAATGCGTTCCGAACGCACATTTGTAAGTCGAAAAAATTTGTAAGTCGAATCCCATAGGAATGCATTGGGAGAAAAAATTCGTAAGTCGAAGCAACCCTATCTAAACCGCATCCAAGATGGCGGACGGAGCTCCGTTCGTAAGTAGAAACATTCGTAAGTAGAGTTATTCGTAAGTAGAGGTACCACTGTATTGTGCTCTGCGTGTGACCAGGCATGCCATTAGAAATTATTCAGTGGTACAGCTAGATCTTAAATTGCTTAAAGCTCTCTGGACTTCATTCTCTTATTGTTCTCCTCTTTAGATAACGCCTATTACTTAAAGTCACTTCAAAATGTAGCAAAGCAGCTCTGCTGTGTTTGGGGCCTTCCAGCATATTCCACAGAGTATGGCCCTGAATCTCTGCCCGAAGGTTTTCCCTGATGATGCCGCTGGGCTTATTAGGGGTTGTAAATGTTCTCTCTTGCTCTGCAAGCCATGATACTACGTGGGGGACTTTTGGGTAGGAGGATGACAACCTTGAGGAGGACAGAGGCCTTGTGAGCAAAACGGAAAGGCAAACGCTTAGCTATAGCTCCTAATGATAACGGACATTCCTGGAAAATGACACCTTTGATTTTCTTAACCAAAAACAGAACATTCCTGTTGGATTAAGTCAGAGAAACGCAAACAACTCGCTTGCTCATTTACTCATTAACTACGTGGAGAGAGCTGCAGATGACTTCTTGTGAAACAGAATCGAAATAGCCGAATTTTCTCCCCTGTACAAACACATTTGTTAATGGTTTTCTGTGCCTAGCTCCACATCCTAATTTTATTCTGAAGTAATGAGCTCTTTGTGTGACTCCCTTGTCTGACATGAACCACATCTGCAACCAACATAGTGCCCTCTAGCTGTTGAGGGCTCCCACTCCCATCCTCTCTGGCCATTGACCATTTTGCTGGGGTCTGATGGGAGCTGGAGTCCAGCAAGAGCTGGAGGCCACAGGTGAGCTGTCCTGAAAATGCCTCTCTTCCATCTGGATTCCTAGAATTGCTAGGAAACGGGGAAGGCTTGTCATTTCTTTCCCTGTGTCCCTGCTCTGCATGTGGGAGCATTCACCTGGAAACCAGCAATAACAGCTGTGTAACACTTTGTTCTGTGACCATGTCCAGACCATAGATTTAAATCACTTGTATACTTGGTTTCCCCCAAAGAATATTGGGAACTGTGGTTTAAGATTTTAACAACTCTTGGCACCCTCTTTGGGAATCTTTGGGAACGTAGCTGTTTTAACGTGGTATGAGTGTATAATGCAGGTGTGGATCTCTGGTTCCTTCTCCCTTCCCCTTCCATGCTTGCAGAATTACAGCTCCCAGGTTTCCTGGGAAGAGGGGGTGTAATAAACAAAATCTGCCCTTATTTCCTTAAGGGGTATACAAGAGCCCTTGTAGAATACCTGCCAAGTCTCCCGCTGAAAAATGTGGGATCAGCAGCGGTGCGGCACCGAAAGTTGTGTAGAAGCAACTTCCGGGGCCGCTCTTCCCATGTGTGGGCACCGGAAATCGTGCGGAGCGGCACCGGAAGTCGCTTATACGCATGCCCGGCGGCCACCATCAAGATGGCCACCGCCATGCATCCACCACCAAGATGGCCGCTGGGCATGCGTAGAAGCGACTTCCGGTGCCGCTCTGCATAGATGCCAACTTCCAGATTGAAAAGTCCGGGATCGGCAGCTGCGTGGAACCGGAAGTCGTGCAGCCATTTTGGAAATGGGCAGAGCATGAGTAGAAGCGACTTCCGGTGCTGCTCTGCCCAGTTCCAAAATGGCCGCAACACCAGAAATCGCTTCTGCGCATGTCCAGAGACTCCAGACATGTGCAGAAGGAGCCTCCCCGGGGGATTTACGGGTTTTTTAAAAATCTGGGTTGCCAGCGGGGAAACAGCTGGAAAAACGGGGGGTTTCCCGGGGAATACGGGAGACTTGGCAGCTATGCGCTCTGCCCGATTTCCGGTGCCCACACTTTGGAAGAGCGGCATCCAAAATGAAGGCTCCTTGGCAGGTAGGAAATCCGGGGGATTTCTGGGATTTTTCTCCATTCGGGAGAACAGCGGGAAACGGATTAAAATCCGGGGATTTCCCTCGAAAAATGGGATACTTGGCAGCTAAGCCTTTTGTCCTTTGGAGGTTCTCCATTGGTAGGAGAAAATAACAGGGGCCAACCAGAGAATATTGAGAAGCAAAGCAGCTAATAAGCCAGATCTTTATTGACTGTTGCAACAGGGTGTTCTCTCACACACAGGAGAAAAAAGGACCCAGAACAAAAGCGTGCCTGCCCTTATATAGACATTTATAATTGCCCACCCTCCAGTCTAAGGCCACCCCCAGAAGCGCCATACATTCATCACAGAAGGGGTGTAGCCCAAGACCACCACCCCAGACACATCATACCTGCATCACAGAAAAGGGTGGTCTACAGCAGAAATTTGAGTACAGAACCTTGTTTATCTCCTGTCTGGCAGTTTACCTGTTAATGCTGGATTTCCTGGGGCCTCGCCACCCTTTTGTTATTCTAACTACTCAATTCCCGGAATCCAGGTCCCAGGTCCCAGGCTCACCCCATTCACACCTTAAATGTGCCCTTAAGACAGGATCTGTGAGCACAAAGACAATGGGGAGATTTTTCAATTTCCTCCCTCCTTTCAGAGAAATGCCCAGTCAGCCAAGGAGAGTCAAAATGATTTCAGGACTGTTTTCCTGTACGTGTTTGCTTGGTACATTTATGAACATTTGTTATATACTAGCTGGCCCTGCACGCGTTGCTGTGCATTAGTCTGTGAGATGGAGGGTAATAGCCCCCCTTCAGATCCCTCTGAGCCTCAGAGTCCCCCTGAGCCAAGGCGAGATACTGTGGAGAGGGCAGGTTTCATCCCTGTGTCTACCCCCAACCTGTTGTGACCCATTACCTATCCCTGCCCTGTATTTGGGCCCCCATCCCCCCCAGGCAGGCCCCTACCTCCACTTGGCAATGTTGGGCCTTGTTGCTGTAAAAGGCCTGTTTTCAGTTCTGCTGAGGTCTTCAATACCTCTGCCGGATGGATGGATGTGAGTGGTGGATCTCGTGGTGGAGGCGGGGTTTGTGGGTGTGGTGTAGATTTCACAGGAAGGGAGGGGGTGTACTGTGGGAGGAAATGCACTTGAGGACGCTGTTTTGCTTTGTTGAAAAAGAGGTCTGTACCTGCGCAGGTGTGAGTTCTGAGGGATTTTTTTTCCTAGGAACACTTGGGGAGTGGGCTGGATCGTTGCATCAAAATTTCAGGACGATCGGTCAAGCGGTTACGTAGAAAAGTGGAGCCCACACTTTCACACTTTTAATATTTTTCTATATATAGATAAGCAATACCCTAATTTGTTTATTTCAGGGGGTTCCTAACCTTTTTGGGAGTGTGGGCACCAGTCATAACATGGCTGTTGTGGTGGGGTTGGGATAAAGCAAAATGGTGCCTGTGGAATTGTGGCACGATACAAGATGGCGGTGGTGGTGCGGCATAGCATAATGCAAAATGGCTGCCACATCCGAAAGACCAGAAACAGATGGGACCAGAACATGTACGGGCATGTCCCCTCCATCAATGGAAATAATGGCCACTGCCCCCACTTGCTCACAGAAAGCAGCCTGTTACATGTCTCCTTCATTCGGAATAGGTGGATATCTAATTCTGGAACCCAATGAACTGTGGGCATGTTTAAGGGCTTGTGTGTTCTATAATAGACAGGCCAAGCCACAGGGGGTGGGGGTAGGGACAATTTTTCATTGATTTGGGCCATTTCTGGGAACTGCAAACATTCACAGGAAGTTTCTTCCAAGAGAAACTGGAATGGAAATGCTTCCTCTTTCCAGAGGAAAGATAGCAGAGAAGTTACCTGTGTGCATTCTAATGCTCTTTGTTTCTGCCTTTCCTCCAGCAAATGGTTTTTTCCCACTTGTCAATCAAGTCTGGTGAATGCATCAAAGTGAAGGGGAAAGTGCCACCAGAGGCCAAGAGGTTTGTGTTGTTAAAGGTGGACTGGCCTATTTTTGTTGGTGCAAGAAAACCTATAAAAAGGAGAATTCCTGAATGCCAAGGGGGAAGTGCTCTTTGGTCAAGGAACTCCAGCAGAGATTCAAAGTCACAAAATATGCAGCAAAGCAGAGCATGGAAACACAGTCTGCATTTAAAAAATGCCTCTCCAAAATGCCCCCTTAAAAAAATTCCTTCCAATGTTTCTTTCCCCAGCATAAAAAAGACCACACGTTTGGTATGTTATAAATGGTTTACTTACAAACTCTCCAAAGGTCAGATTCATGTGCTTCAGAAAAGTTGCACAGGCAGCAAAACTTAGCTTGGTTACAAAATGGTGAAAGGGCCTAAATTATTGGTGTAGGAACTCAATCATGGTTTATGAGAGCCATGCGGTTGGAGCAACCAATTGTAATAAGGTAAGAGACGCAGTACAACCATATTTGTTAAATTGGTAATCTGACCAGCCATTGATGCTGCTCACTACTAAAGGATGCTTAGCTTAACTTTCCTTAAGAATTATTAGATGCTATTTTTGTGTGCATTTATGGGCTCCTCCAGGTGAACTGTTCATTATGTGTTCATCCTGATTTTCAAAGCTTACGTGGAGCTATTACAATGCCTTCTCTTTATTGAGCATTTGCTCTGACGGTGGAGGCAGAGCATAGCCTTGTGGGGAGGTTACATACCTTCCCATTAATCATTTTTCCGACACCTCTTAGTACAAGCAAGTTAAACGGTTCCATGGTCACCACAACCGCCACCAGTCTGTTAATAGACTTGAAAGATACAGTCAAATACCTTCGGCAGCAGGCAGTGGCTTAGCGTGGGTTGGCAGTGCCCGGGGCCACATGGAGGAGGTGAGAGGGAGGTAAATGGATGTAGTACGCATGCACGTTCAACTCTTAACGGCATCCGCATCACCCGGGAGATCGCAGCTGCAGAGATAAGAAGAGCTCTTCCTTTGTCTGGAGAGGTGACTTCCTGCTTCACATGGAGAAGTTGTTTTCAATGGAGCCCAGCGACAGAAGCACACAACTGTATTGAGGTAGCACCGGGTATTGAAATCTGCGCCCCGGGTAACTGCCCCATGCTACACCACTGCCAACAGGGCTTTGCAAAGGCAGAAAGACTTTTGCCAAGCCGCAAGCCCAGACTAGGTTTTTGTCAATTGGCAGCAGTATCCTACTTCCAATATCACTATACCAATAGAACCGGTTAGTCTTTGTCTCCGCCAGCTCCTGCTAATCCACCTTGTGAGTGTTTGTCTCATGTGGTGCTCCCCTCTTTCCAGCTTTGCCCTCAACTTGGGCCACGATGATTCAGACATGATCCTCCACTTCAATCCTCGCTTTGATTGTCATGGAGATGTCAACACCATTGTGTGCAACTCAAAGACGAATGGGCAGTGGGACTCGGAGCTGCGGGAGTCGGTCTTCCCCTTCCAGCAGGGAGAAGACACTAAGGTGAGTAGGAATAGTCTCCGCACCACCATAACTTCAAGGAGAGGCAGTTGTCATTCCTAGATTTGGGGGCTCCTTGGGCACTGGGAACTTGTAAATACAGTGCTACCTCGAATTACGAACGAATCGACAACCGAATTTTTGACTTACGAATGGGGGTAATGGCCGCGCGCTTACGAATGTCTCAGCATCCGGAAAAAAACCGCGGCGGTTTTAGATAGGGATTTTTCGACTTACGAATTTTTAGATAGGGTTGCTTCGACTTACGAATTTTTTCCGTTTCCAATGCATTCCTATGAGAAATCGCATTTCCAATGGCGTTTTTCGACTTACTAATTTTTTGACTTACGAAGGTGCCTTCGGAACGGATTAAATTCGTAAGTCGAGGCACCACTGTAAGTTGAATCTTTGGTCCATCTCTCTCAGCACTGCCGTCACTGACAGGCAGTGACTCTCCTGGGTTTCAGGGAGAGGCTACCTGGAAATGCTGAAAAACTGAACCCAGGGTCTTCTGCATGTGATGTGCTTGCTCTTTCCCCTGGGCTATAGCATCCTCAGAGGGGCTGCTAACCAGATAGGAATGTCATGAAATAATTCTCTTGTGCTGCTTCTGCCTTTTTGAGGGTGTTCTGAAGTGAAGTATGATAATTTCTGGTGAATCTCTCTCTTAATTTCGGCACATAATTTCTTATAATAAAAATTTATTTATACCCCGCCCATCTGGCTGGGTTTCTCCAGCCACTTTGGGTGGCTTCCAACAAAATATTAAAAATACATTAAAACACCAGTCATTAAAAACTTCCCTAAACAGGGCTGCCTTCAGATGTCTTCTAAACATCAAATAGTTGTTAATTTCTTTGACATCTGATGGGAGGGTGTTCCACAGGGCAAGCGCCACTGCCGAGAAGGCCTTCTGCCTGGTTCCCTGTAACTTTGCTTCTTGCAGGGGGGGGGGAACTGCCAGAAGGCCCTCGAAGCTGGACCTCAGTGTCCGGGCAGAACGATGGAGGTGGAGACGCTCCTTCAGGTATACTGGGCCGAGGCCATTTAGGGCTTTAAAGGTCAGCACCAACACTTTGAACTGTGCTCGGAAACGTACTGGGAACCAATGTAGGTCTTTCAGGACCTGCGCCTCCATGGACAGCTACGAGTCCAAAATGACTCCCAGGCTGCGCACCTGGTCCTTCAGGGGCACAGTTACACCAGCCTGCCTCCTGTTCCCCACAAACAATACTTCTGTCTTGTCAGGATTCAACCTCAATCTGTTAGCCGCCATCCATCCTCCAACTGCCTCCAGACACCCCCTGCAATGCAGGCATCTTAACACATGGTTTCCCATCCAATTTGAAATCTTACCTTCCAAGTTCCGGACTGCAGAATCCGGGACCGGCAGCCATTTGACACCGGAAGTTGTGTCGGCGTAACTTCCAGTGTTGCTTTGCCCTTCTATGGGCACCCAAAATGGCCGTCACCGGCTTCGAAAGTCGCTTGTACACGTGTCAGGAAGTGTGTCGACGCGACTTCCGGTGTCGCTCCGCCCATCTATGGGCACCAAAATGGCCGCCGCCAGTCACGTCTATGCACTTCCGGACATGTGTAGATGCGACTTTTGAAGCTGGCTGCGGCCATGTTTGGTGCCCATAGAAGGGCAAATCGGAAAGAAAAAAAATGGCCGCCTGCAGGAGAAAATAATTGAGAAAAACGGGAGACAAAGTGATACGGGGGACCACCGGGAAAAGGTAAGTAAAAAAGGGGTTTTCCCCGGGGGAAACGGGAGACTTGGCAGCTATGTTTGAAATTGTACCAGAGCCTGCTTAGCCTTGCAAATGTGTTAGCAATTTTATTGCTGCACCACTAGAGGGAGAGAAAGGGCAGCTGTGTTTTCATGTGAAAGGCATCAGGTTTTTTCATTAAAATGTTTTTTAAAAGAGGGTTGCATCCATGTTCTGTTTACAGTAGACCCATTGAAATGAATGAACTCAATTTTTCCATGCCTATTAATTCAGGGGGCCTACCCTAAGTAGAACTAGCATTGGCTACAACTGTGAATTTCTCTCCCCAACCTTAACTTCTACAGCCAAATGATGAGGGTCATAGTTTCAGGTTGGACTGCCCTAAAAGAACCCCCCAAACAAAATTGGTCAGGAAGTGTAATGCAAGGGTGGTAGTAGTTTCTTTCTTTCTTTTTCTTTCCCTCCCTCCCTCCCTCCCTCCCTGCATTAATCCACTCCTGTTTGGGCCATAAATCTCTTGGAAGCATCTAATTGCCTCTTTCCAAGGAACAACCCACAACCCTAACTCTTGACTCCTCTTCTTCCCAGATCTGTTTGTCCTTTGATGAAGAGGAAGTGACTGTAAAGATCAATGGAGACCAGGAAGTCAAGTTCCCTAATCGGCTTGGGGTGAATTCTGCAAAAATATTCTCCGTGGAGGGAGACATTGCGATCAGAAGTGTCAAGTTTGACTGAAGTTCAGCCGTGTCTCATTTTGTATGTCTATAGAAGGAAAAACAGTAAATAAAATGTGTTGCTTGACCTTGTCTGCCTTGCCATTTTCTTGGGGATTCCTATTGACATACAAATACCACTCCACTCTGGGAGGCAAACAGGTGTTCCTGCAGCCAATCAGAAGCCCCGTTGGACGTTCAGCTTCCAAAAGAACGTTTGTGAAATATACTCTGAGTCCTGTAGTGACTTCATGCTCTTTATTGCAGCTTGTAAAACTGTGAATGAAATGCCCCCCCCAAAACTCAGGCTTTTATATACATGAGTCCCATCTGATTGGCTGATTCTGCTTCCCTCCTGGAGCCTGATTGGTCTTCTCCTGCAAGCCCATCAGTTGTTGCATTCTAGGATCCTACTTGCCTATTGTTCTAAGATCCAAGCTTAGGACATAACAGTTTGAAAACCAGAACACTCACTTCTGGGTTTGTGGCATTCAGGAGCCAAAATGTCTGAGAACTAAGTGTTCGAAAACCAAGGTACGACTGTACTTGAAATAAATGAGTTCTGATCTTTCCTTCACCATAATATGGTAACTGTCTCCTTACAGCCATCTAAGTTTAACATTATTATGGCCAACCCAAATGTCTCAAACTAGTGAGCAAGCTTTTATTTATTTAGCTATTTATATAAATATTTATATGCTGTTGTATCATAAAAAATTGTCAGCGTGCTTTACAGCAACATATAAAACCAGACAGCAAAATCAAAAAAGGTTTTGAGTCCACCAGAACTTAGGTCTTAAGCAAAGCAAGGAAGAGGAGTGATGGAGGAAAGCTGTCTTGCTGTTGACATCTGCAGGGGTCAAAAATCCATTTCCCTTTTATACCTCACGTGCGGCTGGTCACAAAGAGCACTCGCAGTTCAGAATTTTCCACCAAATAAATGATCTGTTTAATGAAGATAAAAGAAATAACGGATTTGAAAATACTGAATCTGAATTTCAAATTGAACTGGTAGAGGGGAAAAACAAATTGTTGTCAAGAATGTATAACTTTATATTAGAGTGGAACACCAAGGATGAAGAGACTAAGGAGGTTATGATTAAGTGGGCAATTGACTTTGGTTATAATATAGACCAGGCATCCCTAGACTTCGGCCCACCAGATGTTTTGGACTACAATTCCCATCTTCCCCAACCACTGATCCTGTTAGCTAGGGATCATGGGAGTTGTAGACCAAAGTATCTGGAGGGCTGCTGTTTGGGGGTGCCTGATATAGACTATGATTTGTGGCTAAAGCTCTGGAATCAACATATAAAGTTTACAGCGTGTACGGTATTAAAAGAAAAAGTCATGAAAATGATGTACCGCTGGTACCTGACGCCAGTCAAATTGGCAGAAATTTACAAAAAGAAAGACAAAAAGTGTTGGAAATGTAACCAAAAGGATGGAGAAATATATCACATGTGGTGGTTATGTGAAAAAGTGAAAACATTCTGGGAGCTAATATACAATGTGTTTTTTAAAAAAGTTAAAATATACATTTCCCAAGAAACCAGAAATCTTTTTGTTAGGATCAATGGGCAACGAAATTAAAAAGGAAGACCAAAGACTATTCATGTATGCCACCACAGCTGCTAGAATGGCTCAAAGATGGAAAACAACAGATATTCCAACAGTTGAAGAGTGGAGGGTCCAAATGACGGAATACTCAGAGTTAGCTAAAATGACTGGAAGGATAAGGGAGCAAAAAGACCAGAAGTTCCAAAAAGATTGGAGTAAATTTGTGGAATATTTAAAGGATTACTGTAAAACAATAAAAACACTTAACAGGATTGACATAAAACCTACAACAGGAGTAACAGAGGTCTGTGGTTACAAAAATGGTAAATATAACTAAGAGAATAACAGAATAACAGAGACTAGGATGAAGAAAGCGCAAGGTATAAGACGATAGCGTAGAAAACCAAAAGTGGAGAAAGGAGGAAGTCACATTCGGCAGAACATTAGAATGTATATAGTAAATAGTAATGGAAGTGAAACAGAAGAATTGTCTAATAGATGATTATTTTTCCTTTCTGTATGTTGTAATCTTGTGTTTGTATTTGAGAAAATAATAAAAAAGTATTTTATTTTATTTTATTTTAAAACTTAATTTGCCACTGGGCCATTGGGTTGAGCTGGGGAATTTGATGTTTCAGCAGCTCAGTCTGACTCCCCAATACACCCCGAAAAAGGGACAGATCCTCTCCCCGGAGAATGAGGCTGTAGGGAAAGTGAATATCAAGTCATCTGTATTGGCGTCAAAGAAATCCACGCGACCGCCTTCGTAGTCCAGGTATACCCGGATCTTCCTGGGCTCGTATCTCAAGCTCAAGAGGGTCCTCTCGGAGGATGTAAACGCCGTGAGCCGATAAGGAGACAATGGAGTCCTCAGTGAGTCTGGCAGGGCCTTGCCCAGAGCCCAGATTCCCCCGTTGGGATTGAAATTGACCTTTCCTTTCCTCACGACGGACTCTCTGGCAGCTCCCACGGCTCAGACCTCCCATTGCCTTTCACGTGGACGTGACTCTCCTTTCCTCCTGACGGACGGTTCTTGCGAAGCCCGCAGGGCCTGTGGTGTCGCCTCTTCCACTTCCACCTCCCACCAGTGTCTTCCCGAAGCGAGTCTCTCTTGGCCCAGCACAAAGGGCTCCCAGTCGAACCGCGAAGGGTTGTCAGGCAGGTCCTGTGTCCTGCATCCCCATCTTACTCTCTTCAGGTCCTGGGAGAGGATGAGGTTGGCATGAGCTGTGCTGGGATCCAGAGTCACGTTCACTGCAGAGAATAGAAAAAATAATAAAGAAGGATGGTTGGATGGTGCCCGTAGAAGCATAAACTTGACCAGAGAGGGACTCACAAAACTCTCTTTCCACCGGCTTCTGGTCAGGAGGCCAGGCTAACCTACCTCACAGAGGTGTTCTGGGGAATAATAATAATAATAATAATAATAATAATAATAATTTATTTGTACCCCGCCCTCCCCGGCAGGAGCCGGGCTCAAGGCAGCTAACATCATAAAACTAACACTGTATAGACTACACACAGTATACAGTATTAAATGTGAACAACATAAGCCACCTCAAGCTTACAAAAATATGGGATTTGAATGCAATGAAATTTAAATGGCTGCCTGGCACCAGGCAAAAACATACCTCTTTAAGCAGGCCTTTGGTTGGTTTGATGGACATCCTATGCCCTTTTAAAATCTGTTTGGGGGTGGTGGTTATTGGGTAGTTGTTTTTATTTTGATTATGTATGTTGTGGATTTATATTCCGATTTTATCCAAGAACCACCCTGAGACCTGTGGGTATAGGGCAGTATATAAACTCTAATAATAATAATAATAATAAGTAATAAGTAATAATAAACAACTAAAAAGTAGCCTTCTCAACCTGAGGGAAGATTTTAATGTTTAATGTTTTAGTATATGCTGGAATCTGCTCAGAGGGGCAACCCAGTCAGATGGGCGGGGAAAGATTATGATCAGTGATATATAATGAACTGGAAAAAAATCAGGTCCAGTCGTGTCCGCCTCTGGGATTGCAGCGCTCATCTTGCTGTATAGGCCGAGGGAGCCAGCGTTTGTCCGCAGACAGCTTCCGGGTCCACCTGTGTTATATATGGATAACTCTGAATTTTCTTGTTTCTTGTTAAGTCCTCGCCCACCTCAATGTCAGCTGACTCCAGGGAGGGGCATAAAACTCACCTGCTTCAGCATCCAAACCCCCCATCCTCCTCTGGCAATGCCCAGCCATAATAAGCATAGCCCTTTGAATGGAGCGCAGGGCCAGAAGTCTGGCGGGGAGGGAATCTGGCAGCGGCTGATGCTCATCGGAGAGGAAGGGAGGGAGGCCAGCAGCAGGGGGAGCCAGAGGAACTGCCCGGCACACCCAGCTCGAGGCAACGACATCGAGACGGAGCAGGAGCAGGAAGACGACTGCCGGGGCCCATAAGCCCCTCTGGGCTGGTTGCAAATGGGAAGGGAGGAATGATGGTCCTTAGCACCGAGGAACCATTCTGTGCAAAGTTTCATGTGCACACTGATGGCATTAACATAAATAAAGAATAAGAAGAATAAAAAATGCATTGCAACCTGATTTTGAGCCTTGGGCACTCACCCCCTGAATCAAACGGTCCCTGTCTCCTTTCACATAACTTGAGCCCTCCCATTCCAAATTTTACTTTGGCGTTGATATTTAAACAGAAGAGATGAGCGCGCAACCCCAGAGTCGGTCACGACTGGACCTAATGGTCAGGGGTCCCTTTACCTTTACCTTTTTACAGTATCCTTGATGGACGTTGGCTGAGGAGGCTGCTGGCTCAGGGTTCGAGGGGGAAGAAATTCTAGATTGAGGCCTAGCTGCTGCTTGTTCTCCAAGCCATGTTGAACATCTTTTCACCCACACCGTTTATACTGTGGCATGGAATGTGGCCCATTTGTGTGGAAGAAAACGCTGCAGATATTTAATGTTGTCACATAAAATTCATTCCCTGCCCTTTACCGGCAGGTCCCAGGGCGGGTTGGAACAATTTAAATAGGTGTCAAAGGCCAGGGTAACCTCTCTGAAGGGGCCAGGCACTCACCTCTGTGGGGAGGAAACCCCACAACTTTGAGGCCAGGAGTGCCAGCTTGGCCCCACAACTGTGGGTGCCTGGGGCCGTGGGTGCCATGCAGCATGCATGGCCCTGACACCAAAATTTGTGGATACATACCTGGCCCCTTCACTTTGGCACCAATGTTTGAGGCTGCCACAGAAAATGCCCCCTCCTTGAACATCTGTGGGCAGTGGAAATACTCCCTCTTCTGATCCTAACACCCAAGAACAGGCACCCCCAAACTTGGCCCTCCAGATGTTATGGGACTACAACTCCCATCATCCCTAGCTAATAGGGCCAGTGGTCAGGGATGATGGGAATTGTAGTCCCAAAACATCTGGAGAGCCGAGTTTGGGGATGCCTGCCCAAGAGGGTCTTGCAGGGAAGCAGGCAACCTCTCAGATATTTGGGGCCTAAGTCATTTAGAGCTTTAAACACCACCAGCAAGAGCGCCTTAAATTCACCGAGAACTGAATTGGCAGCCGATTATTAGATTTACCTAGGTGTTTAACATATAGCAAGGTGCAACCTAGGTTAAGAAATTCTTGTTTTGACATAGGATTATATTGCAATGATGTTTTTCATGGGGAGCAGGTGCGATTTAACACAAAGGCCCCTTACTTGACCTCAACCTCATGCATTTAAAGAGCCAAAAGCTCCCTTATGTTTCAGTCGCGGAGATCTACCTTTCTTCCGTGGTTGTGAAAGGATTCGTAGAGGCGTGTTCTCCTTGAACTTTTCATGCAGGCACAACCTTGCCATGGGTTTGGTGTTGCCGGCACAACGATGCAAAAATGGGTGGCTTCAGCGGCGCAGAGGGGTGACTTCGGTCAGAATAAAACGTTTGCTCAGAGGTCAGTCCTTCCCCCGACTATGGTTTGGCATGACTCCTGCAAGGCAAAACATTTTTAATGTGTGACATTTTAATGTATTTTAATTTTTGTTGGAAGCTGCCTAGAGTGGCTGGGGAAACCCAGCCGGATGGGCGGAGTACAAATAATAAATTGTTGTTGTTGTTGTTGTTATTTAACCTGAAGCCAACAGAGACCTCCACCTCCTCTTTCTCTGCCTCCCCAGCCCTGAGGGAAGGCACGATCCCTTTACAAAAATGCTGGGAGCCCTTCAGACGTTCTGGGGCTCCATTTCCTATCATCCCTGACCATTGGCCATGCTGGCTAGGCCTGATGGGAGGAGGAGGAGGAGGAGGAGGAGGAGGAGGAGGAGGAGGAGGAGGAGGAGGAGGAGGAGGAGGAGGAGGAGGAGGAGGAGGAGAACAACAACTTTCTCAAACCCTGTTTTATGGTTAAAACTCTTCTCCCATTTTTGTGCATTTGTAGGGGATAGTGAGAGTTCCTTTGCATTATTCTATTGCTGTTTCAGCATGTGGGTCATGCCTACTAGTTTTTAAGCTGCGGTGGTTGTTCTGCGACTTAACGCAATGTCGTATACCGCAGCCGTGTCGTGTGAGCTCCCCCGTTCCTTCGTGAGCCCGCAAAGCAGTATCGGACTCCTGTCAAAGGCTAGCAGTTGTTACCCCTGAATAGAAGCACTTCTATGAAGTGGTGTTGTGGCTGCACTGCAACATTTTGTTGCAGATGCCCATTTGTCGGCGTCGGTTGCTGAGCTGCTCTGCACGCTGCGACCCGAAAGGCACTGTGGTGGGGTGTCTTTGGGTGCCAGATTCCACAGGTTAGGGCAGGGGTGAGCAACCTTTTCTAGCCGTTGGCCGGTCCACCGTCCCTCAGACCATGTGGTGGGCCGGACTAGATTTTGAAAATAAATAAATACAGTGGTACCCCTACTTACGAATTTAATGCGTTCCGAACGCACATTCGTAAGTCTAAAAAAAATCGTAAGTTGAAGCAACCCTATCTAAAAATTCGTAAGTAGAAAACATCCTATCTAAACCGCATCCAAGATGGCGGACGGAGCTCCGTTCGTAAGTAGAAACATTAGTAAGTAGAGTTATTCATAAGTAGAGGTACCACTGAATGAATTCCTATGCCCCACAAATAACCCAGAGATGCATTTTAAATAAAAGGACACATTCTACTCATGTAAAAACACGCTGATTCCTGGACCACCCGCAGGCCGGATAGCGAAGGCAATTGGGCCACATCCGGCCCCCGGGCCTTAGATTGCCTACCCCTGGGTTAGGGAGACAACATGGGGTAGCTTCGCCAACCAGATGTGTTGATAGGTTCCTTTAGTCTGTGGCTAACTTCAGATGTGCTCAGAAGCGATAACCGAAACCAGTTTGCAGCAGCTATGCCTACAACAGCATTCCTTTGACTGAACTGAAAGTTAAAGTGAAACAATATGGGCGCTTCCAGAACAGAGCTTAATGCTACAAACATACTGGCTGAGTATTGCAAGCAGAGTGCTGGCAACAGATTCCATAATAGGATGAGCTTTAAACTAGAGTAGGTAACCATTGTCCCTCCAGATTGTGGTGCCGCAAAGTAATTTTAAGAAACCCTGGACTAGGTGGTCTTAAAAGGGAAGGGACTGTTCTGTGGCCGTATAAATTACTTTAGTGAGGGAAAATGCAAACAGAACTTCATTTTGCCCCTCTCTCTCCCCCCCATCCCCCAAAGAACTGCCACTCGAATCATAGAATCATAGAGTTGGAAGAGACCACATTGGCCATCCAGTCCAATCCCCTGCCAAGCAGGAAACACCATCAAAGCATTCTTGACATATGCCTGTCAAGCCTCTGCTTAAAGACCTCCAAAGAAGGAGACTCCACCACACTTCTTGGCAGCAAATTCCACTGTCGAACAGCTCTTACTGTCAGGAAGTTCTTCCTAATGTTTAGGTGGAATCTTCTTTCTTAATAGCTGCTCCTCTACTCCTAATACGTTAGCACAGGGCTTCCTAAACTGTGGTCTGTGAACTTCATTTGGGTGGTCCATGGCATCTCCACATTAACTGCACATTCGATTGCTACTTGTATTTCTTGCCTTGCATTTTTATTGTTTTACAGTTTTTTTTAATTCTACAGAATGCAAATGGTGACGAAGTAAAATGCAATGTAAGAAATGAAAGAAGCTGTAAAAATACAATTAAAAACCTAGCACAATGTGAATTACAATACAGTAACTACAACAGGCAAAATAATTAAAATAATCCAGTGGTCTGCTAAGACCACCAGCAATTTTCAAGTAGTCTATGGGAGTAAGGAGGAAGTCTGAGAATCACTGGGGGTATTTGGGGGGGGCAACGACAAAATACTATAAAAACTACTGCTTCCCAGCATGTATCTCAAAAATGCTTTTAAAAAAACAAAAACCCAGTGTCAGCAAATATAATACATTAATGGGAATTTATAAATGTTCTAAATTCCACTGTCTGCTTTTCTATTCTGCAAAGTTTTAATATTCTTGAGGTTTTCTGTTTATATGGTGCTATTTCTTATTACTGTATCTGTGTTTTGTATGTTGCTTAAAACTGTGATATTTAAGGAGGTATATAAATTATTTTTAAAATTAAATGATTTTGGATTGTTGTTGTTTTTTATAAAAAAAAAACCAGGAACTTTTTGAAGGTGCAAAGTGTAAGCAGGTAAGCACACAACAAACAAACGAACAGCTTTGCATCTTGCTCCTTCCTCCTTACCTTGATCCCAGACCCCAGAAGTCCTCTGTCTGTGAAACCTTTTTGCTTTGAGGTGGAGGATAACCCAAGACAACCGGAGGCAGTGCTGCAAAATGCACGTTTGCAGTTATCGCACACACATGCAAGGGAACTTGCGAAGGCCGAGGCAGACTCAGGATATTAAGCAAAGCCGCAAGATAAGGTTCCTGGGGGAAACTCAGACCACACTTACCACACAATAGGACATGAAACAGTGGAATGAACAGACCTGCTGGCTAATCGGACCTCGCCAGTCTTCAAGTTTCGGTGTCTCTGAAGTTGACAGCAGCTTCCAGGCAGAGACTTTACACCAATGCTTCTTGTCACTTCCCTCCTCAGGTGGTTTTATAGCCTGCCCTTGATGCTACTCCAATGCAATCCTCATTGGTTACTCAGGGGACTTTTTGAGGGGGACTTTTCTTTGGCAACGCCAAACTCTGCAAAATGAAACCTTTGCTTATCGGCTTTGCCTCTCCTACAAGCAAGTCGGATTTACGTAAGCGGACAAAGTGCTCAAACAAGCCCGAATTTATGAGCTAAGTTATCAGGGGAAAAAGTGAGGCCTCAGAGAAAGATGTGAGAGGGGTGGCCGCCGGGGGGGGGGGGGCAGAGAAGCTTCCTCATGGAACTGTAGCATGGAGAGAAGACATGTTATAATTTGAGAGAAAACGTAATGAAAATGCTGTACCGATGGTATCTGACCCCGGCCAAACAGGCCAGGTTGTACAAGAAAAGCTCCGACGTTTGCTGGAGATGCCAAAAAGGGGCTGGTACCTTTATGCACATGGGGTGGGACTGTGTGAAGATTGGATAATTTTGAGATAGAATATACAATGAACTCAAAAAGATCTTTAAATCATCGTTAAAAAAAACCCCTGAAGCCTTTTTGTTAGGCATTATGTCCATTGATATACAAAAAAACCCCACAGAAACCTCTTTATGTACACAACCACAGCGGTGAAGATTTTAATAGCAAAAAATTGGAAAGGTGATGTAATCCCCACAAAAACTGATTGGCAAGCAAAGAAGATAGAATATTCAAAACTTGCAAGGATGATTGGGAGAATAAGAGGAAATTCTGACCAGAAATTTAGTAAATCATTTAGTAATAACACAAATCTCCTGACAGATTTGGATTGAATCTTGAAGTTTAAGGAAATTATAAAGTAAATTTTGTCCCTGATAATTAACTGAAAAGAATTTTTAAAAATGAAGTGTGTATAGACTAAAAGGTAAAGGGGCCCCTGACCATCAGGTCCAGTCGTGTCCGACTCTGGGGTTGGGGCGCTCATCTCGCTCTATATGCCGAGGGAGCCGGCGTTTGTCTGCAGACAGCTTCTGGGTCATGTGGCCAGCATGACAAAGCTGCTTCTGGCGAACCAGAGCAGCACACGGAAACGCCGTTTACCTTCCCGCTAGAGTGGTCCCTATTTATCTACCTGCACTTTTATTTTGCTTTCGAACTGCTGCGTATAGACTAGTAAGGTATAAATAGCACAATGAGGTGAATCGGAAATTAAAGGGTATGTAATGTCAAATGAGGTGTTGTTAGCCAGTGTCTAGGGTCTGTTTATGTTGTTTTCCATTTTGTTTACGTTCTATGTAAATTGTTTTGTAATAAAGAATCTTAAAAAAAGGAACTGTAGCGTTGGAAGGGCCTGCGAGGGTCCTCCAGGCCAACCACAGGAGCCCACAAAGTCAGTGAGGAAAGCCGGCAAGAAGCAGTTCAGCTCCGCTCTTTGAAGCCAGCCAGTGAGGTACCCTTTTCCAGGGGGGCTTGGGGGCAGAGGCTCCAGCTTCTGCCACCCGAGGAAAAAATCCCCCGATCGGCCCAACTGCAGTCTGTTCCCACTGAAATCAATGGGACATCATGTGTCAAGACTTCAGGCCCATTGATCTGCATGGGAACAAAGGCCACATTCTGCACTATAGACTCAAAGCAGTATAGACTTTAGAACAGTCATGGCTAGCCCCTCAAAGGTAAAGGTAAAGGGACCCCTGACCATTAGGTCTAGTCGCGGACGACTCTGGGGTTGCGGAGCTCAGCTCGCTTTACTGGCCGAGGGAGCCGGCGTACAGCTTCCGGGTTATGTGGCCAGCACGACTAAGCCGCTTTCTGGCGAACCAGAGCAGCGCACAGAAACAGTTTACCTTCCCGCCGGAGCGGTACCTATTTATCTACTTGCACTTTGACGTGCTTTCGAACTGCTAGGTTGGCAGGAGCTGGGGCCGAGCAACGGGAGCTCACCCCGTCACGGGGATTCGAACCACCCACCTTCTGATCGGCAAGCCCTAGGCTCTGTGGTTTAACCCACAGTGCCACCCGCGTCCCATATAGCCCCTCAAAAGAATCCCGTAAAAGAACTGTAGTTTATTATAAAGGTGCTGAGAATTGCTAGGACATCCGCACAGAGCTCTCATTCCCACAGGAAGCTGTGTGTGAAGCTCTGTGAGGGGAACAGGGGCGTCTCTCCTAACAATTCTCAGAAACCTAAACGAACTTGTTCCCAGGATTTTATGAGGGGGAAGCCATGACTGTTTAGAGGGGTAGGATGCTGTTTTAAATGTATAATGTGGGGGGGGGCTCATCTAGAGGGGATGCAGCCCATCTTTCGAGGGCACTTCTCTTGTTGCCACTTCCAGGTTTATATGATTTATCGTAAGGCCAACTAACGATTTTATGGCCTTCAGCATGGCATTTCCAATCTCAAGAGTAAACTTGGGACTTTCCAGCTGCATGTTTAAAACCCGGGAACAAAGGTCCATCAAGTACAGATGGGCAAATGTCTCAATTTCTGTTTCAGTTTCTCCTTTTCCCAATCTCAAGCTCTGTCCTCCACATTTGTTTCTGGTGCTTTTATTGTTAAAGGACTCGTGAAAGTTAATTAGCATTTTAATGTCCCTTTCTCCAAATATATACATTTTTGCAAAGCAATTTTGCCTAACGTAACACCTATGTGTGTTTCCCCCACCCATTATACGCATTTGTATGCACACTTTACATCAGTGCATGCACTTTTGCACACACAAATGGACAGCTGCATTGCAAAGTCTGGAGAAGCGCGGGTTTCAAAGGATGGCTGAGTTTCAGTTCTTGTGCTGTTTCAGAAAGTGTGAATTATGTAGGCTCAGCTTGAGATGCAAAATGAATCAAACCTCTCCCCCTCCCCATCCATACCCTCAAATCACCTTAGTGATCCCAGGACCAGCCCCAATCCACACTGCAATGGTACAACCCCTTCCCTATCAACTCTCATAGAATCACAGAAAGGTGATGTAGAAATTTTGTAAATAAATGTATTTTTTATGAAGTGGTCTGTCAAAGATCTCTGAAGCTGACTGACCGAACCCAAAGGGTGCTCATCAATGGCTCCTCCTCATCCTGGAGAGTAGTGACTAGTGGGGTGCCACAGGGTTCTGTCTTGGGCCCAGTCTTATTCAACATCTTTATCAATGACTTGGATGATGGGCTTGAGGGCATCCTGAGCAAGTTTGCAGACGACACCAAATTGGGAGGGGTGGCTAATACCCCAGAGGACAGGATCACACTTCAAAATGACCTTAACAGATTAGACAACTGGGCCAAAGCAAACAAGAGGAATTTTAACAAGGAGAAATGTAAGGTACTATACTTGGGCAAAAAAAGTGAAAGGCACAAATACAGGATGGGAGACACCTGGCTTGAGAGCAGTACATGTGAAAAGGATCTAGGAGTCTTGGTAGACCACAAACTTGACATGAGTCAACAGTGTGATGCAGCAGCTAAAAAAGCCAATGCAATTCTGGGCTGCATCAATAGGAGTATAGCATTTAGCTCAGACATCCCCAAACTGCGGCCCTCTAGATGTTTTGGCCTACGAGTTCCGGTTCCGGTCGCAGGAATGGCTGACCCTTTTTCCATCTTTCCGACCTTCATAAGGAATTTGGCGGTTGCTAGGGGAGTAAATGGCAACCTCCCCACCTCTCCGGGGGTTACGGAGAGGGGCCGCAGGCCCGCAGATGCCCCTAAACCCACCCCGACTGTTCAAGGGGTGGGGGGGCCAGGGCTGAAAGCACTTATGGAGGAGCGGGGCTCCCCGGACGCCTACCTGCGTAGCGGGATCTCCATGATTAAAGAAGATAATTGGGCTTAAATTCATGGACGTGCTTCAAAAAGGAAGGGCAGAAGCTCTGTTTATTGCCAAGGAATTTTCGCTGCTGAGCGTGAGGAGTGAGGGAGTATATCATCGGCAAGAAAGATTGATTGGGACGCCACGAGAAGGGAAGTGAGTCTTCTTTATTCTTTCATACACTCTACGAGTTATTTTATACCTTCCCGGACGTGATGTCCTGTTTGTTTGGAACAAATGAGAAATGGAACTTAACTGTGTGAGTTGGACTCTATAAAACTATCTATATGATATGGTTAGAAGCTGTAAAACTGTTGAAGAGAGGGCCCCCCCCTCCAACTGGACAATCGGAGTGCGGCTGGAAGCGTTTGGATTTATGAGGTGTGACGCACTTGGAATTTGAACAGCGATCTGAAGTTAAGTTCAGCTATAGGGCAAGGAGAGCTATAAATCTGTTAAGAGTCTCTACATCATGTGACAGCTGTGCCTATGCCCGGAAAGCTGTAAATTTTACTATGATCGTCTGCAAAAAAAACGTCGAGAAGAAAACGAAAGTGATCTGAGCTTTTCAAGATGGCGCTGTTTTGTGTTGAAAGACCTACGCAAGAAGAAAGCACTCCAGACAAAGAGGATTTATGGGGATTTAGGGGGAGGCCGGACTGATTAAAACTCACACAGGAGAATGAATATATGGGAAATCTCGTTTGATGCTTATTTCAGCAGCGGTGGAAAAATCGGATGAATGGATGAAAGAAGAAAATATTTTAGTGATTGCAGGGGAAGATCGGGATTAACATGGATTATGAGTGACTATTTGGACTTTAGAATAAAGACGGCAGTAAGCAGTTGCGAGAAAACCCCAATTTTTGAAGCATGGGAACTCCAAAATTGTATATGATTTGGTATAATATTCGGTTTAATTGATATGGATTTGTATAATTTGGAATAACGGATGTGATATAGTTGTGTTTTAATTGGAAAATTAATAAAAATAGATTGTAAAAAAAAAGATGTTTTGGCCTACAACTCCCATGATCCCTAGCTAACAGGACCAGTGGTCAGGGAAGATGGGAATTGTAGTCCAAAACATCTGGTGGGCCGAAGTTTGGGGATGCCTGATCTAGATCAAGGGAAGTAATAGTACCACTGTATTCTGCTCTGGTCAGACCTCACCTGGAGTACTGTGTCCAGTTCTGGGCACCACAGTTCAAGGAGGATACTGACAAGCTGGAACGTGTCCAACCAAAATGGTCAAAGGCCTGGAAAGGATGCCTTATGAGGAACAGCTTAGGTAGCTGGGTATGTTTAGCCTGGAGAAGAGAAGGTTAAGGGGTGATATGATAGCCATGTTCAAATATATAAAAGGATGTCATATAGAGGGGGGAGAAAGGTTGATTTCTGCTGCTCCAGAGAAGTGGACACGGAGCAATGGATTCAAACTACAAGAATATTCCACCTCAACATTAGGAAGAACTTCCTGACAGTAAGAGCTGTTCGGCAGTGGAGTTTGCTACCAAGGAGTGTGGTGGAGTCTCCTTCTTTGGAGGTCTTTAAGCAGAGGCTTGACAGGCATATGTCAAGAATGCTTTGATGGTGTTTCCTGCTCGGCAGGGGGTTGGACTGGATGGCCCTTGTGGTCTCTTCCAACTCTATGATTCTAAGCTTCCAGGCTGCTTGCAAATATAAAAGTTGAGGATGGAAAAAGCTGTGTCGGTGGATGATCCAGCTAGAGCTCATAGCAGGTACCTGGGAAAAATGGGAGTATATGTTTTTGTGCAGGAGTGAAATTGTCTCACCAGCTCAATTTGGTTTCCATGATAACATGGCGGTTGTTTTCTGAAGGCAGCCCTGTATAGGGAGGTTTTCCATGTTTAATTACACTGGTACCTCGGTTTAAGTACACAATTGGTTCTGGAAGTCTGTACTTAACCTGAAGCGAACTTTCCCATTGAAAGTAACAGAAAGTGGATTAATCCGTTCCAGACGGGTCCGCGGAGTACTTAAACTGAAAGTACTCAAACCCAGGCGTACTTAAACCGAGGTATGACTGTATGTTTGTTTATATGCTGGAAGCCACACAGAGTGGCTGGGGCAACTCAGAGTACAAATAATAAAATTATCGTCATTAACTGTTTTTTTACCAAGTGGTTCAAAGGGCCATCCCAGGAAACTGAAACTTAGGAGAAAAAGGAGGCTGGTGTACGAGAAACAGAAACCGCAGGGTGGAAACTCCATAGCTCTTCTGAGGCAGTTGCTCTTTAACTGTTTATTTCTAAAGGAACGAATGATACAAAACACCAACCACAGATGCACAAGACTCTCTTCATTCAGAGAAGTCTCCCGCCATTTTAAAACAGGCATGGCTTCCCCCCAGAATCCTGGGACATGTAATCTGTTAAAAAGCGTTGCTGGGAGATCCCTATTCCACTCTCAGAACGGCCATTCCATTCCCTGTTCTCTGGAGAGAGGGATTGTTAAACCACCCCAGAAACTGTTCGAGAAAACAAGAGGGAAGACATAACACTAGTTAAGCACCGCAAGACCTCAGGGTCTGCCTCTTCTCATATGAACCTACCCAGACCTTGAGATCATCTTCTGAGGCCCTTCTTCATTTGCCTCCTCCTTGAAAGGTCTGGAGGGTAGCAACACGAGAACAGGGCCTTCTCTGCGGTGGTTCCCCATCTGTGGAATGCTCTCCCCAGGGAAGTTCACCTGGCGCCTTCACTATACACCAATAGGCACCAGGCAAAAATGCTCCTTTTTAACCAGGTCTTTGGGTCAGTTGATTGGCCTTTTAAAATGGGGGTTATTGGGTTGTTGGTTTTATTTTGATTAGGTATTTTATGGTTTTATATATTGATTTTGTTCTGTGAACCGCCCTGGGATCTCCGGGTATGGGGGGGGGTATATAAATTCAATCAATAATAATAAATAAAATAATAATAGTGGCACCCTCCCTGTGGAACCCCCTCCCTTCAGATAAAGACATACACAACCTTTAGAAGACATCTGAAGGCAGCCCTGTATCGGGAAGATTTTAATGTCTGATGTTCTATTATGTTTTTATATGTGTTTGAAGCAGTCACTATCTCTTACCCAAACCCAGGCGTCGGCAACCTTTTCAGCCCGTGGGCCGGACAAGGGCTGCATAGGCGCAGAACCAGTTTCTGGCGCTGCGGACATTTTGGAAATGGGCAGTGCAGCACCAGAAATCGCTTCTGCGCATGTCCGCGGCTGCGCTGGTTTGCCGCAGCGGGCGGGGGACTTGCCGAGCGGGCGGCTCGTTTCATGGGCGGCCTGTGGGCCGGATAAACGGCCTCCATGTGCCGTATCCGGACCATGGGCCAGAGGGTGCTGATGCCTGCCCTAACCTACCTCACAGGGTTGTTGTGAGGAGGATATGGGGAGGAGGAAAACCCTGTAAGCCACACGGGAAGCACTAGCTAGCTAGACAACTAAGGGCTCCCAACTAAAGGATGATTTCCTCCTGCCTTTCCCAATGGACCAGGGCGGTTTGACACCCTTTGAAAGGCACCTCTGCACTATAAGCAGTCGGGTGGATGGGCCTGCAGAGAAACAGGTGGTCCAGAATTCCTTTTTCAGCAATGAGTTTATATCAAGCTACCCGTTCTTTCACAACAACCCGCTTTCAAAAACTGAACTGAAAAACGTCTCTTGGTAAGAACACACGTTTCCGTGGCTGCCGTTCGCGGCCGCCATTTCGCTGGTCTCTCCAGGGCTAGGCCATGTGGTGCGTGTTGTTGGCGGGGAACAACGAAGAGGACAGGTTGTTGGAGTGCAACCGGCGGAGGGGGCTCCGCGGGCTGCAGTTCTCGTCATTCGGCCTTGCGTGGCCCCTCTGGGCCGGGGCACTGTTGGCCACGCCGGGACGAGGCGTCCTAGCCTGCGGGGGGCTCGCGAAGGCGTCGGTGAGGCTGTTGAGGTTGGCGGCGAGTCCCTTCAGAATCTCGTTGTGGGCGCGCATCGTCTCCATAATCTGCCTCCTCTCCTCCCGGCACCCGGCCGCGTCCTGCCTCAGGGTCTTCAGGAGACTGAGCGCCACCTCTCTGTCGCGGCCCATCTCGAGGAGTAGCTCCTCCTGCTCTTCTCTCGACTGCTGCAGCAACTCCTGGAAGAGCGTCTCGGCCCCTTTCCTCTTCTTGGGCCGCAGAATGGCAAAGTCAGCCAGGGGAGATGGGGCGGGTGGCGGGTGGGCCACGGGGGGTTCTGAGGGTGGGGGAAATACAAATGATAACTTTATCTACTTATTTACTTTTATTTAACTTTTTAAAATTATAACAACAACAACAACAACAACAACAACAAATGGAACATTGGTTTGTCACAAGATGGAAGCCCACACAGGTAGTATTATTTGGAGTCAGGCGATCTAGCCCAACCCCCTACCAAGGCAGGAAACCCAGTACTACAGCATTCAATTCAATTCAATTCAATTGAATTCAAACATAAAATATAAAATAAATCATACTAGAGCAGGCATCCCCAGACTTCGGCCCTCCAGATGTTTTGGACTACAATTCCCATCTTCCCCGACCACTGGTCCTGTTAGCTAGGGATCATGGGAGTTGTAGGCCAAAACATCTGGAGGGCCGCAGCTTGGGGATGCCTGTACTAGAGTTTCTAAAGAAAAATAGAAAGATTATTGTCAAATCTATTTTTTTGTCCAAAGTAAAGCATTAATCCAAAGGCAAGAGAGAGAAGAGGAAAAAGCAAGAGAGAGGAAGGAAGGAAGGAAGGAAGGAAGGAAGGAAGGAAGGCAGGAAGGAGATATAAAAAAAAGGAACAGACAGAGTGAAAGTGAAAGGAGGGGGGGGTAAAGCTAAATAACTTCCCATTTTTCCTCTGACCGCTATATATAAACATTATTCACTTCATCCTCTCCAATAGAACACCTAATAAATCCACTTTCTACAAACCATTATCTTCAATTCTCAAATCCAAAGGTCATTATTTCATTTTCTCCTTTTGTACAAAAGGTCTATGAAAAGTTTCCTGTCTTTCATTAAATGTTAACCATGACAGAATTGCAGCAGAGGTCCAGCCTCTGCTCAAAAACCCGTCAGCAACGGAGAACCCACCCCTTCCCGCTGTGGGAACAGTTTGCTAGGGTTGCCAGACTCAATAGAGGACAGGACTTCTGTGCCTTTAATTGCCCTGCTCTCTTTTGAGTCTGGAAACCTTAAAGAGAAACCAGCAGACCCTTTGTTTAATTTCCAAGCAAAGGGTCTGCTGGTTTCTCTTTAAGGTTTCCAGACTCAAAAGAGAGCAGGGCAATTAAAGGCACAGAAGTCCTGTCCTCTATTGAGTCTGGCAACCCTACAGTTTGCACCAGCCACCCACAGCTCAGGGGGGGGGGGAGAGAAAACCAGCATGCCCCTCTTGGCTCTGAGCCACAGGTGGATTGCAGAGGTGCTTCTTTGCACTACAATTCTAAGAGGTAGCATGTGTGTAAGACTTGATGGAAAGAAGGGAAGGCTGTGGACACTTTGGGCTCCATCTCTGTCCAGAGCTGCTGGCTTTTCTCATTAGTCAACACCACTCCCACCACACCTGATGCAACCGAGCCAAAGCTCTTTCCACATTACTCAAGAATCCAAATCTGCTAGAACTTCTTCAACTGAGTAACTGAGCACAGATCACAATGAATTCTTCCAGCCGTCTCAAATGGCTAAATGACTGAACTGATATTATTATCATCTATTTATTAGTAGGGACACGGGTGGCGCTGCGGGTTAAACCACAGAGCCTAGGGCTTGCTGATCAGGAAGTCGGCGGTTCGAATCCCCGTGACGGGGTGAGCTCCCGTTGCTTGGTCCCTGCTCCTGCCAACCTAGCAGTTCGAAAGCACGTCAAAGTGCAAGTAGATAAATAGGTACCGCTCTGGCGGGAAGGTAAATGGCGTTTCTGTGCGCTGCTCTGGTTCGCCAGAAGCGGCTTAGTCATGCTGGCCACATGACTTGGAAGCTGTACGCCGGCTCCCTCGGCCAATAAAGCGAGATGAGCACCGCAACCCCAGAGTCGGTCATGACTGGACCTAATGGTCAGGGGTCCCTTTACCTTTTATTTATTAGTCATCAGTCTCCACACGACTAACAGACTAAAACTAGAGTTAAAACAAACAAACTTAGTAATCATTACTATGGTAACAAAAGAAAGCAACAGCCTCAAGAATCACAGTCGTACCTTGGAAGTCTAACAGAATCCGTTCTGGAAGTCTGTTTGACTTCCAAAGTGCGGCTTCTGATTGGCTGCAGGAAGCTCCTGCAGCCAATCGGAAGCCGCAGAAGCCCCATCGGACATTCGGCTTCCAAAAATACCGTATTTTTCGCTCCATAAGACGGAGCATAAGACGCACTTAGTTTTTTAGAGGAGGAAAGCAAGGAAAAAAAATATTCTGAATCAAATGTTGTACTAAACTATTTAATAAACAACCGGTACAGTATATCAGCATAATGTTTGAACATGTAAAATGAAAAGCAGTCAACAGTGGCATTAAGAACCATCATCACCGTCATTAACAAATGAAGAGAGACTTTAAGGCTCGCCTAATCTTCTAGTCTTCTGTGAACCCCAATAACTCATCAGTGTTAGAGTCAGAATTTAGGAAGCTCAGTTGCTCATAATCACTGACATCACTTTCTTCGCTATCTTCAAATAAAATATCATCTTCGTTTCCATCCATAGCATTGCTAATGCCACATTTTTTGAATGACCGGACAACAATTTCCTCCTTCACCGAGTGCCATGATGTTTTCACCCATTCACAAACTTGAGTGATAGTGGGCCTCTTCATCCATCCAGTAAGATCACGATGACCAGCAGCCATCCATTTGTTCCACCCTTCTCGCATAAAGACCTTAAATGGCTTGTTGATGGAAGCGTCGAGAGGTTGTAACTGGCTGGTAAGACCTCCAGGAATTACAGCTAGATGAGTCTTCACATCTTTAAAGCACTTTTTTGTAGTTTCGCTAATATGTGCTCTAAACTGGTCAAGCACTAATAAGGCAGGTTTTTTCAAAAGCCCTCCAGGACGTTTGGACCACACTTTTTCAACCCATACTCTCATTCCATTTTCGTCCATCCACCCTTTCTCATGAACATGTACAACAACTCCTCTTGGAATCACTTCTTTTGGAAAGGTTTTCCTTTTGAAAATTAACATGGGTGGCAATTTGGTGCCGTCTGCACAGCAAGACAACACAACCTTGAAATGGGTTTTCTCATATCCGGAGGTTTTCACGGTGATAGTTTTGGCACCTTTCGGATCAACAGTCCTGTTAGATGGCACATCAAAGGTTAGCAGGACTTCAGCCATATTCCCAATCTGGCCAATTTCAAACCCATTTCTCTTCCTAGCATCAATTACAAACTTATGAAAATACAGAATCCTAGATTCATATTCTTCTGGCATTTTTTGTGCAATTCTAGTTTTGGTGCGCATAGCAAGACCACATCGCTTCATAAATCTGTAGCACCACGATGGTGATCCAGTAAAATCGTGAATGCCTTTCTCTACAGCAAAGCGTTTGGCTTCATATATTATCATTTTTCTAGAGACTGAGAAGCCATTATTCCGGTGATTTGTGATCCATTTTGTCATGGCGATGTCCAACTGTGGCCACTTTGCAGCATGCCCACGAAAAGTGTGCTTACTTTTATCTGCTTTTTGCAGCTGATCCTCCTGTTTCCTCCACTCTCTTATCATTTTTTCAGTTAGAGGCGGCGCAAAATGTCTCTCCGCTGCTCTGTTTCCATGCTCCTTGGCATATTTTACTACCTCCAGTTTAAAAGGAATCTTATATGCTAGTCTTTTCTGCTTCATCATCCGAATGGGGGGTGTTTTCTGCAAGGAAATACAGTGGTATTATATTATAGCATATGCATCATTTTGCTTTCTTGAATTGTCCTAGGCATAACAGCCAACTCCTAGAGGCCTAGCTGCCTCCCCCCCCATTAAATACCATATTTGAGAGAATCACACCCACCCACCCCATGTTGGGGGCATGTGAGGTGGGGCTTTCCTGCCCCCCCAATATTTTATTAAAGTTGGAAGAGGGAGAGAGGGAGGGAAGGAAGGAAGGAAGAGAGGGGGAGAACTCACATTTGTGGGTGCCTGTGGGTGACGCCGTGACGCTGGAACTCCGGAGCAGGAGGTGGAGATGCCTGTACAGGACAGGATCCGTGTAAGCAGCTCTCTCTCAGCTTGCTTTACAGAGGATGGGCGGAGGGGAACACCACCACTTTTAGAAACATCAATGTGCCTACAAAAGCTACAGACCCCCCTTTTTTCCTTATTCACTTCCTTGTAGCCTTGCAGAGAGACCTCAGCCAAATGTAACCCTCTGCACACCTCATTAAACCATCAATAGAATTCCTAATGCGATCGCTGCATGCCTCATTAACAACTGATAAAACTCCCGGAAGCGGACCGAGAGCCCAGGTGGACCGAGGGCCGGTTTCCCGCTTGGAGAGCTGCGCACAGCGGGTAAGCGGCTCTCGTTCCCTCCTCCCAGCTCGCTGTCAAGGAAGAGGCCCGAGAGCCGCTTACCCGCTGCGTGTGGCTCTTGCCTTCGCTCCATAAGACGCACAGGCATTCCCCCTTCCTTTTTAGGAGGGAAAAGGTGCGTCTTATGGAGCGAAAAATACGGTAGTTCACATACCGGAGCAGTCACTTCCGGGTTTGCAGCATTTGTGAGCCAAAACGTTTGAGAACTAAGCTGTTCAAAAACCAAGGTATGACTGAACACCAGTTGCAAGAACAGTAAAAACAGCAGCATATGGGCCGTGACTATTCTTGAATGTAAATTTATGTTGCAGACAAAACCAAACCGAGAGTTGCACTTAGACAATGCGTACCTGTGTTGACGGGGGCATCCTGATGTATGGGGCTTCTTTGGTTAACTCGGGGTCTCTGATAATCCAGGTCTCTTCCTGTGGCAAAACGCAGGGAGGAAAAACAAAGCAGAAACACCTGAGACTAAAGGAGGTTAGTAGAGCTGGGCTTGCACAACAGAAATGAACGTTTTTTAAAATTATTTATTTTAAAAAATTGTTGCACAAAAAGATAAGTGTGTTGCAAATGAAGCAGCAAAAAGATTCATAGCAGAGTTACCATGCAGAACATTTTCACTGCAATTTCTCCAGCACCCACAGGGCAAAGCAACACACCCAGCAAACACACAGCGCAAGGGGCCAACTCTTACCGCTGCCTTCATTGCCGTCTTCCTCCTTCATTGCTGCCATGTCGTTCTCCCCAGCCTCTGCCATGTCTTCCTCAGTACCATCCCCAGTCACCACTCCTGTGTCATCTGGAGAACAAAGCAAGCAAGGAAAAAAATACCCACCTGCTTACAGTTCAAGTTAAAACAGATAGAGGAAATAGACAGAGACACATTCCCGAGACACGGGTGGTGCTTTACTGCTTATACAAATATTTCAGACAATTGGTTATGTTTGTGACGCAACTTAAGAAAATAATAAAGAATAAAGAAATGCTCAATTTTTTCTCTTTCATGCCAACCCCTGAACGCTCTACCTTCAACAATAATTCATGGTGGGTGCTCAAATAATAGGTTATCACCAGGTTAAAATGACCAATAGCCCAGGCCAGCCTTCCCCAACCTAGTTTCCCCCAGATGTTTAGACTACATCAGTCCCAGTCACTGGCTGTAGCCCCAAACATCTGGGGGAAACCAGGTTGGGGAAGGCTGGCCTAGTGAAATGGGAAAAAACCGTTACCCCCCCCCCCAAAAATCATTTCAGTCCCACCGTGAACTGAAAAAGGTAACGTAGAGCAAGCATCCCCAAACTGTGGCCCTCCAGATGTTTTGGCCTACAACTCCCATGATCCCTAGCTAACAGGACTAGTGGTCAGGGATGATGGGAACTGTTGTCCAAAACATCTGGAGGGCCGAAGTTTGGGGATGCCTGACGTAGAGAATAATGTTTACTTATGTACAGTGGTACCTTGGTTCTCAAACGCCTTGGTACTCAAACAACTTGGAATCCAAACACTGCAAACCCGAAGTAGGTTTTCCGGTTTGCAAACTTCTTTCAGAAGCCGAACATGCTCCATTCTGAGTGCCACGCTTTCATTTTGAGTGTCACGCTGAGGTCTGTCCGTCTTTGCTAATTTTGCGTTTTCGCGGCTCTTTTTGTTTTGTTTTTGTGACTGTGTGGAACCCAGTTCAGCTACTGATTGATTGAGTGTGAGAATGCAGTACATTGTTTACTGCTTTCATTTTATGGATCAATGGTCTTGTTAGATAGTAAAATTCATGTTAAATTGCTGTTTTAGGGGTTGTTTTTAAAAGCATGAAACGGATTAATCCATTCTGCATTACATTCTATGGGAAAGCGTGCCTTGGTTTTGGAACGCTTTGCTTTTGGAACCAACTTTCGGAATGGATTAAGTCTGAGAACCAAGGTACCACTGTATGCTACAGACCAAAACTATAACTGCGGCAATTTTCTCTTGAGAAAGAAAACAGGAGGCCGCAATGCATACCGCCAATCAAACTCCCCCCTTGGAAATTATCCCGTTGAGCTGGCATTGCTAAATATCGGTGTGGAGAAATATTAAAATGACCAAATAGCATAGCAGGACTCCAGGCAGCCGCGGCTGTGGAAACCTACCAGCGTCTTCTTGCTTGAGGTATTCTCCAACATTAACCACATGGACGTCCGGTGGGATGGTTTCTTCCACAGCCGGCTGCGGCTGTTCCTGTGCTGCTTCCGGCTGCGGCACCAAGTGGAAGCTCAGGGTTCGCCCGACCCGGCTGGGTTTCATGCTTGCGTTCCCTTGGAGGATGTGGTGCAGCTGTTCGTAGAAAGGGCAAGTCACCTTGCTGCTCCCCGCCTTGGAGTTGTGATCAATCACACGCTTGTATTCCAGCCTCATCACTTTGGTCTTCGAGCGGCACTCCAAGGCGGTCCGGCGATGGCCCCGCGTGGCCATCTTCTGGGCGATGTATTCGAAGAAGTCTATGTTCTGGTGGCTGTTGCGGAGCTGGTCCTGGATTTTCTGCTCTCCCCAGATCTCCAGGAGATTCAAGGTTTCCTGGAGCCGCCACGAAACGCCACGGCCCTTGCGGCCGTTGCTGGTTCCCGCGCTGCTGTTGCCGGTCATCTATCGAAACAACGGGGAGGAAAATAAGAGTTTCAAAACACACGCAGAGAATGCGTAAGCTACAACCAACAGAACCTTGAAAGCTAACCAATTTATTGCCGCCAGCTTTCGCGGCCTGAAGATCGCTTCTTCAGGTACGTAATGAATTCGTTGGGTCTCTGAGGTGCCACAAG
Source organism: Zootoca vivipara (assembly GCF_965207765.1). Taxonomy (NCBI): domain Eukaryota; kingdom Metazoa; phylum Chordata; class Lepidosauria; order Squamata; family Lacertidae; genus Zootoca; species Zootoca vivipara. The sequence continues at coordinate 109,307,312 of NC_142584.1, read as the reverse complement.
GGTTGTGGTTGCTGTAACGAACTGGCATAATGCAGGAAACTAAAGAGGGTTTAGTTTAGTCTGGGGTTGCGGAGCTCATCTTGCTTTACTGGCCGAGGGAGCCGGCGTACAGCTTCCGGGTTATGTGGCCAGCATGATTAAGCCGCTTTCTGGTGAACCAGAGCAGCACACGGAAACGCCGTTTACCTTCTCACTGGCGCGATACCTATTTATCTACTTGCACTTTAACGTGCTTTTGAACTGCTAGGTTGGCAGGAGCTGGGACCAAACAATGGGAGTTCACCCCGTCGTGGGGATTCGAACCGCTGACCTTCTGATCGGCAAGCCCTAGGCTCTGTGGTTTAACCCACAGCGCCACCCGCGTCCCTATCGCTGTCATGTAGGGGAATGGAAATGAGCTATAACATCAGATGTCAAGGAAATAAACAACTATCTGACTTTTAGAAGACATCTGAAAGCTGCCCTGTTTACGGAAGTTTTTAATGTTTGATATTTTATCGTGTTTTTTTAATACAGCGGTGCCTCGCTTAACGAATGCCCTGTAAGACAATTTTTTCGCTAGACGAATGGATTTTACGATCGGAGGTTGCCTCGTAAGACGACGAGGTTTTCTATGGCTGCCGCTTTGTCTTGTGAAGCATGGCCATAGAAAAATGAACCTCCGACTGCAGTCTACCGTGTAGCGAGACTTTGGACGGAGCCGAAGTGCGGCAGTGCGGGGGCTGCGAAGGCAAGAAGCTGTGCCTGTTCCCTGCTAGCCTGTTCCCTAAAATATCACTGGATTGCTATTATTATTTCATGTTATAGCAAGTTTCTAGAGACTAGATTATGAGTCTTTGTAAATTGTATATTGTGTTTCTAAAGGAACTTTTGTTCTTGCCCAATGCCAATGTGTTTGCATTATTAAGTCTGTTATGAATTTAAAAAATCATTTAGTGGTTAATAATTATTTCTCTATTAATATACATACTTCTTCTTAATTGTATTTCACTATTAATATACTTCTGAGGGACGCAAGTGGCACTGTGGGTTAAACCTAAGCCTAAGGCTTGCCGAGCAGAAGGTCTGTGGTTCGAATCCCCGCGATGGGGTGAGCTCCCGTTGCTTGGTCCCTGCTCCTGCCAACCTAGCAGTTTGAAAACACGTCAAAGTGCAAGTAGATAAATAGGTACCGCTCAGGCGGGAAGGTAAACGGCGTTTCCGTGCACTGCTCTGGTTCGCCAGAAGCGGCTTAGTCATGCTGACCCACATAACCCGGAAGCTGTATGCTGGCTCCCTCAGCCAGGAAAGCGAGATGAGCGCCGCAACCCCAGAGTCAGTCATGACTGGACCTAATGGTCAGGGGTCCCTTTACCTTTATTAATATACTTCTCCTTAATTGTATTTCAGTTCAACAATTACTTTGATTAAATACATATTTTGTTATGCTTTAGATACCTATGCGGTCCATAAATCACCATATAGCATATATTCAATACAAAAAAAACAGCAGCAATTTGTTGTTGACAAAGGACAGCTGGACATATCAAGGGCCCCGTTACCTGCAGGAGCTTAGGGCCTCATCAAACCTCAATCCGGCCCTGCATCTGCCCCACCCCACCCTAAAATGCCATCAGACTCAGGGCAGAGGGGGCACCAGCCGCCTGCCTCGCCGCTTGGCAGCAACAGCTTCCGAGGTGGGAGTCCACGCGGAAACCATTGCACCCTCCTCCCGCCCCGCCCCCCAAACACCGACGGATTATTCACCAAACCAGCAAACACCTTGCAGGGAAGGAGCAACGAGGAAGAGCCGCGCCTGCAAAGCGGGGCCCAAAACAAAAGGCGAGAGTCCCGGACCCGGGCAGCGCGACTCGCGGGGGCTGGCGGCGCGGAGCGGCTCCTCTGATTGGACCGAGCGCGGCTCAGGAACGTTCCAGGAAGTTCCCTCGTCCAATCCGGGAACGAGGCGCTCGCGGGGGATTCTCACGGCTTTCTCCGCCCGCCCCGTGCGGAAAGCCAGCGGAAGTGGGTGGATCCGCGGAGCTTTGCTTTCGGGTTGCTCCTTCTTGGGAAATAAGTCTGGGCCGTGTGTGCATGTGTTACGGTATTAACTGAAAGCATGCTACTCCGGGTTTTGGCGCTGGGGGGCAGCAGAGCTCCTTCAGCCACGCGCCTCCTTTTTAGGTTAGACACCGGCATTGCAAGGGGATTTGGGCTAGATGACCCTTGGGGATCCAGATTCTGTGGTTCCCCCCCTTTTTGGTCACAGCCTTTCGAAGTATAGCAAATCTTGGCCAGTGCATGTCAAAAGCAGAGCAAGTTTTTTTTTTAAAAAAAAGGTTGCCCTTTTTGTGGAACAATGTAACTTTGATGCATCGCTTAAATGTCTTATTTTACTACTTAATTTATTACATTTATATACTTTATATCTTCTAAGGAGCTCAATGTGGCATTCAGGATTTCCTTCTCCCCGTTTCATTCTCAGGACAACCCTGTGATGTAGGTTAGGGTAAGAGACAGTGGCGGCTTCAAAGACATATAAAAACATAATAGAACATCAAACATTAAAAACGTCCCCATACAGGGCCGCCTTCAAATGCCTTCTAAAGATTGTGTATTTCTTTATCTCCTTGAGGCAGGGCTCCACTGCCTGGTTCCCTGGAACCTGACTTCTTGAAGGGGGGCCCTCAGAGCTTCTTGCAGAAGGCCTTCGGAGCTGGACCTCAGTGTCCGGGCAGATCAGTGGTCAAGAACTGGACCAGGAGACATGTTTTACATCAGTTTTATTTCATTTCACATTTGGTTGCCATAACCTGGAGGAAAGTATGGCTGGGACCCTTGCTCTTTGAGCACATTCGTCTGAACAAAATATAAAAATTTCCCTCCAGTAGCTCCTTAGAGACCAACTAAGTTTGTCACTGGTATGAGCTTTTGTGTGCATGCACACTTCTTCAGATACACTGAAACAGAAGTCTCCCAGAGGGTGGGGAGGGGTATTACTCCGAAGGGGGGTGGAAATGGGTGATTGGCTGATAGGTGTGGTAAACCTCTGGACGACTGTTAACGACTGCAATTGGTCTTACAGGAAAGCAAGGGGTGAGATGGCTAAAAATAGCTTTATCATGTACAGTTTAATGAGATAAGAATCCAATGTCTCTATTCAGACCAAGTCTCTCCATGGTTTTAAGTTTGGTAATAAGTTGCAATTCAGCAACTCCTCACCCACAATAATACAACCATCAGACTTAACATGGACACTGGTACCAGAGCTTGCAATAAGCATAAGCCCAGATGCCAACTTTGCTGCCACATACACCTAGACAACACCATTACTGGCCCCAACAACATCAAACATACCATCTCAGGACTATTTAATTGCTCATCTAACATTGTGTATGCCATCAAATGCCAACAGTGCCCTTCAGCTCTCTATATTGGACAAACAGGCCAAACCCTACGCCAAAGGATAAATGGACATAAATCTGACATCAGGAATCACAAGAGAGAGAAACCAGTAGGAGAACACTTCAATCTCCCATGACATTCTATACAAGATCTCAAAGTAGCTGTCTTATTACAAAAGAATTTCAGAAATAGACTGGAAAGAGAAGTTGCTGAATTGCAACTAATTACCAAGCTTAAAACCATGGAAGTCACCAAACTTAAGCCACCACCCCCCGCAGTACACTAAGCAGCCGCAGGACAACCCATTTCGGGAGGAAGCAAATTAAGGAAACCATTATCTTTAAGGAGCTGCTATTGACCTCATAGGGAATGTATGTGTGAAGAACACGCAAGAGGATTGCAAAGGTTTGTAGGTTTTTTTCATTTTTTATTTTCCAAAAAACAAACTCTTCCATAGCTGCAGCTTAGGATTCAAAATAACACCAACCATCGTGCTCTGACCCTCTCCCCAGCTTGCCGCCTTTACCAGACTGCAACCTCTTCCCCCTAGGCCACCAATCCCAAAGACTCTCCTTCCAAACTCTGCTTTGTTTTCTGAACTAACTCAGAGTTGGAGGAGGGGCCCCACGCAACAGCTATCTGGTCCAGAATCCCATTCTCCTTGACTTTTCTCAATGGCCCGTTCCTTCCTTCTTTTTTTCCTTCCACCATGTAGTTCTTTTATTATTACTATTTTAAAGTTTTTCAGTTGCACAAAATAAAGTGGAAAAATAATGGTGTGGGAGCCATGGCTCGTCTCCCAGGCACTTTCCTGACACGGGGAAGCTGGCCTGGCTTATATTTTAATGCTCGCTAAACCTACTGACCGGCACCCAGTTCTAACACACCACACACAAATTAAATTCTAACACTTACTGGATGCAGAAATTTAGGGTGTCTGGCACCCACAAACTCATAACACTGCAGAGGAAATGCTAGGCTGTCACCTCCTCTCAGGGTGGGGGTGGTAGAGCTGGGAGCGGTGACGATCGTCCTCAGGACTCAACACTTCAGACCAACTCCCCACCAAACATGGAAAAAGGGCTGGACCTTCTCCCCAGAGAATGAGGCTTGCTGGAAATTGAAGATCAAGTCGTCGGTGTGGGCATCATAGAATTCCACACGGCCCTCATCATAGTCTAGGGACACCCGGATCTTCCTGGGCTCATAGCTCAAGCTCAAAGGGGTCCGCTCGGGGAGGGTTGAAGCCCAGAAGGGATCAGATGAGGCTGACTCATCCTTCGCCTTCCCAATGGCCCAGATCCCCTCAGAAGGAAGCATGCTGACAAAGCCTTTGCGCCTGACAGACTCTTTTGCAACCCCTACGGCCCAAGTGGCCCGTTCCCTTTCCTCCTCCTCTTCCACCACCACCTCCCACCAATATCTTCCCGAGGTGAATTTTGCATGGCCCAGCACGTAGAGCATGTTGTCGAATCTCCCAGGGTTGTCCAGCACTTCCTGCCTTCCCCTTCTCCTTCTCAAACTCTTCAGGTCCTCGGTTATAACAAGAAACGGGTGTGCTGTTCCTGGATCCAGAGTGATACTCACTGCAGAAGAAGAAGAAGAAGAAGAAGAAGAAGAAGAAGAAGAAGAAGAAGAAGAAGAAGAAGAAGAAGAAGAAGAAGACGACAAAGGAGGTTGGATGACTGAGGATGCCTACTGGAGAGAGGCTCGAAAACACTCCAGGCCTGTTCCTCGGGCTCAGCAAAAAGTGGAAAGGACCACTCCTTCAATTACAGGCATCAGATGTCAAAGAGAAAAGCAACTACCAGACTTTTAGAAGACATCTGAAGGCAGCCCTGTTTAGGGAAGCTTTTAAATGTTTAATACATTATTGTATTTTAATGTTCTGTTGTAAGCTGCCCAGAGTGGCTGGGGAAACCCAGCCAGATGGACGGGGGAATAATAAATTATTATTATTATTATTATTATTATTATTATTATTATTATTATTATGTGTGTGTGCATGCTCTAGTTACCCTGTTTCCCCTAAAATAAGACATACCCATAAAATAAGCCGTAGCAGGATTTCTAAGCATTTGCACAATATAAGCCATACCCCCCAAAATAAGACATTGGCGCAGTTCTGGAGGGCTCCAAGGAAGAGGCGAGGCTGGACGCATAATAAAAATAAGACATCCCCTGAAAATAAGCTATAGTGTGTCTTTTTGAGGAAAAATAAATATAAGTGTCTTATTTTCGGGAAAACACGGTATCTCTCTCTTGGACTACTGCAATGCACTCTATGTGGGGCTACCTTTGAAGGTGACCTGGAAACTGCAATTAATCCAGAATGCGGCAGCTAGATTAGTGACTGGGAGTGGCCGCCGGGACCACATAACACCGGTCCTGAAAGACCTACATTTGCTCCCAGTACATTTCCAAGCACAATTCAAAGTGTTGGTGATGATCTTTAACGCCCCAAACGGCCTTGGTCCAGTATACCTGGAGGAGCGTCTCCACGCCCATCGTTCTGCCCGGACACTGAGGTCCAGCACCAAGGGCCCCTCTGGCGGTTCCCTCGTTGCGAGAAGCCAAAATACAGGGAACCGGGCAGAGGGCCTTCTCGGTGGTGGCGCCCGCCCTGTGGAACGCCCTCCCATCTGATGTCAAAGAGAACAACTACTACCAGATTTTTAGGAGACATCTGAAGGCAGCCCTGTTTAGGGAAGCTTTTAATGTCTAATAGATTATTTTAATGTTCTGTTGTAAGCCGCCCAGAGTGGCTGGGGAAACCCAGCCAGATGGGCGGGGTATAAATAATAAATAATAATAATAATAATAATAATAATTATTATTATTACAGGCAGGTTGAGGACACAGAGGCACTCTGGACCCCCACTCACATGTAGATATTCTGGAAGCCCCACATTCCAATAATAATAATAATAATAATAATAATAATAATAATAATAATAATACCCCGCCCATCCAGCTGGGTTTCCCCAGGCACTCTGGGCAGCTCCCAACAGAATGCTAAAAGCGCAATAAAACATCAAACATTATAAACTTCCCTAAACAGGGCTGCCTTCGGATGTCTTCTAAAAATCAGATTTCCACAGGGAAACTACCGAGAAGGACCTCTGCCTGGTTCCCTGTAACTTGGCTTCTCGTAGTGAAGGAACCACCAGAAGGCCCTCGGCGCTGGACCTCAGTGTCCAGGCAGAACGATGAGGGTGGAGATGCTCCTTCAGGTATACTGGGCCGAGGCCGTTTAGGGCTTTAAAGGCCAACACTTTGAATTGTGCTCAGAAACCTACTGGGAGCCAATGTAGGTCTTTCAGGACCGGTGCTATATCGTCTCAGCGTCCGCTCCCAGTCACCAGTCTAGCTGCCGCATTCTGGATTAAGCAGGCACTGATTATACCACATGTGGAATCCCTGCCATCCAGCATCTTAGTTGTCCTCTCATTGATGAGCCCAATTTCTGTTCATATGAAAGAAAATAAATGGACTTTTCCAGAAGAGGGTTGCAACAAGCCACTCGCCTAAGGCCCTGAGATCTTTTGATGAAGATTGGGTATATAAATCTAACAAACTAAAAAAAATAAAAAATTAAGGAAGCCAGATGAAATACTTGAACAAAATACTTCTTCCATCCTTACAGATAGTTTACCTTTGTTCGGTGCCTGCATCAGAAGCCCTGTTACATGGAAGAAAGAGGAACTAATTAAAAACGTGGTCAAAAGTCCATCAAGTATATAATTTGTTAAATGTCCCTGCCCCCCAAGCCCCCCTCATACTAAATTATTGATTAATGAGGCCTATCGTGGATATAATTGGGGGGGGGGACAGAAGATGGGTCAGGTGGCCAATTACTCACGGACGAAAAACAAGGATATGCCTCGCCTAAAAAGAAAAATAACGACTGTTGTTATCAAGCAAAGACAACTATTTTTAATTTTCTCCATCCTCTTCTCGGCTAAGGGCTCATCCATACTGTTGTTTAATATGGCCATAAGGTTCCATCATAGAATCATAGAGTTGGAAGAGACCACAAGGGCCATCCAGTCCAACCCCCTGCCAAGCAGGAAACACCATCAAAGCATTCTTGACATATGCCTGTCAAGCCTCTGCTTAAAGACCTCCAAAGGAGGACACTCCACCACACTCCTTGGCAGCAAATTCCACTGCCGAACAGCTCTCACTGTCAGGAAGTTCTTCCTAATGTTTAGGTGGAATCTTCCATCAATTCTCTGTTATCCATATGATGGGTCTCCTCTAAATCAGAACCTCCCCACACTTTTCCCCTCCCTCAATCCCAGGTTTTCTCATCCCCTCTCCTTTTCAGAGTATCCCTGGTATGTGGGAGAAAAAAAATACACTTGCAGATGGATTATGGATTATGTGTGACCTTGCCATGCATATACCAAGATCACAAACACCGCTTCCTTCCTTCTTCGCTCACCTGGGGCATGTTCAGGGAGGGAAAGGCATGGATAGCCTATTCAAGGGAAGGGTTTTCAAACACCTATAGAATAACCACACGCCCCATTATGAATGGCAGGATCTAGAATCCACCTAGGTTGAGGACTAGCAGGAAGAATTCCAGACTGAGATCAACTGCATTTTTGTGCTTCAAATGGCTAAGTGTGTCCACAGCCAAGGAGGATAGTTACATCAAAGGAATTCTAGGAAGTGGGTGGAATGAGGGAAATGTGATTTGAGACCCCTTGGATCATTCCAAGTAGGAGCCAGCTCCTCTTTAGCGAAATTCAGACTTTCGCAGCAACCAACTGAGATGCGGAACTGCCTGACAAATGGCGCCCTCCCTCCTCCCCGAACTGACCCTCCGACCCCTAAAGAATACCTTTGCATTTCTCCATGGTATCCTTCAGAACTGAATTTTTCTGAGTGTAACTTATGAGTCTCTCTTCCATGCCTGGAGAGATTCCCAGCAGCGTCTGCCTTCTTTTCAACTCCTGAAACCTGGAAGGAAGGTGGGTCAGCCTAAGAGATGGTTTAAACAGCAGCAGCAGCAGCAGCAACAACAACAACAACAACCAATGTGGATGACCTGCCACTGGAAAAGGATGGGAAGGAGACCGAGAAAGAGCTACGTACCTCATCACCGTAGTCCCGATACCCTGAAAGAGAGCATGAGAGAAATGGGTCTCAGATCACAGGCAGAACACAAACAGGGCATTTTGCTCCATTGGATACTACTTTTCTTAGAAGGCTCCATGCACCATAGCTGCCAAGTCTCCCGTATTCCCCGGGAAACCCCCGTTTTTCCAGCCGTTTCCCGCTGGCAGCCCGGATTTTTAAAAAACCCGTAAATCCCCCGGATTCTTACCGGCCCGGGGAGGCTCCTTCTGCGCATGTCTGGAGTCTCTGGACATGCGCAGAAGCAATTTCTGGCACAGCAGCCATTTTGGAAATGGGCAGAGCATGAGTAGAAGCGACTTCCGATGCTGCTCTGCCCAGTTCCAAAATGGCCGCAGCGCGACTTCTGGTGCCGCGCCGCTGCCGATCCTGGATTTTTCAAATTGGGTGTCGGCACCTATGCCATGCACACATTATAAAAAGGTCAAGGACCCCTGGACGGTTGTGTCCAGTCAAAGGCGAGTATGGAGTTGCAGCCCTCATCTTGCTTTCAGACTGAGGGAGCCGGCGTTTGTCCACAGACAGCTTTCCGGGTCATGAGGCCAGCATGACTAGACAGCTCCTGGTGCAACGGGACACCATGACAGAAGCCAGATTGCACGGGAACATTATACATTCAATGGGCACATTTCTTCTATCAAGTAGTCCATACACAACCTGGACCTATTACACATTTGGTGCCCTGGGAAAGCACTTTTTTCACAAATTAAGTTTCGTTCTCAAAATAAAAGCTTAACGCAGATCGATTCTGCATTACCCCCCCCCCCCGGTGCGTCCAGTTGAAAATGGACGGAGGCAGCCCCAGCAATGGGGGCTGAGATCTGCCCAATGTCGCTGTGGCTGGGTGTACACCAAGATTTCAACCCCCAATTCCTTCTTCATTCCCCTGGCGTATGGGGCAGGGAGGAAAAGTCACGAAAAATCTAATCAATAAGAGCATCTTGAAATGTGTATCAAGTAACCACACCCACTTTTGGGGTGGTGGTGGAAGGTTCTAGAAACAACCTGGGCTGAAATCAGCAGGTTGAGGATGAGCATGCATGGTTCCACGCTGAGAAAAAGCTACTCCTTTGTGCTACAAATGGATAAGTTTGTACAGAGCCCAAGTGCCCTCCCAAGGGACCGTGACTTCTACAAGTCCCGGGATCAGGGAGCTGCCTTTGTGTTTCACGTCTCACCTGCAGGAACTCAACAGCGGGCAGTTCGCACTTCTCCTCCATGTCTGTGATGAGGCTACTGAGACCGGCGAGATCCTGTGAAAGCCTGGCGATATTTCTTTCCTTTTTCTTCCTCATCTCTTTCTCCAGATCCTCCAGCTCGGTCAGCCAAAAGCGCTGCAGCTCCTCCAGGAAACTGTGCATTTGCTCAAAAGCGCCCGTGATCTTGTTCTTCTCCACCTCTAGCTCCCCCTGAAGGGGAAATAGAAATTGGGGAGGGGGCAGAGGTGGAAGCTGAGTGCCGTTCAAGGGAGCATAGCTACAGGCCTGCGACTGATACTGCAAAAGAATTCTACACATAATGCTCCTTTAATGTAGCACAATGCGTCAATTTCCACAGGATTCTTAGGAATGAACTTTTTTTTTTTTTGTACTGACTTTGTCATCACTTTGGAAGGGGGACACTGCAGAAATTTTTCTGTTGCCAGATTTACCATGGTGCTTATACTGCAAGCTGGGGAGAAAGGCTCTCACAATAAATAAATAAATAAATAAAAAACATACTGTACAGTCGTACCTTGGATCCCGAACGCCTTGTGAGTCGAACTTTTTGGCTCCCGAACACCGCAATACCGGAAGTGACTGTTCCGGTTTGTGAACGTTCTTTGGAACTCGAACGTCCGGCGCGGCTTCCGCTGCTTCTGATTGGCTGCAGGAGCTTCCTGCAGCCAATCGGAAGCCGTGCCTTGGTTCCTAAACATTTTGGAAGTCAAATGGACTTCCGGAATGAATTCTGTTCAACTTCCAAGGTACCACTGTACACACAAACACAGAAAATAAATAAATAAGTAAATAATATTATATTAATATTAGAGATTAATGATATACATTAATGATATACATTAATCTTGGGAATGCAACAAAATTAGAATCAGGTAACTGGTAAAATTATGAATTTTGAATTATGGTGCTGGAGGAGACTCTTGCGAGTCCCATGGACTGCAAGAAGATCAAACCTATCCATTCTGAAGGAAATCAGCCCTGAGTGATCACTGGAAGGACAGATCGTGAAGCTGAGGCTCCAATACTTTGGCCACTTCATGAGAAGAGAAGAATCCTTGGAAAAGACCCTGATTCTGGGAAAGATGGAGGGCACAAGGAGAAGGGGACGACAGAGGACAAGATGGTTGGACAGTGTTCTCGAAGCTACGAACATGAGTTTGCCCAAACTGTGGGAAGCAGTGGAAGACAGGAGTGCCTGGCGTGCTATGGTCCATGGGGTCACGAAGAGTCGGACACGACTAAACGACTAAACAACAACAACAACTGGTAAAAACGGCCACTCGGTTCACCAAGGTTTGTGTGTTTATATTTTGAATTAGCACCAAAATCTTTCAAGTCCCTCCAAAGTTCTTAATCCAGCCCTGCAAAGGCTGCCTGCCAATTTATCTATTGGAATAGCATCCCACAGCATGGGATCTGCAACACTAAACACCCGATTTCTTGTGGAGGTCTGTCAGGCCTCTCTAACATGGGAAGCAACCAGTGATATTTTTCTAGAAAAAGAGGTGCCAGATGCTTACCACGAACCTCTCCCTTGTTCTCTTAGAATGGCGCCCACTTGAGACATACCCGAGCTGAGCTCCGGCTGGAGGAAAAAAGCCTTTGAAACAACTAACATTGCCCCCTCATGGTGGGGGGAGGGGGGGGGAAAGTAATGAAATTAATAAAATAAATTGGCAAGGATCCGATGTATTTTAAACACTGATTAACTGAATGGATATATATGTGTATTTTGTTTTCTTTTTGGTTGTTGTTGTTGTTGTTTTAGTTTTTTTTCTTGTTTTTTGTTTTTTTTACCGTATTGTTTTTTTTCTGTTTTGTTTCTTCTGTTTTGCCTTTTTCTTCTGTTTTTGTATATTTGTAGATTTTGTGAAACGATTTGTAATAACCAATAAAGATTCTTTTTTTAAAAAAAACATTGCTCCCTCATGTTATCCCCATCTTTGAGCTGATTAGGGCTCAGGTGGCCGAGCTGGCAAAATGTCCTGAGCCGGCCCTGCTTTAAGGTATCCTGGACCCAAGATGTTCAGGGCCCTTCATATCACAGGAGCACACTGAGCCAGTAGCAAATGGGCAGCCAGCACAGATGGTGTTCTTTCCCCCCTTCTGCACAGCAACTTTACAGAGCTCTAAGGCAGAAACGTGAACACTAGGGTGATGACTTTTTTACAACCTCATTTCCCTGTATCATAATTTGATGAGCTTTCATTAAAGATTAGATAAAATCTTACTTTCAAAGAGATTTGATTTAAAAAAAACACGCACAAAATGATTTTAAAAAAATTATTTATCAGTTTTTTGACCATCTTTGAAGTCACTGTAAGCAGATATAAAATTGAACCCGAGCTTTAGAGCAGGCGTCCCCAAACTGCGGCCCTCCAGATGTTTTGGCCTGCAACTCCCATGATCCCTAGCTAACAGGACCAGTGGTTGGGGAAGATGGGAACTGTAGTCCAAAACATCTGGAGGGCCGAAGTTTGGGGATGCCTGCATTAGAGTCACATATATACAACATTATATAGGGTCATCAAACACACAAGGAAGCTTTTTTTTTAGCTGCAGTAACAGTATAGACACCGCTAGAGGAAGATGTTTTGCTACCTCTCCTGTAGGTTCTTTTCCCAGCATGCCCGGGAGGGTATGGTGGCTGAGTTTGGAGGTCCCAAAAAGGGGCTTTTGCCTTGCGCAGGTGTGACATTTGTATACCCTATGTTGCTAAGAACACTCCCCATTGTGGAATGTGTCCAACTTTGATACGAAATATATATAGAATTGTTAATACAATTTTATGAAATGCTAAAACGGCATACAAAAAAAACGGTTTGTGCGTAACCTTTTTTAAATATTTCAATGGAATATACCTCATTTTAGTCATTAATAGAGAGTCCCATGGACTGCAAGAAGATCAAACCTGTCCATTCTGAAAGAAATCAGCCCTGAGTGCTCACTGGAAGGACAGATCGTGAAGCTGAGGCTCCAATACTTTGGCCACCTCATGAGAAGAGAAGACTCCCTGGAAAAGACCCTGATGCTGGAAAAGATTGAGGGCACTAGGAGAAGGGGACGACAGAGGACGAGATGGTTGGACAGTGTTCTCAAAGCTACGAACATGAGTCTGACCAAACTGCGGGAGGCAGTGGAAGACAGGAGTGCCTGGCATGCTATGGTCCATGTCGTCACGAAGAGTCGGACACGACTAAACGACTAAACAACAACAACAAGGCAAAAGTTCATCCATTTGTGCCACAGGAAATAATTTTTGAGAAAAATAATGAAAAAGTCATCACCCTAGTGCAGTGTTTCTCAACCAGTGTGCCTCCAGATGTTTTGGGACTACAACTCCCATCATTCCTGACCGCTGGTCTTGCTAGCTAGGGATGATGGGAGTTGTAGTCCCAAAACATCTGGAGGCACACTGGTTGAGAAACACTGCCCTAGTGAATACAACCTGAGATATCTGCCTACATACATATCCAGGACAACATGCATCCCGAGTGTGGGAACTATAACAGCAAAGACCTACCGGATACGCCTGAATCCTCTCTTCTTCAGCCAGTTTCCATTCCATAATCACTCGTCTCTCTTGCACCAGAAACTGCATCTGGGTCTGCATTTTTTGCTGTGGAAAATAAAATGAGGCTTTTTGACCTGCGAGAAATCAGCCAATTTGATGCCTAGACACGACCCCCCCCACACACAAAATATTGGATTATTTATTATTATTATTATTTTATTTTTATTTATTGGGGTGGCGTGTGCTGTAGCTCAACTTTTCTCATGCTAAAGGACAGTCATGCTACCCCCTTTTAAGCAGACGTTGCTGATGTAGAAGCGGCAAACGGAAAAGGCTGCTCCAGTTAACCTTAGCAAGTGAACAACAACACTTCCGGTCTTGTTGGGAAAGTTACCTTAAATATCTTTTTCAACTCATTATAAATCAATCTCCCCAAAAGTCCTTAGCTACTTTGCACGTCTGTCCGCCACATGTGGTAAAAGGAGCCTTTACATTTCCAACAAAGATTTGACGTTGATTTATATATATTTTGGCTAATTTGCTTGGTGTTAGGTACCATCCGTATATCATAGCACGGTGGAGATGAAAGCTAGACCTCTGAAGCACATTCGAAGCACATCTCCCTCTTCAAAGAATTCTGGGCGCTACAGTTCACCCCACGCAGGGTTACAACTCCCAGGAACCAACTACAATGCCCAGAATTCTTTGACAGGGAAAATGGGCTTGGAATGGGCTTTCCAGGTAGTGCGCTCATGCAACCTAAGACACAGATCTGAGAATTGATGCCTGCAGGAGATTTCCTACCTTCAACCACCGTGAAGCCTGGTCCAGATTAGTCACTTCGTGTTCGCTGTGCTCTTTCGACCTCTTGCAGTCGATGCAGATGGGGACTGCGCAAGGCCTGCAGAAAAGGTGCAGGGGTTCCCCGTGTCTCTCGCAACCGGCTCTCCCCACCTGGTGGGTGAACTTCTTGGCTATTTCGACCAGGTTTGCCAGCTGCCGGTTCGGCCTGAAGCTGCTTCTCTGGACCACTTGCCTGCACTGGGGGCAGGTTGGGGGTCTTTGGCTTTCTTTCCAGCACCTGATGAGGCAGACTTTGCAGAAGTTGTGCCCGCAGTCCAGAATCACCGGGTCATTGAAATATTCCAGGCAGATGGGGCAGGTGGTTTCGTGGCAGAACTGCCGGACGAGGCTCTGGGTTGCCATGTCTGCTCTGCTCCTCTCTGAAACAGAAGGGAGAAAGGGAGGATGTTTTGCTTTTGGTTTCAAGGTACTGACTGTTTCCTGGAACTGCAGGGCTCTCGAGCGTGAGTCATCCCAGATTAGCTGTTCCAAGCCACATCACTTAATTTTAAAAGGTGGGCTTTGACTGCTGCCAATTATTCATTCAAAAATGCAGTGGTTTTTTTCTGGGGGAACGCAGGGATACGCATACCCTTAAACATTTTGTGAATCTACGTCTGGCCTCATTGAGGGGCAGTATTTCAATATGAGTAGGAAAATGAGGGTACCTCTAAACTTATTTTTTAATAGAAAAAAAGCACTGCAAAAATATATGCCTCCATAGAACAGCTTACCATCTCCAATCAAACCATCCACCTGACAAAAACACTTACAAAATACAGTACAACATTTGACATGTGTTCGCGTTCGTTATTAGCTTCTTGTTGATTCTGATTACTTTTTGAATGCTTTAAATAGCTGTTTTTACAGTGGCGCTGTGGGTTAAACCACTGAGCCTAGGGCTTGCTGATCAGAAGGTCAGCGGTTCGAATCCCTGTGACGGGGTGAGCTCCCGTTGCTCGGTCCCAGCTCCTGCCAACCTAGCAGTTCGAAAGCACGTCAAAATGCAAGTAGATAAATAGGAACCGCTACAGCGGGGAGGTAAACGGTGTTTCCGTGTGCTGCTCTGGTTCGCCAGAAGCGGCTTTGTCATGCTGGCCACATGACCTGGAAGCTATACGCCGGCTCCCTCGGCCAATAATGCGAGATGAGCACGCAACCCCAGAGTCGGTCACGACTGGACCTAATGGTCAGGGGTCCCTTTACCTTTACCTTACTCATCATTTTATCGTTTTTGCAAAACCACTTTATTTTTTTACCATCAAGAGGTATACAGTGGTACCTTGGTTCTCAAAATGCCTTCGTACTCAAACAACTTGGAACCCAAACACTGCAAACCCGGAAGGAAGTGTTCTGGTTTGCGAACTATTTTCGGAGGCCAAACATGCTCCGTTCTGAGTGTTTAGGGGTTATTAGGGGTAAGTCTGGAACGGATTAATCCGTTTTGCATTACTTTCTATGGGAAAGAGCGCCTTGGTTTTGGAATGCTTTGGTTTTGGAACGGACTTCTGGAATGGATTAAGTTTGAGAACCAAAGTACCACTGTACACATTTTATGAAATAGAGCATTTTACAGATTGCAAAGAAACAATACTAAGTGTCCAAACCGACATGAATGAAAAAACTGCAGAATTTAAAACTGGCTAATTTAGCTGAGATTCCTGCATGGCAAAGGGGGTTCGACTAGATGGCTCTTGGGGTCCCTTCCAACTCTACAATTCTCTGATTCTAATTTGTCAACGCATGGGAGAAATGTTTTTGGGCAATGTCAAAAAAACTTTAGATGGGACATTTTAATACGAGCAGTGGATAAAAGTTGATTAACTCATTCTCACCCCACAAAATTGCTTGGGATGCCTGAATAAAACCCACTCAGGCTTTTGGAGTGATTATAGAAACTATAGAATGAAAATTGTGTGGGAAGGGTCGAGCATGGGAAGCTTGCGTTTCCAAAAGAGAAGGTCGAAGTAGCACGTAAGCAGGAGGAGGTTGGAGGGAACAGGAGATAAGGAGTGAAGGCCGAAGGCCGTTGCTATGCAACTTTGCCAGAGCGAGACGGAACATCTGCTGTTTATGAATACTTGAGGCATCAATATTGTGTCTTTTACCCCGGGCAGTGGAACTTTCCTCTCTGCCTAAAGGGTATCCGTGGGGGTGAAGTGACAACCATTGCAATGCTTCAAATAAATCCGTCTGGTTTGACAGACAAATTGGGGCCTGGGTTCTTTTGGCTTCCCAGGCTGAACCCACGGCTATTGGGGCGAGCGAGTCCCCCCTTCCAATATTTCCCCGAGACCACCTGCTTTTCTTTGTAGCTTTCTGTTTCTATTATGTTTTTTTGTATATACCGGAAGCCGCCTAGAGTGGCTGGGGCAACCCAGCCAGAGGGGTGGGGTAGAAATATCATCATCATCATTAGCAATATGGAAAGTGATGGGGAAATGCATTAGGAAGTGGGGGGGAAATCATTGTCTAACCTTCCTGCAAAAAAAAAAAAGGGATGCGGGTGGCGCTGTGGATTAAACCAAAGAGCCTAGGGCTTGCTGATCAGAAGGTTGGTAGTTCGAATCCCCGCGACGGGGTGAGCTCCCGTTGCTCGGTCCCAGCTCCTGCCCACCTAGCAGTTCGAAAGCACATCAAAGTGCAAGTAGATAAACAGGTACCGCTCCGGCGGGAAGGTAAACGGCGTTTCCGTGCGCTGCTCTGGTTCACCAGAAGCGGCTTAGTCCTGCTGGCCACATGACCCGGAAGCTGTACGCCGGCTCCCTCGGCCAATAACGCGAGATGAGCGCCGCAACCCCAGAGTTAGTCACGACTGGACCTAATGGTCAGGGGTCCCTTTACCTTTTTAACCTTCCTGCAAGCAAAGGACTGTTCCTAGAGGGGTGCAGGGCCTGGGGCAAATTACACTGTGTGACCTGCTTCCCACTGCCTTCATCTCTCCCACCCCACCCCCCTGGAACAGATTCTGTTCAACTTCCAAGGTACAACTATGACATAATATGGGGAAACCATGGAGGCGTGGAAAGAAAGTCAAATGACAAACGAATACCAATTAGGATGTATCTTATATTAAAATTGTAAACTTGAAATTTATAAATATATTTTTTTAAAAGGTTAGGAATGTCCCCTGCCTAAAATCCCAGGAAGCTGCAACCAGTCAGTGTAGACCAGGCACCCCCAAACTTCAGCCCTCCAGATGTTTTGGACTACAATTCCCATCTTCCCCAACCACTGGTCCTGTTAGTTAGGGATCATGGGAGTTGTAGGCCAAAACATCTGGAGGGCCGCAGTTTGGGGATGCCTGGTGTAGACAATACTGAAATAGATAGACTCAGGGTGGACTATCCATCAGGCCTCTGGCATACAAAAAGACCCAAGGGTCTACAATTTTTTTTTGGGGGGGGGTCCTACAAAAAATTCAGTTCAGTTAAAGCAGATGATTGCTTTTTATTTAGCTGTTTTCTCAATCTCTACAAACAACGTGCAGGGAAGCCTTAGGTAAATGTAAATCAAGCACTCACTTTGTGGCATTTCATGTTAACGAAATGACAGATCACCTCTTCAAATCATATTTTTTTATTCCACAGCAGCTCACCCTCAGCTGAAAGTAGGGGAAAGTATCTCACGTTTGACCTTAGACAGTTCTTTATCTGTTTCCGCTCCTCTTTACCATTTGTTCCAGAAATGGCAAGATGGCATTCTTTAAAAAGCCACTGATGTTTGGAAAGCTTGTCATTTTGGCTTGTCATTTGTCCCATGATCTTTTTAGCCACAGATTTTCTGCCTACAAATGTACATGTGAAAAAACAGAAATTTGTGTGTAGCTGCATGTTTGAGATCTGATGGATAGAGGCTTTATCCCTGCGTGTAAACCTCTCATTCTGTATGGCACATGCTGCTTGCCTTCTGCTAGTCTCAGTGATAAATTTATCTAACACAGTCATACTTTGGTTCCCGAAAGGCTTAGTTGTTGAACAAGTCAGCTCCCAAACAATACAAACCTGGAAGTAAGTGTTCCTGTTTGTGAACGTTTTTTGGAAGCCGAACGTCCAATGCAGCTTCTGATTTGAGTGCAGGAAACTCATTACTCAATCACTTTATTTCAGCTTTAAGCTCGTAGAAGAGTGCAGGAAACTCCTGCAACCAATCGGAAGCTGCACCTTGGTTTTTGAAGAGTTTCAGGAGCCAAACGGACTCCCGGAGCAGATTAAGTTTGAGAACCAAGGTACCACTGTATAGGACAGAACTGTGTACAGGATTTGTCACACTCAAACCTGAGTCAGCATTGCCCATGCCAACTTAATCCAAAAAGGAGTTCTTTACTTGTTTGGGTTGCTTAGTCTCCTTGCAGTTCAATGGTGTGAGGTTCTTTCACCATTCTTTGTTCATTCTTGTGTACCATGGGGGGAAAAAATAGTCACATCCCTGCAGGATGTTGCTAGCCATTTACAGTGGTACCTCTGGTTATGAACGGAATTCGTTCCGGTGGTCCGTTCATAACCAGAAACCGTTCTTAACCTGCGGCGTGCTTTCGCCAATGGCGCCTCCCGCTGCACATGCACATGCACAGTGTGCATAACCAGAAGCGTTCGTAAACAGAGGTACCACTGTATTTATTTCTTCCAGTAGCACCTTAAGAGACCAACTAAGTATGAGCTTTCGTGTGCATGCACACTTCTTCAGATATCATGCACACGAAAGCTCATACCAATGACAAACTTAGTTGGTCTCTCAGGTGCTACTGGAAGGAATTTTTTTTTTATTTTTTGTTTCGACTACGTCAGACCAACACGGCAACCTACCTGTAACTTGTATTTATTTCTGTTAATGAAGATGTTTTTAGCCTGGAAAATAGGAAACTAAGGGGAGATAGGATAGACATCTTCCAATATCTCATGGGCTGTCACATGGAAGATGGAGCAAGCTCGTTTTCTCTGGAGGGTAAGGCTCGAACCCATGGCTTCAAGTTACGGAAAAACTTTCTGGCACCAAGAGCTGTTCAACAGTGGAACTGACTCCCTCGGGAGGTGGTGGACTCTCCTTCCTTGGGGTTTTTAAGCAGAGGTTGGATGGCCATCTGCAGAGCCGTCTCTAGGCCCGGGTTCCCTAACCCTAACCCTTACCCTTCGGCCAGGCTGGGTTGCGCAGGGCTCCGGCCCTCCAGGCGGCAGTCGCGCTGCGAAACAGGCCGGGGGGGCCCGGCGGGATCCGTCACACCAAGGGCGCCAGGTATGCTTACGATGGCCCTGGCCATCTGTCAGGGATGCTTTAGTTGAGGTTCCTGCATTGAGGGGGGTTGGACTAGATGATCATAGGATCCCTTCCAACTCTACAATTCTGATATCTAAAAGTGTAACCAGTCCGCATGCCAGTCAAAGGAGCACGAGGCTTTGGCAGGCAACTGAGTGCTTGATTGGCCTGGGAGGAGAACTGAGAGGAAAACAGGCATTTTCTGCAACCTTGGAGAGGATTAATGATATCTCTGAGCCATCACTTTTGTCCAGGATGTTCTATGTCCTCCCTCCTCCACCAGCTTCCTTTCTCAGAAGAGTTTCTGTTTGCTGGTAAACAGGTTCATGGTCAGGTGTTCACATGCCTGTCTCAGCGACGTCTATGTTATTCCACGTCCGCAGAATGGAAGATGGCAGGATCTGCAAAGGATCATAGAATCATACAGTTGGAAGGGACCCCGAGGGTCATCCAGTCCAACCCCCTGACATGCAGACATCTCAGCTAAAGCATCCATGGCAGATGGCCATCCAACCTCTGCTTATAAAACTCTTAAGGAAGGAATTCTATTATCCTGAGGGTCACCGGGTTGTCCACCTCTTCTTTAGAGAATGCTTTAAGGCCCAAATGTTGAGAACAGCTGTTTTGTGTTGGTTGTTTTCTAAAACATGCCTATCGGGAATATTTTGCGTCGACAGCCGGAGTCCCCCAAACCCCCAGGCGACCCCCGGAGCGGAATAAATACGCAAGACAACGTGCTATGGGATTCAAATTGGCCACAACTTTATTAAGATTCAGATGTAGGGAGACCTTGGCTCAGGCATTGGGCGTTATCCATCCCAGTCCCCAGCCGGGGTTCTGGGAGGCGTCGGGGTTATCCACATGTATGGGGGTTGGGGCTGGCTCTGGAGAACATATGTTCAGGCAGAGAGAGCCCACCCCCTGTTCGCCGCCGCTGGAAGGGGGAAGTGATGACACCTATTGGCATGGTCAAGGCTTCCCCCCAATACCCCGCTCTTGTTGCCGCAAAGGGGGTGAGGTCTCCGCCTCATGCCCCTCCCTCTAGGAAAATCGCCAAAGAATTCCGCCCAAGGCCTGAAACCGCCAAAGTTGTGATGTATTGCTACGGGAAAGGCAAAACCTGCCAATGCAGGGAAATTCCTTTCCGGCCCTCCAACAGTGACCTTGACGTAGCAGCGCCTGTGTACCTGTGGAAAAAAGGTTAACCTGCAAAAAGAAACTTGAATGAGGGTGTGGAGGGTGGGAGAAGCTCTGGAGCCAACTGGTGCTTGGAGGCAAGATTCAAATTCTATTGTGTGAGCTGGAAAGTCCCTCCCCTTACCTGGCCATCCCCTGGCAACGCCTCCCCAGGCAGGACTGGAACGCTAGGCTGGGGTAGGTGGAGACCCCTGGCACCCTACCTGGGAAGGCGGTGCCAGCCCCAAACTACCAGGGAGTCGCCCTATGGGATCAGGGGGCTGCGTGCGACCACGCGAAAGCCGCCCCCCTATTTGATGTGTGGAGCGGTCATTGCTTCGGTTTTTAAAGTGGAACTGGTGTGATTTAGCTGTGTGTGTGTGTGTTGTTGTTGTTGTTGTTTAGTCGTTTAGTCGTGTCCGACTCTTCATGACCCCATGGACCAGAGCACGCCAGGCACTCCTGTCTTGCACCGCCTCCCGCAGTTTGGTCAAACTCATGTTCGTAGCTTCGAGAACACTGTCCAACCATCTCGTCCTCTGTCGTTTCCTTCTCCTTGTGCCCTTCCTTCTTTCCCAACATCAGGGTCTTTTCCAGGGAGTCTTCTCTTCTCATGAGGTAGCCAAAGTATTGGAGCCTCAGCTTCACGATCTGTCCTTCCAGTGAGCACTTAGGGCTGGTTTCCTTCAGAATGGAAGTGTGTGTGTGTGTGTGTGTGTGTGTGTGCGCGTGTGTGTTTAAAAACAGGGATGCACAACTATTCTGGACAACAACCATACCAGAAATATGTAACATAACCAAGCAAGTATTAGAAACCACCCCAGAATTGGCCTTACTAAACATCTTCCAAGCCAATAATGCCCACTTACACCACAAAGAACTCAGTACCTACAGTACTTTCAGCAGCCAGAAACATCATAACCAGACACTGGAGAGACCTGTCTGGAGTAAGCATGGACCAATTGTACCAAATAGTATGGGAAACAGCCTTACTAGAAAAATTAACCAATAAGCTGAAACTGTCACGGGGACAAATACAGTGGAACCTCGGTATATGAACACCTCGGTTTACGGATTTTCGTACGCTTCAGTTTATGAACAGACTTCCGGAACCAATTACACCCATGCTTCGGGTTAAGTACGCTTCAGATTGAGTACTCCGCGGACCCATCTGGAACGGATTAATCCACTTTCCATTACTTTCAATGGGAAAGTTCGCTTCAGTTTATGAATGCTTCAGTTTATGAACAGACTTCCGGAACCAATTGTGTTCATAAACTGAGGTACCACTGTAGAAAAAGACGCCTTCACCCCAGTATGGCTCCCCTTTATCACACACACAGCCCAACAAGACAATGACAAAAACCCACCAACAGCATACAAATCAATATGGCTAACCTGATCCAAAACACCCACCCACCCCACTCACACACGAAACAAAGAACACCACAGCCAACCACAAATGAACAACCACACCCTAGACCAACCCCAACCTCTCTCACCACCAAAGGAACACAAGGGAACAGCAGAGAACCTGCACAAGCGACGCTGACACCAAACCCTACATATATTAAGTAAAATAGAAACATCGTCACCCGACCCCCCCATCTCCCCTCACCTCTTTCCCCCTTTACTTCCTAATGTCTCAACAAATGAAACTGATTTGTAAAAATGTTACATGGGGGGGGGAAATACGAGAGAGAGACATTGCACATACTTTTGTAAATCAAGAAAATCTTTAATAAAAATACATTTGTAAAAAAAAAAAATCAGGGATGCAATATTGTAAGAGGGCAGAATGACAGGACAGAAATATTTAATTCAAGCTGCTAGCATTCAAATTGCAAGTATTTTAAAATGTTATGAACACCAGCAGGGTTGTGGGGGGGGGGGGAAACACACATGGCCATCTGAAGCAAGGGAAATTTCAAAAAAAGTAACTTTATTCTCTCTGTTACATAATCCTTTTAAAAGCACGCAAATGATGGCTAAGACCAAAAAACCTAAAAACAGAACTGCCCTTTTATGAGGGAAGTGTGACCTGCATGTTCCCAAATCAGTATCGTGTCAAAGATAATAAAATAAGAATTAATTTTAAAAGTGGGAATTTCTCCCTATTAGCAATCAAATCACTCGAGGGGTTATGTCCCAATCTGTAAGGACCCACCTGCACTAAACATTTAAAGCTGTATCGTGCCACTTTGAACAGGCACGGCTTCTCCCAATGAATCCTGGGAGCTGTAGTTTGTGAAGGGTGCTGAGAGTTGTTAGGAAACCCCTACATGCCTCAATTTCCAGAGTGGTTTCCAATCATTCCCCATTCCCAGGGAAAGTCTAGCTCTGCGAGGGAAATAGGGTGCTCCTTACAACTCTCAGCACCCTTAACAAACTGCAGTTCCTAGGACTCTTTTGGGGGGAAGCAATGACTATTCAAAGTAGCATGATATAGCTTCAAACGTATTGCAAATATGGGGATTAAGCCTGCCTGATTCTGACCTCATACCACTGCCACACTTGTCCACTCTTTATAGTGGTTCCCCTCCTGCAGGAAACTCCTGCCTAGGCTCTCAGATTCACAGGCACCTGACCTAGAATGTCACGTGACTTACCTAAGCCCGTCACCCACCAAAAGAAATGTGTTCCTCACCAGTGAGACCTCCCCATTGCAGCTACAAGCCTCTTTGTGTAGAAGCGAAGCAGAGGCGTGCACCGTGAGCCCCGTTCCAAAATTGCACCCCAAAACCCGCCCCTTGACATTTCCAAAAGAGAGAGTAAGGCATGAGCAGCTGTTTAAGTACAGACCACTCTTTGCGATCACAGTCCCTGGTCATGGAGGGGACCCAATTGCGTGGAATGGCTGCAAAGAGGCAACTTTCCCCTTTGCAGTTGTTGAGGGACAGATGTATATATATATACAGTATACTGCATTCCTTCATATGGAGGGAAAGAATGGTGGAAAAAAAGCACAAGGAAATAAATGCAAAAAGCTCAAAGTGAGCACAGTTAGACGCTTCTTCCAATTGCAATATCCTGAAATGAACCTGCTTTCTCCCCCAAAATAATTTTTGAAAAGGTTTTCTGGTAGAGTTCACATTTTTTGTTTGCCCCCGACACCTGCACAGTGAGGGCAATTCTGAAATCTGTTCATTTCCCCCCGTCAAAGGTACGGGATCAATACCCCTAAAATTTTTGATTGTCTGCAGCATTTTATATATATAAAAAAGGATAGAAGGAATCATTATTTCAAAACACAGTAATGACAAGGAGGGCCTCTCAGCCTTCTTGGAAACATGCAAATAAAGCAGATGGGGAAACAATCTAAAACCTGCGGTCAGGAAACAAAGTCCTGCCTGAAAACCAGTTAAAATGACCGCCCTTATATAGTCACAGATAAAGCTCTAGTCAGTGCAGGCACCCCCAAACTGCCGCCCTCCAGATGTTTTGGCCTACAGTTCCCATGATCCCTAGCTAACAGGACCAGTGGTCAGAGATGATGGGAATTGTAGGCCAAAACATCTGGAGGGCCGAAGTTTGGGAATGCCTGCTCTAGTGTGTCACTACCTTTCTGGGTGGGGTGATAGGGCCCCCCCACTCAAGAGTCAGCACTTCAGAGCGAATCCTCTCTCCCGCAGCTGGAAAAAGGGCCTGATACTCTCCCCAGCAAATGACCCCGAGTGGAAAGCAAAGATGAATTCGTCGGTCTCGGCGTCAAAGAAGCCCACCCAGCCTAATGGATAGTCCAGGGCCACCAGAATCTTCTTGGGCTCCTTTGTCAACATCAACGGTGTCGTTTTGGGGAAAGTTAGGGCCAAGACTTCGCGAGGCAGGAACGTGTCGCGAAACGGCTTCCTCAGAGCCCAGAAGCCCTCGTCAGGGCTGACGTTGAAGCTTCCTTTCCTCGCGACCGAGTCTCTCGCCACCCCCAGGGTCCAGCTGCCTTCTCCCAACACCTCCACCGTCCACCATTGCGTCCCCGAAATGAACCTCTCGCGGCCGAGCACACAGACCTCCCAGTCAAATCTGGCCGAATGTTGGGAAACGTTCTTCTTCCTCCATTCCCTCTCCTTCCACAACGGTTCCCATTGCACACTCTTCAGGTCCGGAGAGAGAATGAGATAGGGGTGTGCTGTGTTTTGATCCAGAACGACATTCACTGCAGGAAAGAGGGAAGACTGAGCAGCTTCAGGGAAGAAGGCGGTAGAGGTGCGTGCCTTGCATGTCGAAGGCACCAGGTTCAATTCTGGGCATCTCCAGGTAAGGCTGGGACAGACCTGTGCCTGAGAAGCCGGAAGGTCCCTACCAGTCAGAGTAGACCAGGATTCTCCAAATACGGATCTCCAGCTACAATTCCCACCACCCCTGCTAGCTAGAGTCTGAGATGATGGGAGTTGTAGTCCAAAAACAGCTGTAGACCTAAGTTCAGGAAACCCTGACTGTACTGAACTGGATCGGCCAATACAGTCATACCTTGGTTCATACCTTGGTTCTCGAACACCTTGTGATTCGGACGTTTTGGCTCCCGAACGCCGCAAAGCCAGAAGTGAGTGTTCCAGTTTGCAAATGTTTTTTGGGAAGCCGAACGTTTTCAGATTGAGTGCAGGAAGCTCCTGCAACCAATCGGAAGCCGCGCCGTGGTTTCCGAACGTTTTCGGAAGTCAAACGGACTTCCGGAACAGAATCCGTTCAAGCACCAAGGTACCACTTTTGTTGGAGTCAGTACAACACAGCTTCCCATGCAAAGGATAATATTCAGCTGTTGCAGAATCACCCCCCAACCCCTTCCCCAAAACCTCAGCTGAATGTAGGCAGGAGGCACAGCAAACAGCCACAGGTTCCTCAACCAATTTTGTGAGTTTGTGGCCGGAGTGCCATTTCATCTCCCACTCATAGAATCATAGAATCATAGAGTTGGAAGAGACCACAAGGGCCATCCAGTCCAACCCCCTGCCAAGCAGGAAACACCATCAAAGCATTCCTGACAGATGGCTGTCAAGCCTCTGCTTAAAGACCTCCAAAGAAGGAGACTCCACCACACTCCTTGGCAGCAAATTCCACTGCCGAACAGCTCTTACTGTCAGGAAGTTCTTCCTAATGTTTAGGTGGAATCTTCTTTCTTGTAGTTTGAATCCATTGCTCCATGTCCGCTTCTCTGGAGCAGCAGAAAACAACCTTTCTCCCTCCTCTATATGACATCCTTTTATATATTTGAACATGGTTATCATATCACCCCTTAACCTTCTCTTCTCCAGGCTAAACATACCCAGCTCCCTAAGCCGTTCCTCATAAGGCATCGTTTCCAGGCCTTTGACCATTTTGGTTGCCCTCTTCTGGACACGTTCCAGCTTATCAGTATCCTTCTTGAACTGTGGTGCCCAGAACTGGACACAGTACTCCAGGTGAGGTCTGACCAGAGCAGAATACAGTGGTACTATTACTTCCCTTGATCTAGATGCTATACTCCTATTGATGCAGCCCAGAATTGCATTGGCTTTTTTAGCTGCTGCATCACACTGCTGACTCATGTCAAGTTTGTGGTCTACCAAGACTCCTAGATCCTTTTCACATGTACTGCTCTCAAGCCAGGTGTCTCCCATCCTGTATTTGTGCCTTTCATTTTTTTTGCCCAAGTGTAGTACTTTACATTTCTCCTTGTTAAAATTCATCTTGTTTGCTTTGGCCCAGTTGTCTAATCTGTTAAGGTCATTCTGAAGTGTGATCCTGTCCTCAGGGCATTGCACCTCATCCTATGCTGTTCCATCTCCCGTACGCCCTCATTGCAAAAGTAGCCCCCCTGGGTTATGCAGAGGGGGCTCTCTTGGACCCCAATGCCTAAGGACCACCTCCTGCTAAAATGTCCCCTCTCTCTCTGTCTCCCCTGGGAGGTTACCTGTGTTCACAGCTTGCTCCAAGTTGCTTGCATCCATAGCTCGCTCCAGGGAATCTGCGGAGGAGGGGGAAATTGCTCAAACCCTCAAACATAAAGCAAATGGCCATGTGCAAGGAAGGAACTTCTGCAGAGAGTCTGAGGTACGTTTCCGAGCACAATTCAAAGTGTTGGTGCTGACCTTTAAAGCCCTAAATGGCCTCGGTCCAGTATACCTGAAGGAGCGTCTCCATCTCCATCATTCTGCCCGGACACTGAGGTCCAGCACCGAGGGCCTTCTGGCGGTTCCCTCGTTGCGAGAAGCCAAGTTGCAGGGAACTAGGCAGAGGGCCTTCTCGGTGGTGGCGCCTACCCTGTGGAACGCCCTCCCAACAGATGTCAAAAAGGAAAACAACTACCAGACTTTTAGAAGACATCTGAAGGCAGCCCTGTTCAGGGAGGCTTTTAATGTTTAATAGATTATTGTGTTTTATTCTGGGGAGACCCAGCCAGATGGGCGGGGTATAAATAATAAATTATTATTATTATTATTATTATTATTATTATTATTATTATTATTATGGAACCTGCTTCTGCCTTACTTCACCTGGCCTAGAGTGGGGCCTGACAGACTACAAAAGGACTGCTATCGCCCAGCAGAGAGTACTGCTTACATTCTTTTAAACTGCTCTGTAATTGCATTTTTTAAAATTATTTTAACTCTGTGTGTGTGGTTATCCAGCCCCTTTTGTATATATTTTATGTATTTTGTGTTTTTATATTGTAATTTTATCTTGTGAACCGCCCTGCGGTATATCAGTTTTATTTCAATGGTGATTTTCATGAACAACAACAACAACAACAACAACAAAAATCAGCTCTCTCAAGGCACAGAAAACCTTACGGAGTCAGCATTTAAATTGAGATCATGCTGTTTGGAGTAACATTTTATTCTTGAAGCCTGTACAACATGTCTATCGGGAATAGCAAGTCCAACAACATACGGAGGTGAAAGTGAGGGGAGGATTCCCAAAGCAGGAAGAGGAGGCACTTTCCATTTGTGCTGGTGCACTCTGAGACTTTTTGCTAATTGGGGCAGAGACAGAGCAATGGTGGTGCTGTATCTGCCCATTTATACCCATGAAGCCTTTTCGGTCAACCATGCCCACCTGCCCTACTGAGCATGCCACAAAGGGTCGCCTGGCATCCTTAGGTGATAGGTGGGCATGGGGTCACATACCCTTGATCGGTCCTACTTGGCTCACAGGGGAGTGGAGAAACGACAATCTGCTCCAACAGTTGCATCCAGTTCCTGCCCCCAGTTTAGATTATCACCCTGTGGCCATCAAAGGCACCCACCTTCCAAAATACTACCGACGGGACCTGTTATTTATTCAGTGGGCTGCGTTTGCCTGAGCCTGAGTCTGGATTATGGATTCTGAGCCCCCGTGTTCTGATTCGATACATGGTATCCAATCACAGGACATTTCAGGATTTGGGCCTCTGCCATTGGCCCTTAAACTCTGAGTCATGATTCACAGCTTGGAAGTTGGGACACAGCCAATCGCGTTAGGAGTGGGAGTGGTCCAGGCCTTCAGAAATGTATATAAGCAGTTGCTTTGCCGCTGTTGTCGAGTTCTGTTAGTTCAATAAAGGTTCTTGATGTTATCATTGTGTCTTGCCTCGTGGGAACCCACCTACTCTTCAGGACCTTCACAGGACCTGCAGCTATCATGACTTGTAGCCACCAAGAGCCTTTTGTAAACTCATCTAAGACAGCAGCCTTACAACTTGTGGCGGCAAATTCTGTAGCTGGAATATAGATTGTGTGAAGGAGAAACAGAAGCAGGCAATGCCTCTTTTTTGAACACCTACTGAGGGACCTTGCAGGGGAATGGATTCCCAACCCCCTTTTTAAACGACATTCGTTGCAGAGGAGTGTGAAATTGGAGCTTTCTGAGAACACTTGTAGCCATTTCCCTTCCTTCAAATGTCAACTGTGTTGGAATATTCTGGAAAGAACTTGAGAATTGGTCTTGAACAGGTTGCTGGGCAATAGAAAAATCTACCCAGCAACAGGTGCCTTTATTAAAGGCGTGTGATCAACAAGGGTCAGTGTGCAAATGAGCATGAGTCTCTGGCCAGATGGGTGGAAGAGGAAAGAATTGTGTTATTTTATTTGTATTCAACCAGTGTAACTTTTTGTAAATAATAAAGATACTCAATTAAAAGGAGACTCTGCTGCAAGTCTATTAGAAGAAGAAAACCCAAGAGTAAACGCTGCGTACACATCAACAAATTGTACCTTTGTAATCCTCCATGGCCTCCTTTAAAGCAATGCTTTTCTGAACGGCGATTCTGGAATGGGGTTCCAAACAGGAATGAAGGTCCACCACAGGCTCTACTAAATTCTCTTCACACCTGGAAGGAAGTACAAAATGATAAATTAATGACATTCTCCCGTGAACTTGTATCATTAAAGGACAAGACAGGCTTTTAACTCAAGAACCACTCTTGAACAAGTGCCTGGGCCTGGCGTTTTAAAGCTTGAGACCTCTTGTACGTTTTAAAATTTATTTGTAGTAAAAATAAAAAAGGCAGACCACTTAATCATAAAAGGGAAAAAAAAACCTCCAAGTGGGTCACATAAAACAATGTAAAATAGTAATTAAAAAAGAGCTTCTCTCCTAAAGTAGGGAGAGACCTCCTGGATCAGGCCAAAATTGTATCCTTTTGTCGTTGACAAAATATCCACCATGAAACCCCCAAAGCAGGTAGACAGCTCTCAGATTGCAGAGGAAATAAGAAAGTCACAATCTTCCATATTATCCCTACGAAGAAAACTGCTTGCAGCAGTTGATTGTATCTAAGGAATATTAGAACCATATTTTGCAGAGATCCATTTATGCTTGTTTTTTTTTAAAATGAAAACAAATGTGTGAGGGGGCGAGGACCTCCCCCCCCCCGGAAAAATAGCAGGGCAGCACCAACTCAAAATTAAAAGAGACAAACAACAGTGTGAACCACACACAGTGAAGGAAAACGGTGTCATTTGTTTGCAGGAACACCCCCAGTGTGACCGAAACTCGTCCATGCAAAGAGCAAAGGACACAAAAAGGGGAGCTACATACCTACTGATTGCATGGCTAACGTCCTGAAAGAAAGAGAGAAATAAATCTCAGCTACACAGACAAAGATTGCCAGAAGAAATATCAACAACCTCAGATATGCAGATGACACAACCTTGATGGCAGAAAGTGAGGAGGAATTAAAGAACCTTTTAATGAGGGTGAAAGAGGAGAGCGCAAAATATGGTCTGAAGTTCAACATCAAAAAAAACTAAGATCATGGCCTCTGGTCCCGTCACCTCCTGGCAAATAGAAGGGGAAGAAATGGAGGCAGTGAGAGATTTTACTTTCTTGGGCTCCTTGATCACTGCAGATGGTGACAGCAGTCACGAAATTAAAAGACGCCTGCTTCTTGGGAGAAAAGCCATGACAAACCTAGACAGCATCTTAAAAAGCAGAGACATCACCTTGCCTACAAAGGTCCGTATAGTTAAAGCTATGGTTTTCCCAGTAGTGATGTATGGAAGTGAGAGCTGGACCATTGAGAAGGCTGATCGCCGAAGAATTGATGCTTTTGAATTATGGCGTTGGAGGAGACTCTTGAGAGTCCCATGGACTGCAAGAAGATCAAACCTATCAATTCTTAAGGAAATCAGCCCTGAGTGCTCCCTGGAAGGACAGATCCTGAAGCTGAGGCTCCAATACTTTGGCCACCTCATGAGAAGAGAAGACTCCCTGGAAAAGACCCTGATGTTGGGAAAGATTGAGGGCACTAGGAGAAGGGGACGACAGAGGACGAGATGGCTGGACAGTGTTCTCGAAGCTACCAACATGAGTCTGACCAAACTGCAGGAGGCAGTAGAAGACAGGAGTGCCTGGCGTGCTCTGGTCCATGGGGTCACGAAGAGTCGGACACGACTAAACAACAACAACAAAACACATACAGGTCTTCCTCTTGTCCTAGTGGCGATTTCTTTGTCTGTGGAAAGCAAATGGCCGTTCCTAGGATCATGCCTCCTTCATTCCAAGGGACCGGAAATGTGCATATGTGATTCCAAGTCTCACCTGCAAGAATTCACTTGGGGGCTGCTGGCACTTCCCTCCCATCTCCGTGATTAGCACATTGAGCCGGGAAATCTCCTTGGAGACTCTGGCGAGGTTTTCTTCCTGCTTCCTCTCCAGCTCTTTGGTCAGGTCTTCCAACTGGTCTAGCCAGAGGTGCTGTTTCTGAACGAGGAACTCGTGCATTTTCTCAAAGGCGGACGTGATATTCTGCTTCTCTGTTTCTAACTGCTCCTGGGAGTGGGAGAGAAGACATTAAAAAAATTAATAATAATAAGGGAGAAGAGCAGGGCCAGATTTAGGTTTGATGAGGCCCTAAGCTACTGAAGGTAATGGGGCCCTTTATATGTCCAGCTGTCCTTTGTCAACAACAAATTGCCACTGTTTTTGTGTGTTGAATATAATGCTATATGGTAATTTATGGACCTCATAGGTGTCTCTCCTTCATGGATCACTGCCTTGTCGTGGCAAAGGGGCTTGAATAACTCAGAGAAGCTATGAGCTATGCCGTGCAGGGCCACCCAAGATGGACAGGTCATAGTGGAGAGTTTTGACTAAACGTGATCCACCTGGAGCAGGAACTGGCAAGCCACTCCAGTATCCCTGCCAAGAAAACTCCATGGACAAAGACAACAGGCGTGCTCTGGTCCATGGGGTTACAAAGAATCAGACACGACTAAACGATTGAACAACAACAACATCATAGGTGTCTAAAGCCATTTCACATAACAAAATACAGTGGTACCTCACAAGACGAATGCCTCGTGCAATGAAAAACTCGCAAGACGAAAGCGTTTTGCGATGTTGTTGGTGACTCGCAAGACGAAGCTTTCTATGGCTGCACTTCGCAAGACAATTTTTTTGGGCAGTTTTTGTTTTGTTTTTGTTTTCCTTTATTTTGGGGGGGGCCCCCCAAGGGAGTGGGGCCCTAAGCTACAGCTTCTTCAGCTTATAGAGTGGTGCCTCGCTAGACGAATTTAATTCATTCCACGGGTCTTTTCTTATAACGAAAAATTCGTCTAGCGAATCCCATAGGAATGCATTTATTTATTTATTTATTTATTTATTTGCCCATAGGAACACATTAATTGAATTTCAATGCATTCCTATGGGAAACCGCGATTCGCTAGATGAATTTTTCATAAAACGAATTCGTCTAGCGAGGCAACCTCCTCTCAAAAAATCCTTTCGTTAAGCGGAAATTTCGTTAAGCAGGGAATTCGTTAAGCAAGGCACCACTGTACGTAAATCCAGCACTGGAAGAGGTGGGTCAGGTTGGGGAACCTTGGGCCCTTCAGATATTGCTGAACAACAAATCCCACCATCCCTGGTCTTTGGTTGTCTTTGTTGGGGCTGATGGGAAGAGAAGCTCCCAAGGGACAGCTGGGAGAGTTTACCTCTTTCGTAGTGAGATAAGAGTTAAGATCTACAGTCATACCTCATGATACATCCGCTTCATGCTGAGTCTTTTCAGGTTACGGATGCGCCAAACCTGGAAGTCCAGAACGGGTTACTTCCGGGTTCAGTGTGTCTGTAACCTGTGTGCACATGCACAGAAGTGCTAAATCACATTTTGCGCATGTGCAGAAGCATCACATTGCATCACACGCATGCGCAGATGCGGCGATTCATGTTGCGGCCTTTTCATGTTGTGAATGGGCGGCCAGAAGGGATCCTGTTCGCAACATTAGGTACCACTGTACCTGTGAGAGAGACATGGGAGTAGCCAGGATTTTTTGGGGGGTGGGCAGGCTTTCGTTAGGGGGACAGAATTTCAGATTTGTATTTATTTTTACTGCCACTCCCCCTTGGCTATGCCCATGGAGAGAGGATTTGTATTCTTGTTTTTCTGTTTTTATTTTTGTTTAGACTAGTTTATTCTGAAAATCTTAATAATTAATTTATTTATTTTTAAAACCATCTCGAGGGCACCAAGCTGGGGAGGTCAGAATTATAAAAAACCGACACGACTGGTTGCTTAGAACTTGCGGGTACAGAAAAGGAGGCACCTTGCCTCAATATCGTACCCACAATTTCTCTGGCAAGAGATTGTCTGCATGAAATTTGCTGGAGAGGCAAACCCCTCCCCCTCTCAGCCCTGCAGGTTGACCTTGACGGGTGACCTTATCAGTCACTTGGCCATGATGTCATATGATGGATAGGTGGGTGGCCCCTGCCCAATCTGTAAATACCGGCCCACAGATTCCCCACCGCAATGACATACACCTACCAGACATTTCTGCCTTTTCTCCTCTTTAGCTAATTTCCGGTCCAGAAGCCCTTTCCTCTCTTGCTTCAAAGACTTCACACGGACACCAATTCTCTCCTGAAGAGAACAGAAAAGTCATTTAGCTCTGTCAGGGGTTCAGCCCACCTGATGTTAACCAGTCATTTCCTTAGAAAACAAAGCCCGATTCAAGGCAACAGATTCTCCCCCTGCCCTGCCTGCCTCCCCTTAAGCACCTATTTTAAACTCAGATGTTTAAGCTAGGTGCTAAAGGACTCCTGAAACCAAGTTTACAGTTGCCAAAACGGAATGCCTAGTTGCCATTTTGGGGTAAGACGGCTCTAAAGTCTTATTTTTCAAATGATGGACAGACTGCCATTGATTCTCAGTTAAACATCTGGCTAGTTCAGATGACAACCTTCAGCTAGGTTAAGAGCTTTGAGAACTTAAAGAAAAGTCACTTAAAAAAAGAAGAAGGTAAAGGACCCCTGGACGGTTAAGTCCAGTCAAAGATGACTATGGGGTTTCGGCGCTCTTCTCGCTTTCAGGCCGAGGGAGCCGGCGTTTGTCCACAGACAACTTTCCATGTCATGTGGCCAGCAAGACTAAACTGCTTCTGGCGCAACAGAACACCGTGACAGAAACCAGAGCGCACGGAAATGCCATTTAACTTCCCGCTCTACCTATTTATCTACTTGCACTGGTGTGCTTTCAAACTGCTAGGTTGGCAGGAGCTGGGACCGAGCAACGGGAGCTCACCCTGTCGTAGAAATTCAAACCACCGACCTTCCGATTGGCAAGCCCAAGAGGCTCAGGGGTTTATACCACAGTGCCACCCACGTCCCTTTTAAAAGTCACTTGATCCAGGGACAGTTCACATACAGTATATATCAGCCTATTTCTGCCTCTTTTCCTTAACGGTGACTGTTCTTGCTCAGGATCCACAGGAGAAGCATTTGGGTTCCAGATATTCATTCCGATTGTGCAGATAAAATATAATGGATAGAATTCTACAGGGTGGGGGTATTAGTGTGTGAAAACAGTCCAGATCCAAGGATCTCCAGATGGTGGAGATGTCAGACGCCATCCTGGCACCCAGGCATCTTCCCTTGGCTGCAAGTGGCTGGTAGCCAGGTGCAAAATGCGCCCGGCGCCTGGCTAATTTCAAACGCTGCTCCTCACCCACCTGCTACGGCAATTTCCTACCTTATACTGGTGAGCAGCCTCTTCAGCGGGAAACACGCTGTGGCCTCTGTGCAAGTTGGACCTGGTGCACACCATGCAGATGGGGACTTGGTCATCCATGCAGAAGAGTTTCAGGGGTTCCCTGTGCCCCTTGCATACCCCACCCTTTCCCTCGGCTTCTCTTCCCTCCTGAACTTTCTTGACAAGCACGGTAAGGTTTGCCAGTTGCCGGTTTGGGCTGAAGTTATTTGGCTCAAGCTTTTCTCTGCACTGCGGGCAGGAAGGGTCTGCGTTGGACTCTCCCAAATGTCGGGTGATACAGGCTTGGCAGAAGTTGTGCCCGCAGTCTACAGTCACTGGGTCTTTGAAATACTCCATGCAGATGGGACAGGTTGCTTCATCGTAGAACGACGTGGTGGTGGGACCCCTGCTTGCCATGGCTGCCTCCCTTTGAAGCAAAAGGACAGGCTTAGTTAGCGAGAGCTCTGTGGATCAGGCCAAAGGCCCATCGAAGGCCTGCAAGGTTTTCTCACAGTGACCAACCAAAAGCCTGCGAGCAGGATGTGAAGGCAACATCCCTCTCCCCCTGCTATTCAGTGGAGCATTTTCACTGATATGGTCATCATTGATAGCTCTCTCCACCATGAATTTGTCCAACCCAATGAAGGCAGTGCTTTGTTTATTTAATCACTAAATCTTTACCCAATGCTATTTTTCTAGAATTAAGACTGCCGGAAGAAATATCAACAACCTCAGATATGCAGATGACCCAACCTTGATGGCAGAAAGTGAGGAGGAATTAAAGAACCTTTTAATGAGGGTGAAAGAGGAGAGCGCAAAATATGGTCTGAAGCTCAACATCAAAAATACCAAGATCATGGCCCCTGCTCCCATCACCTCCTGGCAAATAGAAGGGGAAGAAATGGAGGCAGTGAGAGATTTTACTTTCTTGGGCTCCTTGATCACTGCAGATGGTGACAGCAGTCACGAAATTAACACAAGACGCCTGCTTCTTGGGAGAAAAGCAATGACAAACCTAGACAGCATCTTAAAAAGCAGAGACATCACCTTGCCAACAAAGGTCCGTATAGTTAAAGCTATGGTTTTCCCAGGAGTGATGTATGGAAGTGAGAGCTGGACCATAGAGAAGGCTGATCGCCGAAGAATTGATGCTTTTGAATTATGGTGCTGGAGGAGACTCTTGAGAGTCCCATGGACTGCAGGAAGATCAAACCTATCCATTCGGAAGGAAATCAGCCCTGAGTGCTCACTGGAAGGACAGATCGTGAAGCTGAGGCTCCAGTACTCTGGCCACCTCATGCGAAGAGAAAACTCCCTGGAAAAGACCCTGATGTTGGGAAAGATGGAGGGCACTAGGAGAAGGGGACGACAGAGGACGAGATGGTTGGACAGTGTTCTCGAAGCTACCAACATGAGTTTGACCAAACTGTGGGTGGCCGTGGAAGATAGGAGTGCCTGGCGTGCTCTGGTCCATGGGATCAAGAAGAGTTGGACATGACTAAACAACAACATTTTTCTAGAAAAAAATGAACGCCTCCCTTGTTCTCTTTAAATGGCAATGGCACCCACCTGAGAGGTGCCGGAACTAACTTCCGGCTAACAAACAAGCGCTGTCTTTATTGCATCTTTCCGCCACAGCAGTTGAATGCACCACTATACCGCACTGCCTCCCCCTGCCTAGAACTGTGGGAGATAGGGTCAGGGAGACCCACTGAGACCCCCAGGGTCCATATGACTGCTTTCGCACACCTCTTTTTTTCTTTTAATGTATTAGTGGTCTTAGAAATTCCTTTAAGGGTTCCCCCCCCCCTTGTTCTTTTACATTCATTCCTCTGCTGCTCTGATTATTTTATATGGGGTAATCCGTCCCTTCCTTTACCATCACCCAAACCACCAGCCATCCCGGTACAGACACAACTCTTGCTCCTTAAGATAGACTGGGGGAAAATGAAGAGGAATCTGCAGAGCTTGGCTGTGTGCACTGAGAAAAAACTAAATTTTCCATTGCTGCTTAATTCTACCAATCAAGCTGTTTCTTTAAAAAAGGTTTCCTCCCCCACATCCTGCTTTTTGTCCTTTTGTTGTGCTAGACCAGGGGTGCTCAAACTTTTTTCAAAGAGGGCCAGATTTGATGAAGTGAACATGCAGGAGGGCTGACCAAAGGTTTTGAGATTTTTTTAGAACCCAGAGAAGGAACTGCCTGTGGGGACCCGATTAAACTGATCAGAGGGCCAGATTAGGCCCCCAAAACAGACTTTGGACATGCCTGTGCTAGACAAAGCTGAAAGCAAAAGAGGGCTCCTGTTTCCACCTTTTCTTTTTAGTGTGTTTTTCTTTCTATGAGGAGGAAGAGCAGTACTTGCAATTTTGGAAGAGAAATCTCAGAGTCATTATTACTCTGCACATGCTCAAGAACTGTATTCTTTTGAGATTTTATTTATCTCATTCAAAATCCATGCCTAAACCACTTTAAAATTCCCAGGGGACATACCAAAATAACAAATAAAGACTAAACGACCTCCCCCCCTCTCTCTCACACACAAAATGCACAAAAACAGCATTATAAAAACAGAAATTCAGGAGACCAGTGTTAAAATCCCCAGCAACCAGACATGAAGCTGGCTGGGTGACCTTGGGCCAGTCACCAACTCTCAGCCTAACAGGGCTGTTGAAAAAACCCTGAAAAATAGGAGGGTGAGTGAAAAGGCTGAATGCCACCTTGAGCTCTTCGGAGGAAATGTGATATAAACACAATTCAATAATAAAATAAAGGAGCAGGCAACTCCCGAGGAAGAAGATACGCCTTCACAAATCGTCTGAATACCATTTCAAATACTGCTGGGCACAGTTCAAGTAGAATAAAACTTTCCTATGGGGCTGTGGCACAAATGGACCATAGATGGGAAAGGGGAGCTGATAGCTGAAATGTTTAACGTCCAGCATTTAATATTGAATCGGAGTGGGGCTAACAACACATTGAAACAGCAATGCCCTGCCTTCCCTCGCTTTGCCTCCAACCTGAAAGCTGGCTTTCTTGGCTGCTAACCACACCCTGATGCAAACTCGGGGGTGGGGTGGGCATTTTAAAAATTGGCACTTCGAAACGCTTAGCCCTAGCTCTAACTTTCTCTTACACACCCCTTTGCTAAACCTGTGTGTTTCACTTTTCATTCTAATAGCATTTATAAACCGCTTAATCAAAGCAGGCTCTAGTAAAAACGGTAGATGAAAAGCAGCTGAAATCCAGAAGGCAATTAAAAGAGGTAAAGTAAATGTAAATTTAAATTAAAAGAACAGCAACCCAGATAGACATTTTTTTTTACTGACTGTATTTGATTTACTACCTACCCAGGCCTCAGGGCAGGTCACAGCCATTTAAAACACCGGGTTAAAAAAAAAGAAAGAATTTAGAAACAAACATCATCAAATTAGACATACTGTAAGCGTTTTAGAACGGGAAGAGAACCACGTGCGCCATCTTGCGCTCGTTGGAGGGAAGAAAATGCAACCAAATCCAACGCAAACTCTCTAATATTTCTCCGAAAGAGGAGGAGGATTTAACCTCTTGCACGGTGGCTTGTTTTGTTGGCTCAGGACAGGGGACCACCCAAGCACCCCCCCACCCCCAAAAAAGGCTCTCTCGCTTCTCACAGCCCTGCTGTAGAAAACCATCACCTTAGCTTTTCCGCTTGCAGAGCGAACGCTGCTTTCTCAGGCTGCGAATGGGAGGCAAACCAAAAGTGCGGGGGAGAAGGCGCTAGTCCCTCTGAAAATTCGAAAGCGCCTCGCCTGGGATTGGTCAGGGAGGCTCAGGCTGCGCCCCGCGAGAGCTCCTCCGTCCAATCGGGGAGAGGGGCCGACCGGACCAAGGGCAATTACAGCACACCCACGCACCGCCCCCTCGCTTCTTTCCAGCCCTTCTAGCGATGCTGTCTGGGGTGGGAATTGGGAATACCGTAGTTAGCTGCCTCCCACGATACTAGTTACAGGTGGGTAGCCGTGTTGGTCTGAGTCGAAGCAAAATAAAAAAATTCCTTCAGTAGCACCTTAAAAATTCCTTCAGTAGCACCTTAAAGACCAACTAAGTTTATATTTTTAAAAGAGGTAAAGGTAATTAAAAGAGGTAAGGTAATGTAAATTTAAATTAAAAGAACAGCAACCCAGATAGACATTTTTTAAATATAAACTTAGTTGGTCTTTAAGGTGCTACTGAAGGAATTTTTTTATTTCCCACGATACTGAAAGAGTCCTCTCTCTGAAACCTCTGTGTAGGGAATTATTAGAATTTTAGAGTTGGAAGGGACCCCCGAGGGTCCTCTAGTCCAACCCCCTGCAATGCAGGAATCTCTGCTAAAGCATCCGTGACAGGTGGCCATCCCACCTCTGCTTAGAAACTTCCAAGGAAGGAGAGCCAACCAGGATATGAATTAAGATTTAAATTTTTTTGTACGGGATCTTTATGAGCTTTTTTGGGGGGGTGGGATCTTTCTGTATTTTTTGATTTCATAAAATTTTATATATGGCTCAGTTATAGGGGAAAATCTCCCAAAGCGGTTTACAAAAAAGGATAAAGCAATTAAGATTATCACTAAAAAATGTACACCATATATGCATAGTGTTTTTGTGTTATTCAAAAGGAAATCAAAATATTTCACTCTAGGGTTTGAGGGTGAAGGAGAGCTGCCATGGGCATAGCGGGGAGGGGGGCAGCTGCCAAGTAAATAAATAAAAATACTCAACTGGCCAATTGTGTCACAGATAACTCATTTCTGCCCCCCCCAACACAATATCTGCCCTTCCTAAATCCTGGTTATGCCCATGGAAGCTTTTGGTGCAACCTCTCACCTACCACATGCAAAATGGGGTGGTCGTGCCTGGCTGGTTGAGCCAAAACTAAATTCCTTGGGAAGGTAACATGGCCGCAATCTGGCATTTCCTTGAAAGTGAGCCTCACAGAACGCAATAAAAAGGTTAAGGACAGTTAAGTCCAGTCGCGAATGACTCTGGGGTTGCGTCGTTCATCTCACTTTACAGGCCGAGGGAGCCGGCCTAATAGGACTGCTGAATAGACTCATATAGGACCTTTGCTGCTAGGTCTTGCTAACCCTCAAAAGGTGAAGAAAAGATGGAACAGCTGTGTGTCGCTGGCGTTAAAAGAGGGATCAGTGCATAGACCGCAAAACAAGATTAGCAGCTACTGTCCGTTGCAATGTTTTGGATAATCAAATTGAAAGGAAGCAACATAAGAGGGGCTTTTTAGCAAAGGGTCTTGGTTCTCCCATAGCCACAGCCTTGGACTCAGAATTCAGGCTTGGTGCTCTCTCTCTGCCTTCCCAGCCTGCTAGTTTACATAGCAGCTCTCCCCTCTAAACTGGCTTTATTTCTATCAGTGAGTAGAGGGCCCCCCCCAATTCACAATCTTCCACAGAGCCCCTTCCTCTGCCCTCCTTACACCTAACCAGGATAGCTTGGCTTGATTTGAACACTTCCTGAAGCTGGGGATTAGGAGTCTGGCACCCAGTTTTACACCCACCAAACACTACCATAGCACAGGCTGTCCTGCCAGACTTACCGGTAGCTATGTCACTTCCCCTCATCTTGGGAGGAAATTGGTAATCAAGCTTTTTGTTGAAACAAAATTTCAACACCTTAGCGACCAACTAAGTTTGTTACTGGTATGAGCTTTCGTGTGCATGCACTTCTTCAGATACACAGCTTTTTGTTGTATTCCAGCCTACCTCCGCTAAGGCTGTGAAGAGGGTTGAGCTGGTTGCTCCAGCTCAGCAACATGGCTCTCACCAGTCGCTCCTGTACCAATAACCTAGGACGTTTTACCACTTTATAACTTGTTTTACTGCCTTTGCAACTTTCCTGACTGGTATATGGAAAAACACATGAACTGAACCTTTGAAGAGTTTGTAAGTAAACTAATTTTAAACTTGCCACACATCTGGCCTTTTCGTAGCCTGGAGGAAGAGGGAAATTTTGGAATGGTGTCTTTTAAAGGTCTAACATCTATTTGCACATTTAACTTTGCTGCATATTTTGTTACCTTGAATCTCTGCTGGGATTCTCTCACCAAGAGTACTTGCCCCAAACATGACTTTTGCCATACAGGAATTCTTTTTTATACATTTTTTTTCCTGGCAGGGTTCCTGTGCCTATAAAATCACACAAAAGTGGGGCTGGGGTGGGGACTCAACACAGCAACTGGAATGCCCAAACCTACTGAATCATTCTGTGTAACACAAAGAGCCTGTTCCTCTCTTTATTTTATTTTATCTCAATAAATGGTCGTTTCAAATGTACAGCCACACAAGGAAGACTCCAAACCAGGCTACTTCATCTGCATTTTTGCAGGTGGAATATTCCAAGATCTGCGACAAGGAACTGGAAATCCTGGCATTTAGACTGTGGCCCTCCTTGGCTTCTTATACAGCTGCAGAAGAGGAACGCGGAAACCTGCGGTCCTCTCGGATGTTGCAGCATCAGAACTCCCACCATCCCTGATCAGTGTGGAACGTCGCCGCGGCTGATGGGCGTTGGAGCCCAACCTCATCCGAGAACCACAGGTTCCCTGTCGCTGTCCTGGTGTTATCATTTCTGTTCACGGCAGCGGGGCTCAGACGGCAGCACTTCAAAGCGGTTCCGCGGCTCCTCACTTGGAAAAAGGGCCGGAGCCTCTCCCCGGAGAACGGCCCCGTGTGGTAGGTGAAAATCAAATCGTCGGTGTCGGCATCAGAAAACTGCACCTGACCCCTTTCGTAATCCAGGGACACGCGGATCTTCTGGGGATCTTTCGCCAAGGTCAAATAGGTTGGTGCAGGGCAGGTGAAAGCAAAGAACTGGCAAGACGCCGATGGGCTACGGGAAATCCTCCCCACCGCCCACACCCCTTCGTTCGTATTGGTGCAGATAATGCCTTTCCTCCTCATGGTGTCTCGGGCAACCCCCACAGCCCACATTGCCCTCCCCCTGGCTTCCACCTCCACCACCCACCAATGTTTCCCTGCCGTGAACCCCTCTTGGCCCAGCACACATAGCTCCCAGTCAAATCTCTCTGGGCTGTCAGGGAGGTTCCCCGTCGCCCCTCTGTTGTTACTCTTCTTCTTCTTTTTCTTCCCCCCCTTCTTCTTCTTCTTCTCCTCCTCTACCTCCCACCACACAAACTTCAAATCCTCACAGACAGTAAGGCAAGGATGTGCAGTATTTGGATCGAGGGTGACATTCACTGCAGGAGAAAAGAGGGGAGAGGATGCCGGGTGGCGCAGTGTCAGGAGCGAGATGGAAGTAAAAATCTGCACAGGCTTGGCAGGGCGCTGGGCCTAACAAATACAGCGGTTCATCCCCGGTAGCATCTTACTCCATGGATCTGTTGCCAAGACTAAAAGCCCCACCTCCCCACAGCCTTCCAAGTTCCCTCCTCTGCAGTGTTCCCACCCCCCAAGCAATCTGAGACTGAGCCTTTGTGAAGCCTGCTGCTGCTCCACCCATTTCAGCCCTCTTCTGGTCCTGAGAATCATCCAGTCTCTCCCACCCCAAGTTATCTAAATCATTTCCCAAGTTACCTTTGTTCAGGTCTTGCATCAGAGGAGCTGTTGCAGGGAGGAAAGAGTGAAAAGTTTAAAGAAAGATTAGCACTAAAAACCAAAGCAAACCCTCTCAAAGGATTGTAGAGTTGGAAGGGACCAACCCCCCCCCCCCGAGGGTCACCTAGCCCAACCCCCTGTAACACAGGAATCTCGACTAAAGCATCCATGACAGAGTTATTTAAGCAGAGGTTGGATGGGCAGCCAAGGAAGGAAAGCCCACCACCTTCTGAGATATGAAATGGATTACTTTATTTTCCCGTGTGATTTCCATGTTCCAAGATAATTTCCTTCACTAAGGGAGCCTCACCTACTGCCATCATTACATGTCCTTAGGCACCAGGCAAAAGCATTCCTCTATACCCAGGCCTTTGACCATTAAATACTCTATGGCCTGTTAAAGCTCGGGGTGGTGGTGGTGGACCTAAATAATAATAATAATAATAATAATAATAATAATAATAATAATAATAATAATTTTCTGCTGCTGTTATTATGCTTTGTATTAGGTTTCTGCTCTGATGCTTCATAAAATGTTTTTAATGTTGCACAACACCCTAGGATCTTTTGATAAAGGGCAGTATGCAAATATTAATATAAATATAAATCAGGAAATGTAAGAAGCACCAACTCCCTTCAAAGCTGTCCCTGCTCCATGATTCTGCTCCGAAATTTAGTTCTATTCAGGGCTTGCTGCAGTGAAGGGGAAAGGCCACAACTTTTGTTTCAGGCACAAGCAGAAGGAAGGGGGAGCGAAGGGGGACCCATACCCCGTTTCTGGTCCTTTCTCCCCCAAAATGGACACTTAACCTGCTCTGCCAACCGGCCCTCGTAGTGCTGCAGCTACAGACCAGTCCCGTACGATGAAGCTAACATGGCCGATACTAGCAAGAACAGAGCGGGTGAGCTGGCAAGGCACAAGACCTTATTCAGACGGTCTGTTTGGTTTTCCTAGTGTGGCACCGACATAAGCAGGAGAGCAGGGCTCCTGTGCTAAGGATACCAGCTCCCACTCCAGGGCTTCTGCCTGGGGAAATCCAGGAGCGGCTCACTGGGTGAGAGGTGGGAGTCACAGACAGAGTCTCCCGGCAGTGACGTCACGCTGCTTACCAGAGGGTGGCGGTGGCGAGAGGTCAGAGCTGTGTAGTTCCACCCAGTTTGATTCCACTGGTGAAGCCACAAATCCCAGTAAACAGACGAGAGTGCTAAGCTATAAAGCAGGGATCAGCAAACTTTTTCCTCAGGGGGCCGGTCCACTGTCCCTCAGACCTTGTCGGGGGCCAGACTATATTTTTTTGGGGGGGGAATCCCCCCCACCAACTCTCCCCTCCCTTCTCCACAGCACTGGACGAGCCCCGGCGGCTGCTTACCTGTGCCTTGTGAGCAGCAGGGGCTGGCGGCGGGACGATGAGTGGCGCGAAAGGGCTGGCTCCGGAGAGGGGCTGCTTAAAATGGTGCTCAGCCAACTGTGGCTCAACCAAGTCCAGCCCCCTTCCTCCTCTAGGCAGGGCGGGGAGAAGCCAGGAGGGAGGGAGGAGGCACCGCCGCTGCAGTGTGTGAAGGAGGGGGGGGAACGGCACAGCCAGAATGATCAGAATCCCCACACCGATCCACGCGCCGATTCCCATACCGTCCACGGGTCGGATCCAGAAGGCAACTGGGCCGGATCCAGTTCCCGGGCCTTAGTTTGCCGACCCATGCTATAGAGGAGCAGTGTTACCCAAACTTGCGTTTCCCGGCTGTTTGGGGACTACAGTTCCCATCATCCCTGACCACTGGGTCCTGCTAGCTAGGGATGATGGAAGTTGTAGTCCAAAAAACTGCTGGAGACCAAAGTATGGGGGAGAGACTGGGGTAAGGATGGGAAGAGAGCACTAGGCTATAGGTTCTGTGCCCTGGTTTGCCTGGATTTTCTCTGCTTTGAATCTCTGGGTCCTATTTTACATTGAGTATTCTTTGTTATACCTGTTCTTCCAAGAGGTGGGAGGGAAATGCAGGCAAATGAATTCAGCTGGACTATCCTAACGTGTGTGTTGGTGCAATGAAAACATATCACGTTAAAGTGCAACTAAATTTAGCATTTTAATTGATTTTCTGTTGAATGGATTCACTGCTGTGGGAACCCAACCCCCCCCCTTTCCCCGCTCTTCTATGGACCACACAAATGGTTCCCTAGAGTGGCTCCTCCAAACACCCATCTTCCATCAAAAACATCTGAGAGAATTACCTGTGTCTTGAACTCGCTCCAGAGATGCTGATGCAGAAGACAGAAAAAAATTAATCAGATAATATATACAAGTTGTTTTACAAACAAAGAATCTCAGCACTTTCACATTCACAAAACTCATTCAGGCAGGATTAAATGCCATTAAATTCAGTGGGGTTTACTTCTGAGTAGACACGTATAGGACTGTGCTATTAGATCAGCACTTATTTGTGTTTACCTTTATAAAAAAATTTTTTGCTATACCATATAGTAAATGCCAAAGCAGTTTCCAACCACACACAATACACACACACTGAAGACCAGGTTAGTACTTAAAACCAGAGATCAAATAGAATCATAGAGTTGGAAGAGACCACAAGGGCCATCCAGTCCAACCCCCTGCCAAGCAGGAAACACCATCAAAGCATTCCTGACAGATGGCTGTCAAGCCTCCGCTTAAAGACCTCCAAAGAAGGCTTGGAATCTTCTAAACATTAGGAAGAACTTCCCGACATTAAGAGCTGTTTGACAGTGGAATTTGCTGCCAAGGAGTGTGGTGGAATCTCCTCCTTTGGAGGTCCTTAAGCGGAGGCTTGACAGCTTAAAGGTGTTCAGAAACACCTTTTCTTAATTGCCTGTGTAAGCTTGGAAGCGTAGGAAAGTTTTTGTGTGTCCAAAGGTTAAAAACAGTGTTAGTGTTCTAGGCAGTGTTAGAAACGGAGATATGAAAGCTAGGAGCTAAATGGCACCTTAAACCTAGGTTAAGTGTGCAGCAACGGGATGCCTAGCACTTTTTTACAACAAGTATACAAAGCTGAAAATAAATTAACTGCAGCTAAAATATTATGCTCATTTTTCACCTGGGCTAGTCCTTCCCCTGCG
Source organism: Zootoca vivipara (assembly GCF_965207765.1). Classification (NCBI taxonomy): domain Eukaryota; kingdom Metazoa; phylum Chordata; class Lepidosauria; order Squamata; family Lacertidae; genus Zootoca; species Zootoca vivipara. Next base: position 109,262,674 of record NC_142584.1, on the reverse strand, counting down.
CACCCCTTAATATTCTTAAGAGAGTCTCTTCTCCAGTCTTCAGAGAGTGGTTGCAAGTGGGGAGGCAGATAAAGACTTCTTTCCTTCCACTCTGCAGTTTTAATTGGAAACCTTAGACGCAGTACTGTGCCCAGAGCTCAGAAACTGCTTGCGCTAATCAAGTTCCCTGTTGCGAAATGCGCCTAGTACAATGGGAGTTTCGAACACTGCAACTTTGTAGTTCCAGTTTAAAATCGCTCCACTGAAAGTTTTTAAGAACCTGACAGTTTGTAACAGTGCATTTAGGCCTCACATCTCATTTAAGCCTCACTTTCTTTGCGCTCGGCCTGCAGTCGGAGCACTCTCAGAACCTTTCGGCGGTACCTTTATAGTTCTCCGTAGCCTTTTCCAGCGCAGAACTTTTCTCCACGGCGATTTTGAGCGTCTCTTCCCACCAGTGAGAAAGGTCCGATTCGTGCTCAGATGCATTCTTCTCACACCTGGAAGGGAATGCGGTCACGTTTAAATAACAGCAGTAGACCACAGCTCTCAAAACATTAAACGAGAGAGCTGAGATCTTACTCAAGATGTGCTTTTAAGAAAGGAGCCTCTAAGCTACCGTTTCGCGGCCTGAGATCTTTTGAGCCAACTGCTCCTAATCCCGTCAAATTCATTCTGAACAGGGACAGGAACGGCCTCCTATATTTCCTCCTCTATCACCCATCCACCCTGGAGGAGAACCGTCTAGATTGGTTATAAAACATTGCCTAGGAAGTTTGCCGGGAAGGAAAGCAAAGGCCCAGCGCCGAGAACAAAATACGCGTGTCAAAGGATGAAGCAAGCATCAACAGAGGTGGGTGTGCGGTTAAGCCACTTGGGCGCAAGCAAGCCACCAAAGCACTTTGAAGCCCCGATAACCAGCTGATGGCACACGCGTGGTTTAATTTCACACTGCGCGGGTGAAAACGAGCCCCATGACACCATCAATCTCAGGTGACTGGCAGGTGGGCAGTGTTGGGATTCCATTCCACCTTTTGCTGCGGACATGGGATTGTTGTGTGTCACATGTCTGCTTACATTCCAGCACAGTTTGCTGGCATGAGCAGAACCTCCACTCTGTATTGCTTTTGTTTTTAGTCTCCCTCCAAGAAGACGGCAAGGAGAGACAACATGTTTCTTTGTCCTGATTTATCTACAATAAATGTGTACAGTGGTGACTCACTAGACGAAATTAATTCGTTCCACGGGTCTTTTCTTATAGCGAAAAATTCGTCTAGCGAATCCCATAGGAATGCATTGAAATTTTTTTTGCCCATAGGAACGCATTAATTGAATTTCAATGCATTCCTATGGGAAACCGCAATTCGCTAGATGAATTTTTCGTAAAACGCATTCGTCTAGCGAGGCAACCTCCACTCGAAAAATCCTTTCGTTAAGCAGAAATTTCGTTAAGCAGGGCATTCGTTAAGCGAGGCACCACTGTAGTTTAGTATGTGTCTACAGCCTCAAGCCTGTTGTGCAGTTTACACTGCTGAGTAAAGTGTGCTCAAGTCTGCAAGCTTGGGTCACTGATCTGGCAGAGGTTGAGGGATCTCCGCAGCGGCAAGGCTGAAGGGAGACGCTGCAGCTGGGGCCGAGGCAGCTGGCCTTTTGACACCCCCCCCGATTCCGACAGGCAGGACCACCCCCCTGCCAGAATGGGGTCACGCGGTGGGAGAGGTAGGCCCACTGGCCTAGACCTGGTCTCCCACACTTGCCTTAGGCAGGAGGACAATCTGATGGTTGCCACAGAAGGCCACTGGCTGATCGTTGGTGCATTTGCAGGGCTTCCAAGTGCTGAGTCACCGGACATTGCGGGCGCCCCTTTTTCGCCCGACCTCAGTCTTTACTCCGTAGGTGGCAACAGGTATAGAGCAGGTGAGCCTGGCCTGGCCAAAATAGAAACACCAGCGCAGAAGAAAGCAGGGGCTGATTGCCCAGCGGCAGGGCAGGCACTTACTTCACATAAACATATCTGCATGTTCTTTCCATGGCAGCTTCAATAAAAAGGACCCAATGTACAGTCAATCGTACCTTGGTTCTCAAACGCCTTGGCTCCCGAACAAATCGGCTCCCAAACAATCAGAACCCGGAAGTGAGTGTTCCGGTTTTTGAACGCTTTTCTTCCTGCAGCCAATCAGAAGCCGTGCTTTGGTTTCTGAACGTTTTGGAAGTCGAAGAAACTTCCAGAACGGATTCCGTTCGACTTCCGATGTACGACTGTATAGCAGAGGACTAAGTGTAAAGGTAAAAAGGCCACCATCCCCTCCTCGGTATCTGAAGGGCATCTGATTGGGAGGCCGTAAAGAAGTCACCCTTTGCAGAGGAAATAAAACTCCAGAACCCTTCATCCACTGCCCTTGGAAGGAAATGGGTTCTAACAATTGACTGTACTCCAGAGTGCCTTTACATGGGCCTGTTCTACAGAAATCTGTCCCCCCCAACCCCCCGCCCAAAAACCCAAAGTTGTTCCACAGGGGGTGAAAAAGGAAGAGGAGTGTGAGCAAGGTCAGATAGAAATGGGATTGGGGAGAGAAAGAAATCAGCAAAGGTATGAACCTCACACAACGCTGAAGGAAACAGTATTGCTTGCATTTCAGAAACACACCTGAAATGCAGAAAGGGTGTGTGTGTGAGAGAGAGAGAGGGAGAGGGGGAGAGAGAAAGAGCCACATACCTCATTAAGGCTCTTCTGACATCCTGAAAAAGAAAAATATATATGGGTGTCAATTACACAGGCAGGAAAAAACACTGGGCTGTTTTTCATTCTAGTGAGGATTCCCCAGCCCCACCGGCTTGTGGAAAACAAATGGACGGACACAGGCTCATGCCTTTTTCATTCAAGGCACCTTTGCATTAAGCCTCACCTGGAGGGATTCCCTCGGTGGCCTGAAGATGTCGTATGGTGGTCGCTGGTTCCTCGCCTCCGCCTCCATCGCCACAATCAGGTTACTGAGTCGGGAAAGCTCCCCCGAGAGTTCGGCAAAGTTTCCTTCACCCCTCTTCCAAATCTTTTTCTCCAGATCTCCCAGCTCACCTAGCCAGAGACGCTGTTTCGCCCGGAGAAATGCCTGCATACTCTGGAAGGCAGATCTGATTTTCTGCTTCTCCCCTTCTATCTGTGCCTGGGAGGAAAAGATTTCAAAGGAAGCACAGACGTGGAAAATGAGAGTCAGCCGAGGGTCAGTAAAGAGACAAGCGACTTTAACTATGCATCTCATCAACAACTGGAGGGTCATCCACACCCCCTTTGTGGCCCTGTATTCTGAAAGGGCTGATATGGGTTATGTTAGACACTTAATGGGAAAATGTCCTGGTTGGTTTCTGGCCCGACTCGACAGCAACTACATACGGTATTTTACTGGTGTACTGGTAAATATCCTCCCTTTTTCATTATCAATGCTGCTCATAGTTGTTCTTGAGCTAGACTGCTTGGCAAGATAGTCATGAGTTTCGCATTTTATTTTTCCAATTACTTTGCCTCTGTTGAGCTCAAGACTCCAGGTAAAGGAACCCCTGACCATTAGGTCCAGTCGTGACCGACTCTGGGGTTGCGGCGCTCATCTCACGTTATTGGCCGAGGGAGCCGGTGTACAGCTTCCGGGTCATGTGGCCAGCATGACAAAGCCACTTCTGGTCAACCAGAGCAGCACACGGAAACGGCGATTACCTTCCCGCTTGGAGCGGTACCTATTTATCTACTTGCACTCGGTGATGGTGCCCACCCTGTGGAACGCCCTCCCAGCAGATGTCAAAGAGAAAAACAGCTACCAGATTTTTAGAAGACATCTGAAGGCAGCCCTGTTTAGGGAGGCTTTTAATGTTTAATAAATTATTTTATTTCATTTTTCTGTTGGAAGCCGCCCAGAGCGGGCGGGGTATAAATAAAAAATTATTATTATTATTATTGCACTTTGAAGTGCTTTCGAACTGCTAGGTTGGCAGGAGCTGGGACCGAGCAACGGGAGCTCACCCCGTCACGGGGATTCGAACCGCTGACCTTCTGATCGGAAAGCCCTAGGCTCAGTGGTTTAACCCACAGCACCACCCGCGTCCCCAAGACTCCAGAGTTTTACTTAAAAACATATTTTTTTCTTACTGTTTACATAGACCCTACATCTTGGACTTTATCTCTTGGATTGATTTGATTTTGGGGTTGGTTTTCCCCAGCCTTAACTTTAAGCTGAACTGCCATACAGCTGGGAAACTTGATACGCGCTGCAAATAATTACGGTAGTTGGCCTTGTTAAAGAGTTCATGTGGGGCTGAGCATCCGTTCCCAGTTCTTTTGAAGGCATCTCGGAAAGAAGAGGCGGCAAGACTTAAATTGTAGCTGGATTTTAATCCTGAACACTGCAATCTTTCCATGCAACGGCCGTGTCACAATGATTTAACACATTCACATTTTTAACTTTTCCTGCAATCACGGCCTGTTCCACATTACTTTTCATTCAACCACCAAATTATGCCACCTGCGCAGGTAATGTTTTCTTAGATTTCTCCTTGCCTAAAACTTAATGTAGTGTATTTTCTAGTTCTCTGACATTTCTTACATATCGTGTTTGCGTTGACATATAAAATCCTACAGTTTAGGACCTGACTACCGTATTTTCTTGACTGTCTGCTCCCCCTGTATACACCAGCCTGGTGTTTGAGAGCAAGTGGAATCTCTGTCTTACCAGTGGCGGCATTTGCAAAGGATAAGATACTTGAGTGGGTCCTATGCAGAATCCCCCCCCCAATCTGGAATGACCTCACAGATCCAGTTGATGCCATCACTGATGGGTTTTAGGCATCTTGTAATGATTGACTTGAGCATTTGGTTAGGGCAGGCATAGGCAAACTCGGCCCTCCAGATGTTTCGGGACTACAATTTCCACCATCCCTAGCTAACAGGACCAGTGGTCAGGGATGATGGGAATTGTAGTCCCAAAACATCTGGAGGGCCATGTTTGCCTATGCCTAGGTTAAGGTGACTACAGAAGTCTTGCAGCTCTCACTGTGCTGTAAATCTGACCTATTGTGGTTTTATTCTGTGAAGCAATCGCCTGGTCCCTTCTAGCAAATAGTATTGCACCCTTGAACTTATAAAAGAACCAGATATTCAATTTTTGGGGGTGTGTGTGAATGCACACAACAGCAAGGTATTTCTGTGGAAATAGAGCATTGTTTTGGAATTGGAAGAGCGGCGTCATCTTTGTGGGGTCTGCAGCCAAATCACAAATGCATGTTTTGCTAGGCGTGCAAAGGGCCAGTACACAGAGGGTTCAAAAACTTCCTAGAGGACATTCCCTGGCCTCTTCTGGGCGGGAATTCTGTAAAAAATGAGAATATTTTATACTTCCTCCTGCCTCTTAGGAAATTCTCTATCCACCACGCTTCCAAAATGATCATGTTTGTTTGGGGGCTGCAAACACACACAGCCTATTTTGAAGCCAACTTTTGTATGCTTTACCCGATAATTTTTCTTACTTGTACAGTATTGTATTTGCTGCCTGCATTGAAATGCAAGTAAACATTTTTTTGTTTATCTTACTAAAAACGTGTGGCTCATTCTCTGCAATGGGGGTGAAGAGGGGGAGGTCAGCAGACTACAAATAAAAGGTATAAAAAGGAGATCTGGATTTTGTTGAGATTATATCAGCCTCCTTCCTTGAAGGTAGAAATAAGAAGTGAAAGGGGACAGGATGGGCCACAGTGTATACCAGCATGACGACTTCTGAGATTTTCAGACAAAGAGAAGAGATACGGATTATTAATGAGCAGGTTGTATGTAAAACTGAAGATTAAATATGGTGAAATTTGAGGGGTGGGTGACAGTGGGAGATTGGAGGTGTGAGAGGCAGGGAATATTATGCCATGTTATGCTACAGGTATCAGAGGGAAGTGTTTCAAAAGTTATTAATGATTATTATAGATAGATAAAAGAGGATTTTGCTCAACTATTATTTTGAGGACAGGTTATAACTAAGTATAAAAGACATAGCACAAATAGGTACAGTAATTGAATAGGTGATGTGTAGGGCGATGGGATGAATGTATTTTGAAATGAGAGCTGGAAAAGTTATTGTATTGGGAGCAGCAAACAAGGGAGGAAAATAAAGGGGACATGGGGGGGGGCGAGTCAGTTTTTATTTTATTTTTAGAAAAATTGGAGGCAATTTGCTATAAATTATGGAAAGTCAATAAAAATAATTGGCAAAAAATGTGTTTTACTATGCTAAAAAATCGCCACAGCGCGTTTACTTTTTGTATTTCTCCCATGTGTGGGATAAGAATTAAATTACAAATTTAATCCTCAATCCATCTCCTGCATAATCTTTGCATGACCTTTTACTCCAGGGAAAATTCATAGGGTTGCACAGAACCCTCCAAAAAATGAGCCAGGGTGATTTCCTATGCCCACCTGCCGTATCAATTTCTTACCTTATATTTTACAGAAATCTTGCTTATAGAAGACGCAGTGTGGCCCTGGTGACCATGCAAGCTGTCCCAAAACACCCCCACTGGTGCTTGATCATCCCTCCAGAAGAATTTCGGGGGCTCCTGTTGCCTCTGGGGCTCTTCCCACTTTCTCTTCAATCCTTTCCTTTCCTGGAAGTTCTTGACGATCTCGACTATATTTGCAAGTTGACGGTTTGGCTTGTAGTTCCTTTGCTTGATCCTCTCTCGACACTGAGGGCAGGACGAGTCTACGTTGGGGTCCTCCCAAAGTTGGTTAAAGCAGGCTTGGCAGAAGTTGTGCCCGCAATCGATTGTAACAGGGTCTATGAAGTACTCCAGGCAGATGGAACATGTAGCCTCTTCGCAGAGCCCCTCAATAGCACCCGCGGCTTCCATGGCTACCTCCCCCTGAAGCATAAGGACAAAATTATCAGTTTCATTTGAGATCTCCAATGCAGATTGCGTGTTTCCTTCACTAGAACAGCCAGGGGAGTTATGTTAGCTGGACTGAGCTAGGCTAGGTAAAGGGACCCCTGACCATTAGGTCCAGTCGTGACCGGCTCTGGGGTTGCGCGCTCATCTCGCATTATTGGCCGAGGGAGCCGGCATATAGCTTCCAGGTCATGTGGCCAGCATGACAAAACCGCTTCTGGCAAACCAGAGCAGCACATGGAAACGCCGTTTACCTTCCCGCTATAGCGGTTCCTATTTATCTACTTGCATTTTGATGTGCTTTCGAACTGCTAGGTTGGCAGGAGCTAGGACCAAGCAACGGGAGCTCACCCCGTCACAGGGATTCGAACCGCCGACCTTCTGATCAGCAAGCCCTAGGCTCAGTGATTTAACCCACAGCGCCACCTGGGTCCCGAGCTAGGCTAGAGGATCCCCTTAATCAATCAATGGTTTTGTTTTGTTTTAAGAATAGGATTAGTAACTGCCTACGGGGCCTGTTTTAGTACAACTGCTGGCAAAATGCAGGATTTGTTTGTTAGCTCATTCCAGTCCCCAACTATTTGGGAGTGGCAAGGAAACCTGTTGCTAGTTAAACCCGGATCCTCTAAAACAGGGGTCCCCAGACTTACCAGCGTTTGGGCCGGTTCCCACCGCGCTGATTGCGCGGCGGGCCGGAGGATGGGGGAGCGCGCGCCCGTGCGCATGCGCACGGGCGCTTACTGGCGCGGTGCCGCGCTTCCAGGGTGGAAAAAGCGCCGAAAATCCGTTGTGCGCATGCGTATGGGCCTCCCCCAACCCGGAAGTGCACCAGAAATGACCTCTTCCGGGTCGGGAGAGGCCCATACGCATGCGCACAAAGGATTTTCGACGCTTTTTTCCCCGACCCGGAAGAGCGCTGCCGCGCTGCGCGCCATAAGAGCGGGCGGCGAAGGTCGTCGCAGGCCGGATTGGCAGGCCAAGTGGGCCGCATCCGGCCCCCGGGCCGTAGTCTGGGGACCCCTGCTCTAAAATAATGTGGGAAACACATCTAGCCCCCAAACATACAGGTAACACCTCCAACCCGCCTCCGCCCCCCGTGACACATTTTGTGAGATGCCTGGAGATTTCCTTGATCCTAACCCAGAGGTTCCTCTTAGCCTTTGCCTGCCTCTGAATCAGAGAGTGAAAAATGTCGTTTCTCAAATTAGGACATGGGCAGAGCAGGATCTACTAGTTGATCTGAAGTAGATGGGCAAATATTTCAAGATCCAAACTGTTTAACGACGACCCACCCCAAATTATACTAATGAACTGGGGGGGGGGTGGAGGAGCTGGAATAATTAGGAACAGATCTTTAGGTGGAAGGACCAGGTGGTCTATTCAGCTCTGGAATTCCAGAACTGCTTTCTACCTGCTGCAATGGTATTTCTTAATGCTCTTTATCTTTGGGTTTTTTTATTAGAAATATTTACAAAAAACCAAGTTAATCCCACAAATCTGCCTACCCCAGCTCTAATCTACTTCCCTGCCTACTGTGTGGCTCACTCATGAGTCTGATTGGGGGGGGGGGTGGAGAGGAGAAAAAACTCAAGGCCAAGGAACAAACCCACCTTCCCATTTGCATTTTAGACCACCTTTTTGTTCCAGTATTTTAACGTTGCAAACCGCACAGGCAGGAATGAAGGATATAAAAGAAATAAATATTAATAAAAATCTCTTCCATGAGCGCGCAACGCCGGCTCTCACCTGTCCTGCGTGTTTCTGCCTCGCTCAGATCAAAGCAGCTGCAGCTGGAGACTCGTGGGAGCGCACTAAGGATCCGGGATCCGCTCTGAAAGTTCGGAAGTTCCCTCCGCCTGCGATTGGCCGGGGCAGCCGAGCTCTCCCGACGTTCCAAGCGACCCTCGCCCAATCAGGTGAGAGAGTGAGAGGCGCGGCGCGCAGGATGGTCCAGGGTGAAAGCACGTGGGCGGCAGCAGCAGCAGCGCAGCTTTCCGTTTCGGCCCCGGGCGCTGGTAACCCAGGGGGCTGGCTGTGGTGGGGCAGGGCTGCCAGAGGCTCTGTATACGCACGAGAAAAGGAAGCCCCCGCTTTACGAGCTGCAACGATTCCGCACACACTGTGCTTCGCTTAAGGAGATAACCCAATCCCGAAAGGGCGGAGGCGCTTTGCACATGCTCAAGGGCACTCTCCCCAAGGGCTCATCATAGAGGCTCAAGTCGAATACCGAATGCAGATTTGGAGAGAGTCGGGGGAGGCTTACCGGCACATGGAACCTCAATAAAATAGGGTTGGGTTGCAGCAAACACGCTTTTAACTGAGCCGCTCCCTTGGCTCCAAGGCGGATCCGCCCGGCTGTTTTTGCCCCCTATTTTCCTGCTAACAGCAGCTAACTCGAGACGCCCAGGGGTGGGGAGATTAAAATGATTAGGAGTTTTGCACTCAACCTCTTTGCCTAATTTACTACAGTACTTCTCCATCCCATAATGATTCAGGGAGAGGTTTTTTTTTAAGGGGGGGGGAGTGCCTTTTATAATAAATATTTTTTCAGCACCTCGCACGCTGCCTTCATTGCATAGGACAAAAGAGAACGCACGAAGAATAATCATTTTTAAAAGCTACTATTTTCCCGCCCCGTTTTTATATAGACGAGCAAAGCCAAACCTTGCGCTCGATGTTAGTTCGGATGGCGAATAAACTGCCGCGCCGGAAATTCGAGGCTGCCTGCTCTTCCCATTGGTCGGAACGGGTCAGCCTGGGGTCGCCTACGTTCGAACTCCGTCGCCCAATCAGGAACGGCAGGGGCGGGGCAGAGCAAATGTAAACTGTTCCCGTGCCGCGGGATGTTTGTAGAAGTTTTCTTATTTGGAGGGGAGGGGCATCTAGCAAGCCCCCAGGCTATCATTTATTTCCTTAAATCCCACCTTCCATCATTGAATTGTAGTCTACAATTTGTAGAGCTGGAAGGGGCCACTAGGGTCATCTAGTCCAACCCCCTGCAATGCAGTATTCCTTTTTTTTTTGCTCAACGTGCGACTTGAACTCAGGACCCTGAGATTGAGTGTCCTACTCTACTGACTGCACTATATCATGTGCATTCCTTTTGCGCCAGGCCTTTAGCTGAGTAACATTTTATGTTCTTTTCATAGAATCGTAGAGTCGGAAGGGACCCCAAGGTTCATCTAGTCAACCCCCCTGCAATGCAGGAATATGCAGCCGTCTCATACAGGGATCGAACCTGCAACCTTGGTGTTATCAGCACCACACTCAAACCAATTGAGCATGTGTTTGTGGGGGGGGAGGGGGGTGTTATTCTATTGTCCTGGTTTTTATTATGCATTTTGTGGTTTTTGTATTTACGGCCCTGAGATCTTTGGGTGAAGGGCAGTGTACAAATTTTATTAATAATAATAATAATGTACATCAGCTGCTCTTGTAAAAGCATTTCATCAATGCTTGTGACATCCTCCCCACCCAATCCTTTCCCCTCCCCCATTCAAAGGGAAGCATTCTGTTACCGGTATGTATTAACCGCTGGATGCTGCCCCATAAACGAACAAGAACAATTGCTTTGCTGTGATGTTGGCGCACATCAAATTTGTTCACTTGATCTATACTTGTCTGCCTTCCCTTCTGTAGGATTCTTGTTTTGTGTTTATGACGAGACCCCTTGAAAAAAACACGTAAACGTAATAAGCTATATAATAACAATTGTAAAGTTATTTGCCTACAAAGGTCCGTATAGTTAAAGCTATGGTTTTCCCAGTAGTGATGTATGGAAGTGAGAGCTGGACCATAAAGAAGGCTGATCTCCGAAGAATTGATGCTTTTGAATTCTGGTGCTGGAGGAGACTCTTGAGAGTCCCATGGACTGCAAGAAGATCAAACCTATCCATTCTGAAGGAAAACAGCCCTGAGTGCTCACTGGAAGGACAGATCGTGAAGCTGAGGCTCCAATACTTTGGCCACCTCATGAGAAGAGAAGACTCCCTGGAAAAGACCCTGATGTTGGGAAATATTGAGGGCACTAGGAGAAGGGGACGACAGAGGACAAGATGGTTGGACAGTGTTTTCGAAGCTACGAACATGAGTTTGACCAAACTGCGGGAGGCAGTGGAAGACAGAAGTGCCTGGCATGCTATGGTCCATGGGGTCATGAAGATTCGGACACGACTAAACGACTAAACAACAAAGTTATTTACCAGAAACTACTTCTCAAAATTAGATACTCCTTCTCATGTCAAAATCAACATCGTGATACAACATATTAAATTATAGCTTATTCAGTTAACCACAAAGTCCAGTATGTACAAAATGTGATTCCTATTTTGTCAGTCCTGTAGTACATTCATTTCTAATTTCTTCATCTTCTCTTGTATTTTTCTTTCTGACGTATTCCTTAGAAGAGTACCATGAAATAGTCTTGTAAGTGTCTAATGAAGATGATAAGGTTGGTAGACGTTAAGAAACTGGCACTGGTAGATGCTGGCACAGGACTGACAAAATAGGAATCACATTTTGTACATACTGGACTATGTGGTTAACTGAATATGTTATAACAAAAAATAAAAATAAAATTCCTTCCAGTAGCACCTTAGAGACCAACTAAGTTTGTCATAGGTATGAGCTTTCGTGTGCATGCACACTTCTTCAGATACACTGAAACAGAAGTCACCAGACCCTTATGTGTAGTCAGAAGGTGGGGAGGGGAATTACTCAGAAGGGTGGTGGGAATGGGTGATTGGCTGATAGGAGTGGTAAACCTGTTGACGACTGTTGACGACTGCAATTGGTCTTGCAGGAAAAAGCAAGGGAGGTAAGCAATTAAATCGTCCTGAGATGGTATGTTGGATGTTGTTGGGGCCAGTAATGGTGTTGTCCGGGTGTATGTGGCAGCAAAGTTGGCATCTGGGTTTATTGCAGGCTCTGGTACCAGTGTCCATGTTAAGTCTGGTGGTGGTGGTGATAGACAGTTCTCTTTCTCAAGCTTTGGGAGGAAGACCTTTCATTGCCTACAGACAGCCACCCAATCTTAAACAACTCCTCGCCCACAATAATACCACCAGCAAGACCAATTGCAGTTGTTCATAAACTGCAGTCTGTTCATAAACTGAAGCGTTCATAAACTGAAGCGAACTTTCCCATTGAAAGTAATGGAAAGTGGATTAATCTGTTCCAGACGGGTCTGCGGAGTACTCAATCTGAAGCGTTCATAAACGGAAGCGGATTTCCCATTGAAAGTAATGGAAAGTGAATTAATCCGTTCCAGATGGGTCCGCGGCATTTGTAAACCGAAAATTCGTAAACCGAGGTGTTCATAAACCGAGGTTCCACTGTATGTGTTTTTTCCAAGTGGATTTGCGTAATATAGGCATTCTGGTGGTTTTGATTTATAACGAGACCCCAACAGGGATCCCATGCCACTCAGTTTGAATACACAGACCTGAGGTCTCCTTGCCTTCTGAACCACACAAGCACTGAGAAACAGGACAAGTTTGGGTGATTTGAAAAATATTTATTGTAACATAAATACAAGGAAATAAAGTGCAAGAGGAGAAATAACAGAAGGCAAACACATTTTAAAAAAAACTATTGCGAGTCTAGGTCCAGGTCTTCCTTGCCAGGTTACTCATCCCTGCTGGGAATTTTGACTTCCCACTCAGCCCTCCTGCTGATTCACTCCCCAAGCTGCCAACTCTCCTTCAGATAGCCTTTCATCCTGTCCTTCAATCTTTTTCCCCCAAACAAGAACGTGACTTTATCCTGTACCATAAATACACATCTATCTGGCCTTGCTCTGCTGTCCTTTCAGATTATTCTCTAATATATCATCTGAAAGCAGTTTCTGTATGTGAAACCTTCGCCAAGCATTTTGTATGTCCCTCGATAAACTTCTGCTTTTAGCTGCAATATGGTGTGTCTTATGATTACATGTCTTGAACCCTTCTCTGTCAGCTATTTATGAATACGAATATTGCATAACCCAAAAGTGCAAACCCCGCATAAGATGTGACTGTTACCTAAAAATGCTAAATGCACCACTTAACAGTTTGACAATTAAAGTATTCTGTTTTTTTTAAGATCCACATCTTTGGCTGAATTTATATTACTCTATTCCGTTCCACAGAACGGTTTTACCTGAATTATTTATTTTTTAATAGCTGCAATGGCTTTGCCTTTTATAGCTGTATATTACATTGCCATAACCCACCCAGGGACCCTGTGGTGAAGGACAGGTAAGAAATCTTATACAATAAAATGAAAATAATTTAAAGATGGCAGTGTTGCTGTGAAGCTTCCTTTTTATCTTGCAGTGTCATAAAATTACAGGAGGGATGGGAAGAGGGGAAATGAATAGGCACATTACACATCCCTTGTATTAGTGAGGGATGTTGCTGGAATTACTCCAAGGGGGGGGTATAGATTCACTCCTATGCAGGGGACAGAGTGCTGGAAATACAGATGAAACTCGGAAAATTAGAATATCGTGGAAAAGTTCATTTATGTAAGCAATTGTCTTCATTAGCTACTGGAGTTTAATATATGAGATAGGCTCATGACATGCAAAGTGAGATATGTCAAGCCTTTATTTGTTATAATTGTGATGTTTATGGCATCCAGCTGATGAAAAACCCCAAAGTTGAGATTGGGGGGTACTGGGGTTCTCATCAGCTGTACGCCACAATCATCACAATTATAACAAATAAAGGCTTGACATATCTCGCTCTGCGTGTCATGAGTCTACCTCATATATTAGTTCCACCTTTTAAGTTGAATTACTGAAAGAAATGAACCTTTCCACAATATTCTAATTTTCTGAGTTTCACCTGTAAGCAGCAATCAGTGAGAAAAACTCAAAACAGTCAGGGTCAGAAGCTTCCTTTCATTGCAATGTTTTGAAATAATCATGCCCTCAACCCCAAAGGGTTTCTTTTAAAAAAGCTACCAGTAAGTAATGATTAGAATTAATTCTAATTAATTAAAGAGGGTTCTGGAAGCTTCTCTGTGTGAAAGAAACAAGCAGGAGGCTCATGAGTTATTCCTTCAGAGAAGCGGAGTACAGCTGGCTTAAACTGGTTCTGTTACCTCTCTTCTGTCAAGGTCATGCTGACTATAATTGTAAAGCCAGAAGGAGCCTGGGTTTTCACTCTTTCTCTTCCGTCTGGTGCGGTGTTCCGTATATAGTGTCGAGATTTAGTCTTTAGATAAGTTATTGTAAGCTTAAGTTAAGTCTGCTGCAACTGGATTTCTTATGGACAGTGCATGGGCGTAGGCAGGGGGGCAGGAGGGGGCAATCGCCCCCCCTAGAAGCAAAAGGCTGAGGGGCGCAGCGTGGCAGCCCCAGGCTCCCACTCCCAGCGCAAAGCTCCAGAGGCGCGCGGGGAGCGTAAGCGGAGGAAGCAGACACAGTCTCGCGTTCCCCGCACGCCGCGGGAGCCTGGGGCTGCCTCCTTGGAAGAGCTGGGAGGCGCAGACCCAGGTAAGGACTGCAGCCCTCGGGAGCCCCGTCTGATGGGAGGGGAGGGCGTACATGTGACTCACGGAAGCTCTACGTCACGCGAGCGGACGGTCTGTGTCCGCCTGGCAGCAGCACCACCACGTATCTGTCTTGCCTCTGCAGCGGGAAGTGTGTGTGCGCGGGGCTGGAGGGGTTGGGGGGAACCTGGGGCCCAGATCCCGCCAGGTAGGCGCGAGGGAAAGCAGCGGGGATGGCGGGCAGCGGAAGGCTCTAATTCGCGGGCGGCGCCCACCTTCCCTCGTGCCTCCCTTGCGACTTCCAGGTGGCGGGGGGAATGGGAAGACCTGGGAGGCACGGAGGAGGCAGCCACAGGCCCACGTTCCCCGCGCGCCTCTGGAGCTTCGCGCCGGGAGCGGAAGCCTGGGGCCGCCTCCTCGGAAGAGCTGAGAGGCGCAGGCCACGTAGCCCCGCCCACATTCCCACTGTGGCCCCTCCCGTCCCTTGCACCCGCCCCTTGCCCCCCCTAATTTTGATCCTGGGTACGCCCCTGGGACAGTGCCAATTCTGAATGTATTGGATTTGTGGCCATTCGCCTTCAGTAGCACTAAAGCTCTGCTGGATGAAACATTAATTGCCTCTGGTCTATTTCTGGGAATCCTGCCATGGGTTTTAAGTTTTTCACTCTGCTAACTATATATTGGAATCTGCTCTGGATCGATATCGAGTAGAATTTCATGAGAGAGACCTCCCTGATGTGGTCCCAAGGAAAGCAGAGCAAGACGTTTGGCACCAGCTTAGATGCAGGAGTTGCCAGAAGGAGGCGTACAAGGAGCCATCCAACTGGCTTAGAGACTCTGCTCTGGATTTGAGCAGGGTCTACTCCTTAGTCCTGTCCTCTCCCAAAGATCTCCCGCAAGGCAGTAGAGGTTTAGGGTTAGTGCATGGGTGTCAAACACAAGGCCCGGGGGCCTAATCCGGCCCGCCAGACCTCGTCATGTGGCCCGCATAGCCGCCGCCGACAATGGCCACTGACAGTAGTTCTGGAGCCTGCAATTGGCCGAGGGTCAAAACCGGGGGCGGGGCTGCAGGCGGAGGCCGGGGCGCTGGAGCCACGCTGACGGCCTTGGCCAGGGAATTTCAATTTCGAATGAGGCTGAGGGAGGCGGTGGCACAGCGGCCAGACGGGGAAGTGAGATGCAGGAGGAGGAGGAAGAAGCCCGCTGAGGAGGTAGGAAAGCCCTACAGGCGCCGCCGGCAAAGTTGGTGCCGGGATGGAGCAGCACTGGAATTTTTTTTTTGGCGGGCTTTGCTGTTGTCTCCGAGAGCGAGTGAGGCGGCACTGGGGAGCCGCCGCCCGCCGCTTCCCTTCCTCTCCTCGGCTGCATCCGGGAGGTGGGCGAGCGAGCGGGCGAAAGGGACACGGAGTGAGCCTGAGGGGGAAGTAGGCGAAGCGCAACAGTCGCTCTCTTGATGGAGCCGGGTTTCACTTCCCTCTTCCCCCGTTTTCTCCTCATAGACACTCGGGAGGGTGCCTGGCTTTTGCTCTGCCCCCCACCCCCGAGCCGCCCTTTGGCTTCTCAGTTCCGGCAGAGCTGCTCCCCGGGGGGGCGGCCAGGAGGGAGGCGGCGACGACGGCACGGGTTCCTGCTCTTCCCGCTCTGCCGCCACCTCCTCTCAGCCCCTCGTGATGTAGGGCTCCAGATGGAGTCGCCTCGCGGTTTGAGTAGGTGGGAGGGGGGTTTTTTGGGGGGGGAGGTTTTCAAGCCTCCTCTGCCTGCAGTCCCGGTAGGGAGAGGCGGCGGCGAAGACGACAACAGCGCGGGTGGGGGGAAGAGCAGCTCTGAGGCGAAGATGCACGTCCGCTGGGGCTGCCGCTGCCTTCCTCCTCGGGAAATCTGCTGCCCTCCCTCAGTGCGAGGGGAAGGAACTCTGGCGCTGAGGAGGGAGGATGCAAAAGCAAAGCAGGGAGTTGGCGCTGCACCACATGTTCCTGCCCCTCTCCAAAGCATTGGGTGGGTTGCAGCGTGTGGCATCCTGCCTAGCGAGGTTTGGGTGTGCGCAGGGCGGGAGAGGGAAGCCCTGTTTCCATCTGCAGGTTTTTAATCCCAGCAGTGGCTTTCTCCTTCCTGCCGAAGGTTTAGTTGAGCCCCCCCCCCCGGAAGCCGTCGATCCCCACCTTTTGTTCAAATTTCCCTTGTTTACATCCCCTCCCAAACACGCGCCACGACGCAGGAATGTGATCCGTGTGGGGGCAGGAATGAGCTTACATTATTACAAAAAACAGTAATAATTGAATGCAGTGACAATAATTTATGATAATAAAGAGTGGACACATAGTCCTACAGACACAACCGGCCCTTTGAGGGTGACCAAACTGTTGATGCGGCCCCCGATGAATTTGAGTTTGACACCCCTGGGTTAGTGTTTTCCTTCTCCTAGGTGGGCTCTCTACCCAGGATGACGAGCCCCCCCCCTGCCCCCTGCTTTCCTCTACAGCACAGGCAGAAAACACCTTCTCGACCATTGGATCCACTCTTGGTCTCGTCTGCTCAATCCACTGGAGCCTGCCTTCACGTGCAGGAGAAGTCCCTAACTCACCAAGGGTTTGAGACCCATCAGCTCCCCTCACCTGGTTTTTAGTCGGCCAGTTGAAGCCGTCCTCGGGGTGTGACAGATGTCCCAGGCTGGCAGCTAGCTTCTAGGAGGCACAGGTGAGAGTTGAGTGCAGCGTGGGGACCAAAGTTGGACAACCACCCTCTCAGAGACATAGCCTTTCATGTCCCAGGATCAATACCCCTTTTAATCTATTTGGAGCTGCTGCTTCCTATTTTGTTTAGAATGATCATTTCAAGGAATGGTAACGAAAGGGGCCATCGAACCCAGACTGTTTTTATTTGCTTCCTTTTCTTTTCTGCAGATGGAAGAATCTACCATGTAGAACGGTGAAGTCTTCCCTGGGGAAAACCCAGCCCTTTGGGGCGAGTTCTGGAGAGAATTTGCTCCTCTCAGGGCGGTGGCCCCATAGAGTTTGCCTTTCACGGCGGCCTTCAGCATTTCAGGCTGACGTCGCAGCACACCTGCAGAAAGGGCCGGATTTTCTCCCCGAAGAACGATCTTGGAGGGAAAGCGAAGATGAATTCCTCTGTGTCGGCGTCGGAAAACTCCACGCAGCCCGCCTCGCAATCCAGGGCCACGCGGATCTTCCTGGGCTCTCTCCTCAAGGTCAGGTCAGTTGGCTGAGGGGCAGTAAAAGCCAAGAACTGGCAGGGGGAGGGGGAGTAGCAGGGCGGCTTCCCCATGGCCCAAATCCCCTGGTGGGGGCTGATGTCGACTCCCCCCTTCCTCCTGACCGACTCCGTGGCCACCCCCACGGCCCACGTCGCCTTGCCCCACACCTCCACTTCCCACCAGTGCCTTCCCGAAGTGAATCTGTCGCAGCCCAGCACGTAGGGCATGGTGTCGAATCTCTCGGGGTTGAAAGGCAGGTCCTGCTCCCTCTGAACTCTCCGCACGCCCTTCAGGTCCTGGGACAGAATGAGGAAGGGGTGGGCTGTGTCCGGATCCAGAGTCACGTTCGCTGTGGGAAAGAGACGGGCAGAGAATGAAATTGGAGGAGGGGTGATTTAAAGCCCTAAACGGCCTTGGCCCAGTATACCTGAAGGAGCGTCTCCACCCCCATCATTCTGCCTGGACACTGAGGTCCAGCGCTGAGGGTCTTCTGGCAGTTCCCTCACTGCGAGAAGCAAAGCTACAGGGAACCAGGCAGA
This sequence comes from Zootoca vivipara, assembly GCF_965207765.1. Lineage (NCBI taxonomy): Eukaryota > Metazoa > Chordata > Lepidosauria > Squamata > Lacertidae > Zootoca > Zootoca vivipara. The sequence goes on along the minus strand of NC_142584.1, from coordinate 109,244,554 downwards.
GGGCCTTTTCGGTAGTGGTGCCCGCCCTGTGGAATGCCCTCCCATCAGATGTCAAAGAGAAAAACAACTACAGTGGTGCCTCGCTAGACGAATGCCCTGTAAGACGAATTTTCCACTATACGAATAGGTTTTGCGATCGGAGGTTGCCTCGCAAGATGATGAGTTTTTTTATGGCCACTGCTTCGTCTTGCGAAGTGTGGCCATAAAAACCTCCGATTGCAAAACCTAAAGGGGCATTCGTCTAGCAAAGGGGAACGAGCTGCAGCACAGGAAGAAGGCAAAGGAAGATCAGCTGAGAAGCTGCACCTCACACCGGAGAAGGCAGACGGGAGGCGGCGAGAAGTTTCCCCCAACGCCGCTTCTCGCCGCGTAAAGCCGGCATGGGGCGCAGTTTCGGAGGCTTCCGAAGCTGCGCTCCATGTCGGGGGAGTCAGGCAAGGCGGTGGCTGGGAGAAGAGAGCTTCTCCCCCAGCCGCCTCGCACACAGCCGGCATCAGACGGGGCTTCGGAGAGCTTCTCCGAAGCCCCGTCGCATGCCGCCGCCAGTCCCCCAGAGCCTATAGGAACGCATTGATTAAGTTTCAATGCATTCCTATGGGGAACTGGGACTCGCTAGATGAAAAATTCATTACCCGAATTGACCCGTGGAACGAATTAATTTCGTCTAGCGAGGCACCACTGTATCTGACTTTTAGAAGACATCTGATGGCAGCCCTGTTTAGGGAAGCTTTTAATGTTTAATAGATTATTGCATTTTAATGTTCTGTTGGAAGCCGCCCAGAGTGGCTGGGGAAACTCATCCAGATGGGCAGGGTACAAATAATAAATTATTATTATTATTATTATTATTATTATTATTATTATTATTATGTCGGCGAAAGGATTGGTGCTGAAGCGAGGGGCTTCCCACCCAACGCTTCCCATGCCCATTGAGTTACGGTATTTACCTTTCTGCAAGGTTTGCTTCAAATAATCTGTTACGGGAAGGAAAGGGTGACAAGTTTAAAAGCAGATTCTCGGTAAACACCGCCCCCCCTCTCTCCCAAAATGTTCTTGTTCATTGTGCATTCATGACGATCTGCGCTCAGGCGCTGAGCGCCAACATGTCCTTTTATTCCTAGAAAATTACCTGGTTGCAGAACTTGCTCCAGAGATTCTGTGGTGGAGAGGAAAAGGTGGACAAAGTTATTCAGACCGTCATACGTTGAGCGGCAGTTTGTTTTGCGAATAATAATAATAATCAATTTCAGGACACTTGTGGGCAGGAAACTCCGCATTTCGATCAGCACGAGCTGATGGCTCAGCGGGAACGGTTCTTCAGATGCCTTTTCAGACACTTCCAGGAAGAACACAGCGCCCCATCTAAAACGATTTGACTTTCCTTGCAACCTGCCTGGAATGGGAGCTGATAGACAGGTGCATCCATGGCCAGAAGCGTTTGCCACAGACAGCGTGGCACGGCTCACTCGCCTTCCCAGTGCCGAGCATCACTGGTGGTTACTGAAAGGGAAAGGTGTGTGGAGGCCAGAGCGGTGAAATTGAGGCAGCAGGAGCATAAGATTGGTGCTGCAGCTGCTGCCCCAACTGCATCTTGCTGAGCTCCCATGTCCTCCCAGGAACCAGCTCCATCTGGTACGCAGGCTGAGACCCTACCTGGCCGCAGACTGTCTCGCCAGAGTGATGCATGCTCTAGTTATCTCCCGCTTGGACTTCTGCAATGTGCTCTACGTGGGGCTACCTTTGAAGGTGACCCGGAAACTACAACTAATCCAGAATGCGGCAGCTAGACTGGGAGCGGCTGCCGAGACCACATAACACCGGTCCTGAAAGACTTACATTGCCTTCCAGTACGGTTCCAAGCACAATTCAAAATGTTGGTGCTGACCTTTAAAGCCCTAAATGGCCTCGGCCCTGTATAGCTGAAGGAGCGTCTCCACCCGCATCGTTCTGCCCGGACACTGAGGGACTTCTGGCGGTTCCCTCCCTGTGATAAGTGAGGTTACAGGGAACCAGGCAGAGGGCCTTCTGGGTAGTGGCACAGTGGCGCCCGCCCTGTGGAATGCCCTCCCATCAGATGCCAAGGAAATAAACAACTATCTGACTTTTAGAAGACATCTGAAGGCAGATGTGTTTAGGGAAGTTTTTATTGTTTGATCTTTTATCACTTTATTTTGTTGGGAGCCGCCCAGAGCGGCTGGGGAAACCCAGGGAGATGGGCGGGGTATAAATAAATCTATTATTATTATTATTATTATTATTATTATTATTATTATTATTAATTATAGCAGCTCTTGGCAGTGGGAAGACAGCTGAACACTACTCTGCCTGTACAACCCTGTGCCAGCTACTGTCCTCCCCCCTCCTCCTCCAGCAACCCCCCAATACCTTTACAGTTCTCCATAGCCTTCTCCAAAGAAGCATTTTTCTGCGAGAAAACTCTGAGCTTCTCTTCTAGCCTGGGAGTAAGGACCACCACATGCCCTCCCAAATTCTTCTCGTACCTAGAAGGGAATACGGTCATGTTTAACTTCCCTTTTGGGAATTATAGGGACAGAACTACCCAAACTCTATAGAAATTTATTCGTGTATGTGATTACAGCGGCAAGAATGTTATTTGCCCCATAATGGGAGGAAGTGACGGGGAAAGAAGAATGGGTGCAAAAACTAATGGAATACACAGAAATGGTGAAACTTACTGGAAAAATAAGAAATCGAGATAAACTTTTGGATAAAAGAATGGAAATGGTTTATTCAATATTTACAAACCAACTGTAAAAAGATAAGAACATTGGCGGGATTATGGCAATAACCTTCAGGCTTATAAGAGTAAACATTTAAAGCAGATACATAAATGATTAAGTTAATTTGGAATATGCAGAAAATAAAATAAATAAATTTAAGGAACTGCAAAAAGAGGAGGGAGTCGAGTTTTGAAATATTAAATTGATTGCAAAATTATTGCAATGTATAAAACTGAAAATCATAAATAACTTTGTTTAAAGTAAGAAAACATATTTTTTCTGTAAGCATCGAGGTGCTTCCAGATGACCAATTTACTTAGCATTCATCCTGAGCTGTTTGCACAAACCTTGCATGGAGATGAGGCACAGTCCACTGTCTAGGGAGCATTCATTTGTTTGTGTGGAAGTTATTATTCCACATTTCTCAGTACATATCTCCTTCACTTTCCTTCCTGCAAAAAGGCTGATTTTTTTAAAGGGAGTTTGATGCACCAGAATGCTTTAAAAGGTAAGGGTAAAGGGACCCCTGACCATTAGTCCAGTCGTGACTGACTCTGGGGTTGTGGTGCTCATCTCGCGTTACTGGCCGAAGGAGCCGGCGTACAGGTTGACAGGAGCTGGGACCGAGCAACGGGAGCTCACCCCGTCGCGGGGGTTCAAACCGCCGACCTTCTGATCGGCAAGCCCTAGGCTCTGTGGTTTAACCCACAGCGCCACCCGTGTCTGCCAGAATGCTTTAAGCCAGGCATCCCCAAACTTCAGCCCTCCAGGTGTTTTAGACTACAATTCCCATCATCCCTGACCACTGGTCCTGTTAGCTAGGGATCATGGGAGTTGTAGGCCAAAACATCTGGAGGGCCGCAGTTTGGGGATGCCTGCTTTAAGCTACTTTAATTATGCAAACCCGTCTCAATGAAATTTCCTTGCTGCTGCTTTTTGGGGGGGATCGGGAAGGCCAAACAGAAGAGAGATGAGGAGCTCTGGTGCAGATATAAAGCAAGGACTCATCACTCAGCGGTACAGTACATGCTTCACGTTAAAAATAGTCTCATGTAGCAGAGGCTGGGGAAGACCTTGATATACAGGTGAAACTCGGAAAATTAGAATATCGTCGAAAAGTGCATTTATTTCAGTAATGCAACTTATTATTTTTTAATTTTTACAAATGCTTTCTTTTGGAAATTCCACAGTAATAAAACAAATAGTTACAATAATACAAAAATAAACATCGCTATTACATTTCATTAATTACATTCCATTTATAATTGACCCGCCTAACGACAAATAATTACAATTACAACAAATAAAGGCTTGACATATCTTGCTTTGCATGTCATGCATCTTTCTCATATTTTGGTTTCACCTTTTAAGTTGCGTTACTGAAATAAATGCACTTTTCAATGATATTCTAATTTTCCGAGTTTCACCTGTAAGCAGCTGGGAGAACTGCTTTCAGCTGGAGTCCACAGCACTTAGGGGACCCCTGCCATATGTCCCTAAATCCTCTTGTGATGATCTTTCCGACCAAAAACAACAACTAAATTTGCACACACAAAATACATTTAATGCACATGGCTACCCCCCAAAGATTCCTAGAAGCTGTGGTTTATTAAGATCGCTGGGAACTGTAAGCTGCGGTTCCCAGGATTTTCGGAGGAAGCCATGTGCAGAAATCTGGGTTTTGTTCGTTTGTTTTTAAATGGGATTTAAGCTGTTTCCTGGCAAATGAAATCGGAAAAGGAAGGAGAAGGAGCAGGGGGAAAGGGGGGAGTAAAAAATAAACGAGATGGAGGGAAATGATATATTTTCTCTTCCAAATAACTCCATGGGAGCTAAGCTTCCTGATGCAAAGAGGGGGTTGGACTTGATGACCCTTGGGGTCCCTTCCAACTCTACAATTTTATGTTTCTACTAGCTGGCCCTGCACGCGTTGCTGTGCCTTAGTCTGTCAAATGGAGGGTAATAGGCCCCCTTCAGATCCCCCTGAGCCTCAGAGTCCGGGCAGTCCCCCTCTCTCTCTCCCCCACCCGGGCCTAGTGGGGGCCTGGCGGCCTGGCAGGGGCCTACATAAAACAAAGGCCATGCTGCGACCTGCGATCCGGGCGCTTGCCCTCTCTCCCACCCACCCCCCAGGCCTAGTGGGGGCCTAGCAGCCTGGCAGGGGCCTAGGGGTGTGATAATGGCCGCCTTGGTGGTTTCAGTTGCTTGGTTGATGATGTCATTATTTGGTTTGTGGGTGTGGTGTAGATTTCACAGGAAGGGAGGGGGTGTGCTGTGGGAAGAATTCCACTTGAGGGCGCTGTTTTACTTTGTGGAAAAGCAGGTTTCTACCTGCCCAGGTGTGAGATTTGAGGGATTCCCCCCCCTAACAACACTCGGGGAGTGGCCTGGATCGTTGTGTCAAAATTTCAGGACGGTCGGTCAAGCGGTTACGGAGAAAAGAGGAACACGCACTTTCACGATTTTTACATTTTTATATATATAGATGGGATGGGGAGAAAGAGCTACGTACCTGCTTAAGGAACTTCTGGTGTCCTGAAAGAGAAAGAGAGAAAAAAAAATGGGTGCCAGCAGCACAGGCAGATCACAAACAGGGCTACTACTTGTTCAATTGGCGAATTCGTTGCCCCCTTCCTTGTCTATTGAAAACAAATTGTCATTCCTAGGATCAGGCCTTCTTCCTTTCAAGAGCCCTGGAAGGTGTCTTTGGGCCCCTCCTGACATCCGATTTATTGCACACCCATGTCTGTGTAGGCTCATGATGCTATCAGGGCAGTCAAATACCACCCTGTGCTCTCTAACGTTTGCGGCTGCAAAGTTTTTGGGGTGGTTGCACTGCTTTGTTTCCAATTGGCAGACATGCCACAAAGTGAAAAAATACCGTTGCCAGTAGGTCGCGGTAGGCCTTTCCTTTTAGCCTTCCACCCCATTAAACCGGAGAAGAAGGAAAAGGGAAACTCCCGCTGGGGGTAGAAGGAATAGGTGGGAATAGCCAGGTCTCTATGTAAGGATCGTCCATGAAGAAAGGGAAGACTTGACCCATGCTCCCCTGCCAGAGGCCATCCTTGGGCTCTTCAGCCCTGCTGGCTGGGGCCAGAGAAGGAACACCAGCATCCTTGGTTTACCTAGTTCCCTCCCTTCACAGGGAAGTATTGGAGTTATGGACCTCAGCCAGCCAAGGCCAGCAACACAGGAGCATGGCACCCCCCCCCCATGAGGCAAGGCTGCCATCTACCAAAGGACAAAATAAAAAAAATCCTTCCAGTAGCACCTTGTTGTTGTTGTTGTTTAGTCGTTTAGTCGTGTCCGACTCTTCATGACCCCATGGACCAGAGCACGCCAGGCACTCCTGTCTTCCACTGCCTCCCGCAGTTTGGTCAAACTCATGTTGGTAGCTTCAAGAACACTGTCCAACCATCTCGTCCTCTGTCGTCCCCTTCTCCTAGTGCCCTCAATCTTTCCCAACATCAGGGTCTTTTCCAGGGAGTCTTCTCTTCTCATGAGGTGGCCAAAGTATTGGAGCCTCAGCTTCAGGATCTGTCCTTCCAGTGAGCGCTCAGGGATGATTTCCTTCAGAATGGATATGTAGCACCTTAGAGACCAACTAAGTTTGTCATTGGTATATAAGCTTTCATGACAAACTTAGTTGGTCTCTAAGGTGCTACTGGAAGGAATTTTTTCATTTTGTTTCGACTACGGCAGAACAACACGGCTACCTACCTGTAACTAAACCTACCAAAGGACTTTGCTTATTGGTGAAAGTTATCTGGGACATGGGTGGAAGCAACATGCCCGAAATCAAGGAGACCAGACTTGAGTTGGTGCCTTCTTTCACCCCTGAGGCCTCTTCCCTCCCCACAGGGTATTGTCTACTCACCTGCAACAATTCACTCGCAGGCTGCAGGTACTTCCATTTCATCTCCGCGATCAGCTCGTTGAGTCGGGAAATCTCCTCAGAGAGTTTGGCGAGGTTTTCCTCCTGCTTCCTCTCCATCGCTTTCTCCAGATCTTCGAGCTGGCCTAGCCAGAGGTGCTGTTTCTCCACAAGGAACTGCTGCATTCGCTCAAAGGCAGACCGGGCTTTCTTCTTCTCAGTTTCAAACAACATCTGGGCGGCGGCGGGGGGAGACAAAGAAATTGGGCGAGGCGGCAGAGGTGCAATGGTGAGGTTCTGTGAAGGGAAGTTCTTTGGAAACCTGCGACTTGTCCACAAATGGCATGGTTGTTCACAAAACTTGTGGGTGCAGAAAAGGGGCCACTTCCACCCTTTTGTTGCATCACATTCTTCATTAAATTATTTTTCTATTGGTATATAATTTTATGGTATTACTCCCCCCCCAAAAAAATGGTATTATGAGCTATCAAGCCTCGGAAATACAGTGGTACCTCGCTAGACGAATGCCTCACAAGACGAAAAACTCGCAAAACGAAAGCGTTTTGCGATTTCAATGGAGACTCGCAAGACGAAGTTTCCTATGGCGCGCTTCGCAAGACGAATTTTTTTCGTCCCATAGGGTGCTTCGCAAGACGATTTCCCCCCCGTCCTATGGGAAACCGCACTTCAATGCGTTCCTATGGGAGCCGCTTCACAAAACGAATTTTTCGCTATACAAAGCGACTCGCGGAATGAATTAAATTCGTCTAGCGAGGCACCACTGTACACTTTTCCCAAAAGGTTTTCACAATTTTGGCCACTAGTGTATATTTTCTGCTTCTAAAGTAACAAAGTGGCTTTTGATCTGTAAAAGTTTATTGTAAAAACATAAATATTGTCTATTTTTAACCCCTCCCCAATAATATTGTGCCTTTATTCCCCAGGTGAGGGGGGGGTACATTCCTCCCCCATGGCTTCAAAATTCCCAGAAATGTGAAATTTCCAGAAGGCCATGGGGATTCCCCTTGGCAACACGTAGCCCCCTAAGATGACCCATAACCAACACAAACCTACCAGACACTCCTGCCTCCCCAGCTCTTCAGCAAGTTTCAGGTTCACCAACTTTTCTCTCTCCTTTTTCAGATATGTCAGGTGGGACTTGATTTTCCTCTGCAGAATCAGGAAAGCATTTTTTTCTCTGTCAGGAGTTCAATTCATGTTGGATCACACACACTGACTGACTCACTGGTGGTTTCCTTACAATGCATCTATTTTTAGCTTACCCTCCATTATACCGCCATCATCACTGATGTATTTATCCCCTTCTAAACCACTGCCTCCAGACGACTGACACAGAAGATAATTAAAAACAGAGACACCAAAGCAACAAACATGTGTTAAAGCAAGACTTGTGCGTCTCCACTCGGAAGTAGGCCCCTGTGAGTTCCGTGGGACTTACTCCAAAGTCAGTATGTACAGAACGGCAGACTGAAAGTTCATACCTCTCAATTATGCTGTTGACCAAAAATGGTATTTATAAAACTGCAGCCAGAAGACACTGCTTCTGTGGAAGGAGGGTTGGGGAGAAAGCCAAGACCTGGGAGAGCAGGGTTCGAATCCATGCTGAGCTGTGAAGTTCTCTCAGGGACCTTGGGCCAGTCTCCATCTCTTAGACCAGGGGTCAGCAACCTTTTTCAGCCGTGGGCCGGTCCACTGTCCCTCAGACCATGTGGTGGGGCGGACTATACAGTGGTACCTCGGTTTACGTACACAATTGGTTCCGGAAGTCTGTACTTAACCTGAAGCGTACTTAACCTGAGTCGAACTTTCCCATTGAAAGTAATGGAAAGTGGATTAATCCATTCCAGACAGGTCCGCGGAGTACTTAAACTGAAAGTACTCAAACTGAAGCGTACTAAAACCGAGGTATGACTGTATTTTTTTTGGGGGGGGGGGGAAAGGAACGATTTTCTCTGCCCCACAAATAACCCAGAGATGCATTTTAAATAAAAGCACACATTCTACTCATGTAAAAACATGCTGATTCCTGGGCTGCCCGCGGGCCGGATTGAGAAGGCGATTGGGCCGCATCTGGCCCCCGGGCCTTAGTAGGTTGCCTACCCCTGTCTTAGACTAACCTACCTCACAGGGTTGTTGTGAGGATGAAGTGGGGGTGGGGGTGGAGGAGAACCATGAAGACCAACTTGAGCTCCTTGGAAGCCTTGTTAGAAATTCCCCAGGGGCCAGTCACATTTTGCAACTCACATGGATTGTGACCACGTGAAGATCTTGGAATGCCAGGTTGTCGAATTGACATCTCCCTCTGCGTGGCCTCTCCAGCTTTCTTAAGCAGGTCAGCAGAAGAGCTTGCCTATTGCATTTCACCAAGGAGTTCCTTGGTTTTTTATCCCTACAACAACCCTGTGAGGTAGGTTAAGAGGCAGTGACTCACCCCATGAGCTTCATGACCGAACGGGGACTTGAACCCTGATCTCCTAGGTCCCAGTCCAACACACTCTAACCACAACACCACACTGGCTTCCCAGCCGCCTTCTGCCAAGGGGCAGCTGTATAGATCAAGTAGGCAAACTAATACAGTGTGTAGAAAGCGAAATGTCACTTAATAATAATAATAATAATAATAATTTATTATTTATACCCCGCCCATCTGGCCGGGTTTCCCCAGCCACTCTGGGCGGCTTCCAACAAAATATTAAAATACAGAAATCTATCAAACATTAAAAGCTTCCCTAAACAGGGCTGCCTTGAGATGCCTTCTAAAGGTCTGATAAGGAGAGAAGGATCTAAAAATATTTCCCTTTGTAAACTACTTTGAGATCCCCCCCTTTGAAATATAAAGCTGCAAAAGATATGAAGAATAATACTGCTTGGAAAATAAAGTTGGTACTGTATAGAAATCAGTAAGTGGTTTATGAAACAGTTAAGAGCTGTTCAACAGTCACTGGGACAGTCTCCCTCAGGCTCCCTCCTTGAAAGCTTTTAAGCCTAGGTTGGATGCTTTTATCTAGTTAGACTAGATAAAATTGCAGAGTTGGGAGGGTACCCCAAAGGTCATCGAGCCCAACCCCCTGCGATGCAGGAACGCCATGCAGTAGTTGCATTGCAGGAATGCAACAAACAAGCAAATCTCTTTCCCAGCCCCACCCTTGAAGTTTCCCACCTTATACTGCAGGGAAGCCTCTTCTGCGAGAGAGGAGTCGTGGTGGGCGGGATCCCCCGTGGATCGGTCGCCCTCCGCCCAGAGCAGGGCTGGGTCGTCGTTGCAGGAGGCCGGATTCGCTTCTCCCGCGTCCTCCTTGAGCTTCCTCACCAGCTGCACCAGGTTGTCCAGCTGCAAGTTGGGCCGGAGGATCCTTTGCTGCGTCGCTTCCCTGCACTGAGGGCAGCAGGGGCCCGCGCCGGACTCTGCCCAGTACTGGACGAGGCAGGCTCGGCAGAAGCTGTGGCCGCACTCGATGGTCGCCGGGGTCGCGAAGTAATCCAGGCAGATGGAGCAAGTCGCCTCTTCGCGGAGCCCCTGCAAGGGATCCCCAGACGCCATGGCTATGGCTGCTGCTGCTGCTGCTGCCGCCGCCTCCTCCTTCCTGCCTGCCTGCCTGCCTGCCTGCCTTTGAACAACTTTAGGACTTTGGAGAGCGGGTGTTTCCTTTCTTGGAAATGCCTCCGGGCAGGGGCGGATCCAGCTGAGCTCAACTGCAAGAGCTGGAATGTGGGAAGAGAACTGGATGCATGTGAAAGTTATTAGTCCAGTCCCCAAGTATTTTGCCTCAGAAACCTGTTGCCGATTTAATAATCCGATTTTACGAAATGGAGCATCTAGTTGCCCGCTCCCCCCTCCATCTTGGAAAGTGACCTTCTCCCACGCACGCACATTCCAGTAGATTTCCTGCAGCCTAAGTTGCATTGCAGCGGGTTGGGCTAGATGACCCTCGGGTCCCTTCCAGCTCTACGAGTCTCGGATCCCAAGTGGCAGGTTCCATCTCTGCCTTTGTCTGCCTCTGAATCGGACAGTTGAGCGGCGTCATTCACAGCAGCTTAATCCTCCTTTCTTCTCCTCCACCCAGGAGGGTCTGATGCGTCCATTCCCTGCATTTTGGGTGACAGAAACCCAAAGTCCCGTGCCTTATACAGCAAGGTTTTCATGTCTCAACAAACGAAACTGACCTAGGGATAATGTAACTTGAAAAAAGAGACATTGCGCATACCTTTGTAAACCAAGAACTATAAATATTTTTTTTAAAATGTTATAAAATCATATTGGGGGGGGGGGGTTGCAGGACACCATTACTAATGAGCAGAGAGGGGTGACCGAATCTGACAGCTGCAAGTTACCCAGAATCCCTCGCAAGGCCACCTTCTTCACCTCTGCTCCACTCCAGAGACCAGCACCCCTCCCGCTCGGATGCAACCCTGCCCTAAGGATCAGCATATGCAAACATCTCCCAACGATTCACATTTCAAGCCACCGATATCCTGCTAATCCTTTTACAGGACTCAATGAGGTGTGGGTAAACATTGCAACACTTACAGCCAAAGGCAACACTGACAGCCAAAGGATAGTTTTGCCACAGCCTCTGAAACAATGTCTCCAGGAGAAGGAGGGGGGGGAAAGCCGCCCAAATCCAAAGCAACACCTTTCTACTCACGTTAATAATGCAGCCTTATTATATGTTCTCTTACCATGAACCCTGCCTTTATTATATGTCCTCTTATTATGAAATCCTTATGCGCATCCCTTGATGTACCCTCTACACGTTTCCCTCATTATGTGCCTTTTAACGTTTCTAGGAAATCTACCCGCTGTCTCTGTATTAGAATTGCTGCTTTATATAGGCTAGGATCTCTCTGTATTAGAATTGCTGTTTTATATCTTAGAACCTTTATATATCAGAACTGCTACTTTTTACCGAATTCTCTATGTTTTCTGTATGAACCCTGCATGACCCCAACCCAACTGAACCTTGCCCCATCGCCACCCTACACCCATTCAAGGACACACACGGACAATAAGGCATTAGCTGGAACAGATTTATTCAAATAAAATGTCATCTTTAACATAGTCCATCCTTACATGACCTGGAGGAAAACACCTGCCGGATGGGCTCCAACTCCTCGGAAATCACCAGGAACTGCCCCACCTCGACTCCCATCTCAACTGATTGCCTCTCCTGTCAAACAAAGGAAACATCTCACCATATGAAGAAATAGTCGTCTCTGTACCCAGTTGATCCCATCACCACCCATTCTCCTTGTCCTTCCCCTCCCTCCCAGTCCAGGGACCTTCACGTGGGGACAGGAGGGTATAAGAGGGAGGTTCACCTCATTTCCCGGGGTTCCTTCCTACATTCTTTGAGGCAGGGACCCTACAGCTGTAGTTCTTTCTTTTCTGTAATAAAAGGATCAGTTTGTTTTTCCTGACAGCATCGTGTGGTCTCTGTCATTTCCCGGCTGTTAGGGCAAAATTCTGGGTGCGAGAATGCTCAGCCACCCAGCTCATCAGGCAAGGGCCTGTGGTCGTTGCGGAGTATAAAAGGAAGGAGTCCAGCCACGATCCGGAGCAAACAGCAAAGTTTATTACTGTGCAGCAGGTTCAATGCCAGACTGAACACCGTGAACAGGGCTGCAAGAACTTTTAAAACTTCCCACCACCATCCCATAATGCACATCGAAAGCATCAGACATACATCACTTGTGACAGGGTAAAACGTCAGAAAAGGGGAAGGTGCAAGGGGCATTAGCCTACAGGTAAACAGGAGGTAAGCAGGATTAACATAAGGTAACAATGCACGATGTCCCAGGACATTGTTAAGCAAGTACCGTGTTTCTCATATTATAAGACATGTCTTATATTTATTTTTTCCTCAAAAAAACACACTATGGCTTATTTTCAAGGGATGTCTTATTTTTTTCCTCCTCCTCATGCCGCGGCCGGCATTGCTGCTGTGCCTATCACTATGTCTTATTTTCGGGGTATGGCTTATATTCCTTGAATGCTTAAAAATCCTGCTATGGGTATGTCTTAAAATATGAGAAACAGGGTACCAGTAAGTATCTGGGAGGGAATCCTTGAGTACCTGGTGGGGAAAAACAATGGGTCCAGGTGTGAGTATTGCCTCTGGCTTCGGAGGGTTGGGAATGGCAGGAGATGGTACCTGAATGGATTATGGATATGCAGAGGAGCACCACCCTGGCTACCTGACCTCTCGCTTAAAGGATTATGGCTGTTCCCTGCATCCCTGAGAGCCCTTGGCCAGAGTAGAAAAAGGGGGTTTCATTTAGAAATAAAGATACACTGTATTCATTCATAAAGAAATATGGTTACATAGAGTCTCAGGCAACAGAGAAAGGGTAGGAAAGGGAGCCTTTATTACTCAGGGCTTGATCTTGAGGGGGTTCGTGTTGGTGCGATACTAGAGTGGTGTTGTAGGATCAAATGGGGTCCCCTTGAGGGCATTAGTGCCAATCTTGATTCCCAAATGAAGCCTCGTTTGGGTGCCCCCCCCTATAAAATTCCCTAACACCGGCGGAGCTGAACTTAGTGCAATTTTTGGAGCTTCCGACCCGCGTCTGTCCTTCCTAAAAGGCTGCGCATTTTAGGGGCAATTTTCCTTAACAACAACAACAAAAAACACAGTTGGCATTGCAAAAATCCCAAACAACTGGGACAGGCACCAATTAGAACCCCCCCCCCCCCGTTTTTGCAGACAAGAACTGTTTCACTTTTTGTTAATTAAATGCAATTTACCAGAGATTTCTTTATTTTTAAAATAAAAATTAAAAGGCCAAAAAACAAAACAAAGACACATTTAAACAAAGAAGCAAGATAAGGGTGGCTTTCCTCTGTTTAGGGTTCACATCTTGTCATGGGGCAGGGCGCCTGTGCCTTGAAGAGCCCCCATAACTGGCAAAAATCAAAAGATTGAGATGAAGCAGTGATAATGTCTAGACCCCTTGATTTTCTCTCCTCCCACCTCTGGCATTGGATCAATGTATTGTATCTTCTTTTTAACATTTTGAGGAACTGCCAATCACCTTTCCTGTAACTTGAATCCACTGCTTTGGGTTCTACCTTCTGGAGCAGGAGAAAAAAATGCTTGTTCCATCTTCCTTGTGACGATATTTATTTCAAAGCACAACCACCAAAGGAATCCTCGAACTCTGCATTTATTTATTTTTGCCAATGAAGGGTCCTAAAACCTTGGAAACTGTAAGTCCAGCCTGAAAGATGCTTCACCCCTTTGCCTAGCTGTTACACAATGTTATAAGAAAAACTTCCCCCCTTTCCTTTATGAGGTATCCAAGAGCCTATATAGAGTCCTTCTAAGGTTCCCTGTCGGTAGCAGAAAACAGAGGCCAATCAGAGTATATTGAAAAGCAAAGCGGCTAGTAAGCTTGATCTTTATTTAAGGAACTGTTGCAACAGGGTTCCCACTCACCACACGCAGGAGGGAGGAGAACCCTGAACAATGGTGCACAAACCCCTATATAGCCTTTTGAAATTGCCCACGCTGTAGCCCAAGACCACCCCCCAAAACATCATACATACATCACAGAAGGATGCGGTCGCCAGCAGAAGTCCTGCCTGCCGGGACACCTGATAATGGTCACTGATTGCATGACCTGGGCAGCCTGCCCATTCTTTTGTGATGGTTAATACTTTAGTTCCCGAGTCCAGCTCACAGGCTCACCCTATTCATACACAAGTATGCCCTTTAAGACAGGATTTGTAAGCAAAAACACAAAGGGAAGGCTTTCCCCATTTGCCTCCCTTACTGCAGAGGAATATTTGAGGTCATTGGGAGAGTCAAAATGGCTTCAGGATTGCTCTCCTGTACTATTTCAGACACATGGTTCATATATTTAGATATGTGTGCATTTGTGAGTATTTATTCTGTTTTTGAGCAGGAGGCGAATGTATGCTGGAGATGTGGAGGGAATAATGGTGATATATTCCACATGTGGTGGGCATGTAGGCATATTAAGATCTTTTGGGGTAAAATTTATGATGAATTAAAAAGGATGCTGGGAATAACTTTTTTAAAAAAGACCAGAGATTTTCCTTTTGAGCATATTGAATAAGGATGTTCTAAAGCAGGCATCCCCAAACTGCGGCCCTCCAGATATTTTGGCCTACAACTCCCATGATCCCTAGCTAACAGGACCAGTGGTCGGGGAAGATGGGAATTGTAGTCCGAAACATCTGGAGGGGCAAAGTTTGGGGATGCCTGTTCTAAAGCAATTGAGAGAAGTACTCCGATATGCAACAGCTGCAGCCAGAATCCTTGTGGCACAAGGATGGAAAGAACAGGAGGTTCCAAAAATTATGGATTGGCAAATTAAAATACAGGAATATGCAGAGATGGCCCAATTGACAAATAGTCTTCAAGGAAAACCAAACAAAAAATTAATGAAATATGAGGATACAAGAAGTACATTCAAAAATATTGTGACCTACTAACAACTAGGCCAGCTTTCGAGTAACAAAAGAAATGAGTTGGGAAAATTAAGGATGCAAAATGATGTCAGAGTGTAACAGAGAAGAAATATGAAAAAAGAGTATTGATTTATGTACATCCGTGGTCAGAAGTATACTGCACAAGGAATTGACAGGAAGTCTCTTTTCTTTTTTCTCAATTTTTCATTATTATTATTATTATTATTATTATTATTATTATTATTATTATCTTGATCTTATTTAACAAATATTGCGATACATTAAGGGTTTATGTTATAGGAAGATACCATTGAATAAAAAATAACAATTAATTAGAAATTAAAATACATGAATGTTGTTTATGTATTTTGGATTATGGAAAATGTACTAGATAAAATGAAAATTAAATAAAAATGAATTTAAAAAATATATTCTGTTTTTGAGACCTTAAAATTCTTGTAACAGCAACCACTGAGAAGGTTCCAGAATGCTACCTACAGTGGTACCTCGGTTTACGAACAGCCCTGTTAACGAACTATTCAGTTTATGAACTCCGCAAAACCGGAAGTTTACCTTGGTCTACGAATGGAAGCCAAACGGTGGAAGGGCACCGGCAGTGGGAGGTCTCAGGGAAAGTGCGCCTTGGTTTAAGAACGGTTTCGGTTTAAGAACAGACTTCAGGAACGGATTAAGTTCATAAACTGAGGTACCACTGTACTTAGGGTGGTGGGTTTTGGTGGGGCTTGCCCTGCTCATCACCCTCCCCCCCAGATTTTTTCAACACTTTAGATTGACTCCCAACCCCAAGTGGAAGAAGGGGCGGATTTTCTCCCCCAAGAATGACCCTGCAAAGAAAGTGAAGAGACATTCGTTGGCATCTGCATCAAAAAATTCCACCAGGCCCCCTTCGTAATCCAGGGACACCCGGATCTTCCTGGGCAGTTGCTTTATGGTCACGAAGACCGGCTCAGGGCAGCTCAAAGCCAGGAGCTGAAAAGGTGAGGACTCGCCAAACTGCTTCTTCAGAGCCCATACCCCCTCATTCGGATTAAGCTTAAACGGACCCTTCCTCCTGACCGAGTCTTTGGCAACACCGAGAGCCCACATGGCTTTCTCTACCGTCTCAATCTCCACCTCCCAGCAAGGCCTCCCCAAAGTGAATCCCTCGCGGCCCAGCACAAAGGGCATCCAGTCAAATCTCTCCGGGTTGTCGGGCAGATCCTGCTTCTTTTCTGCCCTTCTCACACTCTTCAGGTCCTCAGAGATGAGGAGCTTTGGGGATGCAGTTTCCGGATCCAGAGTCACACTCACTGCGTGACAGACAGACAGAAAGAGAGACAGAGAGAGGACAGGCGATGGTACCGTAGACACCATGCCAGTCTGATCTGCATTGAATCGGATTTATTTTACAGGCGGAAACGTTTTGATTGTTGAGGTTATTTTCAGTCACCTCGAGATGTTTCACAGGTGAATAAACAGGTAAGGTCAAGAACTTCCTGACAGTAAGAGCTGTTCGGCAGTGGAATTTGCTACCAAGGAGTGTGGTGGAGTCTCCTTCTTTGGGGGTCTTTAAGCAGAGGTTTGACAGGCATATGTCAAGAATGCTTTGATGGTGTTTCCTGCTCGGCAGGGGGTTGGACTGGATGGCCCTTGTGGTCTCTTCCAACTCTATGATTCTATGATTCTAAGAGCCTGCCTGCTGATTTGAAGTGATGGCAGAGTTGAGTTCACACTTAGGGCTCTACCCCGCTGCTGTTCTCATGCACATGCCAGCCCTTCTGCACTCCCCCCAAATCAACCCCAACTCGCCCCCAGCCTAGATACTTCCGACTGAATTCCCCAAAAGGTTGGCCTAGTCCAGGGGTCAGCAAACTTTTTCAGCAGGGGGCCGGTCCACTGTCCCTCAGACCTTGGGGGGCGGGGCCGGACTATATTTTGAAAAAAATATATGAACGAATTCCTATGCCCCACAAATAACCCAGAGATGCATTATAAATAAAAAGACACATTCTACTCATGTAAAAACATGCTGATTCCCGGATCACCCGAGGGCCGGATTTAGGAGGCGATTGGGCCGCATCCGGCCCCCGGGCCTTAGTTTGGGAACCTCTGTCAGTTGCAAAATGTCATCTGATCATCACATCGTTGAACAAGGGGCTTTTGTCCACATACCATGTTGTCCTTCTTATTTTGATTATGCATTTTGTGGTTTTATATTTTGATTTTATTCTGTGTACCGCCCTGAGATTCAATAAATGTTGTTGTTGTTGTTGTTGTTGTTGTTGTTGTTGTTGATACTGATTGTTGATAACAACAACAACCCAATCCCCTCAAAAGTTTCCCGTATCAATGTGGGGCACATGCTTTAAAGATAATTTACCTTTGTTCAGGGCTTGCTTCAGAGAATCTGTTAAGAAGAGGAAAGAGTAACAAATTTAAATATCACAATTGAAAAAGAACACAACCCTCTCAAACCAAGTGGATCTTCGGGGGGAATTGCTAGAGGGTTTCCCCTCAGAGTAACTATTTATTCAGCAATTGTCCTGTTTTGCTTGCAGAAAGCTTATGAAGTTGTTAGACTACCCCTGGTTTCTACTGAGAGTGGCAATGAGCCACCCATTTCATGGCTTTTTGGGTGTATAGAAGCCTTCCCGTTTCAGTCATTCACTCTGCACCTACCAATTCCTAAACTGCAAAAAGTTATAGAATTGTAGAGTTGGAAGGGACCTCGGGGGTCATCTAGTCCAACCCCCTGCAATGCAGGAATCTTTTGCCCAGCATGGGACTCAAACTCACAACCCTGAGATTGCTCAATCAGTAGAGCATGAGACTCTTAATGACAGTTATTTTTAAGTGGGTTTCTTACACCAGAACAATAGAGCACTTTAATCCGCCGAAAAGGCATCAGTATACAGTATTGCAAACCAATTCCATTGCATACCAGAACTTTAGGTTAGCACATTTATGGGGGATTGCATTACACAGACAAATCAGGATGACAGCTTGCAGTCATTTAACCATCCTCATAAAAACAAATCTGAACGAAGGCTCAATAAAGATCTGATGCAATCTAACCTCTGTGGAAGCTTTGTTCATGAAAATTAGGAGGAATGTTCGATTCATAGGTCATCTGGAGGACTCTTGATGCAAAAACCAAAACTTCTGCTTTGCGATTGACAGTCTAGAGCAGGTATCCCCAAACTCGGCCCTTCAGCTGTTTTGGGACTACAATTCCCATCATCCCTGACCACTGGTCCTGTAAGCTAGGGATTATGGGAGTTGTAGGCCAAAAACATCTGGATGGTCGAGTTTGGGGGTGCCTGGTCTAGGGGCACCTAATGTGGTATAATGGTTAGATTGTAGGTTTGGGATCTGGGAGATGAGGGTTCGAATCCCCCCACTCAGCCATGAGGCCGACTGGGCAAACTTGGGCCAGTCGTTGTCTCATAGCCTAGCCTACCTCACAGGGCTGTTGTGAGGATGAATCCTGGCCACCTTTGTCCTGTGCTTGAAGGGGGTGGTGCAGCCAAGCACCACCCCCTTCAACACTACCAGACTGAAGGGGAGTTGGGTAAAAGATCCATATTGATAGAGAGAAAAATTTAAGCCATGGGGAAGCAAAGCACAGCAGCAGCTTGTTTGATGCAGCATTCCTGCCTCTTAAAAGAACCATCAAGAACCACCAATAGGGAAGGGACACGTCATGATAAGGTTTCTTACTTCCCTTGAACCCATCCTAGAACTGGCGCATACTCTGAGACCTGTTGCCTCCATTTCCCTCCTTAAGGTACCCAAATTACCTCGAGAGCTCTCCAAAGCCTCTTCTAAAGCAGAGTTTTTCTGCGACGCAAACCTGAGCGCCTCTTCCATCTTGGAAGAAAGGTCCGTCACGTTCCCTACTGAGTTCTTCTCATTCCTGGAAGGGAATATGGTCAAGGAATAAGGAAGAATCATAGAATCATAGTTGGAAGAGACCACAAGGGCCATCCAGTCCAACCCCCTGCCAAGCAGGAAACACCATCAAAGCATTCTTGACATATGGCTGTCAAGCCTCTGCTTAAAGACCTCCAAAGAAGGAGACTCCACCACACTTCTTGGCAGCAAATTCCACTGTTGAACAGCTCTTACTGTCAGGAAGTTCTTCCTAATGTTTAGGTGGAATCTTCTTTCTTGTAGTTTGAATCCATTGCTCCGTGTCCGCTTCTCTGGAGCAGCAGAAAACAACCTTTCACCCTCCTCTATATGACATCCTTTTATATATTTGAACATAGCTATCATATCACCCCTTAACCTTCTCTTCTCCAGGCTAAACATACCCAGCTCCCTAAGCCGTTCTTCATAAGGCATTGTTTCCAATCCTTTGACCATTTTGGTTGCCCTCCTCTGGACACGTTCCAGCTTGTCAGTATCCTTCTTGAACTGTGGTGCCCAGAACTGGACACAGTACTCCAGGTGAGGTCTGACCAGAGCAGAATACAGTGGTGCTATTACTTCCCTTGATCTAGACGCTATACTCCTATTGAGAGATATATAGATATGTACAGTGCTTTTTTTTCCTTTAAAAATGTTTAGGGGTACTCTCATTTTCCTACTCATATTGAAATACTGCCTGTCAATGAGGCCAAACTTAGATTCACAAAATGTTTAGAGGTATGCGCACCCCTGCGTCCCCCCCTCCAGGAAAAAAGCACGGGATATATATCTATTTAATGAACAGTTGATTGCACCGAGCAGACTTTCTAACCCAGGCTTCCTCAGCCTCGGCCCTCCAGATGTTTTGAGACTACAATTCCCACCATCCCAGACCACTGGTCCTGCTAGCTAGGGATCATGGGAGTTGTAGGCCAATAATATCATCTGGAGGGTCGAGGTTGAGGAAGCCTGTTTTAACCCTATTTCCCAGATACCTGGGGCAGAAGCTGAAAGAGAAAGGGGAGTGGGAATGAGGAGGAGAAAAGGAGAGCAGCGCCAATTCCACATTAATTCTCCCCCAGTTCACAAATAGCACTTGCTTTCTCATGCACTCCTATGGGGCTTACCTTCCAAGTCCCGGACTGCAGAATCCAGGACTGGCAGCCCTGTGACACCGGAAGTTGCATCGACGCAACTTCCGGTGTCGCTCTGCCCATCAATGGGCACCAAAAATGGCCGCCGCCGACACCGGAAGACGCATCTATGCACTTCCGGGCATACGTAGATGCAACTTTTGAAGCCGGCGGCGGCCATTTTTGGTGCCCATAGAAGGGCAAATTAGAAAGAAAAAAAATGGCCGCTGGCAAGAGAAAATAACGGAGAAAAACGGGAGACGAAGTGATACGGGGGACCACCGGGAAAAGGTAAGTAAAAACGGGGGTTTCCCAGGGAAAACGGGGTACTTGGCAGCTATGCTATGGGGTCGAGGCTCAACCCCCTGAAAAGCAGGGAAAGAAGGAAAGGAAGTGTGAATGGCAGAAGATGATAGAATTTATGGAACTGGCAGAGCTAACCGGGAGACTCCAAGACCAGAGGGAAGAAGCGGTGGAAGAAGATTGGAAAAAATTTAAAGTGTATATAAGAAATAAACATATTATTGGAAAGAATTAATAGAAGTTTAGGAGGTACAGGGAGGTTGTAGAAATAAAAAAATGTTTAGATAAATATTGATATTGAGGTGTAGTTATAGATAAATAGTAAGTGTGAGATTTTGTGTTATGATATAAGATAAGATTAGAATAAGAATAGTTATATGGTAAACAAGGTATAAGAATAAGATTTAGAAATTACTAAAGAGGATTTACAATGTAACGAAGTTGGAAGGGACATGAGGAAGTCATTGATATTAGAACAGATATAAGTTGAAGTTTTGGATTTTTTGTTTTTCTTTTCTCTTTTTTTTCTATTTTGTACTTTTTGTATTCTGTATGTTTCCGCTTTTGTGTCTTTGTTTGTTACAAAATAATAAATATATTGGGGGGGAGGGAGAAGGAAAGGAAGTGGTGGAAGAGCCACGGTACCTGCTCAAAGTACTTCTGATGTCCTGAAATAGAAAGAGAGGGGAAAAGGTGTCAGTTGCACAAGACAAAACAAGCCCTGGGCTTCTTTTTGTGCCAGGGGAATTCCTTTGGCCTTTCCATTCCTTGACTGCATAAAACAAAAGGCCCGTGCCTTCTTTCTGCCCAGCTGGCACCTTTGTGTTGAGTCTCACCTGCAAGAATTCACTCGCAGGCTGCAGGCTCCTCTCCTCCAGCTCCACAATCCGCTCATTGAGTTGCGAAATCTCCTCAGAGAGTTTGGAGAGGTTCTCTTCCTGCCACCTCCCCATCTCTTTCTCCACATCTTCCAGCTGGCCGAGCCACAGGTTCAGTTTCTCCTCAAGGAACTCCTGCATCATCTCAAAGGCAATTCTGATCTTCTGCTTCTCCATTTCTAACCCCGCCTACGGGAGGGAAGCAGGCGGAGTGGGGGAAATACAAAGAAATTTGGAAAGGGGCAAAGGGAGTCGAAGAGCTTCAGTCAAAGGATGCTGACTATTCAGAATAAAGCTCTTTCGTAAGCTGTAGATCAGGCATCCCCAAACTGCGGCCTTCCAGATGTTTTGGCCTACAATTCCCATGATCCCTAGCTAACAGGACCAGTGGTCAGGGATGATGGGAATTGTAGTCCAAAATATCTGGAGGGCCGAAGTTTGGGGATGTCTGCTGTAGATCAGCGTTTCCCAAACTTGGGTCTCCAGCTGTTTTTGGACTACAACTCCTATCATCCCTCACTAGCAAGACCAGTGGTCATGGTGATGGGAATTGTAGTCCGAAAACATCTGGAGATCTCAGTCTGGGAAACACTGCTGTAGATTAAGGAAATGGGGCATTTTGCCCAATTTCGAAGGTAAAAAGGTAAAGGACCCCTGGACGGTTGAGTCCAGTCAAAGGCGACTATGGGGTTGCAGCGCTCATTTTGCTTGCAGGCCAAGGGAGCCGGCGTTTGTCCACAGACAGCTTTCCAGGTCATGTGGCCAGCATGACTAAACCGCTTCTGGTACAACGGGACACCGTGATGGAAACCAGAGCGCATGGAAACGCCATTTACCTTCCCGCTGCAGCGGTACTTATTTATCTACTTGCACTTTGATGTGCTTTTGAACTGCTAGGTTGGCAGGAGCTGGGACTGAGCAACAGGAGCTCACCCCCGTCACGGGGATTCGAACTGCCGACCTTCTGATTGGCAAGCCCAAGAGGCTCAGTGGTTGAGACCACAGTGCCACCCGCGTCCCGCCCAGATTTCTAAACACATTCCAACAGGTACAAACAGGGACCATCCCCTGTGGTAGTTTATTACTCATCCTCCGGTTCATTCCATTCATCAGTCGTGCAACAGCAGCTGTGTTCTGGGTGACCAACAAGCTGCCATTTCGGGGAGAAAACACACAAGTGATTTGAATCAAAATAAAAAATAAAAAAAATTCCTTCCAGTAGCACCTTAGAGACCAACTAAGTTTGTCATTGGTATGAGCTTTCGTGTGCATGCACACTTCTTCAGTGATTTGAGTGTGAGTGTAAACCGGGATGCATACGTGACAAATCCGTTTCCTGTCCATGTTCTTGAAAAGGATAAGAAGCAGCTCAGCTGGGCATTCTGGAAAGCAATCAAATGGCTCCACCCACCCCCAATGACTGAACATCCTAGTCTAAGGAATCATAGAGTTGGAAGAGACACAAGGGCCATCCAGTCCAACCCCCTGCCAAGCAGGAAACACCACCAAAGCATTCTTGACATATGGCTGTCAAGCCTCTGCTTAAAGACCTCTAAAGAAGGAGACTCCACCACACACCTTGGTAGCAAATTCCACTGCCGAACAGCTCTTACTGTCAGGAAGTTCTTCCTAATGTTTAGGTGGAATCTTCTTTCTTGAAGTTTGAATCCATTGCTCCGTGTCCGCTTCTCTGGAGCAGCAGAAAACAATCTTTCTCCCTCCTCCATATGACATCCTTTCATATATTTGAACATGGCTATCATATCATCCCTTAACCTTCTCTTCTCCAGGCTAAACATACCCAGCTCCCTAAGCCGTTCCTCATAAGGCATCGTTTCCAGGCCTTTGACCATTTTGTTGCCCTCTTCTGGACACGTTCCAGCTTGTCAGTTTCCTTCTTGAACTGTGGTGCCCAGAACTGGACACAGTACTCCAGGTGAGGTCTGACCAGAGCAGAATACAGTGGTACTATTACTTCCCTTGATCTAGATGCTATACTCCTATTGATGCAACCCAGAATTGCATTGGCTTTTTTAGCTGTTAAGGAGTCCATAGCCTCCACAGAACAACACCTACAGGTGAAACTCGGCAAATTAGAATATCGTCGAAAAGTGCATTTATTTCAGTAATGCAACTTAAAAGGTGAAGCCAATATATGAGATAGATGCATGACATGCAAAGCAAGATATGTCAAGCCTTTATTGGTTGTAATTGTAATTATTTGTCTTTAGGCGGGTCAGTTATAAATGGAATGTAATTAATGAAATGTAATAGCGAAGTTTATTTTTGTATTATTGTAACTATTTGTTTTATTACTGTGGAATTTCCAAAAGAAAGCATTTGTAAAAATTCAATAATAATAATAATAATAAATAGTAAGTTGCGTTACTGAAATAAATGCACTTTTCGACAATATTCTAATTTGCCGAGTTTCACCTGTATACAGGCCAACACACAGGAGGCTATTTTTCTTTAGTGACGGGGTGGCCTGGGGAGTCCTAATGCGTGATCTGCAAGAACAAATACCTACCACACACTCCTGCCTTCTCAACTCTTCGGCTAATTTCTGCTCCACAAGTTTCTCTCTCTCATCCTTCAGAGTCTCTAGGCGGGCCTTGATTTGCTCCTTAAAAATATAAAAGAGTTTTGCGACATTCAGAGGTCAGTCCACCTGATGCCGGGGGGCGGGGCGGGGGGGCGGAATACACGTCTGATCAGAGAATGATGGACTAGGGTAGAATCATAGCATCGTAGAATTGAGTTGGGAGGGACCATGAGGATCATCTAGTCCAACCCCCTGCGATGCAGGAATCTTTTGCTCAACATGGGGCTCGAACACATGACCCAGAGATTAAGTGTCTCATGCCAACTGAGCTATCTTCAAGGTAGCTAACTTTTTGCTCTCTGGATGTTGCTAAACTCATTTGACCATGCTGGCTGGGGCTGGCGAGAGCTGGGCTGTATACACACACACACACAATATTCAAAGCACATTTCCCTTCCAAAAGGATTTTGGATTCTTTGGGTGAAGTGGCGTGATTTAAACCTATGGTGTCTGACAACATCTGGAAGATATCACATTAGCTAACCCTTGCCTTTTATGATTTATGATTTAATGGCCATTTAAATGTGTTTGTGGGGGAGGGGTTTTTTTGTTTTGCTTTCAGGCATTTATTTTGTGCTTTTATTCTGTATTTCTGTATTTTGAACTGCCCTGATATCTTTGAGGGAAGGTCGGTATATAAATTTAATTAATTAATTAATTAATTAATTAATAATGGTTAATGTATTTATTATTTATTGCATTTTTATTCCACCTTCTTTTCCAAAGAAACTCTAGCTGGCATACGTGGTTCTCCCCATCCTCCTCATTTAATCTCCACTACATCCTCCCTTTCCCATTTATGCCCTCCCCATTCCTCCCAAAAGCAGCTCTTAAGGTTTTTGGGGAACCCCCTCACCGTCTTCATGAGTGCTAGTTTGACCGACAAATTGGCAGCCCAGGGATCTTGGCTCAAATCAGGAGGGGTGCATGTCATGTTTCTGCCTTTCAGTACCCTCAACCTCTTCCCCTATAGCACCGCCAGCTCTCCCTCCGGAGGCTACTGGGGCTGCTTGCTCTACCCGGGGAAGGGTCTGGCTATACCTCTATGGCTAGAACAAGGATTTTTAAAACAATTCTTTAACCGGTATCGCTGCCACCACCCGGAGGGTCCACTTAAAGACCACCGGGACAAAGTATACACGTTCTGCCTGGTAGGGGCAAAGCAGCCTAGGACTGGGTTTAGCAGTGCGACCAGGAAGGACCAAAATCCACAAGAAATCTCTTTTAACTATTTATTATAAAATAGCATAACAAAGTAACATGCAACAGTTCTCAAAACAAAGGGAATACAAAGATAAAACAAGAAAGCATAGCTAACTTACAAGTACAAACTTAGAATAAGGTTGATCCAAGACTGCATCTCTCCATCCGGCAAATTGCAGTCAAGAGCCACGCAGACCTCAGTCTTTCTCAGGCTCTTTGAAGATGAGCAGGACAGCAGTACCTTGCTGGGTCATTTTGCAAGACAAAAGCGGACCAAAGACCCTCATCTCTAACAGACTTAAATCCCCACAAACCTTGAGGTGTTCCACGTGGGCTTATGGCTCATTACCCAATCTACGTTAGAGTTGAGGCTTGAACAATCCAATCAAAGAACCCACAACCGTTAGTCTTGTCAATCAAATAGAGGCTACACAGATGTCTTGTGTTTACCCATCAATCAACCTACAGGGCAATTAACGCCTTCAGTTCTGGGAACACACCGGACAGAGTTTCCTCCCTAATTTCTTATCGCACAGGAATGGGAGATTTCACAGCTGCAAGGTTACACGGGATCAAAAGAACCAAAACTCTTTCTCTTTTAGAGTTCAGAAGTTTACTTTCCCAGGCCGTTCTCCCTCTCAAGAACCAAAGTCCCATGAATCTTCGCAGTTCCCATAATGCTCTGCACCTGAATCCATGACACCCCCTTCCCTAACGGAAATTTGGGGTCAAGGCGTCCCACATTTCCGCACAGCCCTGTAAGGTAGGACACCCAGATAAACCACTTCTCTTTGGGTAAATTGACACTTCGCCATTTTTACAGTAAGATTGGCTTCTTTGAATCTAGTAAATACACTCTGCACATGCTCCAAGTGCTCCTTCTCTTTCGGAACCAACACCACTGGAGAACACCAGGCGCTGGTGCTATGAACTATAACTCCCAATTCAAGCATTTCCTTGATCTCTGCCTCAATGCACTGAGCATGGGCTTCACTCACACGATAGGGTCGTGAGGCAATGGGAGCAGCAGTACCAGTTTCAAAATGATGTTGGGCCAAATGAGTCCGACCTGGTTTTGTACTGAAAACGGACTCAAAGGGCAACAAAACTTCATATAGTTCCTGAGCCTGTTGGGCGTTCAGTGTATGGGATCTTAAAATATCCTCAAGGGAGCCAGCCTGCTTAAACTCCTGCAGCAGGTCCAAAGGCAAATGAGACTCCCCTCCATGCCCTCCAGCAATAGCCAAGACCCTCTTGGAGTCAGGTTCACAATACAATTTCATGGAGTTGGCATGATATTGTCGAGGAGATGGGTGTAGCTCTGGACATTCTACCACATACCTTACAGAGCTAAGTCTCTCTTTAACCACACCTGGACCACTCCACTTAGGCGACAACTTATGTGGACGTGTGGGTCTCAGTACCAGAACCTTATCTCCCACCTCAAAACATTTTTCCACAGCTTTCACATCATGTGTGCGGGTATACTCTTTACGTGCTTCTTCCAGGTTGGCTTTAGCTTGATCCCAAATCTCAGCCAACGTCTGGGTCAAAGCCTGAAAATGTTCAGCCACAGAGGGTAATTGGAGGCTATCCTCACTCTGGTCCCACTGCTTTCTAAGCATGGACAGAGGGCTGTTCAGCAATCTCCCATAAACCAATTGATTAGGAGCATACCCCAGACTTGCTTGGTAGGAATCATTATACGTAGCTACCACCAGGGGCAAGTCTTGATCCCAGCTAGACGCATGGATCAATGCACATTTCTTTAACATAGAAGTCAGGGTGGACTGCACCCGCTCCACTAATCCATTCATACGATGTTCATACGCCACTGAAGTGTGGTGATGTATTTCCATTAGTTTCAGAACCTGTTGAACCACATCAGACAAAAGATTGGGTCCCAAATCACTCATCAAAACCTGGGGAATCCCCATGGAACAAAAGGCAGTGAACAGAAATTGTACTAGACCTGGGGCTCTGGTATTAGTAAGACTGGCAGCAAAACAATATCTAGTCGCATAATCAACAATCGTGGCTATATATTTTTTCCCCCTGGGGGTCCGAGGCAAAGGACCTACAAAATCTATAGCCCATTTAGCAAAGACTCCCGCTGTTAAGGGAATACTTTGAAGGGTGTGAGGGGGGCTGTCCCGATTATGCCCCACCCTTTGGCATACATCACAGCAGCGTACATACTGTTGGACACTCTGGTACACTTGGGGCCAGTAAAAATATCGGGTAAGACGTTCCAAAGACTTTTGCACCCCTAAATGCCCAGAAAGCCCTCCTGAGTGTGCCATACTCAAAACCTTTTCCCTCCTGATTTCAGGAACCACAAGCTGCAAAATAGAGTCCCGGTCTGTAACCCTTTTAGGCCAATACTGCCTAAACAAAAGTCCTTCTTTGTAGAGGAAGCGGGCCCTCCGCTCCCCCCTGGGAGTGACGCCGGCCGCTTCCCGACATGACTGCAGTGTAGGATCTTCTTGCTGCTCCTTCGCCAGGCGTGCTGTGTCTCCTAATTCAGCAGTCTCAAGTCCCTCCTCAGCCGAGGAGCAAGGGAGGGGGGAATTCCCCCTCTCCACGCTGGATGGTGCTGAAACGGCTGTTGCAGAAGAAAGAGGCACAATATCCCGCCCCCCTTCTTCCCCCTCAAGGCTTGGTGTTTCCAAGCTTCCCATGGCAAAACAATCCCCGCCCTCCATTGGCACGTAAATCCCCACTGGAGAAGGTGTCTCCTCCTCCTCCTCCTTCCAGGTTGCTCCAATGGGCGGATCAGCTGCAGGGTCGCTGGAAGACTGTCGATGCTTGTGAGCCAGGAATGCAAGATCATTGCCCACCAGGGCTGCAACATGGCAATCCTGAGGCTCATGTAGAATGACTAGCTGATTTCCTGAGTAGCCTTGGTACTCCACTTCAACAATAGCCGTTGGGTGGTAAATAGACTCAGTCCCAAACGGAGTGATTTTCAAAGGCTGGGGCTGCACCTGCCCTGGGCGTACTAAGCCTTTAGATACGCTGGTAACATCTGCACCTGTGTCCCGGTAGGAACTAACTCTGATATTATTTATCCGGATGGGAGCCATGAAATGCTTCTTAGCCCATTCAGCTGAAGTCTCAGGTTGACTTGGCGCTGGGGATCCACTGGATCTCGCTGCTTGAGGGGCCGCTGCAGCCGGCGGGGGTGTTGGGGCTGCTCCCTGGGGCCGTTCCATCCCTCTCCCCCTTCCCAGCTCAGGGCCACGCTCCTCCGCTCTTTCCTGGATTCCTGCACGCCGGATCTCCTCATCCCAATCCTCTCCCGGCTGCGCGATTTGGCGCACCGCTGGGGTTGACGTAGCAATTGGGGAACGTCTAGCTGACTGCATCGGACACTGGACTTTGATGTGCCCTCTTTCGTGACAGAGGAAGCACAGACCCGAAGAGGGGGTCACCTTTTCCTTCCCTCTGCCTGGAGATGCTCCCCTTTTTCCAAATGCAGGTTTAGAATCGGCAGGCTTTAGTTGCGCTGTAGCTTTAAGAGCCATGCCTGAGCTAGCTGGCCCGGGTGGGCCCGTCCGGGTCCCGCCCCCTCCCATCGGCGGCTTCTGAGCCATGTGCGCCCGATGAGAACGGAATTCCTCCGCCAATCTAGCCGATTCCTGCAGGTTTTGAGGGTGCCTATCAGCAACCAAACTTGCAATCTCAGATGGCAAACTTCTCTGGAATTGTTCTAAAAGCACCAGTTGCCTCAGTTGTTCAAAAGTCTGCACTTTCTCAGCCGCTAACCACAGCCCAAAGTTTTGTTCTAATTTCGCAGCGAATAACTGGAATTTCTCGTGCGGCGCCACCTTAACGGCCTTCCTAAACGCCTGCTGATAATGCTGAGAGTCCAACGAAAACCTTTGTTCAATCAATTGCTTATATGTTTCATAACTGAACATCTGCTCTCGTGAGAGCGTCCCCATCAGTTCTTGAAGAGGTCCTTTCACAAGGGACCTGAGGATCGGCATATAATACCGATATGGAACTGCCATTTCCTCACACGTAGTCTCAAACAGGGTCAAATAGGATAGGACATCCATATTTGGGTCGTGAGTCGGGAAATATTTGAGATTAATGTCCTGGAGACTCAGTTCCCTCTGTCTAGGCACTGCAGCTCTTTGCCAATCACTGTAATACTCTAGAGCAGGAAGAGAGCTGGGGCCTCTTGCTTGTCTGCGCTGAAGTTCTGCTTGGGCAAATCGTAAAGCTTCAGCCCGGGGCATCCTCTCTCTTTCATATGCAGGGGGGGGCCGCCTCCGCAGTTCCCAAGAATCTTCCAAAGGTTTAACCCCTTGGGGACTGGCTGCTCTAGTTTCCCCACCCGCATAGTGTCTTTCCCTCAGTCTCACACCTTCCATAAATCTCTTAGGCAAAGTTTGATACTCACTTTCCGCCACATATGCCCTCCGGCTCTCAGAAATGCCTTGCGCCTCAAACTCTGGATCTTCTCTTTCGGCGTATGGATAATCTTCCCGGAGCTGAGTCCTCAGTTCCTGATATCCACATCTCTCAGGGCTGGCCGCCGGCATCCCGCTCGTGCGCTGACCCATCTGCTCTGGTCTTTGTTGTGCGTATGGATCCCCCTGGACGTCCTCACGGGCCCATTCTACTCTGCGTGGGGGTGGGGAAGTCATCTCCCGGGATCTCACCACAACCTCTCCGGCAACTGGTCTAGGGTACGGTGCAACTGGTACTTGTTCCACCTCCCGCTGCCGCTGCAAAGGTGACGTTTCTCTCTCCGCTGTCGGTGAGGCGCGCACACTTAGCCTATCCTGGCTTCCCAGCCCCGCCTCCTCCAGCTGCTGTGTCCACCTTTGATGTGCAGACCGAGGGCTCCTGAACGCTTCCGCGTGCTCCCTCTCGGCTTCTCTGGCTAACTCCTCAGCCCCTCTTAAAGGAGAATACACTCCTGGAACCGGTTGCCTTGGCATAGACCGATCATCTGGTTCCGCAAAACGATACGAAGGGTGGGTGCTGCGTTCCTGCTGCCACTCCTCCGAAGCTTGTAAGATCTCGCTAGGCAAGCCTGCTGCCATTGTCCTAACTCACTAGCAAAATAAAAACGCTTGTACCCCTTTTTTGAGAACTGGGTTATAACCAAAGGATTTTGTCCACTTTCTGGTCACAAAGTCGCATCCCACACCGCTGCCAACATGTCATGTTTCTGCCTTTCAGTACCCTCAACCTCTTCCCCTATAGCACCGCCAGCTCTCCCTCCGGAGGCTACTGGGGCTGCTTGCTCTACCCGGGGAAGGGTCTGGCTATACCTCTATGGCTAGAACAAGGATTTTAAAAACAATTCTTTAACCGGTATCGCTGCCACCACCCGGAGGGTCCACTTAAAGACCACCGGGACAAAGTATACACGTTCTGCCTGGTAGGGGCAAAGCAGCCTAGGACTGGGTTTAGCAGTGCGACCAGGAAGGACCAAAATCCACAAGAAATCTCTTTTAACTATTTATTATAAAATAGCATAACAAAGTAACATGCAACAGTTCTCAAAACAAAGGGAATACAAAGATAAAACAAGAAAGCATAGCTAACTTACAAGTACAAACTTAGAATAAGGTTGATCCAAGACTGCATCTCTCCATCCGGCAAATTGCAGTCAAGAGCCACGCAGACCTCAGTCTTTCTCAGGCTCTTTGAAGATGAGCAGGACAGCAGTACCTTGCTGGGTCATTTTGCAAGACAAAAGCGGACCAAAGACCCTCATCTCTAACAGACTTAAATCCCCACAAACCTTGAGGTGTTCCACGTGGGCTTATGGCTCATTACCCAATCTACGTTAGAGTTGAGGCTTGAACAATCCAATCAAAGAACCCACAACCGTTAGTCTTGTCAATCAAATAGAGGCTACACAGATGTCTTGTGTTTACCCATCAATCAACCTACAGGGCAATTAACGCCTTCAGTTCTGGGAACACACCGGACAGAGTTTCCTCCCTAATTTCTTATCGCACAGGAATGGGAGATTTCACAGCTGCAAGGTTACACGGGATCAAAAGAACCAAAACTCTTTCTCTTTTAGAGTTCAGAAGTTTACTTTCCCAGGCCGTTCTCCCTCTCAAGAACCAAAGTCCCATGAATCTTCGCAGTTCCCATAATGCTCTGCACCTGAATCCATGACAGTGCAGATTATTATCATTTTGTCTTTGCTCCCTGCAGAAACTGGAGCTGGGTTCCTATTCTGGCATTCTGCATAGCTTAGGGGGGAAAGGTCAAACCAAAACCAATGCAAAAAAAGTCCCGCCCCAGCCTTCAAAGGCAGAGCCTTTGAATGATTCATATCATTTGGCCCACCAAGAGGCACACACACCACAAGCACGCCATGACCACTGGTCTTTCTGGTTGCCCCCCCTCCCCTCCAGGCATCACTGGGATCCCCTTTCTCCCCCCCCTTTAGAAAAAGAGTGTTTTAGTAGGCAGCCAGAAAGCAAATCTCCAACGGCCCTGCCCTCTTCCTTGGAAGGCCCCCTGTGCCCAGGTTATTTCGGAGAAGGGGAATTAAAAGGCTTGGCAGCTGGAAGTCAGCGCCACAGTTCCCAGGGCATCCTGCCATTTTAAAAACCAAGAGGCACAGGGCCCTGTGGGCGGGTGCCAACAGGAGGCACAGGGCCAACAGACAGCATAGGAAACCCCTACAGTTGTTCTTGGCATCTGTCTGCCTCGAGAGACAATGGAGTGTGCCTGGAGAATCACAACCACAATGCCTGCTGCAGCTACAGAAACCAGTGACTCACAGCTGTCCTCCCGCGTTGTTTTTGCTGCGTTTGCCCCACCGACTTGATCTTTCTGGGGCGCAAGTCGCGCAACCCTACCCAAAAAGAAAGCAAGAGATTGTGCCCTCCTCCACCCGAGCTTCCACACTGTATGTCGACTGTCCCCCACTCCACGCGCTTGATGATCCCATATAGATCAGGCGCACGTCTCAGAGGCGCGCCGTTTGACAGCGATTAGTTTGGGTTGCGTCTTATATATTTCTGGCAATGCTTTCTTTTCATTTTCCACGTTTGATTTTTCATGGCAATAGGTTCCTTTGTCCCACGACGTCGGTGTTTGACAATGCCAGTTTGAAATATATATACAGTATATTTTTAAGGGTATGTGCGCGCGCAAGTAAGTGTGAGCCTCGTTGCGCGGCGCGTAAAAGCGCGCGGCGCCGTCCCTGCAGATATCCACTCACCGCCGTGACTTCCCTACCTGGTACTCTTGGGAAGCCTCTTCCATGGGACACACGCGGTGTTCGCGGTGCTCCTTGGACCTGTCGCACACCACGCAGATGGGCGCTTCATCGTCCTTGCAGAAGAGCTTCAGCGGCTCTTGGTGCGCCTGGCACATCCGCCACTGCCCCACGCCTGGTGCGCGCCTTCCTCCACCTTCTCCCTCCTGGAGTTTCTTGAGCAGCTCCGCGACGTTGGCCAGTTGCCGGTTGGGCTTGAAGTTCCTGGGCTGCACGGCTTCTTTGCACTCCGGGCAGCAGGAGGGAGAGTCGGGGCCGGATCCTTCCCAGAGACCCGCCAGGCAAGCGCGGCAAAAGTTGTGCCCGCAGTCCAGAGTCACCGGGTCTCTGAAGTAGTCCTGGCAGACGGAGCACGTCGCTTCATCGCAGAGCCCTTGCACGGCCGCCATGATAGCTGCGTCTCCCTGGAGAGTCCTAAGAGACACCCTCTTTTTAAGTTTCGTTTCTCTTTTCCAAGACTGCCTGGGCGTGTCATTGCGGTTAAATCCCTGGGGAAAGCTCAGGAGGATCCTGCGAGATTAAGCTGCACGGTGGAAGCTGGAGGAGCCCCATTTCAGAGCAGCAGGAGTGTGCATGCACACGAAAGCGCCTCATACCAATGCCAAACGTAGTTGGTCTCTAAGGTGCTACTTGAAGGATTTTTTAATATTTTGTTTCGACTTAAAAATAAAGAGAGCCTTAAAATATCAATGACTTCCCCCCTTCTCTTTCCACGTTTCATTTTGCATAGCCTAAATCCCTGCATATTTTACATAAACTTAACCATTCAGCATTCCATTATTTCATCCATCAAAACTTATTTACACTGTTGAATTTATCTTAATGCTGCCAATGTTTTCAAGTGATACACAATTCGCCCCATATAGTCAATAAACATTTTCCAATCTTCTCTAAATGTATGTTCTTTTTAATAATAATATAATAATAAATTTTTATTTATACCCCGCCCTCCCCAGTCAAAACCGGGCTCAGGGCAGCTCACACCAATAAAATTACAATAAAACATATTCTAATTCTTATTCTATGTGTTAGGTCCGCAAGCTGCACATATTCCATCAGTTTAAGTTGCCATTCTTCTTTAGTCAGGACCTCACTCATTTTCCATTTTGAGGCTAACAAAATGGGCAGCAGTAGTCGCATATATAAATAACCTTTTTTGACAGCTGAGAATTTCC
Organism: Zootoca vivipara; assembly: GCF_965207765.1. NCBI lineage: Eukaryota > Metazoa > Chordata > Lepidosauria > Squamata > Lacertidae > Zootoca > Zootoca vivipara. The sequence continues at coordinate 109,211,008 of NC_142584.1, read as the reverse complement.
ATCTGAACAATCCCCAACAAAAAGAACTCTGGGTTGTTGTTGTTTTGAAAACATTTTTTCTGATTCGTTATATTGATATTTTAAGGTTATTTACATGAATATTTTAAAATGTAAAATAGAAAAAATAAGCATATATATATGAATAAAAATAGAGTAGGGTTTTTAATATATTTATTTATAATAAACAGTATAATAACAGAGGTCAAAGGAAAGGGGGGGAAAGTTCAGAAAAGGACCGTCAAAATGATCAAGAGGATCACTGGTCAGTCGCCATCTCTTAGCCTAGCCTACCTCACAGGGTTGTGAAGATGAAATGGGGAGGAAGAGAACTGTGTACACCACCTTTTGATCCTTGGAAGGCTAAGGTGGTGTAATAAATAAATAAAATAAGGAAGGCTGCAACGTTTGGGACTTTTAAGACAAAAGACACTCAAGAGGCAGCATGACAGAACTTTATAAAGTTTCCAAGCACAATTCAAAGTGTTGATGCTGACGTTTAAAGCCCTTAACAGCCTCGGCCCAGTATACCTGAAGGAGTGTCTCCACCCCCATCGTTCAGCCCAGACACTGAGGTCCAGCGCCGAGGGCCTTCTGGCGGTTCCCTCGCTGTGAGAAGTGAGGTTACAGGGAAGCAGGCAGAGGGCCTTCTCGGTAGTGGCGCCCGCCCTGTGGAACGCCCTCATATCAGATGTCAAGGAAATAAAAAACTGTCTGACTTTTAGAAGACATCTGAATGCAGTCCTGTTTAGGGAAGTTTTTAATGTTTGATGGTTTATCATGTTTTTAATATTCTGTTGGGAGCCGCACAGAGATGGGTGGGGTATAAGTATATTATTATTATTATTACTACGGTACTACCGTGAGAACAGGATTCTGGACTAGATGGGCCATTGGCGTGATCCAGCAGCCTCTTCTTATGTTCTTAAAACAAAAGTAAAATAGAATAGCCAGAACTAAACATATTAGAAAAAATTTCCATACCAAAATCAAACTCTATAAATTATAAATAACGCAAGGTTCCAAGTAACATGATGGAGCCCACGGCAATGAAAGGCATACAGCCCATTAATTCTTGTTTTGTCCGTATCTTCTTCTTCTTTTATATAATAACTTTTATTAAATTTTCTGCTTTATAATTACAAATAAACATTTTACAAACTTTAAAATATCCAGTGACTTCCCTTCTTTTCTTTCCATGGTTCATTTTACATATCCAAATCCCCGCATATTTTAGTATAACCATTCAAATCAATTTTCCACTTTTACATCCATCAAGAATTATTTACTCTGTTGAATTTATCTTAATGCTGCCAGTGTTTTCAGCTGTACAGAGTTATTGTCCATATACTCGATAAATGTTTTCTAATCTTATTTAAACATGTGTTCTTCTTGCCCTCTCGTTTTGTCCCTATCTTCAAACCAGTTGATAGCAGGAAAGTATTTTTAATTTATTTATGTTTAAGCAGTGTGCATTGCATTTCAAAATATTAGGATGCTAAGTTACATCGAAGTTAGAAAACTTGTTTTCAAAAATTTTTTACAACTAGATGGGCTGGAGGAAGTTAGAAGGAAATTGTTACTTACTTGGGTGGCTTTGTCCATGATTAGTTTACACAATTCTTAATTTATCTTGTTTCCTTATCTTGTTTCTTTAAATTGTTGCTTTTAACTGTGTTTACCAATATGTTATGCTTTATACTTTTTGTAAACCATTCTAAGATCTCTTTTTAAAGAATCGTATGGTGTATAATTTTTTAGGAAATAAATAAAATGAATAAATACCCAGAAGTGGCTAAAAGCGCCTCCAGATAGTCACTATTTTGTGGTAAGTTTGCACCAGAAATTTAGGTTTGAACATTTAAAGCAGGCTTCCTCAACCTCGGCCCTCCAGATCTTTTTGGCCTACAACTCCCATGATCCCTAGCTAGCAGGACCAGTGGTCAGGGATGACGGGAATTGTAGTCTGAAAACATCTGGAGGGATGAGGTTGAGGAAGCCTGAATTAAAGGTTTGAGCATTTAAAGTGGATCTGGTCACCCACCCCAACCCAACAAACCCACTTAACGGAAAAAAACAGATTCTCTGCAGTCTGGAAAGTGTCTAAGAAATGCATTAAATAGTGTGGGCTGACTTAATAACAGGGAGGCATGCATACACTCTGAAAGCAAATAAAGAGATTTTTTTTATTTATCCATTGCCTTTTGAAACGAAAGAGCCACTGTAACAATGAAGAGTAACAAACTGCATAAAACTTAAAAATTTCTTTAAAAAACAGCAAAAGGTAGTGTGGAAGTCCAATATTTGTTGTTGTCCTTTTTTCCTTTTTTTCTTTGTGTGTTCCCCCCCCCCCTTCTTCCTCCCCTAAGTAGCTATGGACATGTTGGAAATTTATATATGTATATTATGTGAAAAAGTGATATAATATTGTGGAAATTGTAAAAATGGCTACAGTATTTCTTTTAAATGTGGAAAATGAATAAAAAACCATTGATTAAAAAAAGAAAGAAACGAAAGAGCCACAAAGTGACTTGTGAAATGTCTAAAGACAAAAATACAGCAAATATTAAGTCAGTTAAGACTAAAATGTTTTATCTTTTTCATACACTCCTTACTTTATTAACTGATATAATTTTTGCATTTTTGCAATGTATGTATTGTTTGTAATGTATATATTGTAAGGTTTTTAAACGTAAACTGTGGTGTACAATTTATTACTGAAATAAACATTAAAAAAGAAAAGAGAAAAAATGTTTATCCGAATAATCAGCGAAGGGGTTTTGTTCCCCTTCCAACCAGGACGTGAATGAATGCAGAACAAAGGTTGTTGTTGTCTAACTGCCGCACCAGCAAAGCAGAATGAATATTCGGGAAAGACAGTCGGTCTCTTCCCCACAGCCCAAACGCCTTCCTTCGGACTGAAGCTGAAACACCCCTTCCTCCTGAGGGAAACTCGCGCCACCCCCAAGGCCCACATGGCCCCTTCCTCCTCTTCCACCCCGACCTCCCACCAGTGTCTCCCCGACGTGAATCTCTCGCAGCCCAGCACACAGAATTCCCTGTCGAATCTCCCGGGGTTCTCGGGCAGACCCCGATATCTGTCTTCCCATCTCACGCTCGTCAGATCCTCAGAGAGAACCAGGAAAGGGTGTGCCGTGTTGGGATCCAGAATCACATTCACTGAAGGGGAAAATAGAGAAAAAGGAAAGAAGCTGAGCGGCGTTAAAAGAGAGAGAGAAAGGAAAAGGTTGAACTCGGTGGCTGCCGAGTGACCAGGGCCTCCCCAGAGCCGTCTCCTCCTCTTCCCCTGCCTGCTGCTGAACTTGTTCCTTTCCCCCCTCCTTTTGGGGCTTGCCCACACTTCCGCTGTTCCCGTACCTAGAAAGCGTGGGTCCGAGCGGTTTTCCACTTGGCCCTCTCCCTCCCCATGGAAAACCCTTCACCTGAAGATTCTGGATATTCTGGAGATATTCTTTGTCGAGTTTGATATTCCATTCGTTATTCAAGACATAATAAGCTACACACAAAAACCCAAAATGATTCAACATCAAATAAAACTGCTACATTAAGTCTTAAAATCTTTAAGAGTGACTTCCCTCCACCTCATTGCGGCTCCTTACTTCTTCTCTCCTATTTAACTGTGTCCTTTTTCTTCTTTTAATTCATTGATCTTACATAATATACATTATCTATTACCCCTGACCGTTAGGTCCAGTCGCAGATGACTCTGGGGTTGCATGCTCATCTCACTCTATAGGCCGAGGGAGCCGGTGTTTGTCCGCAGACAGCTTCCGGGTCATGTGGCCAGCATGACAAAGCTGCTTCTGGCGAACCAGAGCAGCGCACGGAAACGCCGTTTACCTTCCCACCGGAGCGGTACCTACCAGTATTTATCTACTTGCACTTTGACGTGCTTTCGAACTGCTAGGTGGGCAGGAGCAGGGACCGAGCAACGGGAGCTCACCCCGCTGCGGGGATTCGAACTGCTGACTTTCTGATCGGCAAGCCCAAGGCTCAGTGGTTTAGACCACAGTGCCACCCGCGTCCCTTGAGAAAATTAGTCAAAGCATATTAAGGATTTTGTTTGGGAACAGTGTTTTCCTAATAACGCTCTTTAACAATTTTTGGTTTGATTGGTTCCTGATTACCTCTGCCATTTTTGCTAGTTCTAAGTATTCACATATGTAATTAAATTTGCCATTCTTCCTTCGTAGGGGTTTTCTCTCCCTTTCAATTTCAGGGTGGTTCACAATATAAAAGCACAAAAATGCACAACCATAACAACCAACAAAAATGGAGGGGATTACGGGGTCAACTCACACCCTCGCTCAACTTCCACACGGGAATTTAAAGCAGAACAGGCACACTGAGGGCTTGTCCACACTTGCCTCTCCCCCTTTTTCCAGATACCCTTTCTTTGTCCCCAGAGATTTCCCCAGAAATACCTGCTCTTTAAAGCTTGATCGGAGCAAATGGCAATCTGCGGGGAAACTTGAATTGACGTTTGCTCCGATTGAGCACTAAAGAGCAGGTTTTCGCGAGGGAAGCTCCGGGGCAAAACAAACAAATACTCGGATGCAGAGCTTTTAAGCGCAGAACCAGTGCCTAGGAAGCATGGGGCAAAAGGTAAATGTGTATAAGCCCTTAGTTAACTCACTTTTTTATGGGGCATCTATGGTCTGTCTCTCCTCCCTATAAAACAACTCTATCACTTTAACTCTTCCCTTTTCAATAGCACCGCCATTGCGCGAGTTTCTCCCCACCCCATCAATTGCGACTGAGGAGGATGAATCATAGCTAAGAGTGCAGTAAAAAAAAGAGGGAGAATTTGATACTGCTCCTCACATTTTGGTCCCATTGAAAACTTCCCTCTTCACAATTTCCGGAGATGGAAAGAGAGGATTCTGCTCACAGGGTTGCAGAACGTCATTTGCCAGCAATGACTGGGTGCTGGCAAATTTTCCAATGTTTTAAGTGATCTTAACATTAAAAAAATATGTTCTTAATTTATTTATTCTTAAAAGTTTTTATTTTATTTTTAAGTTGGTGGTGGTGGTGGTGGTTGGTGTTTAATTTTACTTTGGTGTTTGCCTCCCTGGGTTCCATTGGAAGGAACGTCAAGATAGGCATTTAAATATAATAATAAAAAAACAATCCACATTTGCAATCACTGTGAGCCACTACTCTGGTCTGCCTCCATCAGTCAGGTTCTTATTTGAATTTTCTGGAAGAAAGGTGTGTGGAACCACCTCCCAGATGCAACCTGATTATAGATATTTAAGCCTTCATCACCCATCAAGAGTTTCCCCATCTCCTACATTTCCCTGCTAATAGTTACCTTTGCTCAGCGTTTCCTTTGCCGGCTCTGTTTTTTGGGAATAAAATGTGGACAAACGTAAAGCGAGATAATAATACATACAGCAGGTATGTCATTTCACGGGGGGAAAAAAGAACGATGAAAGAAACACTCACAGAATACTGAGATTAGCATTTTAATTATAAACATAAAATCTGAAGAAGTGTGCATGCACACGAAAGCTCATACCAAAATAAAAACTTAGTTGGTCTTTAAGGTGCTACTGAAGGAATTTTTTTATTTTACTTCGACCCAGACCAACACGGCTACCTACCTGTAACCAATTATAAACATAGAAAGCCATATAACAAACTGACTGTTAGAACTGCAGAATTGGAAGGGATCCCAAAGGGCATGTAGTCCAACCCCCTGCAATCTAATTTAGTATTGTCTACACCAGAGGTTTTCGACCTTTTGGAGTCCACGGCTCCCTTGAGCAACTACATTCTTTCTGCAGCTTCCCTGTGGGGCTCAAGAGCCCAGTTATGTCACCTCTTGCCTGCAGAGTTGGCAGCCTCTCACCCTTTTTTCAAACACCCTCCCTTGTGGAGGGTTCCCTCAGCCTCCTCTCCTCCCCTCTCCCCTCTCCTTAGGAGTCCTCCAGGCAACCTCACCAAAACCCAAGATAAAGGTAAAGGGACCCCTGACCAGTCGTGACCGACTCTTCTCGCATTATTGGCTGAGGGAGCCGGTGTACAGCTTCCAGGTCATATGGCCAGCATGACAAAGCCGCTTCTGGCGAACCAGAGCAGCACTCGGAAATGCCATTTACCTTCCTGCAGGAGCGGAACCTATTTATCTACTTGCACTTTGACGTGCTTTCGAACCGCTAGGTTGGCAGGAGCTGGGACGGAGCAACGGGAGCTCACCCCGTCGCAGGGATTCGAACCGCCGACCTTCTGATCAGCAAGCCCTAGACTCAGTGGTTTAACCCACAGTGCCACCCGCACCCAAAACTGCATCATTTCCTCCCCACCTTTCACCTGGAGCAATGCAAAACCTTCCCCTCCCTATCTCTCATTTAAAAGAGGGACTCCTCCCATCATCTCCCCTCGTCAGAGTTTTGCTTCCCATAAAACGACCACCAAATTACCTTTGCTCAGTGCTCCTTCCAAAGACTCTGTTATGGGGGAAGGAAAAGAGGACAAATTTACTTCCGATGAGGCACACAGCAATACGAGTCAATCACAAAATAACTTAGTATGGCCAGCATTTAAATGACACTAGTGAACTAACCTATGCTTCTTTTTTATAATTTGAAAACTGCTTTAGGAGTAAAGGGAAGCAACTTGACGGAGAGGAAGAATAAAAGGAGGTCCATGGCTAGGTTGTACCTCTACTGCCAGAGGCAGCATGGCTGTGAATACCAATCACCAGTGAACTGCAGATCAGGAGAGCGCTGTTGCACTCTGTTCCTGCTTCTGGACTTGCCAGAAGCATCTGGTTGGCCCCTGGGAGAAAAGGATGCTGGACTAGATTGGCCTTTGCCCTGATCCAGCAGGCTCTTCTGATGTTCTGATGTTCACATTATGTTCTTGTACAACTGGGCTTTTGCTTTTCAAATATTGCTCCAAAGAAGTGGGTGGGTGCATAAATGGATACTTAAGTTGCCAGACAACAGATTCTGCCCCCTCCATTTCCAAGTTCAGCAGGAGAAATGCTCTCAAGAGGTAGATGAGGTTCTCCAGATGTTGCTGGACTCCATCCTGGCTAGGGCTGACATGAGCAGGAGTCCCCACAGGACCTGGAGGGAACTGCATTAGTTACCCCTGCTGTAAAGGTAAAGGTAAAGGGACCCCTGACCATTAGGTCCAGTCATGACCGACTCTGGGGTTGCGGCGCTCATCTTGCGTTATTGGCTGAGGGAGCTGGCGTACAGCTTCCAAGTCATGTGGCCAGCATGACAAAGCCGCCTCCGGCGAACCAGAGCAGCACATGGAAACACCGTTTACCTTCCCGCCGGAGCGGTACCTATTTATCTAATTGCACTTTGATGTGCTTTCGAACTGCTAGGTGGGACGGAGCAATGGGAGCTCACCCCGTCGCGGGGATTCGAACCGCCGACCTTCTGACTGGCAAGTCCTAGAATCTGTGGTTTAACCCACAGCGCCACCTGCGTCCCTCACCCCTGCTGTAGTCCAACACATAATCACCCACAAAGAGTTGAGACCGGTTGGGGGCAGTCTCTTCCCAAGGAGGGATGGGGAACCTCTGGTCCTTCTGGGGCTATTTGGACTACGATCGTTGACTATGTTGTTGGCTAAGACTGGTGGCAGTTCTAGAAAGCACCAAGCTGGCTACTCCTGTGCAGTTTAATATGCAGAGCAAGTTTAGAAATCGTATATTAGTAACCGATGGAGTCAATAATAAGTCGCATAGGAGCTAACAGCTAGAGGTCGTGGGGGTTTCGGCCCCCACAATAAAATAATTGAGGGGGCAGGAGCCCCACAAAGTTGATGGGTATTCCCATTCAAATGGTGTGCGTGCACTGTGTCATGTGATCAGTTGGGCAGGGCTTATCTGGGCCCCCACAATATTTTTTTCAAGTTGGCACCCTGATAAACCGGTATAATGTGGCCTGGTCTGTGGGTCTCCAAACTCTGGAAGACCCTTATTCCACTTACAGAGCGACAGTTCTCAGAAGGATTTGATTGTTAAACCACTCCCAGAATTGTAGTTTTGTGAAGTGAGCAGATGTCTCTGCACTCTTGACAAGTTACCATTCCCAGGATTCCTTGGGGGGAAGCCATGACTGTTAAAGTGATATAATAACAGTGCTTCAAATGTATGGTGCAGATTCATAGCTGCCAAGTCTCCCGCTGAAAAATTAGGGATCAGCAGCGGCGTGGCACCGGAAGTCGCTTCTACGCCTGTCCGGACATGTGTAGAAGCAACTTCCGGTGCCGCTGTGCCCGATATTTCCGGTGCCCAGGCATGGGTGGAGCAGCACCGGAAGTAGCTTCTACGCATGTCTGGACATGCGTAGAAGCGACTTCCAGTGCCGCACTACCCATGTCTGGGCACTGGAAATCGGGCGGCGCCAGGACCCAAAATGAAGCCTCCCTGGCAGGTAGGAAATCCAAGGGATTTACGGGGTTTTTTCCAATCCGGGCTGCCAGCAGGAAATGGTTTAAAATACGGGGGTTTCCTGCGAAAAACGGGAGACTTGGCGACTATGTGCAGATGTGGCCTTTGATGAGGAAGATCCTTTTAAGGAAGACACTCCGAGCCCCATTTTAGGCATAGCTGCCAAGTTATCCCTTTTTTAAAGGGATTTTCCCTTATGCTGAATAGGCTTCCTCGCGAGAAAAGGGAAAACTTGGCAGCTATGATTTTAGGAAACGGGCAGAAGTGTGACTAGAGCCTCACTTGTCAGACACCTGGAACATTGCGGAGAAAGCCAGACCCTCACTTTGCATGCACCCAATCTGGAAAACCCGCCCGCCTCCTAGAGCTGTCCCCCAATACCTTCAATTTCTTCCATGACCTTTTTGAGAACCAGCCTTTTATGAGAGTAACTTCTGAGTCTCTCCTCAGGCCCTGGAGAAAGCTCCACCACTGGCCTAAGTTGCCCCTCCTGATACCTGGAAGGAAGTTGAAAGCCAGTTAAAAGAATGGTTTGAAAGCACTGTCTCCTCCTGCAGGCCTGAATCACAAGGATGGGGAATCTGTGACCTTACAGATATTGTTAGATTACAACTCCCATCAGCCCCAGCCACCATGGGCAATGGTCAGACATGATGGGAGCTGTCGTTCAGCAGCACCAGAATTTGCTGCCAAGGAGTGTGGTGGAGTCTCCTTCTTTGGAGGTCTTTAAGCGGAGGCTTGACAGCCATCTGTCAGGAATGCTTTGGTGGTGTTTCCTGCTTGGCAGGGGGTTGGACTGGATGGCCCTTGTGGTCTCTTCCAACTCTATGATTCTAACCACAGGTTCCCTTATCCCGTTGTAGCATGAAGTGGCAGACTGGATATTTTATTTACTCGTGACAAGGTTCCTTCAGCAATACAGTGGCACCTCGGTTTCCGAACGTCTCCATTGTCGAACATTTTGTTTTATGAACGCCGTAAACCCAGAAGTAAATGCTTTGGTTTCCAAACACGCCTCGGAAGTCGAATATGCCACGCTGCTTCTGCTGAGTGCAAGATCCTGAAGCCTAATTGCCGGCTGTTGAGTTTTCGGTTTTTGAACGTTTCAGAACTCAAGCGGTCTTCCAGAATGGATTACATTCGAAAACCAAGGTACCACTGAAATTGGTGAGTGAGTGAGTGAGTGTTAGAGAATGAGACGAATCAAAAGCGAAAGAGAGAAAGAGAGAGAGAGAGAGAGAGAGGAGTCTACTGCTCAAAACCTTCACTTCCTTTTGACCTCACTGTTTACGATACTGCCCCTCCCGCTTCAACTATGTAGCTATGTTCCTGAAACTCATGGTAACAACATCAGGCATCGATCAAGGGAACAGTCATCCATGAAAGCTTACATGCCCTAATAAATCCATTCATCTTTAAAGGTGCCGCAATATCCTTCACTGCTCTTGCTGCAAGAGACCATCAAAACCAGGAAGAACAGCAAGCAGAGAGAGAAAGAGTCACATACCTGCTCAGAGTATTTTTTATGTCCTGAAAGAAAGAGAGAAATGGGTCTCAGGTGGGACAGGTGCATCTGTTTATTCCGCTTTCCTGCAGCTTCTGATTTTTGCAGCCCTAAATGCAGTTCTCGACGTTTCCCAAACTATTTGCGATGGAAGTCCTTCATGGAAATTCATCAGTGTGTGAATGTCTCCTAATAATGTGCATTTTTCTATGCGTTTCCCCCTCAAATATACACATTTTTGTACATCAATTTTCCTTAATATAATGCATTTTGATGCTATTTTCATGGACGAATACATTTTTACCTTATTATAGGCATTTTTGCACGCAGTGTTTCGCTGGAGACGTGCGCAGCAAAATTCAGAGAAGTGCAAATTTTGAAGAAATGGCTGTGTCAGTTGCCTTGTTTCAGATTTACGTATTTAATAATTCTTATACAGTGTTAGAAACTGAGATATGAAAGCTAGGAGCTAAATGACACCTTAAACCTAGGTTATGGGCACAACAACGGAATGTCTAGGCACGTTTTTTCATAGCAAGGGAGTGGGATACATCTCTGTCTCAAGTCTCACCTGCAAGAATTTGCCGGCTGGCTGTTGCCTCTTCTGCTGCATGTCGCTGATGAGCACGTTGAGGCGGAAAGACTCCTCGGAGAGGCTGGCAACATTTTCTTTCCATGTCTTCTCAATCTCTCTCTCCATATCTCCTAGCTGGGCCAACCAACGGCGCTCGTTTTCCTTAAGGAACTTCTGCATTTGCTTAAAAACACACCTGATATTGAGTTTCTCCACTCCTACCTGCGACTAGAGGGGCAAGAAAAAAAAAGAGGCATAAGGAAAGGTGGCAAACAGTGGACTAGGAGACTGGATTGTATCCAATGCTGCTGTTCCACTTGCACAACACACTTCTATTCACACAACAGAATTTCCCTTTCCTTTTCTACAACCCCCCAGGCAACCTCAAATCTGCTCCAGAGGGATAGGGGACCTTCCAGAGCAGATTTTTAGGGGGGTGAGGGGGAGGGCATACAACCCCTCCAAATTAAGCAACAGTGTGTGCCTGTAGCAACGAATTAATTTGGCACATGATACTTCCCTTCCTCTGGCAAGTACTGACGGTCTACCACAAGACCTTTACCCATGTATTCTCTTAAAAGGTTTGCTGGGCAACTTATACCTCAACAGCCTGCCACGTCCAGCAGCGGAGGAAGCCTCTTGGGCACCTGGGGTGGCACACCCAGGGTCGGGGCCAACTGCCCACAGGGGCGAGGTGAACCCTCCATAGGGATGCAGCACACATGGGGGAAAGCACAGCACGGCCTCTGTCCGCCTGTTGCCTCCCCCCAGCTGTAGGGCAGCTGAGGCCCCATCTAGCGCTCCTTCCCTATGGGGGCCGCATGTCCCAGCCTGTTTGCCTGGGGATCCCTATTGACATGGCGGCGATCCGCCCAGGCATACCTGCCAAGTTCCTCTCTGAAAATAAGGGACCGGACCGGAAGTAGCATACCGGAAGTAGCGCGGCGGCCATTTTGGAACTGGGCGGAGCATGCTCAGAAGTGACCTTTGATGCTGCTGTAACCCAGTTCCAAAATGGCTGCCGCACCAGAAGTCTTGCTGCAGCCATTTTGGAACTGGGCAGAGCAGCATCAAATGTCACTTCTGAGCATGCTCCGCCCAGTTCCAAAATGGCCACCGCGCCAGAATAAACCGAGAAAAAACAAAAAAAATCCATTTTTTCGGCTGGGGACAGCTGGAAAAACGGGGGTTTCCCGGGGGAAACGGGAGACTTGGCAGCTATGCGCCCAGGGGGGATTTTGTCACTCCCCCTCAGGGATGACACTTGGGATGGCCCGCCCCCACCGCACCGCCCTTTCTCTGCCACTGGCTATGTCGATTCAAAATGTGCATCGAGAATAGTTTAAATTGCTGGTTTTAAATGGCATTTTGAATGATTCAGTCATTTGAAACTGTCTGGGGGAGCATCTGCTTTGCATGTGTCTACAATGACCATAATGAGAGTGTGTGGAAATTTGTAGTATAGTCGTACCTTGGAAGTTGAACGGAATCTGTCCCGGAAGTCCATTCGACTTCCAAAACATTCAAAAACCTAACCACGGCTTCTGATTGGCTGCAGGAAGCTCCTGCAGCCAATCGGAAGCCGCGGGAGCCCCGTCAGACGTTCAGGTTCCAAAAGAACGTTCGCAAACTGGAGCAATCACTTCTGGGTTTGTGGAGTTCAGGAGCCAAAACGTCCGAGTTCCAGGGCGTTCGGGATCCAAGGTACGACTGTACTTGGGTCTTTGGTGGAAGATAGCATTTCCTTGTTTTCACCCGTATAATCAAAGGGCTTTGGATGTCATATAGCAACACAGAAAGCTGCCTTATACCGAGGAAGAGTGCTGGTCCATTTAGCTAAGTGTTGTCCACAGTGTCTGGCCAGGATTTCAGGGAGAATTTGCTTCCAGCCCTATGTTAAGATGCACATAATTGAAGCTGGGACTTTCTGCACCCAAAGATGCTCTGCCGTTGGGCTATGGGCTGCCCTTCTCCAAACCATTTTTTTTTTGGGGGGGGGGCAATGTATTGAACACCGATGGTGAGTTCACACAAGCCTGTAGGCCACTTGTCAATTAGTTAGCAATCAGCAGCTTGCTGAATGTGTGAACGGGCTGCATGGTTGTGTCCTCTGTGACCCCAGCAATCCTTCACACATGCAAGGCACCATTTAGTACCACCAGCCACCCAGCAGAGAACCTGCATGTGCTGGACCAGCCATGTTGGTACCGAGGAACAACATTCGGTGCTCAGGTTGAAAACGGAGATGTTTGCTTCCTCGAGGACTGAGCCGCTGGAGGAACAAACACCTACTAAAAATTTCTGCTTCTTCTCATCTTCAGCCTGTTCCCGGTGCAAAATGTTTTCTCTCTTTTTCTCCAGGGCCTGGATCTGGACCTCAATTTTCCCCTGCACAAACAGAAAAACAAAGATTTTTGCTTCGTCAGCCAGTCCAGTTTCCCCCAACTGAGTTCCTCATAAAGCCATGTCTGATCCGATGGACTGTAGATGAGGCCCAGCTCTTAATTTCAAAGCTTCCTGTTATTGGCTGCTGGGGCGACGACAACAACACCAGCACCAACACAATCCTCTTGTGATTCGCTACATGACCCCACCTCTATTTGCATACTCGAATTGTAGGTCTTTTGTTTATTTAAACACTTTATTTGCCACCTAACTACAATTGTATCTTATCAGGGTACAAGAATTATGATGCAGAAAAGGCAAAATATGGGCATAAACCATAAAATCGGACCTCAACTTAAATGCGCACTGGAAGAAAAATGTCTTCAGTTGGTGCTGGAAGTTCAACAGGTTTGTCTGATCTCAACTGGAAGGAAGTTCTCAATAGCTGGACCAACAATACCAAACTCATGGTTCCTGGTGCATCTGAGTCCTGCATCCAAGCGAAGGGGGACCACTAACAATGTGCCGGGGGGGGGGGAGAAGGCGGGATCTGCATCAGGATCGCCTGCGCGGCTCTTTTTGACAGATTTCAATTTCAGTGGGGGGGGGGGAGGTTGACAAAAAGTTTTTCGCACCGGGTACCACCTGACCTTGCTACGCCACTGAAATGTCCTCCTCAAAGATCACATTGGTTGGGAAGGGATATAAGGAATACGGCAGTCCTTGAGGCGCCCTGGGCCCAAATTAACACAAGAACCTTGGGATGCGGGTGCAGGGGTGTTGCCAGGATGAAAATCAAGGGGGGCAAGGGGCGGGCCAAGGGGAGGAGCCAAGGGGAGGGGGAGGGGCCACAGTGGGGCAAGGAAAGCTCCCTTTTCCCTTGCCAGCTTTCCCTCCTCCCCCTCCGCGATCAGCAGGGGTGAGGGGGAGCCAGGATCAGCCCGATTTCGGGCTGCTCCGACTCCCTCCTCCCCCTCCGCGATTGGCAGGGGCGAGGGGGAGCCAGGATCAGCCCGAAATCGGGCTGCTCCGATCCCCTCCTCCCCCTCTGCAATCGCCGGGGCAGGTGGAGGGAAAGCCCCAGAGCCGCGCAAAGCGGTTGCCTGGCTTTCCCTCCGCCCGCTCCACAGCCAGCCAGGGAGAAGGGAGACGGCACCAGGCGGGCAGCGGGGCAGGCTGGCCAGTGGCCCTGCTTCTAGGGGGGCAATTGCCCCCTCCTGTCCCCCCCTGCCTACGCCCATGTGCGGGTGGCACTGTGGGTTAAAACACTGAGCCTCTTGGGCTTGCTGATCAAAAGGTCGGCGGTTCGAATCCCTGTGATGGGGTGAGCTCCCGTTGCTCGGTCCCTGCTCTTGCCAACCTAGCAGTTCAAAAGCATGTCAAAGTGCAAGTAGATATCTAGGTGCCGCTCCGGCAGGAAGGTAAAAACGGCGTTTCTGTGCGCTGCTCTGGTTTCGCCAGAAGCAGCTTAGTCATGCTGGCCACATGCCCTGGAAAAACTGTCTGCCGAAGTGGACAAACGCCGGCTCCCTCGGCCTTTAAAGCGAGATGAGTGCCGCAACCCCAGGATGGGCAGCCAGTGCAAGCTTTGAGCATCAGAGTTACACGTTGGCGATAGTGTGTCCCCGTGAACTGTCTTATCTGCAGCATTTTGCACCAGCTGGAGTCTCCAAACCACACCCAAAGGTGGCCCCACAAATAGAACACATTGAAACAGTTGAGTCTTAAGGTAACTAATACATGGATCACCTTGGCCAGACTATCCCAGTCCAAGAATGGTAACAGCTAGCATACCAGCAGCAGCCGGTGAAAGGCATTTGTGCTATTATTATTAAACATTTGGGAATCAAGAGGCCTTTCCAACCTACTGCAAATCACCTACAGTTCCACCAGCAGATCCCAAACTACCTTCTGCCTAGCGCTGCTTAAATAAAAGAACAGCAATGCTCTCCATACCATGCGGCACTTCAGATGTATCTATTGTGTCTCCTCTTGCTCTATCCATCTGGACCCCCCAATCAGTGGCAATTCCCTACCTTATACTCCTGAGCAGCCTCCTGCATAGGGATGACGTGATGATCTCGGTGCTCCTTGGATAGGTTGCAGATCACGCATATGAGGACCTGGTCATCCTTGCAGAAGAGTTTGCAGGGCTCCTGGTCCCCCTTACACAGCTCAGCATTTTTCCGCTCCTCAATTTTCCTGATTATTTCGACCACATTTGCCAGTTTCCTGTTTGGCTTGAATTGCCGTGGCTTCAAGGCTGCTCTGCACTGAGGGCAGGCTCTGCACTCGCTGAGGCAGGCTCGGCAGAAATTGTGCCCGCAGTTTGTAGTCACTGGATCTTTGAAGTACTCCAGGCAGATGGAGCAAGTCACTTCTTCGCCGAGCTCCTTCTCGGGGGTTCCAGCTGCCATGGTGGCCTCTCCCTGGACAAAACAACAGCCTTGGTTTCGTTTTCTGATTTCTGTTAGTGCCAAGGTGTTTCGTTTCCTGCTTCTGCTTCCGTGGAGGGCAAGCTCTGGGGCATACAAGAGCCCCACTGAAAAAAAAACCCCAATGGATTAAGCTTTGCCTTTATTGTGCTCCCTACATCTGTTTTTTAATAATAAATTGGGGAGAGGCAATGGCTCTTTTTGGCTTCTGTTATGTTCCTTCTCCTCCCTCCTTTTAACAGATAAACAACTCTGTCCTTCCCCGCCCCCCACTGAGGAGTTAAGACAGTGAACTAAGGTTTCTCACACACAATCCCTTTCTTACTTCCTTAACAAAATAAAAAAATTCCTTCAGTAGCACCTTAAAGACCAACTAAGTTTTTATTTTGGTATGAGCTTTCGTGTGCATGCACAAAGCATCAGACCCGTCTCAAGAAAGAGGGAAGTGTATAAATCTTTCTCTGTATAAATCTTTTTTTAAAAAAACCCTTTTAATTTCGCTTTATTAGCTAAACAGAAGGACAAGAACAACAAAACAGCAGCGGTGAGAGAATCAAGGGTCACTGTGCTCCTAAATGTGGGTGTTGCTTGGTTTTTTCAGGGTGAGCCAACCTGTCCTTTTCAAGCTCGCGGTGTCATGTTTTTTCCAGCCTTAAACCCAGCTCTCCACATTTCCACATTAGTTGCTTAAATAATAATAACAAAAGTTCTCATGGGGGGGAGGGGAGGGCAGAAGATAAGAACATCAATTTGATTGGATATAGATAAGAAAATCAGAACATCGCACACACAAACACACCCGAAACAAAGTAAAAAAATTCCTTCCAGCAGCACCTTAGAGACCAACTAAGTTTGTCATAGGTATGAGCTTTTGTGTGCATGCACACTTCTTCAGATACACACAAAAGCTCATACCTATGACAAACTTAGCTGGTCTCTAAGGTGCTGCTGGAAGGATTTTTTTTATTTTGTTTCGACTACGTCAGACTAACATGGCTACCTACCTGTAACAAACACACCCCTTAAGGCACAGCGCGGACACCTTGCCAAACTTCTGCTGATATCAGAGCTCACAAGAGCTATAACAGGGGTCAGCAACCTTTTCCAGCTGTGGGCAGGTCCACCATCCCTCACACCATGTGGTGGGCTGGACTATATTTTGAAGGAAAAAATGAACCAATTTCTATGCCCCACAAATCCCATGCCCCACAAATAACCCAGAGATGCATTTTAAATTAAAGCACACATTCTACTCATGTGAAAACACCAGGCAGGCCCCATAAATAACCCAGAGATGCATTTTATAATAAAAGGACACATTCTACTCATGTAAAAACATGCTGATTCCTGGACTGTCTGTGGGCCGGATTGAGAAGGCAGTTAGGCTGCATCTGACCCACGGGCCTTAGGCTGCCTACCCCGAGCTATAAGCTTTGAAGTGCATCTTCAGCCAGCTTTGTTTTTGCAAGCGAGCGAAAGGGGCGTGGTCAATGAGGGGGCGTGACTTGGAGACGCAGAGCCAGAGAAAGGCCCCGCCCACCTCACCTCCTCCTCCGCAGCATTGTTTTGGTTCTCGGCCGCCACATGGTTTCGGTGGAGGCTGCACGTTGTAATCTGCAGGCAAGGGAGGCTGATCTGCCTCTAAGGCCGGTGGGGCGGGGTAGGGGGGGTAATGGGGGGGTGTAGCTGGGGAAAATACGTAGGAGGGGGTACCATGGATGCTTTAGTTGAGATTCCTGCATGGCAGAAGGTTGGGCTAGAGGTGACCCTTGGGCTCCTTTCTGCTGCAGGGAGCCAGTGGGGGAGGGGCGCTTTTCAGACCCAACTAGTCCCATGGGTTCAGATCAGGGGTCACAAGCGAAAGGCTTCAGAAGCAAAACAGCAGCCAGGGGGGCAGATCTTTATTGTTGCAACAAGACTTCCAACTCCAAAGATGAAGCAGCCAGAAACCAAGGACAATGGCTACACCAGGTTTTGAAAGTTTTCAGAGTTTCCCCTAATATAGTGTTTCTCGGCCTTGGAACTCCAGCATGGGCTTAGCCAAGGGGGGAGGAGGGGGGTAGCTGGCTGCCCCTCCCCAGATCAAGGAAAATAATAGAAATACTGAACTCCCCCCAACCAAAAGCCTGGCTATGCCCATGGCCTCCAGCTGTTTTTGGTCTACAACTCCCATCATCCCTGCCGTAATACATTTCTAGATGCATCATCAAAACATCATAGCGATGTCACAGAAAAGCTGTGGTGTCAGACAGAAATCAGAGATTCAGGCACACCCCTGTAAATCAAGTATAGCTGTTGTTGTTGTTGTTGTTGTTGTTGTTGTTGTTGTTGTTGTTTTGCTTACTCTATTACAGTGCAATATAAAGTACAATTCCTTACTTCCTGAGTCATGTCAGATACACCCTGTTGTCTTAACAAAATAAAAAAATTTCTTCCAGTAGCACCTTAGAGACCAACTAAGTTTGTCATTGGTATAAGCTTTCATGTGCAAAGCTCATACCAATGACAAACTTAGTTGGTCTCTAAGGTGCTACTGGAAGGATTTTTTTTATTTTGTTTTGACTACGGCAGACCAACACAGCTATCTACCTGTAACTAGAACCCTGTTGTCTTATTAGGGTTTTATTCCACTATGGGGTGAGTAGGCATAGTGAATGAGATGGTTACCTGTCTGGCAGAATATCACTGGTGATGACTCATTGGAAAGGTTCTGCGGATCTGATTGCACATCTCAGGGATGATGGCAAACTGGAGTGGGCTTACTAACCCCTCTCCCGAAACCTCACTTCCCTGGGTCCTAAATGCCATTGAAACAGAGAAGATTGATATGACGAGTGATTTCTTATGCACTTCTAAAGTTTTCTCAAAGAATAACATTGAGCCAATATGTAGATTCAGTGAATTGCTATGCTTGCTATTTTCAATGATTTCCTCTGTTGGCCCGGAGTCGCAGGCTCCTTCTACAAACTGAGCTGGCCTCCCCAGGCAGATGCAATGCCTTTGCAGATATGTTGCTGTCATTTTCCTCTCGACTCTAGGGGCCGCTGTTGCACGGCTCTCAGGGATCTGAGCGGAGAGGCACTTTATGAATGGAGTTTTGAACCTAAATGAATGAGGCTTGAAGAAGCCCTTATTAATGGGTAAAAGGGGGCAGGGGCAGCAGGAATCCCTCTTTGCTCTGGTGGGGTGGGATGCTTCAGTGGTGTTGACGTTTTGCCTGCCCTGGGCACTGACAACCTATGCTATGCCACTGTCTCCCAACCTTACATGGAGATTTTGGGCCAGCACTGGATTTAGAACGGGATAGGGTGTTGAGCTGCTGAGGGGGTGCAAAATAATTAAAAATACAAAAAAGAATTATTAAATAAGAAATAGCATCTCTCCCCACCCGGAGATTCCCAGGCAGAGGTGGAGACCACGGCGCCCTCGAGTAAGGAGGGCAGGGGCCCACCAGAGTGTCTGTGGATCAGGGTCTGGCATGGAAAGAAGCTGGTTGCTGCTTCTGCTGCTATCGTAATATTGCAGGGGACCTGAGGATGGGGCACTCAGGGACCAGCGGGTGGCGCCTGTAGCAGCCAGGCCGGAGTTTCCGTCTGCTTGTGGCATTGAGAAAAGGAACTGGAGGGGCCACTCCACTGGGAGAGGGAGGCTCCTCAGCCTGGCGGGGAGCAGAGAAGGCTGGGCCCGGTGCGCTTGCTGGGACCCTCCTTGGGGTGTCCCTGCCCCCACCAAAAACAGCTGGAGAGCCAGGTTTGGGAAACACTGATTAATTTAGGCATTAAAATCCCAGAAGCGTCCCCTGCATGAAAAACAACAATGTAACAACTCTTGGGCTGCAGCCCTTTCAGGGTCTCCCCAAAACAAGCTCCCACAAGGCAGCTTTGCCCGCAGGATTTCCCCCACGTGGCTCCCTCAAGCCTCAGCCCCGGAGCCAACCAATCGCAGCGAGCCCGGTCACTAAGGCGCAAGACGCTTCTAAGGCGCAGAGGCCACCTTCGCCCATTAAGGGCGCGCGTACACGTGCGGGGCTCCGACGGCACTGCGCAGGCGCAACACACAGCTGGGACCCAACCCCGCCTAGGAAAACGCCGGCTTCGGTGATGGGCGTGGCTTACCCGGATCGAACCTTGAAGAGGCCCCGCCCTCGCCGCGAGTGTTATTTTGGTTCCTGTCCGCCACGTGCGTCTTCGCTCCTGTTCTTTCGACGGCGCGCCCGCAGAGGCAAGGCAAGAGCTCCGCGGCGGAAGGGAAGAAAGGAGAGGGACGGGGCTGCTTTGCCTTCCTTCCCACCCCTCCAGGCACCGGGAAGGAGAGGGCGGTGGGCGTCCTGGGCGCTGGAGAAGCGGGCGGCGGAGCCACCGCCAGCTCCGCCTGGGCGGTATCTGCGCAGGAGGGCGGCTGCTGCCCGCAAGCCAAGCCTGGAGGCGGGAGAGGAAATGTGGGACCCACCGGAGCTTTCTGGTGGGCAGATCCACCCCTGCCCCTGAACGGTTGTCAAAGGGGGCGGCCAGGTGCATTTTTGGGGGAGGGGGCGCCCTCCGCGCCCGTCTCTCCCTCCCCGGACTTCAATAGGGTACTCAGTTGGCTCGGGAGGGACGCGTCTCTTGGGCGCCTACCAAAAGTGCGTTTTTTGCTCCGCTTTCCGCGGCCTTATTCTGGGGCGGAGGCGCTTGCCAGGCGTTCCAGGGAGACAGTGGCTTCCTCTGCTCGGTGGCTTCCCCTGCTCCGCCGGCCTTGGCTCCAGCTCGTGAGCCCCCGCGACCACCTCGTGGGTTTCCTGATCCCGAGGTGGGTCTTAAGTTGGGCCAGGCATTCTGTTCTAATTCCAAAAGTGTTGCGTGAGGCGGCCTGTCTCAACAGCTGCGAGCTGTTTCATCCGACTTCCCCTCCGCGTCTCTATTCCGGAGTGTGCCCTCGACGGGTCTGTAGCAAGCATGCACAAGGGAGCCTCGCAAAATCCTATTTCTTATCCTTATAATTTGTAAAATTGATTCTATGTGGATGTACCCGTTTCTGGCACCGCCTGGTAAAGGGTGGGTTATAAAGCTTAACAATGCAAGGTTAAAATTAAAGTCGGGTGAACATAACTTCAGTCTAGGACTCTTTACCGTTGTGAAGTAGCTACCCTAATAAGGGCGCTCTGCCCTCCTAAGCTGGTGCATAACAGTCTTAAAGCACTTGAAAACAAAATTAGAAATTGTTTTTTCACACAAATAATTGGTCTTAATCTCATCTCACCCACTGATTTTGTTTCAGCAGTCATATATAGTTGCTAGTGTTTAAACATTTGGAAGTCATAACTATTAGTTCATCCAGCAAGTCCTGACTTAACCTTTTTGCCTACCTTTGGAATACTTGGCTAATTTTGGGCTGGCTGACACAGATTTTAGCAAGGCCAATGAGGATCCAGCTCCAAAGAACATGAAATGCAAAGTTGAGTTAGAAATCATTTTATAAATTTGTACCTTCTAACAGGGAAACTTTCAGAAACTGAACGGAAACAACGTCTGGTTTTATTTTAATTGAAAATCATTTGGTTAAAATTAGATACTGTACACCAATTCACCTGCCTCTGAAGGGACATCGGTACCAGGGGAGCCTACCTGGGATTTGTGCGGTGCCAGGAAATACGTATCTTGTGCATACCTGAAAGCAAGGAGTACTTGGTCGGATCTTAACAGATCAGTCGTGGTGTTTACATTTTTGACTTGAAAACCTGCCTTGCAAAGGCCTGACTTTCCCCCTCACCTTTCTCTCATGCTTCCATCTCCAGCAGCTCCATGCCCAAGAGGAGAACGGTCTGCTCGCTGGAATGGCTGTGCCTGGAGACTGTGGCTAAAAATATCCACCGCATCTGGGCCAAAGCTTGTGCGGAAAACGACCTGGATGGGCACCATGTTGGCTCTGTTGCAGGGCCCTACATCTGGCTGCGTAAGAGGGGCACGGCAAGTGGGAGGCAGAGGAGAGATCGGCCACAAAGACCCCATGGCCAAGCCACAGATTGCATTTGAAAAAGACAATATGGTGAATCCTTGGGGAGATGCCTTGGCCCTGTGGCCTCCTGGCAGTTTGCATCTCTGAGCCTTGTAGCATCCCATGCAGGTGGTCCTGTAAACTGGTTCTACTCTCACCTGGCTAGAAAAGCTGCCTGGGTAGGAAGGCTCTATCTCTTAAGGCAGAGCTGGGGAGTTGGTGGCTGCCTAGCTGCTGTTGGACTCCAATTCCCATGAGCCCCAGCCGGCATGGCCTGTAGTCAGGGATGATGGGAGTTGTGGTCCAGAGCAAAGTTCCCCAGTCCTGCTCTTAGCAGCACCTTTTCCTATGCAGTTTTCTGTTCCGGTAGATCACTTGGCTACCCAGATTTTAAAAGCGAAGCAAAATCCGGCAAAGTCTTTGCCCGGGAGCATGCCAGTGACTGGCTGACTAATAATAATAATTTATACCAGGCACCCCAAACTTCGGCCCTCCAGATGTTTTGGACTACAGTTCCCATCATCCCTGACCACTGGTCCTGTTTGTTAGGGATCATGGGACTTGTAGACCAAAACATCTGGAGGGCCGCAGTTTGGGGATGCCTTATTTATACCCTGTCCATCTGGCTGGGTTTCCCCAGCCACTCTGGGTGGCTTCCAACAAAAGATTAAAAATAAATTACAAGGGGTGGCCAACTCCGAAGAGACTGCGATCTACTCACAGAGTTAAAAACTGGCAGTGATCTACCCCCTTTTGGGGTGTTCAGGTCAAAGTTGTTTAGGGAGGAGGAAAGCCCTGTTTTTTAGGGGTTCAGGTCAAAGTTGTTGAGATTTTTTAGGAAGGAGGAAGGCCCATTTTTTAGGGGTTCAGGTCAGAGTTGTTGAGCTTTTCTGAGGTGGGAAGAAAGCCCTGTTTTGGGGGGTGAAGGGCTAAAATGTTGAGCATTTTTAGGGGAGCCAAAGTTGTTGAGCTTCTTTGAAGGGAGCCAGTGATCTACCAGTGATCTACCACAGACGTCCAGTGATCTACTGGTAGATCACAATCTACCTGTTGGACGTGCCTGCATTAAAACATTAGTCATTAAAGGCTTCCCTAAACAGGGCTGCCTTCAGATGTCTTCTAAAAACTGGATACAGTGGTGCCTCGCTAGACGAAATTAATTCGTTCCCCGGGTCAATTCGTGCAGCGAATTTTTCGTCTAACGAGTCCCAGTTTCCCATAGGAATGCATTGAAACTTAATCAATGCGTTCCTATAGGCTCTGGGGGACTGGCGGCGGCATGCAACGGGGCTTTGGAGAAGGTCTCCGAAGCCCCGTCCGATGCCGGCTGTGTGCGAGGCGGCGGGGGGAGTAGCTCTCTTCTCCCAGCCACCGCCTTGCCTGACTCCCCTGACATGGAGCGCAGCTTCGGAAGCCTCTGAAACTGTACCCCATGCTGGCTTTACACAGTGAGAAGCGGTGGCGCCGCCTCCTGCCTGCCTTCGGTGTGGGGTGCAGCTTGGGAAGCCTCCGAAACTGCACTGCACGCCGGTTTTGCGCTGCGAGAAGCGGCTCCGCCGCCTCCCGCCTGCCTTCTCCGGTGTGGGGTGCAGCTTGGGAAGCCTCCGAAACTGCACCCCATGCCGTCTGCAGTGGGTTTTTTCCGTTGTTTGCCTCCCCCTTGGGGGAACGCAAGCGGCGAAACCCCCCCCCCGCTGCTAACTGCCTTTGGCTGGGGTCTGGTGGTGATAGCGGCAAGAAGGGGTCCTCCCCTCACCAGCAGAGACCAGCGGAACACAAAGGGGAACGAACTGCAGCGGAAGACTGCAAAGGAAGATCAGCTGAGAGGCGGTGACAGCTGTCAGCACTTCTCAGCTGATCTTCCTTTGCCTTCTTTCTGTGCTGCAGCTCGTTCCCCTTTGCTAGACGAATGCCCCTTTAGGTTTTGCAATCGGAGGTTTTTATGGCCACACTTCGCAAGACGAAGCGGTGGCCATAAAAAAACTCAATGTCTTGCGAGGCAACCTCCGATCGCAAAACCTATTCGTGTAGCGGAATATTCGTCTTACAGGGCATTCGTCTAGCGAGGCACCACTGTACAGTAGTTGTTTATTTCCTTGACATCTGATGGGAGGGCCTTCCACAGGGTGGGCGCTACAACTGGGAAAGCCCTCTGCCTGGTTCCCTGTAACCAGGGGAACATTCCCTGTAATGTCCTGCTGTCGCCCTCTGCACCTTCTGGTTTGCTTCTAGCTCCCAACCACGTGAGGAAAGCATGTGCCTAATTGTTGTGCAAAGATTTGTGTTTATATCTGGGTATTTCCTCCCCACCCAGCGGACTCCCTTGCCCAGAAGCTGTTCAAGTTAGTGGAGGAAGGCAATTGCTTGAACCGCCCAATCCTGCGCTTCCTCCTGGTGCCGCCGCTGACGGTGCTGAGCTTGAGAAAGTGCCCAAAGCTGGTCATCAGGTCCGTTGCCAACATCATCGCAGTGCGTTGCAAGGTAAGGGGTGTGCGTGGCTTGTGCTCCGACTCAGTTCTCTTGGGGGGGGGGGAGCTCCTTCCACTAAAATGGGGACTCCCCTCTTGCTGTCCGTGTGGGGCTCTTGCTTGATTTTTACCTTGAGTTGTGTGCTTGATTCACCTGTGGATCTGCTCTGCGGGAGTCTTGCTCGCACCTGCCTGCCCATTCCTCCCTTGTGCTTTGCTTCTGGCGGCTTAGCTCACTTGATACGCCTTCGTTTATAACAAGCATAGGGCTATTAATGTGGAGGAATGGCGCTCGAAGAAACAATGGTTTGCGGAAACTATATGCAGAGTCCCTTACTGGTCCCTGCAGTGACGGAAATTTGGGGGTGTCCCATTTCCATTGTTCGCCTGATTTAAGTTGAATCCTGACAAGACAGAAGTACTGTTTTAGGGGATCGGCAGGGGGCGGGCAGGTGAGGGAGAGACTCTGGTCCTGAATGGGGCAACTGTGCCCCTGAAAGACCAGGTGCACAGCCTGGGAGTTATTTTGGACTCACAGCTGTCCATGGAGGCACAGGTTAATTCTGTGTCCAGGGCAGCTGTCTACCAGCTCCATCTGGTACGCAGGCTGAGACCCTACCTGCCTGCAGACTGTCTCACCAGAGTGGTGCATGCTCTAGTTATCTCTCACTTGGACTACTGCAATGCGCTCTATGGGGGACTACCTTTGAAGGTGACCCGGAAACAACAACTAACCCAGAATGCAGCAGCTAGACTGGTGACTGGCAGCGGCCGTCAAGACCACATAACACCGGTCTTGAAAGACCTACATTGGCTCCCAGTACGTTTCCGAGCACAATTCAAAGTGTTGGTGCTGACCTCAAAAGCCCTAAACGGCCTCGGCCCAGTATACCTGAAGGAGCGTCCCCACCCCCATCGTTCTGCCCAGACACTGAGGTCCCGCTCAGAGGACCTTCTGGCGGTTCCTCGTTGTGAGAAGCCAAGTTGCAGGGAACTAGGCAGAGGGCCTTCTCGGTGGTGGCACCTGCCCTGTGGACACTGGCATATGAAGGGGGGTGGGGGAGCAGGCTGCACAGGGTTTGGCATTTGGGGAAAGGGTTCCATCGTGGTTGCCCCCCTGAGACACGCACCGTGCCCTCCCGGGATGGGCGCCGCACATCACACCCCCGCACCATGCGCCACCCCCCACGGGCGATGCGCCATCCCCCTGTGCCGTGCGTCAGCCACACCACTGCCTGTTCTCCGCTGCGGGGGCTGCAGCATGTTCCTCCACAACTGCCTGTGGAATGCCCTCCCATCAAATGTCAAGGAAATAAACAACTACCTGACTTTTACAAGACATCTGAAGGCAGTCCTGTTTAGGGAAACAAAACAAAAAAATTCCTTCCAGCAGCACCTTAGAGACCAACTAAGTTTGTCATAGGTATGAGCTTTCGTGTGCATGCACACCTCTTCAGATACACTGAAACAGATGCTTATATATAGTGAGGTGGTGGGGAGGGGGATTACTCAGAAGGGTGGTGGAAATGGGTGATTGACTGACTGATAGCTGTTGATGGCTGTTAACGACTGCAGATGGTCTTTACAGGAAAAAGCAAGGGGTGAGGTGGCTAAAGATAGCTTTATCATGTATAATGAGATAAGAATCCAACGTCTCTGTTCAAACCAGGTCTCTCCATGGTTCCAAGTTTGGTAATGAGTTGCAGTTCAGCAACTTCTCTTTCCAGTCTATTTCTGAAATTCTTTTGTAATAAGACAGCTACTTTGAGATCTTGTATAGAATGTCCTGGGAGACTGAAGTGTCTTCAGGACACTTCAGTCTCCCAGGACCATCTGCAGTCATTAACATACCTATGACAAACTCATACCTATGACAAACTCATACCTATGATAAACTTAGTTGGTCTCTAAGGTGCCGCTGGAAGGAATTTTTTTATTTTGTTTCGACTACGTCAGGCCAACCAACATGGCTACCTGCCTGTAACTAGAACTGTTTAGGGAAGTTTTTAATGTTTTTAATATTCTGTTGGGAGCCGCTCAGAGTGGCCGGGGAAGCACAGCCAGATGGGCGGGGTATAAATAATATATTATTATTATATATATTATTATTGCTATTGATGTTGGGACATCTGATTATCTCAGAACAGTCTGGGTGCACGATCCACAGGAGAGAGGGAGAGAGAGAGAGAGAGACTGGAGATCAGTATAGGGAAAACCTCCATTTAATAAAATGATTGCTTGCACACAATTTTGCTCCATGCTTTCTGGGAACAGCCTTGCTTGTCCAAGCACTTTCCACACCCCCCAATCGCTTTCCCCAGGAAAACCCCGCTTTGTAACGTTGAATCGGAAGAAATGGCAATTTGGGTTCTCCGTTGATTTCAGAAAGCATTGAACTGTGGGTTTTCACCGGGAGTGTGGTGGCGGTGGCAAGGAGTGCTCGGACACGGTCTGGAAAAGTGTGTACCTGCGTGTAGAAAGTGCAGAGGGAAAATAGTGTGGTTCAGCATCTCACATGGCTGTGCCCCCCCCCGCTGCCCTCCCTGCTAAGCCCTTGCCCTCTGTGGTAGCAGTAGGGAGCACGGCAGATTGTGCTCATGGAGGAAGGCTGGGGCATGGCAGCCGCATGGTGTTCTGGTGACAAAAGTACAGTCATACCTTGGGTTACGAACCCTGCGGGTTGCACGTTTTCGGGTTGCGGACCATGCCAAACCTGGAAGTACCGGAACGGGTTTTGGTGCTCGCGCATGTGCAGAAAAACCAAATGATGTCACGCGCATGCGCAGGAGTGCTGAATTGCGCCATGCGTGTGCGCAGACGCGGTGCTTCAGGCTGCGAGCGCTGCGGGTTGCGAACGTGCCTCCCGCACGGATCACATTCGCAACCCAAGTTATGACTGTACAGCGATAGCAGCTGTGGGTTTTTTTTGTTTTGTTTTTGCCTTCAGCAGCAAAACATTCCAGTCTTGCAGAGAGCATGCAGAGGATCTAGCCTACCACACAAACACAACATTCGCATGCATTGTGCTTTGCAGTTTTGCCTGTTGCCGCAACCACCACTGACATACGACCCTGGGAAGATTGCCCAGGGAGGAATGTGGCCCTCAGGTCCTCACCACCGGACAGAACTGATTGCGGCACGTTTTGTGGGCTAGTGTAGATGCATAGAGAGTTGTGCTCAAGTCGACGCCTCTTGTTTTCCAGGTCGCAAAAGCTAATTCCACAATAAATTGGCGAGTGCTTAAGAGGCCGGTTCCTTGGTGAGAAGGGAGGTTTCTTGTATGCGTTACTTACTTGCTGCATTGGTACTATGGGCCACTGTGCTCTTAGTATGATGCTTTGTGGAAGTCGCACTGTGGCCATTTTGGAACTGGGCAGAGCAGCACCAGAAGTCACTTCTGTGCGTGCTCTGCCCAGTTCCCAAATGACGGCAGCGCCAGAGGTCGCACTGTGGCCATTTTAGAACTGGGCAGAGCGGCACCGGAAGTCGCTTCTACGCATGCTCTGCCCAGTTCAAAAATAGCTGCAGCGCCAGAAATCGCTTCTGTGCATGTCCAGAGACTCCAGACATGTGCAGAAGGAGCCTCCCCCGGCCGGTAAGTAATCCGGGGGATTTACGGGTTTTTAAAAAAATCCGGGCTGCCAGCGGGAAACTGCTTCAAAAACGGGGGTTTCCCGGGGGGATACGGGAGACTTGGCAGCTATGATGACAACAGGCAAAGGGTGCCATATTTGGGTAGGCGTGCCTGTAGGGCATACATTAAGGGACACACACACACACAGAGGTTCCATGGAACCTCCTTTACCTGTTCAGACAGATGTGATGAGCGAACCCAACCCGTTAACACACGGCCTGCCATTTATTTATGACGACTTCTGCCGACTTGGTGCTGCTCCATACGCCTTCTGTGCTGGCTGAGGCTGATGGGGATTTGTAGTCCGGCGAATCTGGAGGTCGGCAAACACTGTTGTATGTGACCAAATACAAATCTTTCACTTTCTCTTTCCCTGACACGGTAGAACCTGTCTAGCCTGAATATCGAAGGCTGCTGCCGGATCCCTGCAGCCACCCTCGTCAACCTGGTGAAAGCTTTGCCGAGCCTCTCCAGACTCAACCTGTCGGAAACCCGGTGCAATGCCCGGGTGCTTGCAGCCGTGGGCTCCCACTGCAAGCAGCTTCTCGAGCTGAATGTCGGTGATTGCAGGAGGCTGTCTTCAGTGTGCCTCCTCCACTTGGCCTACGACCCTGCCACGGGCTCCCTCCGCTCCCAGGCCCTGCAGGTGCTCAGAGCCAGATATCTGATGGGTAAACCTCTCCTCGATTGCATGATTCGGCCCTTGGTCTTTCTGCTGTTGGCCTTGCGCAGCCTGACGGTCTTGGACCACGCTTTCATTCTGGACGCCGTGTGCGCGATCTACAGGCGGGAGTTTGACAGCGCCCCGGTTGCCCCCAAGTTCCCCTCCCTGGAGCAGCTGGCGAGACGCAGGATGTCCGCCCATAGCGGCCGCGGGCTCACGCTGACCCTCACGGAATTGGACAAGGTGGCATCGAGCTGCTTGCCCATTGCTTTCGCCGTGTGCCCGCACTTGGCAGACGTGACTCTGAGTCTTGGGGGCAACCCTGGGTTTGGCCAGGACTTTGCATCCTGGCGCCACATCTCCTGCCTGAGTCTCCAATGCAACGACGGCAGCTCGTGGGATGTCGGGAATCTTCTGCCAATGGCAGCCGCCCTTGGGGCGCAGCTCCACTGCCTTTCATTGGATACCTTTTTCTGCGATGATGCCTCTTCCTTCTGGACCTTGCTGGGCCACTGCCCAAACCTCACGTCATTCTGGGTTGCCCTCCTTCCTCCAGAAGATTGTGCCTCTGACGAGGAGGAAACAGTTGAACCCTTGGAAGGAAATTTCAGCCCCACGCCTCATCAGTTCCCCCACCTCCAGTACTTTTCCCTGATGTACTTTGACGCAGACGACACCCTTCCTCCCCAGGACAAAGCTGTGTTTACAGCATGCCTTGTGTCCCTGCTCAGACATTCGCCACAACTAGAAAGCTTGTTCCTGTACTGCCTGCCTTTCTCCCTGGACAGGATGTTTGAGCAGGTGCTGGAGCCGCCGGGCAGAGCCCTGACACACCTCCAGAAGCTCTCCTTGATACAAGCCAAGGTGTCCGGAAGCACCATCCACCTGCTGTTATCCTCGGAAAACCAGCTGAGCTCCCTCCGTTTGCCGGGTTGCTCATGCATCTCCAGGGCAGACTATGACGACTTTCTCAGGAGAGTCAGGAGTGAGGGTTTGGAGTTGGATATTTCCTGGGAGTGAAAAGCCTCCTGTTGCTGCTGTTGCCGAAGATGGCTGCTCCTCTTGTGTTGGGGCCAAGACAGAGTCTCTCTTAATAAAGTTTGTTTCATCTAACAGTTTTTTTCGCCTCTCAGCGATCTTGAAACCCAGAGTGCAGAAAGAGTGGGGTGGTCAAGTGTCTTTATGTGTGAGTTGGGGGCAGAGAGAGGCATTTTACGCTGGGCTTGTAGTAGCAGCTCCTCCCTGAGACTCATGGGCATGGAAAGAGCCCTGAATGGATATCTAATCCACTACAGTGGTACTTTGGTTCTCAAACTTAATCCGTTCTGGAAGTCCGTTCCAAAACCAAAGCGTGCTTTCCCACAGAAAGTAATGCAAAACAGATTAATCCGTTCCAGACTTTTAAAAACTACCCCTAAAACAACAATTTAACATGAATTTTACTATCTAACGAGACCATTGATCCATAAAATGAAAGCAATAATCAATATACTGTACTATAAAATAAACAAGACAGTATTGTAGATAATAAAAATGAGAATTATTTTTTTTTCTTACCTGCATTTATGGTAGTCATTGTTTCGATGGGGGGCTTTTATCCATTTCTGCAGTCACACAAACAAATAAACCTAAAAAGCCTTGAAAACAAAAACTCTAAATAGCAAAAACAGAAGCGCCAAACTTAATCCATTCCAGAAGTCTGTTTGACTTCCGAAATGTTCGAAAACCAAGGTGCAGCTTCTGATTGGTGCAGGTGCCCCGGGAACAATAACCGACAGCCACATTGGGCATTCTGCTTCTGAAAAACATTTCAAAACCGGAACAGTTACTTCCAGGTTTTTGGCGTTTGAGAACCAAGCTCCATGGATGCTCCATGGATTTGACTTTCTAAAAACAAAAACAACCCCATCTAAGCCACTGCCCATTGCCAGAACTATGAGAATCCCACTTCTCTCTTTTGAATTGTCCCCCCCCCCAAATATGGCATCGTTGGACAATTGAAGTTACAGCATTTATACTACCGTGTTTCCCCTTTTTTAAGACACCGTCTTATAACTTTTTCCCCTCAAAAAAACACACAGTGGCTTATTTTCAGGGGGTGTCTTTTTTTAAAAAAAGTGCTGGTACAACTGGGACCCACTGGCTCAGGACGCTCAGTGCTCTCTTCTGCGCGCTGCTGGGCGCGTTGTTGGCGCTGCCAGTTCCGAGCACCTGCAGGGTGGGGTGGGGGTGGCAGTGCTTTAAACCCCCAACCCTGTAGAAAGCAATGGAAGTTATGGACCGTAACAATCCTTAAGAGGCGCAGGTCTTAAAAAACCCCTGGTATCACCCTTGAAGCACAGCCTTCCAAAGTCAGGGGGGGAAGAGGTCTGTTTAGACAAAGGAAAGGATCGGGGGTGATTCTGCGCCCTGGGACCCACAGAACTACTTTAAAAATCCCAACCTGGGGGGGGGGTCAAATAGTGAAGCCCCATAGCCCTGTAGCAACAGAAGGCACATTCTGAAGCACCCAAGCTGTTCGGTTCCATAAAAAATCCAGGAATTGTAAAATTAACAATAATAATGGGGGGGGCACTCTATCCAAAGAGTTAAGAAGGAATGGGAAAGTGTTGAGTTATATATGGAAAAATATGGAAAGGAAAGTTAGTTAAAGATAAAAAATAAATAATTATCGCAAGGGAAAAAATAACATCATAAAGGGTAATAATATTAAATATAAAATAGACAACACAACAGAAAAAGCAATGAGATCGCACAGGAGTGAGGGAAGTGGGGAGAGAGGGAGGGGGGTAAGGAATGGATAAATGGAAGGAGGCAATGGTTGGAGGAGGGTATAGGGGGATGAATTAAAGGAAAATTAAGACTGAGAAGCGCATGGTTTTTGTTTTTTAAAGATGCAAAGGCTTGCAATCAGCCAAAGTATAGAGCCCAACTTCCAGGAGACTGCGATCTACTTGCGGATTTATAAACTGGAAGTGATCTACCCCCGTTTTATTGGTGTTCAGGTCAGAGTTGTTTTTAGAGAGAGGAAATATCCCATTTTTGAGGTTAAAGTAAAAGTTCCTGACCTTTTTTTTATAATGAGGAAATGCTGCTAAAACTCCGTTCTTCATTCCACGAAGGGGAGAGGGGGCGGGGCCGGGTGCTCAAAGACAAAAGAAATAGAAAAGGAGATAGCGATCAAATGCAGCCTCCTGGGGATCGATGCAGCCGCCGGGAGAGGCAGGGGCTGCAGCCGAGTGCTGCTTCGCAAACAAACGGGGGAAAGTGCTTAGAACCCAGAGAATCCAGCTGAAAAACACGAAGCAGCAACAGCAATTGCACACACACCATCCCAAGCCAGCACAGTAACCAAGTCCCAAAAGCAAGAAAGGACTCAGCAAACACTGCTGCGGCCGGCGTTGCTGCTGCTGACTCGGGGAGCTCAGTGCTCTCTTCCACACAGCGCCTATCACTATGGCTTATTTTCGGGGTACGGTTTATATTTCTCAAATGCTTAGAAATGCTGCTATGGCTTATTTTATGACTACGCCTTAAAAAGGGGGAAACACGGTATCTATTTGGTGTCTCTGTCCAGTTTTTCCACATCACCCAGAATCCCACAAAATTCTGATACAGCTGAATGCCAGCACGGGCTCTTAAGTATACAGCCCATAATAGTAAGCAATCCTGGAAACGTTTAACAAAAGAAATTGGTGTGTGAGTGGCTCATACTCCTCTGGGAGGGAAGGTGGGTTAGAAATTTCATTGTAAAGAAGTGAAAGGCATCTCTTGAGTGGATAAATACGGTAAACTAGCAGTAATAAAAACGCCCTGGGAGAAGCCATACAGGGAGAGACCGCAGTTCAGAGGAATAATTTTGCCTACTTTGCATGGAGAAGTTCACCGGGTAAGGCTTGGAAGGAATCCCTGCCACTGCCAGATGATCCTCACTTTCTGTGCTGCAGCTTAATAGAATACTTCTTTTTTTTAACACATACACAGAGACTGGAGGGAAAAGGTTTCCAGACTAGAGACTTTATATTGGAGGCCTTTGTGTCATTAACAGTAAGCTTAATGATCATTATATGCTTCTATAGAGGAAGGTCTAACCCAGTGTTTCCCAAACTCGGGCCTTCCACTGTTTTTGAACTACAATTCCCATCATCCTTGACCACTGGTCTTGCTAGCCAGGGATGATGGGAGTTGTAGTCCGAAAACAGCTGAAGATCTAAGTTTGGGAAGCACTGGATCTGCACCTTCCCTTAACAAGTTCTTCAGAGATAAAAGAAATCGGAGCTGTTCTGATTTCACACCTGAGGAATTTCTCCCCGTTCCTTTCCTTTCGATGGCCTGATCTGCTTCCAGCCTCCTGTCACGTCCCTTCATTTCCTGTCTACTTTTCGACAGCGTTTCCTTCAACTAATTTCCTTTCCCACAGGGGGCGTTCCAAGGAAATCCCTATTTTAAAAGGACTTAAGACACACAGCTAACAACTGCAACTCTAATGATTATACCAATGTGAAGCATGGTGGAAATAAATGCAATGATTGTAACATGCCAAACAGGCTTGATTTTAAAGGTTTTTATTTCAATTCAGTGCTGTGAAACAGCCTCTTCAACAAAAAATATAAAAAAAGAGGAAAGGATGAATCTTGTGTGTAAGAGTTCCTCTTTCTAGTAGGGCTTCTATGACTAAAAGCTTCCTGGTAGCCACAATTTGATAGCTGCGGGGATGCAATTCAATGCATAATTGCACCACATGCAGTGAAAATCTGAGCTGCTTCTTGGTTTTCTTGACTTGCAGATTTTGAAAGGTCTGGTGATAATTCTGGATCTCTAGATTTTGCTGGACTACAGCTCCCACCATCACCTCTGATAAATTGGCCATGTTGGCTGGGGCTGGCTGATGGGAGGTCGAGTCCAATGACGTCTGAAGGGCCACAGATCCTGGGTTAAAAGCACAGTAATAAAATAACAGGGAAGAGAGTACGTGGTTATTCAAAATGCAGCAATGGGAAATGAGGCTCTAATCCTGTTTTACTCATTTTTTTATGCTATGGGTGTGTGCTGCTACTTTTGCCTAACCAATGAAATATGATGATGTTGTTGTTTAGTCGTTTAGTCATGTCCAACTCTTCGTGACCCCATGGACCAGAGCACGCTAGGCACTCCTGTCTTCCACTGCCTCCTGCAGTTTGGTCAGACTCATGTTGGTGGCTTTGAGAACACTGTCCAACCATCTCATCCTCTGTTGTCCCCTTCTCCTTGTGCCCTCCATCTTTCCCAACACCAGGGTCTTTTCCAGGGAGTCTTCTCTTCTCATGAGGTGGCCAAAGTATTGGAGCCTCAGCTTCAGGATCTGTCCTTCCAGTGAGCACTCAGGGCTGATTTCCTTCAGAATGGATAGGTTTGATCTTCTTGCAGTCCATAGGACTCTCAAGAGTCTCCTCCAGCACCAGAATTCAAAAGCATCAATTCTTCGGCGATCAGCCTTCTTTATGGTCCAGCTCTCACTTCCATACATCACTACTGGGAAAACCATAGCTTTAACTATACGGGCCTTTGTCGGCTATGGGTGTGTGCTTCTACTTTTGCCTAACCAATGAAATATGCTAAGGGCCAAATAAGCATGTGGTTATTTCCTTGTGTGCTTGACTTTTGTTTACTAA
Organism: Zootoca vivipara; assembly: GCF_965207765.1. NCBI lineage: Eukaryota > Metazoa > Chordata > Lepidosauria > Squamata > Lacertidae > Zootoca > Zootoca vivipara. Next base: position 109,177,280 of record NC_142584.1, on the reverse strand, counting down.
ATGTAAAGATGGCTATCCAAACTGGAAAAGTGCTCTGTGTTGCTTTGCCCCAGCCAAAGCTCCAGTCTGGATTTGCTGTCCACATGCTGGCTTATTTTTTTAGTAAACAACAGCCAAAGGCCAATAGCATCCTTAATGCCACGCCTCGCTTGACTAAAATCTGCAGGGCTGAGAACTGGAAGTGCTAAAAATTTATCAGGTTGCACCTTCTTGCCTAGGTCTAGAGAATAAAGCGCTAGAAGGCGACCTCATTTTCAAGAGTTGAGGAAATGGATCCTCGAGATTCAACATTTCAGCTTGCCTCCCCACTTCAGATGTTAAAAGAGGCAGATCCTCTCCCCAGAGAAGGAAGCTGAGGGGGAAAGTGAAGATCGAGTTGTTGGTGCTGCCATCGACAAACTCCACGAGGCCCTCTTCGTAGTGTAGGAATACTCTGATCTTCCTGAGCTCGCTTCTGGTGTCCACGGCAGTCAGCTTAGAGGAAGTCGAAGCTGAGAGCTGCCAATTGGAGAACCATCCAAAAGTTTCAACCATGGTCTTCTGCAGAGCCCAGAACCCCTCACTAGGGTTAAGGGTGATGTCCCCCTTCCTCTTGAAAGACACTCGCGCCACGCCAACGGCTCACTCGGCCCATTCCCCTCCGGCCTCCACTTCCCGCCAATGCCGCCCTGAAGTGAATCTCTCGCGGCCTGGCACACACATCTCCTTGTTGAATCTGGGTTGTTGGGCGTCTGTTTCCCCATCGGACGCACTTCAGATCCTCGGACAGAATGAGGTTGGGGTGCGCAGTGTCAGGGTATAAGGTCACATTCACTGTGCAGGGCAGACAGAGAGAGAGAGTTGCATGGGTCAAGGAAAAGGACCAGCCTCTCAGCTGCTGGACCACAACTCCCTCAAACCCAGGCTTCAGGAGGGCTAGTTAACCTCACCCCACCCCACCCCGGTGCCCCAAGGACGAAGGAGAAACTTGCATGTGTGGGAAGCTTTACTTGGGCTTCCCTGTGGTGGCATCCCTAAGGGTGTTTGTTATAGTTACAGGTAGATAGCTGTGTTGGTCTGAGTCAAAGCAAAATAAAAAAATTCCTTCAGTAGCACCTTAGTGACCAACTAACTTTTTATTTTGGTATGAGCTTTCGTGTGCATGCAAACTTCTTCAGATACACTTGAAACAGAGTCATACCCTTATGTAGGGTGGTGGGGGTGGGTGGGAATGGGTGATGGGCTGATAGGAGTGGTAAATATGTTGATGGCTGTTAACGACTGCTGATGACTGCAGTTGGTCCTGTGAGGAAAAAGCAAGGGCTGAGGCGCTAAAGAAAGCTTGATCATGCATAATGAGATAAGAATCCTATGTCTTTGTTCATCCCAGGTGGCTCCATGGTTTTAAGCTTGGTAATGAGTCCCAATTCGGCAACTTCTCTTTCCAGTCTGTTTCTGAAAATTTTCTGTAATAAAACAGCTGCTTTGAGATCTTGTATAGAATGTCCTGGGAGATTGAAGTGTTCTCCTACTGGTTTCTCTGTCTTGTGCTTCCTGATGTCAGATTTATGTCCATTTATCCTTTGGCGTAGGGTTTGGCCTGTTTGTCCAATACTGTATAGAGAGCTGAAGGACACTGTTGCCATTTGATGGCATACACCAGGCATGTCCAACAGGTAGATTGTGATCTACTGGTAGATCACGGGGTGTTCCTGGTAGATCCTGGTTGACCTCTGGCCCCTCAGCAATCTCCTTACAGAAAAGCACAAAAACCCACCAACTTTGCCTACTAAAAAAAGCTCCACAACTTCGGCTTCCTAAAAAAAGCTCCACAACTCTGGGTAGATCACTGCCAGTCTTTTTACAACAATGGGTAGATCACTGTCAGTTTTTTAATACTGTGAGTAGATCGCAGTCTATTGTAAGTTGGCCACCCCTGGCATACACAATGTTAGAAGATGAGCAGTTAAATAGTCCTGAGATGGTATGTTGGATGTTGTTGGGGCCAGTAATGATGTTGTCCGGGTGTATGTGGCAGGTGTATGTGGAGATAGTAGAAAGTTTGGGGAAATCCACCCCAGCTCCTCCCTCCATTTTTGGAAACTAAAGTCAACCCCTCTGCCCCTGGGAAATATCTTAGAATTTTGAAGTGTCAGGCATAGCTCTAGTGGCTTTAGCCCAAACGTAGCAGAGTTTTCCTGCACAGCGCAGAAGCTAGTTGAGGTGGAAATGACTAGTTGGCTAGACGCAGAATAACTATTTACAGGATTTATTAAAAGAAAATAAAAGCAGCAGAGTTTCTGCATACAAAGCAAAGCAAAATAAATCCTTTCTCTCTCTCTCTCTCTCTCTCTCTCTCTCTCTCTCTCTCTCTCTCTCTCTCCAACCATATACACAGCACTTCTACTCCTAACACCTAACAAAAAACCAACTGTGCTAGCATTCCTAGATAACAGAGTTCAGTGCTGGTCGTTAACCAATCAGAGAGAGTAGTTTCCAGGTCAGGCAGACCTTGGCTTTCTGCCAAGAGTAAATTGACACTGCCTTGAGTTAATTGTATGAAGCCAGAATCTGTAAGTTTCCCATGAGAACCAATTAACAGAAACTGAACAAAATAATAGGGCAAAAACTGCTGCACTTCTTGGGCACAAGTCGAAGATTGGTTGGCCTGTGTCCAAAAGGCCACCCCACCCCACCCCGCTTCCTTCGGGAAAACCCTGTTAACCGCTAAATCGGAACAAACAGCAAACAGCCCCCCCCAAAAAACCGCTCAGACATGGACCAATAAATCTCGGATCTGTGCTTAGAAAGTGCAGCAGAAAATCAAATGTGGAAGAGCCCTTGTACAGGTCTACTCAGAAACAAACCCTATTGAGTTCAATGGGACTTTCAAGTAGGGAATGGAAGAAGGCGCGTGAATTCATAACATGGAAACTTTTTGAGCTACGTTACTCATCTCGCTGTCTGCTGTGGCAGAATTATGCAACTTGTTTACTTATTTATTTAATAAGGTTTATACACGGTTTGAATGTATGAAGAATGCTGATTGTTTCTTTTTCTTTGGCGATCACTCGTAGGCGAGTAAGATTGTCTTCCATGAACATAGTCTTAACAGTGAGTCCGTAAGTGACTGTGGAGGCCAATTCTGGATCCACACGTCCTTCCACAGTGGGGACATAGGTTTCCGGGTGGGAGTTGGTCACGGTGTGGATTTGCCAAGCGTGCCTTCCTCTTAGCTCGTTTCTCCCTTTTATCCTGAGTTCGAGTGTCTTCAAAACCCATGACACCTTTGGTAGAGGCTGTTCTCCACTTGGAGCGCTCACAGGACAGTGTTTCCCAGTTGTCAGTGTTTATACTACATTTTTAAAGATTTGCCTTGAGGGAGTCTTTAAACCTCTTTTGTTAACCACCAGCATTGTGCTTTCCATTTTTAAGTTCGGAATAGAGTAGTTGCTTTGGAAGGTGAAGACATTGGCTTGTGCTCAATATGAGCAGGGCAGGGTGGGGCGTGAGGATTAGCAGTGTGGGTACATTGAAGCAGGCCCAGTGTATGCATACACTATTTGTGTTGGAATTTCCTGTTCAGACATAATGTTGACCAGGTCTATAGAGCACGTGGGTGTTTATTTCTCCCTCAAAAACTCCTTTCCTCCCAGGAACTATATAGGGAATGAGCACTGTGTTATCTGCTTACAGAAGCTATTGGTTCCCTTGTAACCTCGGTTTGAATCCCTTGCTCTTTCAATCTAGAGAAGGAAGTGTTTGGGGTCATGAAAAATTAAATTTATTTTTTGTGAGGAGAAAAACCACATGCAACTGTAAGCAAGCGTTCCTCCTATTTTTAAAATGTGTATGTGTGTGTTTGATTTTTTTTTTTTGGCCAATGGATGTGGAAAGATGAACAGATGAATTCAAAAACATATGCCCTTGTGTTACGGCTTACTTTCTAAATGAGAGGTATGGAAATCTTGTCAGAAAATCATACTTGACATGGCATCTCTTCACCTGTCCCTAGATGTGGTTACAGGTAGGTAGCCGTGTTGGTCTGGGTCGAAGTAAAATAAAAAAATTCCTTCAGTAGCACCTTAAAGACCAACTAAGTTTTTATTTTGGTATGAGCTTTCGTGTGCATGCACACTTCTTCAGATACCCTAGATGTGCAGAGATAAATTTGAGTTTTTTTCAGTGGGAAGGTAATGGCACTTTGCTCATGTATAATGATACACTTTTCCCCAAAAGTATGGTATATGTATAATAGGTAAAAAAGAGTAAATCAACATACTGTGGTACATTTCTGCAGAGTAACTTTATAAGTATATTGATACATACTGTTAAATATACAGTGATGTGTATTGTTAAATATATCTGCTTATGTGCTGTTTGTTGGCATCCTGGAAGTCTAGGCCCAAGTTTGGGGCAGGCACCCTTTGGTGAGAAAACCCCAGCAGAGATTTAACATTGCAAAACATGCAGCAAAGAAAAGCATGGAAATATAGGCTGTAAAACCATTTTTAAAGGCTCTTTCCAAGCTATATTGATTCCTCAGCACAGAGATAGACCACATAAAATGGTTTCCTTACAAAACAATCATGTGCTTTTCCATACAGCAGACAGAAAAGATGCGCAGTCAGTCAAAATCATCGTTCAGCTACATGAATGCAAAAGGTGGTATAGAAAAATGCTAGTTTCAGAACTCCTTTGAGACGGGTTAAAGCTATGCTGCTGGCTGGAGTGACCAGCTCAGAGATCATTACATACAGAAATTCAAAAAGACTTGGTTACCCATTTCCTCCCAAGGTGAGGGGGAAGTAAAATACACGAAGCCTGGCAGGACAGCTTACTCTATGGTTTTAACCTCTTCACACACTAATTACTCAAGCATGCTGGATTACTCTACACTGGTTACTTTAGGCATTCTAGAGTGCAGTGCATATGCATATGTAGAATAGTGCATAGAATATGCAAGAATTGTTCATATTTTCATCAAAAAAAGCTTGTTTCTTGATTAGATTAAGGAATATGATTGGAATTTTAAAAATCCAGGTGGATAAGCTCAGCATAGAGATTTTAGTGTGCATTTATCCTTCTGCAATTTTGGCCAATATACCCATTTTTGCAAGTAGTTTCACTAGATATAATGCATGTTTGTATGCTATAGTCACTAATATATGCGTTTTTATGCACAATTCCCCCTAATGTACACATTATCTGGCTAGAAGACTACTAAATTCTGCATAGCAAAATTCTGAGAAGCGTGGATTTTGAAGGATAGCTAGGCTTTGGTTCACACTGTTATGGGGAGTGTAAATTTGGTGTTTTTGCATTAGCATGCAAATAAAAGCGAATTTCTCCTCCTGTACCGACTAGGGCTGCAGAGTGCATTTGGCTGAGTCCCAAACTGAATCGGGCTGATTAGGGGGAGGGGGGAATCCGGGCATCAACCGAGTCAGGTTCAGATAGCCCTGGATTGGGTTGCAAAGTCCAGAGCAATCCAGGGCTATCAGGAGGTGAGACATCCCTGTCTGCACATGGATGGTGTGCAGACCCAGGGACCGCAAACTGGGGCCATGAGGCAGATCAGTGGGGTCTCAGCACAACCCTAATGCACACTTCCACAGCTGCTATTTGCACTAGAAGAAAAGCTTCCATTAGCACAGCACTAATACACCCCCACAACTGCTATTTGCACCAGAAGGAAAGCTTCCATTAGCACAGCCCTAATACACCCCCACAGCTGCTATTTGCACCAGAAGGAAAGCTTCCATTAGCACAGCCCTAATACACCCCCCACAGCTGCTATTTGCACCAGAAGGAAAGCTTCCATTAGCACAGCCCTAATACACCCCTACAGCTGCTATTTGCACCAGAAGGAAAACTTCCACTAGCTATCTGTTTTAGGGGTAAGACCAGGGCTGGTGAATATTCTGCTCAGTTCCCACACTTCAATTCAAGTCCTTCTCCCCCCAGACAAAAAAAGGGACGAATGGCCTCCCCAGTGAATGATGCTGCAGAAAAAGTGAAGATTGAGGCATTTGTATTGGCATCAAAAAACTCCACCTGGCGTGCTTTGTAATCCAGGGATACTCGGATCTTCCTCACCTGATGTGCCAAGCGCAAATGGGTTGGCTCGCGGGAAGTGAAAGCAGTGAGCTTTTTGGAAAAGGGGCACACCCCCACAGCCCAGACCCCAACTTTAGGGCTCAGGTCGAAACCTCTATTTTTCTGGAAGGACTCTCGTGCAGCCCCTATGATCCACAAGCACTCCCGGTCCATGTATTCCTCGTCTTCTGCATTTAAATCCAGCTCCACCTCCCACCCATGCCTCCCTGAGGTGAACTTCTCGCGGCCCAGCACGTAGGGTATGCAGTGCAATTCATCCATGTCCTCGGCCTGGTCGTCAGGCACTTCCCCAATCTTCACGCTCTTCAGATCGGCAGACAGCGTGAGCAGAGGGTGTGCCGTTTGTGGATCCAGAGTCACGCTCACTGAAGGGCACACAGAGAAAGAAAAAATAAACCGTGGGCTTAAATCTCCCGGCGAGCAAGCGTACACTCCCTAAGCAGGTGAGAAGGAATGATCCCTTCGCATTAACTACACCTGGGAACACCACCTTTAGCTATGGATGGTTTCTACCCATTTCCAATCACAGACATATTTACATATTTATACATATTAGAGATGCCACTGAAGACTGTTTGGAAACTTCAGCTAGTGCAGATTTCAGTGGCCAGGTTGCTCACCGGAGCAAGACTGTTTGCATATTACACCGATCCTAGTCCGACTGCACTGGCTACCAATTAGTTTCCGGGCCCAATTCAAAGTGCTGGTTTTGACCTATAAAGCCTTAAAATGGCTCAGGGCCACAATACCTCAAGGACCGCCTCTTTCCATATGAACATACCCGGACCCAGGTATCATCTTCTGAGGCCCTCCTTCGTGTGCCTCCTTGAGAGGTCCGGAGGGTGGCAACACGAGAACAAGGCCTTCTCTGCAGTGGCTCCCCGCCTGTGGAATGCTCTACCCAGGGAGGCTCTCCTGGTGCCTTCATTATACAGCTTTAGGTACCAGGCAAAAACGTTCCTTTTTTACCAGGCCTTTGGTTGATCTGATCACCATCCTATACCCTTTTAAAATGTGGAGCCTCTTGGGCTTGCCAATCAGGTCGGCGGTTTGAAAATACCCACAACAGGGTGAGCTCCCGTTGCTCGGTTCCTGCTCCTGCCCACCTAGTAGTTCGAAAGCACGTCAAAGTGCAGGTAGATAAATGGGTACCACTCCGGCGGGAAGGTAAACGGCATTTCCGTGTGCTGCTCTGGTTCGCCAGAAGCGGCTTAGTCATGCTGGCCACATGACCTGGAAGCTGTACGCCGGCTCCCTCGGCCAGTAAAGCGAGATGAGCGCCGCAACCCCAGAGTCGTCCGCGACTGGGCTTAACGGTCAGGGGTCCCTTTACCTTTACCTATTATTGGGTTATAGTTTTTATATATTGTGATCTCTTTTTTGAACTGCCCTGGGACCTCCGGGTATAGGGCGGTATATAAATTCAATAAATAAAAATAATAAATAATAATAATTACTCATTTGTTAGACTTTGTAGTTTTTATCTGAATGACATGCTCTCAGTGACTATGGTTAATGTTTTATGTGTCATGCTTAACCACATCACTGGGGCCTGCAGCCATGACATCACCGGGCCCATCCAATGACATCACTGCGGCCAACCCATAGGTCTCAGGTTGGGGCCCTGAAATGTCCTGGTTTCTGATTTGATCCCAGATTGTCCCACTTTTCCTTAAGCCATCTCTATTTTCATCGGAGACATTTTGGAAGGTATGGAGCTATGTGATCCCTGAGTCAATGAGATAAGTAACTACAGTGGTACCTCGGTTTACAAACACAATTGGTTCTGGAAGTCTGTACTTAACCTGAAGCAAACTTTCCCATTGAAAGTAATGGAAAGTGGATTAATCTGTTCCAGATGGGTCCGCAGAGTAGTCAACCTGAAGCGTACTTAACCCGAGGTATGAGTGTAATTGGTTCCGTTAACCTGAAGCGAACATTCCCAGTAAAAGTAATGGAAAGTGGATTAATCCGTTCCAGACAGGTCCGTGGAGTACTTAAACTGAAAATACTCAAGCCGAGGCTTACTTAAACCGAGGTATGACTGTATACAACCTTTAGAAGACATCTGAAGGCAGCCCTTTATAGGGAAGTTGATTTTTTAAATATATATATATATAAATTATTATGTTTTTATATATGTTGGAAGCTGCCCAGAATTGGGCATCCTTATTTTCATTGGAGAAATGTTGGAGGGTTTGTGTTTCCATCTAATTCTTCCAGATCTTACCTTTGTTCAGTTCTCGTTTAAGAAGCAATAGAAAAAGAAGAAAACAATCGTCATACATGTTTTAGCGGTTGCTTCTTTTAAAAAAGCCCTGTTACAGTACTTTCCTGATTAAGCTCAGCATTTAAATATAGGGCTCTGCTGTATGAATTAACTTTTGGACGGAAGGTCAGGCACAGTTAAGAAACAGTTATTATTTATTGAAGTTATATACCGCCTTATACCCAGCGGTCTCAGGGCGGTTCACAGAATACAATCAATTCTGCTCTTTGCATGGGCGTACCCAGGATCAAAACTAAGGGGGAAGCTGCCTCCGTCGAGAGAAACCTGGACCTGGACCTGGGCTAACTTCAGCCCACACTTCTTCAAGTCACAGCGAGCACAGCACAGAAAGTGCTGCCCCACGATGCTCTGTGGCACCTCATTTACATGCAAATGAAGTGCCGCAGAGCATTGTGGGGCAGCACTTTCTGTGCTGTGCTCGCTGTGACTTGAAGAAGTGTGGGCTGAAGTTAGCCCAGGTCCAGGTTTCCTTCGACGGAGGCAGCTTTGCTGCTGCTGCTGCCATTTCGCTGCAGCCAAGTACACGATTATGTGGTGTAGCACTGAACAGTGCAGTTTAAATTTATCAGTGTCGGTCGGCTCGCGGGCCCCTGTCCCGTAACGAGCTGCACGTTCCTTCTTTCAGGTGTCAGTTAAAAAAAAAGGCATTGCAGGGGTGGAATGAGGTGCCAAAAATAATAATAAATCTGCTCCGCGCCAGTCGGCAGCTGGGTGGGGGAGGGGGAGCGCAGCGTCGCCCTCCAAGCAATGCCGCTGCCGCTCTCTCTCTGCCCCCAGCCCAGCGCGCAGTGGGGAGAGCGAGGCGCGGACTCGGGACGGGACTTGAGCCGCTTCTCTTCCCTTCACCAGCGCGCCTTAACCATTTAATTTTTTGCTTCTAGGGGGGGCAGCTGCCCCCTTCTGCCCCCCCGGCTACGCCTATGGCTCTTTGACTCTTTTTCAAGCACCACCTCCCAGCAAGATTTAGTTCTTATTTAGTTCCATAATAAAATCAGTTTGACTCTTTTTCACGCCCACCTCCCAGCAAGATTTAGTTCTCATTTAGTTCCATAATATTACCTTTCTCCAGTTTTTGCTCCAGAGGCGCTGTAGTGTGAGAGAGAAATTTATTCAAACCTTCTGAAATATAAAAATGAGGTATTTCATGGGATTATTACTTTTTAGGTGATTCATGAGCAAGCAAGAGCAGCAGCAGTGTTACAAAATAGCAATATGTCAACTGGACCTTGATTAAGATCATCATATAAATTAGAATTACATTACATGATGTGGCGTTTGCCCATTCTTTGAGGATACGTTTGTATTGGGGGAGAGAAAGGGTTAATAGGTTGACCAATAAGAAAGCCCGGAGGCGGAGCCTACCTGATTTTGAGGCTCAGCCCAGAGGTTTTGACAGTTAGTTCAGTTGGGGTTTTTTTTGGGGGGGGGGGAGATAGAGGAGTCAGAGTGAGTTAGAGACAGGGACAAGACTGAGAAGGGACTAGAGGGACAGCGTTTTGAATATATTTTAAAACTTGTTTGTGTTTGAAATAAACTTTAATCTTAATTGTTAACTCTACCTGACTAAGACTCAGGTAGCCCTCAGGTTTCCCCCACAAAATTGGTGGCAGCGGAAGAATAAATTAGTGGTGTACAGGTCAATAGTCCGTGAAACGACCCGGGGGGGGGGGCTCTGTACGAACGCCACACATGTGCTACAGTTTTAAAGTGGGTAATTTCCTGTGTTCAGCAGACGGACCCGCTGGCAACTTATCCCATCAAAATATCCCTTGGTTTTCTGTCCCACAAAAATTACCTTTCTTCAATGCTTCTTCCAGAGAATCTGTTTGAGGAGGTGGGAGAAGGAGGGAAACGAGAGGTTTTAAAATGACAAATTCACTCAAAGAGCTTATCAATATGTAATCTTATATGTAGATTTCAATTTTTTTTTTTGTGGAAAAATTACATATTTACTGCATTTTTTTCAGCTCTACAGCAGTCTTTCAAGATGCAGTTGCTAGGGCTCTACAGAATCTCCCAGGTTTGCACCGTCAATTTGCATAAAGGCACTCTGAAGTTTTTTTGTTTCCATGCCTTTCGCTGGCACGGAATTTTGCCTTTTTTTTTTTTACAGCCGGGAGGATGTTTCTGTTGCATATTCCACCCCGGGCCCTAGATTGTTTTCCTCGACAGGTAAATCTTTGAGAGCTGAACCTCCCCCCCCCCGGCCCCTGAGCTTCCCACAAATACCTGCACATTTCACCATAGCGTTTACTACAGCAGAACTTTTCTCACAACAGATCTTGAGTCTCTCCTCCAACCAGGTGGAAAGGTCCACTGAATGTTCTGCTCGTTTCTCCTCGTACCTGGGAGGGAAACGTGGTTTTGCGAAAAGAAAGGTTAAAGAATGGTAATTCCTTGAATGCTTTATAGATTCATTGCGCGACGCCTGTCGTCTGAAAAGGGTTTTAAGTAGCCAGGGCTTTTGGGGGAAGTAGAGAGGCAGGACTGGAGGGGACCATAGCCGGGTTCTATATAGAGGGGCTTCTTGAGCTCACACAATAATGTGCTTCATCCCTTTGAAGGTGACTTGGAAACTACAACTAATCCAGAATGCGGCAGCTGGACTGGTGACTGGGAGCGGCCGCCGAGACCACATTACACCGGTCTTGAAAGACCTACATTGGCTCCCAGTACGTTTCCGAGCACAATTCAAAGTGTTGGTGCTGACCTTTAAAGCCCTAAATGGCCTCGGCCCAGTATACCTGAAGGAGCGTCTCCACCCTCATCGTTCTGCCTGAACACTGAGGTCCAGCTCCGAGGGCCTTCTGGCAGTTCCCTCCCTGCAAGAAGTGAAGTTACAAGGAACCAGGCACAGGGCCTTCTCGGTAGTGGCGCCCGCCCTGTGGAACACCCTCCCATCAGATGTCAAGGAAATAAACAACTTTCTGACTTTTAGAAGACATCTGAAGGCAGCCCTGTTTGGGAAAGTTTTTAATGTTTGATGTTTTAAATATTCTTTTGGGAGCTGCCCTGGGTGGCTGGGGAAACCCAGCCAGATGGGCGGGGTATAAATAATATATTATTGTTATTGTTACCCCTGTCAAGACAAATGTAGCTGTGGGCAAATTATCTGTGGCAAATAATGTCAGATCCAAAGGGTGTAGATTGTAGAAGCTAGACTAAAAACTCTGTAACAGAAAATAAGAAGATAAGCCAGTTGTTGCTCACCTTGCCCTGCAGCCTATGGACATTATAATGTTTGTTTATTCTGCTTTTGCTACTGTTAGCTGCATCAAGACTTTCTGGGGAATAAGCAGGGTTTTTTTCTTTTTTTAAAAAGAGTCAATAATGGCAGGAGAAGGAGCTGCCTACCTGAGCAAGGTACTTTCGATGTCCTGAAAAAGAAAGATACAGAGAAATCTGTCTCATATTTGTGTTACCAGGAGGACTGATTTGCCCTGTTTTCTCTGCGGAAAACCAAATGTCACTCTCAGGTGACACTGACTCCATCTCACCTTAAGGAGTACCTGTGGGGGCTGCTCACACTTCTTCTCCAGGTCAGCGATCAAGTTAGTGAGGTAAGAAATGTCCTCCGAGAGTCTGTTGCCATTTTCCGCCACCTTCTTCTTAATCTCCTTTTCTAGGTTTCTCAGGCGGGCCAGCGAGGAACTCTCTTTTTCCTCCAGAGACTTTTGCATTTTCTTAAAGGCGTCTTTGATTTTCTGCTTTTCTGTGTCTAACTGTTTCTGAGGAAAGAACGTTCACACATGTGTCACACGGGCTCTCACTTGTGGGGTGTCTCAGGGTTCTGTCCTCTCCCCCATGCTTTTTAATATCTGTATGAAGCCGCTGGGAGAGCTCATCAGGGGGTTTGGGCTGGGTGTTCATCAGTATGCGGACGATACCCAGCTCTATCTCTCTTTCAAATCAGAACCAGTGAAGGCAGTAAAGGTCCTGTGTGAGTGTCTGGAGGCAGTTGGAGGTTGGATGGCGGCTAACAGATTGAGGTTGAATCCTGACAAGACAGAAGTACTGTTTGTGGGGGACAGGAGGCAGGAAGGTGTGGAGGACTCCCTGGTCCTGAATGGGGTAACTGTGCCCTGAAGGACCAGGTGCGCAGCCCGGGAGTCATTTTGGACTCACAGCTGTCCATGGAGGCGCAGGTCAATTCTGTTTCCAGGGCAGCTGTTTATCAGCTCCATCTGGTATGCAGGCTGAGACCCTACCTGCCCGTGGCCTGTCTCGCCAGAGTGGTGCATGCTCTAGTTATCTCTCGCTTGGACTACTGCAATGCGCTCTACGTGGGGCTACCTTTGAAGGTGACCCGGGAACTACAACTAATCCAGAATGCGGCAGCGAGACTGGTGACTGGGAGTGGACGCCGAGACCACATAACACCTTTCTTGAAAGATCTACATTGGCTCCCAGTACGTTTCCGAGCGCAATTCAAAGTGTTGGTGCTGACCTTTAAAGCCCTAAACGGCCTCGGTCCAGTATACCTGAAGGAACGTCTCTACCCCCTTCATTCTGCTCGGACACTGAGGTCCAGCGCTGAGGGCCTCTGGCGGTTCCCTCTTTGCGAGAAGCCAAGTTACAGGGGAGCAGGCAGAGGGCCTTCTCGGTAGTGGCACCCACCCTGTGATGTCAATGAGAAAAACAACTACCAGACTTTTAGAAGACATCTGAAGGCAGCCCTGTTTAGGGAAGCTTTTAATGTTTAACAGACCATTGTATTTTAATATTTTGTTGGAAGCCGCCCAGAGTGGCTGGGGAAACCCAGCCAGATGCGAAAGGTATAAATCAGGGGTGACCATCTCCCAAGGGACTGTGATCTACTCACAGAGTTAAACACTGGGAGTGATCTACCCCCTTTTTGGGGGGTTCAGGTCAAAGCTGTTGAGTTTTTTTAAGGAAGGAAGCCCTGTTTTTTGGGGTTTAGGTCAAACTTGTTGAGCTTCTTTTAGGAGGGAGGGAGGCCCATTTTTGTTTAGGGCTTCAGGTCATAGTTGTTCAGCTTTTTTTAGGGAGGAGGAAAATTTTGGGTGAGCTTTTTTTAGGGGTGCCAGTGATCTACCACAGACATCCCGTGATCTACTGATAGATTACAATCTACCTGTTGGACGTGCCTGGTATAAATAATAATTTATTTATTATTATTATTATTATTAATTGACCTGGAACAAACATGGAGACCCCACCCTCTGTCCTCCACACATACTCACTCCACACATCAGACGTGAAGCATGCACAGGCAACACAACACACATCCAGTACAGGCAGTCAGTCCCCCATTTACACACACCCGACTGACCCATGACTGCACACACTTGCAGCTACTTTCAAGCTGCACACAGGGCAAGGAATGGCTAAGGAAAGAAGCGATTTGTTCAGGAACTTTGGGAAAGTAGAAAGTATGGTAGGTTCTAGCCTTTCCTGCCATACCAGCCTGTGGGTTTAATGCTCTGAACCTAGCAGTTTGAAAGCACGTCAAAGTGCAAGTAGATAAATAGGTACCACTCCGGCGGGAAGGTAAACGGCGTTTCCGTGCACTGCTCTGGTTTCGCCAGAAGCGGCTTAGTCAAGCTGGCCACATGACCCGGAAAAACTGTCTGCAGAAGCGGACAAACGCCAGCTCTCTCAGCCTTTAAAGTGAGATGTGCGCCACAACCCCAGAGTCGTTCACGACTAGACTTAACTGTCAGGGGTCCTTTACCTTTACCTTTTATGTAGTAGCAAGTACATGATTTAGAGGGCTTTGTGGAATAGCCTCGAGTTAGTCTGGCCAAGTGTGAGGCAGTTTTAAAGTGACAGACTTTCTGGGGTTCAGGTTTGATCCACAATCCCCGCCCCGGCTGCGAGTCTGTCGTCAACGCACAACCTCGGCGTGCAAAGCCCTTAAATGGAAAAAACCTACCAGACATTTCTGCTTTTCCTCTTCTTCGGACCGTTTCTGATTGACAAAGTTTTGCTTTTCTTTCTCCCAAGACTTCAGCTGGGTCTGGATTCTTTCCTGCACAGATTGAAAATAACATAGTCTCCGAGCGGCAAGAGATTCCCGGGGTTCCGGGCGCTTTCTCAGGGTTCATGTTTCCTTTTGGGAATGAGGCACAGCAGTGATTGTGGTGCCTTTATGATATATGGTTTGTTTACACACATATATACAACTATATGTGAGTTGAGGGAGGGGCACTTGCCATCTCCCCTTCCTTCGTTCTCCTTACACCTCCCTCCGGAGACTCGCATGGCTATTCCAAAAATTAGAAACCTTGGTTAGATTTTAACACCTTCTGAATCCTGGGATTCATAGCTGCCAACCCTCCCTTTTTTTGTGGGAAACTCACTTATTCCAAGTCACAGCTGTCAACTTTCCCTTTTTTTGCGGGAAATTCCCTTATTCTAGCGCCGTTTCCCGCTGCTATCCTGGATTGTTAGATATACCGTAGAGTAGACTGTCCCCAGGACAGGTGAGGCTGCTGATCCCTTATTTACAAATCCGAAAGTGGACAGGTGATGCTCCTGATCCCTTATTTTCAAATCCGAAAGTTGACAGCTATGCTGGGATTAGAGGGGCTTGGCACACAGCACAACTCCCCAAGCCTTGATTGAATTCTAACACTTGCTGGATCCTAGGATTAGAGAGGTCTGGCACAGACAAACTCATAACGATAATTTGGTTCCGGCAGGAGGGCTGTCCATGTGATGCCAAACACGGATCTCCTTAGAAAACGTTCACCCTATCAAGTCATTCCATTGTCAGAAACAATGTTTTGGGGCCACCCTGTAGGATTCCTTAATCACATGGAAGGGTGTGTGCCCAAGTGGACTTGTCTTAAACATTGACATAATCACGGGTAGCTAAGAGGGCAGAGGCCATTGCTATGTTGACACTTCATCTTCCCCATGTCTTTGTACTTACACAGCAGACCGAAAGGGCTTATGTCTCATCTAAGTATGAAGATACAGCAATATGCAGAGGCATCTCCCGACTCTTTCTTTGCTTGAAAAATAAAGACCATATCCCCCTATCCCACCACCTTTTTAAAGTATGTTAGATACATACTATATGAGCCAGTCTGATTCTGTATCAAACTATTTGTTCCTCTAGAAAAAAGCTGCCCTCAGGTTTTTAGGATATTAGATAGAATTATTTCAACTTTCTCAGTACAATTGGGAGGAAGTGAAGCTGGGATCTTAGTCTGCCCTGTGGAACACTCTCCCACCAGATGTCAAACAAATAAACAACTATTTGACTTTTAGAAGACATCTGAAGGCAGCCCTGTTTAGGGAAGTTTCTAATTGTTGATGTTTAATTGTGCTTTTAATATTTTGTTGGGAGCCACCAGTCAAATGGGCATTATTATTATTATTATTATTATTATTATTATTATTATGGCCCATCTGCAGCAAATCTGAAGCAGATGCATTGTTGAGCCTGAGCATTAATCTGCGCAATACAGTCAACAACTCTCCAAACTCTCAGGCAGAATTTTATATTCAGAGATTACCCGGGGCAGATCTTCACTTGTCATTTATAATGTTTAAAATGCGTTAACAGAGGGCTCTGCAGAGCAGTTAGCCACCAGCAATGGAAAACTGCCATTAAGCATTATAGAATATTATATTCAATAATGTTTAGAAGATCAATATAGATCCAACCCTGGATTGAATTGGGAGTCTTCTATATGTAATTTCCTCCCCTCCCTTCTTAATTCGGCATTGACTATAATAGGAACAGAGGCTCCCAGCATGAAAATCCCAACCTTACTTTACCTTATATAATTTTAGTGAAAGGAGTTTGAGGTTTTCTGCCAGCTGCAGATTTGGTCGAAAATTCCACTTCTGGATCTGGAATTTGCAAAGAGGACACTCCAGCGCTCCCCCATCCTGATTTTCCCAAATCTTACAGTAGTCAGTGATGCACTCCCGGCAGAAGTTGTGGCCACAGTCCAGGGTCACCGGGTCTGTCAGATACTCCCTACAGATGGAGCAAATGGTTTCCTGACCCTCATTTGTGGTTGGTGAGCCCAGAACTGGGGTCTTTGTGGCACTGATGTTAGGAGGTGCATTTTGGGTCACCTGCAAAATGGGTATGTTTTAGAGAAGGAGTAAATTGCTGTAGGATAATAATTATTTGAAAAATTGGTATCTGAAGAAGTGTGCATGCACACGAAAGCTCATACCAAAATAAAAACTTAGTTGGTCTTTAAGGTGCTACTGAATGATTTTCTTTATTTTGAAAAATTATTATTATTATTAGTCACTTGTTGCACAGAGGTTTCCAATAGACTTAAGAGTTTAAAAATACACAAACGCAAACAGTATTCAGATAAACGTAAATAGCAGTCAAGCAAAAACATACACAGTTCACCAAAATTTACAAAACAACTCTCCCAGAAAGATCACTTCTACGGGGTCGGCTTGCATGTCCTCTAATACATTGCATGGAATCCAACATAGCACCAAGGCAATCGTTTCATCAGCACAAGGATTTCTGCTCGGGCAATGAATTGTTCTCCCACTGGAGGGGCTACTTTGCCAGCAAATTTCATACAATCATAGAATTGGAAGGGACCTCGAGGATCATCGAGTCCCAACTCCCTGCAATGCAGGATTCTCACCTAAAGCATCCCTGACATGGAGGGCCATCCAAGCACTGCTTAAAAACCTCCAAGGAAGGAGAGTCCCATCACTCTCTCGTAGGAATCTGCTCCACTGCTGAACAGCTCTTGCTGTCAGAAAGTTTTTCCAAATGTTCAGTCGGAATCTCCTTTCTTGTAACCTAAAGCCATTGGTTTGCATCCTACCCTCCAGAGCAGGAGAAAACAAACTTGCTCCCTCTTCCATGTGACATAGCCCTTCAGATATTTCGCTCACTTATGTGAAAAGGAAAAGAGATTATAGCCATAAAAATTTTTCCCATTATAGTAAATGGGGGTCAGAAACAAAGCTTCAGTTTTAACAGATCAAATATGGACCCCAGTTTGCTGATGCATTTAGCTATGTTGTGATTTTTGTCTGTTTTTATTTTGAGGGTGTGCTGGATGGTGGCTGATAGATTGGTTTATCAAGTTATTTATCCATATTTATTGCAAAAGATTTATATCCTGCTTGATTGTAATAAAACCTCAAAGTCACTTACAAAAATAACAAAGCAATATAATTATTGGCAAAAAGCAACTATTTATGACATTTAGAAATTAAAATCAAGGAGAAGACAAAACCCAGATTAAAACACACGTCAACATCCTACATGCCTGGAGTTATATGCCTGCATAACTTCTTTTTATCAGTTCCTACACTTCGGACACATGGGGACTTCAACAATTTTCCCTCAGGATGTTCCTGACAATGGGCTGAAAGCATTTCTGCTTGGGCAACAGATTTCTGTGCATGCAGCGAGACTTCCTTTCCCTCTCCTGTCCCTTCCAGCCCCCTGCATGCCCTCAAAATCAGCTCGAGGGTTACTTAGCCATCACTTTGTCTTGCACCCAAGATGATTCTGCTATTCCCACAAATAATGGCTGGTGGCAGTGGCTGAACCATTCCTGGAAGTGATGGCAAGGTGTTTTGAATTAGACAAAAGAGGAAAACCTCCACCACTCTCGACTGCCACATTCCCTCCCTACAAAAGGTGTTCGAATTTAACCCCCAGACCCCCCCCCCAAAGTTACAAAAAAAGTCTCACTTGGCTCAAATGGCCCTATGGAAGTGTACATGGAATCCCATAGATTCATAGAGTTGGAAAGGACCTCGACGGTCATCTAATCCAACCCCCTGCAATGTGGTGATCTTTTGCCCAACGTGGGGATTGAACCCATGACCCTGAGGGTTCTGTCCTCTTCCTTTGTGGAGATTCTCCTACCTTGGACCCTTGAGCGGCCACTTCTGCAGGAATCACATCATGGATTTTGTCCTCCTTGTTGCATTTGGAGACTGTGCGGATGGGGGCTTGACCCTCCTTACAGGAGAGCCTCAGGGGATCTTGGTGACTCTTGCTCACTTCCCTCCTTTCTGCATCTCTTTTCGCCCCCTCCTGAAGTTTCCTGATAAGCTCCACAAGGTTGGCCAGTTGCTGGTTGGGCTTGAAGTTCTTTTGATGGACGGTTTCACTACACAGCAGGCAGGCAGGGTTTCTGTTGGGCTCCCCCCAATGAGGCAGCAAGGGGAGGCAGGCTTGGCAGAAATTGTGCCCGCAGTCAATCGTCACTGGATTGTCGAAGCATTGCTTGCAGATGGAACAAGTCTGATCAGAGGACTCCTGGAAAGAGCCTGGAGCAGCCATGGCTAGCTTTCTTTCTTTCTTTCCTCAACACAAAATGAGGGACTTATATTGCATTTGGGATGCCAGGGTCTTGGTGTCAGATTTCCAGGATTGGTCTGCAACTGTGGGAGGGTTTAATGCCCTCCCCCTTTCCTCAGGCAGTTCCTGGAAATCACACAAACTAACTTGCTGCACAAGCATTGATGCTACCCGGGTGATTCTGCCTCTGCTGTTGCTGTGACAAGCAAACACCCTGGAGCAGAGAGACCTCTCTCTGCATAGAGATTCCCAGAGCACTTCAGGATCCTGTGTGTCTGTGACTGCCCTTTACACAGAAGTAGGGGCAGGGGAGAGATGCCAGTCATTTCCCATTTTAAAGGTCACTGTGCTTAACCAGCCCTTTCTAAAACCACACAGGAAGCGAAACACAGCCATCCTTTGAAATCTGCACGTCTCTGAATTTTGCAGTGCCATGGACTAGGCGCAGGCATGTCAAACCTGCGGCCCTCCAGATGTTTTGGCCTACAACTCCCATGATCCCTAGCTAGCAGGACCAGTGGTTGGGGAAGATGGGAATTGTAGTCCAAAACATCTGGAGGGCCGCAGGTTTGACATGCCTCGACTAGGGTGAACCGTGCATAAAAATGAATAATATACAGAATTGAGCGAAACTGCTTTGTTGACAAATTTGCACACCAGGCAAAATTGTGTACAATTTTGTTCGTGTTGGAAGAAATTTGTTCCTATTGGGAGAAAATTGATGGTGACTTAAACAATAATAGCAAACTGATGTGGAAGCTTAAGACTAGAAAGATGAGAAATTGAAAGAAACTGGAATGGGCAGAGCAGGGCCAGCTCTAAGGCAAGGCTGGGTGGCGCAAGGCGCCAGGGCACCGGGCTGCCAGGGGGGTGCCGCACTATGCCCGCCAGACAGCCGCGCTGGGAAACGGGGGGAGGGGGGCACCGGAGGGATCTTCGCACCATAGTGCCAGGGTGCCAGATATGCTTAAGACGGCCCTGGGGCAGAGTCACCCATCCGTATACACAAGTAACACACAAAGAGGCCTTGGGTGAGGAATCAGCTACATAACAACTGTTGGAATGTGCTGGAACACCTGCTTAAACAGAACATCCCTAAAGTGGTATAAAAAGGGGTATGTGTGCAAATGCTCCATATGCATAAGAACATTTTGAAAGATGAGTATTGTTGGATGGAAGCACTTGAGGCTCAGTAAGTAGGATATTTCAAAACTTTCAAGGAGCTTCTCCACCCCTATTGTTCAACCCGGACACTGAGGTCCAGCTCTGAGAGCCTTCTGGTGGTTCCCTCACTGCGAGAAGTGAAGTTACAGGGAACCTGGCAGAGGGCCTTTTTGGTGGTGGCGCCCACCCTCCTTGTGTCAAGGAGATAAATATCTACCTGACTTTTAGAAGGCATCTGAAGGCAGCCCTGTTTAGGGAAGTTTTTTAATGTTTGATCACTTATTATTATTGTTATTGTTATTGTTATTATTCTGTTGGGAGCCGCCCAGAGTGGCTGGGGAAACCCAGTCAGATGGGTGGGGTATAAATAATAAATTGTTGTTGTTGTTGTTGTTGTTAAACAGAAGCCAAACATAGCCCAACTCGCCATAAAAATCAAGAGCATCATACCATCAAACACTCATGTAGAGCTATTAAATACTGGAAATATTCCACATGCATTACTCATATTCATCTGTAGATGTACTGAATGAAGCAGATTATAGAGGCCTCTTCCGATCTACATTTAGACGGTGAAACAGCTTTAGTCGCCCCTACCTCTCAAAGGAACGCAATCTCAAAGGACTGCGCCCAAGTGCCTTGGTGGGCCTTGCAGAGGGGCTCATGGTGGAGGCAACCTACAAAGTTAAAGCAGTGGGCAGCAGGTGGGTGGGTGGGGGGTCGCAGACCAAGTCGGCTTGGCCGGGTTGGGTGTGTGTGACACATGTGTGATGTCATGCATGTACAACAGGCTCTCCCAATGTTGGGCACAACTTGGTGCCTCTGCCTGAGACCCACCTCTGACTCACTACTTAAGCTCAGTATAGGACCCCCTTGCACATAAGAACATAAGAAGAGCCTGCTGGATCAGGCCAATGGCTCCAGTTCAGCATCTTGTTCTTACAGTGCCCGACCAGATGCATGTTGAGTTATAAACAGTGCTATTGTACTACCAACCTTACTATATGCTTGTGAAACCTGGACCACTTATAAACGCCATCTCCAACTCCTCAAAAGATTCCATCAATGGTGTCTCCGAAAATTTTTACACATCACTTTGGAAAACAGGTGTACTGGAAGAAGCAAAGATCACCAGTGTTGAAGCAATGATTCTTCAACATCAACTTTGTTGGACTGGTCATGTTGTGCGGATGCCTGATGATCGTCTTCCAAAGCAACTACTCTATTCCGAACTTAAAAATGGAAAGTGTAATGCTGGTGGTCAACAAAAGAGGTTTAAAGACTCTCTCAAGGCAAATCTTAAAAAATGTAGTACAAACACTGACAACTGGGAAACACTGGCCTGCGAGCGCTCCAGTTGGAGAACAGCCTTTACCAAAGATGTCATGGGCTTTGAAGAAACGCGATCTCAGGACGCAAGGGAGAAACGTGCTAAGAGGAAGGCACCCTTGGCAAATCCACACCGTGATCAATTCCCGTCTGGAAAACAATGTCCCCACTGTGGACGGATGTGTGGATCCAGAACTGGCCTCCACAGTCACTTACAGACCAATTGTTAAAATCGTGTTTATGGAAGACAATCTTACTTGGCTATGAGTGATCGCAGAAGAAGAAGAAGAAGAAGAAGAAGAAGAAGAAGAAGAAGAAGAAGAAGAAGAAGAAGAAGAAGAAGAAGAAGAAGAAGCTAAGAATGCCTGAAGTGTCATTTTCCATATACTACCCATTGAGTGTTTAGCCAGCTTTTTCCATTAGAGCCATTGCAAAACCTTCTGACTCCAAACAGATAACAGCAAATTATATAAAGCTTTCCAATTTTGAGCCATCAGTTGACAGGATGCAACCAGTAGAAATGTACTCAGTTCTTTATTTAAAACATCTGTCTTGAAAATTGTTGATAAATCCATTTGTGGTGTACACTGAACCATTTGTTTTGTGAACAAACTTAATGAAGAAGCATATGAACTCATGTTGACAATCATGGCAATCATCGTCTCATTTCTTTGCACAACATCAACAGAGTTTAGTGTTTGCAACCCAATCCTTGGCAGAGAACTTCTATCACAAGTACTTAATTTGATAAAGTTAATCTTTCTTGTAGAAGAAGCAACGAATCCAATTAGCCTTTGGAGCAACTCTGTGAACAAGTTGTACCAGGCCATTCTCCCTTCCTATTACAGTTGGAGCAAAATGTTCTTCAAAGTTTGGGTTCTCTTCAAAGACTGGGTGTCCATTTTTTTTAAAGATAATAATCAAGTGGTTTGTTTTTCAATCCGGCATGCATAAGGCACAAATACAGGATGGGAGACACTTGGCTTGAGAGTAGTACATGTGAAAAGGATCTAGGAGTCTTGGTAGACCACAAACTTGACATGAGTCAACAGTGCGATGCAGCAGCTAAAAAAAGCCAATGCAATTCTGGGCTGCATCAATAGGAGTATAGCATCTAGATCAAGGGAAGTAATAGTACCACTGTATTCTGCTCTGGTCAGACCTCACCTGGAGTACTGTGTCCAGTTCTGGGCACCACAGTTCAAGAAGGATACTGACAAGCTGGATCGTGTCCAGAAGAGGGCAACCAAAATGGTCAAAGGCCTGGAAACGATGCCTTATGAGGAACAGCTTAGGGAGCTGGGTATGTTTAGCCTGGAGAAGAGAAAGTTAAGGGGTGATATGATAGCCATGTTCAAATATATAAAAGGATGTCATATAGAGGAGGGTGAAAGGCTGTTTTCTGCTGCTCCAGAGAAGTGGACATGGAGCAATGGATTCAAACTACAAGAAAGAAGATTCCACCTAAACATTAGGAAGAACTTCCTGACAGTAAGAGCTGTTTGGCAGTGGAATTTGCTACAAAGGAGTGTGGTGGAGTCTCCTTCTTTGGAGGTCTTTAAGCAGAGGTTTGATAGGCATATGTCAAGAATGCTTTGATGGTGTTTCCTGCTTGGCAGGGGGTTGGACTGGATGGCCCTCGTGGTCTCTTCCACACTTCCAGTACACTGATATTAGTTCGCCTGTCTTCCCAAGTGATGTGTAAAATTTTTTGGAGACACCGTTGATGGAATCTTTTGAGGAGTTGGAGATGGTGTTTGTAAGTGGTCCATGTTTCACAATCATATAGTAAGGTTGGTAGTACAATAGCTTTGTAAACAAGCACTTTGGTTTCCCTGCGAATGTCCCGGTCCTCCAACAGTCTGCACTTCAATCGGGAGAAAGCCGCACTCGCAGAGCTCAGGCGATGCTGGATTTCGGCATCAATGTTGGCCCTTGTGGAAAGATAACTGCCTAGGTAGGAGAAGTGATCAACATTTTCCAACGTTACACCACTGAGTTGGATTTGTGGTGCTGCAGAGGGGTTATTTTGTACTTGTTAGTGCAGCACTTTGGTTTTTTGGATGTTGAGTGATAGGCCAAGCTTTTCGTAAGCTGCTGCGAAGATATTTAGGATGGTTTGGAGGTCATCCTCTGAGCGTGCTCACACTACGTTGTCATCAGCATACTGAAGCTATATGACGGAAGTTACGGTAACCTTACTTTTTGCTTTCATCCTGTTCAGAGTCCAACATGGTGGCAACAGCTTTGCTGTGACTCCCCTAAGGGTCCCAACCCAATGGTTGAAGAACTTTGTCCTAGAGCTCTCAGTGACTTTGGGTGTCATTAATCCTGGTACTCTTCTGAAGTAGCTGGGTGGGTTGGTAGAACCATCTGATGATGGTTCTGCTCCTATCACTGGGATTGCTACCAGAAAGAAGTGCTGGGAGGATTTCTCCTCGCCACCCCACCTCGTGGCGCATTTGCTGTGGACCCATGCATTTTGTCTCCCATACAAGGACAATAATTATCACAGATGCTTTCATAGAATTATAGAATTGTAGAGTTGGAAGGGACTTCAAGGGTCATGAAGTCAAATCCCTTGCAATGCAGGAATCTCAGCTAAAGCATGTATGGCAGGTGACAACCCAACCTCTGCTTAAAAACCTCCATGGAAGGAAACCCCATAACCTCCTGTGGGAGTCCGTTCTACTATCAAGCATCTCTTACTGCCAGAAAGTTCTTCCTGATATTTAGTTGGAATCTCCTTTCAACTTGAAGCCATGGGTTTGAGTCCTCCCCTCCGGAGAAGGAGAAAACTAGCTTGTTCCCTCTTCCATGAGACAGCCCTTGAGATATTTGAAGACGGCTATCATATCTCCTCTTTTCCAGGCTGAACACACCCAGCTCCTTCAAACACCCCTACATGGTTTCCAGACCCTTGAACATCTTGGTTGCCCTCCTCTGCCCATGTCCCAGCTTGTCAACATCCTTCTTCAATTCTGGTGCCCACAAACTCGTTTTAATCTATGGCAATGATTGTCTTTGTGTAATGTTGCACTCTACCCTGGGTCCTTTGGAAGGATGGACAGAGTAGAAATTGTCATTATAATCCTGACACCATCCCTGTAGAGGAGGCCAATGGAGATACCCTCACATTGCAAATGCAGAAAGGCATGGCGTTTGAGGTGGGTCTGCCACTGTCATGTCTTGTTTGGCCTTGGCTTTTGCAGAAGAGGGAAACATTTGGCTATCTGCATGATGAAATCTAATTAAGTGCCTGAATGAGCTGGTGCTGACAAGCCTCCACCTTCTCCCCCTGTCATATGCTTCCCATATCTTTGGTACAATTTGCTCCTTCAATTTGCAGCTATTTTCCTTTGGTCTGTTCCAGCTTCCAAAACCGTTTACATAAAGGGAAAATGTGAGAACATTACATTCAGGCCATCACACATATTATCAATATCCAACTCCTTGAAAGATTCCATCAACGGGGTCTCCAAAACCTTTTACACATCACTTGGGAAGACAGGCAAACTATATATTTTTTCCATATAATTTTTATTGAATTTTCAGGTATGTAAAGAAAGAAAAATAATAATAATAACGTCAAAATATTCATACAACTTCGTACGGCGTTATTTGTTCTACATATTACAGTAAATATATCCAACCAATACAACCCCTCCCCGCCCTTCATCTATTATTACACTTTATCTCCATTTTCTATAAATTCTGTTGGCTTCAGCTTCCTCCTTCTTTAACAGTTGGTTTTCTATTTTCTTCTCTTTTAACTGCTCGTTCTTTTTAGTTTCCACATCTTTTTCCATTTTTTATTCTCTAAGGTATCCCTTTCTTGTTTTAAACAGCTGTAGGTATTATGTTAAGCCAGTTAGCGTTATTGTTGGTTTACAATATGTTTTCAGATATTCTCTAAATTTACACCATTCTTTTTGAGATTTCTGGTCTTTTTGATCTCTCACCCTTCCAGTTAGCCTGGCCAACTCTAGGTATTCTACCATCTTCACCCTCTAATCCTCCACCGTTGGAATGTCTGGGGATTTCTACTTCTGCGCTAAGAGTATTCTGGCGGTGGTGGTTGCATACATAAATAAATATTCTGTGGTTCTCTTTTCTGATTTCTCTCCCCATCAGTCCTAACAGAAACAATTCTGGTTTTTTGGGGAAGGTATATTTTAATAATCTTTTTAACTCATTATATATCTGTTCCCAATATGATATTACTTTTTTACACCGCCACCACATGTGATACGTATCCCCCTTCTCCAACATACATTTCCAACATCTTCTGTCTTTTTTCTTATAAATCCTAGCCAGTTTAACCGGAGTCAGATGCCAACGGTACATCATCTTCATTATGTTTTCCTTTAGTACCGTGCATGCAGTGAACTTGATATATTGATTCCATAGTTTCAACCATAAATCTATTTCTATGTTATAACCAAAGTCTATGGCCCATTTTATCATGACCTCTTTTGTTTCTTCATCTTTTGTATTCCATTCCGAAACGGGCTCATACATTTTAGATAACAATTTGGTATTTCCTCCTACTATTTCAATTTGGAATCTAGATTTTTTTTATTTTCGAAGCCGCACGGGAAGACAGGCAAACTAATGCCAGTGTACTGGAAGAAGCAAAGATCACCAGTGTCAAAGCAATGATTCTTCAACATCAACTTTGTTGGACTGGTTATGTTGTGCGGATGCCTGATTGCTATCTTACAAAGCAACTACTCTATTCCGAACTTTAAAATGGAAAGTGTAATGCTGGTGGTCAACAAAAGAGGTTTAAAGACTCTCTCAAGGTAAATCTTAAAAAAGTAGTATAAACACTGACAACTGGGAAACACTGGTCTGCAAGCTCTCCAGTTGGAGAACAGCCTTTACCAAAGGTGTCGTGGGCTTTGAAGACACTCAAACTCAGAACTAAAGGGAGGAATGTGCTAAAGAGGAAGGCATGCTTGGCAAACAATCACCAGGATCAGCTTCTACCCAGTTCACAGAATAATATGTTCTTAATGTCTGCACCAGAGCTTTCCAGACTGTGCTGAGACACGTTAAGTGTGTCGTCTGCAGAGTGTTGGTGTGTCGTGGGAACGCTCCCCGCGCTTCTCCTGGGCTGGAAAGGGGTTTGTTTAACCTCCAGTTTGCTACTAAACAGGGCTTTTTTTCTTTTAGAAAAAGAAGTGCCGGAACTTGTGGAACCTTTCTTTAGGGGCTTAGTTGGTCTTTAAGGTGCTACTGAAGGAATTTTTTTATTTTGCTTTCTTTAGGGGAGCAGCCCCGAGCGACATGCAGCAATGCAGCACCCAAAGAAGTGCCAGAACTCAGTTCCAGCTGGAAAAAAACTGAATTACCATGTCACGAAAAGATGCATGTCTAAAAAGTGTGTCACCAATATGAAAAGATTAGAAAGCACTGGTCTATTCTGAGAGTAGTACTCTAGGTTTTCAGACTGGAGTGGTTTTCCAGCCCCACTAGGGAGCTGCTGAAAGCTGAACCCCCAAAATTGAATCAAGGATGTTGTTGTTGTTGTTGTTGTTCGTGGTGACTGACTCATTTCCAGAGTACAGTCACAATTAGGAGGTTCAGGAACTCAGGCCAAAGTCATTTCTCATAAGTGCATGTAAGAAACTTTATTAAGAAAACCAAGACTTTGTCAGAAAAGCAAGGCTCCAAATAATCACACAATTGAAGACTGCTCAGAAGCCAAGGAAATAAAACTATCTCATCTGGCTGCCTAACATAGAACACTTACATGAATCATAGAAGGCTGAGCAGGAGAGCAAGGTTCTGTCTGGGGTCCGAACGGGCACTGATCATCCCGTCGCGATGAGAGCTTCCCCATACCGGCCCCAACCCAGATTTAAGAGACATCTGCGTTTGAACTCATCACTCCCGAATTTTCAGCAGATTTCTACACAAACCAACAAGCTAGCACAGTATACCACCCTAAACCTGTGGATCTCAGGGCAATTCACAACACAGATGCTCAGCTTTGATTGGCATTATTATTAATTAAATTTCTATACTGCCCTTCGTCTGAGGATCACAGGGCAGTTTAAAATAGAAAAACACAAAAATACACACAGTAACAAACAATACCCCCCTCCACAATTTACAAAGCCAAAGATTGCTTAATCAGCCAATGGCTAATTATTTTACTCATTCTCTCACCGTCTCTCTCTTTTTGAGCAAATCTAGCCATTTAAGTTCCTCATTTTTCTAGCCCGGTGCTATTTCGCTTTCAGACCAAGGGAGCCAGCGTTTGTCAACAGACAGCTTTCTGGGTCATGTGGCCAGCATGACTAAACCGCTTCTGGTGCAACGGGATGCCGTGACGGAAACTAGAGCGCATGGAAACGCCGTTTACCTTCCCGCTGCAGCGGTACCTATTTATCTACTTGCACTGGCATGCTTTCGAACTGCTAGGTTGGCAGGAGCTGGGACAGAGCAACAGGAGCTCACCCCGTCATGGGGATTCGAACCACTGACCTTCCAATCGGCAAGCCCAAGAGGCTGAGGGGTTTAGACTACAGCTCCACCCGCGTCCCAAACAAAACCTCAACGTGGTTTACAGAAAGAATAACGCGTTAAAGTTACTGGTACAAAAGTTAGTTAAAAACAAGTATTTAAAACATTCAGAAAATAGTTAACCTCAACAAAAAGCTAAAACCAGATTGAAAAAGACCTCTGGTTTCTTTTAAATCTTTTTCTTCTTCTATAGTCTCTCCATGGGCTCAGTCACCATCAGCACTCTATAGGCATCTAGGTTCTGTAAGCTTTTAAGTCACCACCTCTCTAAAATGTTATTTTCCTTGTTTTGCTGATAAGACTGAAAAGCATGATCACTCCAGCTTCCAGTTAGTGGAAATATACAGTCTATGTTAAGAGGGCTTACATAATTAGCTACCTCCAACACTAGGTGGTGCTGTAACATTATTCTAGTTAAACGTTTACATACTCTGGTTTCTCTTCAGAGCATATAAATCTCTCCCCGCCTTTTAATAGTAAACGTTTACCTTTTCTCTTTTCCTGTCCGAGCTTAGCAACTCTACTGGAACTCCTGGTTCCTGTTAAAGTTTATTTATTGAATTTATACACTGCCCTACAGTGCTTTTTTTTCTAAAAATATGTTTAGGGGAACACTCATTTTCCTACTCATACTGAAATACTTCCCCTCAATAAGGCCAAGCTTAGATTCACAAAATGTTTAGGGCTATGTGTATCCCTGCGCCCCCCCCCCGCCCCAGAAAAAGCACTGCTGCCCTATATCTGGGGGTCTCAGGGCTGTTCACAGAGTAAAATCAAGAAATAAAACCACAAAATACATAATAAAAGTAAAAACAACAACCCAATAGCCCCCCCACAAAAAAAACACATTTAGAAAGGGCATAGGATGTAAATCAGGTTGCACAGTTGTTGCAATGTTTTTAAGTGCTAGTGGGCAGGATCCTTACCTGCTCCACCCCTGCAGGCCAACTCTGACAGGTGGGTGGGGGCCACCCTGCGTCACAATTACATTGGGTGATGTGTTTTCCTTTGTTCAGGTGGTCTGAAATCAAAGCACCTGAGCAAAGCACCGAGCTGATCAGCTGTGGCTGCAAACTCTGCTTCCGGCACAAAGCTGTGTTGTCTTTGCCTGCGTCATGCTTGATGTGGATGTCAAACATTGTATCAGCCATAAAACCCCCCCCCCCCACTATTTCTGTTACATTGACTGAGCTTCCATCCACCTGTCTTAGCTCACAGATGGGTATGGTATCTGCAACGAGGAAAAAGAAAGTCCGGCTTGAAAATCGTTAAGATGCCCTTTCACAGTGGCATCGGCGGTGCTCCTCCGACAGCTCAGCACCTCAGGCAGGCCCCCGGCTCCACCCAGAAAAAGGGACGGAGGTTCTGCCCGGAGAAGGAGGCTGAAGGGAAAGCGAAAATCAAGTGGTTGGTATTGGCGTCAAAAAATTCCACACGCTCCTCTTCATAATCCAAGCAGACCCGAATCTTTCTTGGGTTGCGCTTCAGGCTCACTGGGGTTGGCTTAGGAGAGGTGAAAGCCCAGAGCTGATAAGGGGGGGATGAGTCACTTGATGGCTTCCCTATGGCCCAGATCCCCTGGTCAGGACTAGGGATGAAGTTCCCCTTCCTCCTGACTGTGTCTTTGGCGACCCCCAGGGCCCACATTTCTCCTCCTTGAATCACATGCACCTCCCACCAAGCGTGCCCTGATGTAAATACGTTATTTCCCAGCACACAAGGCTCTAGGCTAAATCGCCCTGGGTTGCTGGGCACGTCCTGCTCCTCTTCTCCGCATCTCACGCTGATCTGGTCGTTGGACAGGACGAGGAAGGCGTTTGACGTGTCTGGGTCCAGAGTTACTTCCGCTGCAGGGGGAAGGGGGGAGGAGAGAAAGGAGGAGACGACTCAGTGCTGGAGAGCAAAATGAGAGTTGTTGGAGGAGACTCCCGCCTCCTCGCCACCCCGAGCTACAACTCCCAGAATGCTTTAACAACCAACACCCTCTATTTTATACGCAACAGCAGCAGCAAGAATTTTACTTGCAAAATATTGGAAAAAAGAAGAAATCCCAAAAATTGGAGAATGGCAAGAGAAATTATTAAATTATGTGGAATTAGCAAAATTAACAAACGCACTCAGAGGGGGTAATAATAAAAAATTTGTTCAAAACTGGGGAAAATTTGGCGAATATCTCAAAAAGCAGTGCCCCATGATAAAAACCTGGATTTACTTCTAACATTTCGTACAGATTAAAGATTGAAAACTAAGTGAAGCAGCGCAAAAAGGTATAAGACTTTTAGTCCAGAAAGAAGACAAGTGGAAGTCGGTTTATAAATGAAGGATGGATATATTGGTTTATGAAACATAGTTGATTCAGAAGAGATATTGGAGATAATAACTTTGATTTATGTATAATTTTTGATTAATGTTTTAGTTTATTTATCTGGTTTATTTGGAATATTTGTATTATTTTCTTTGTGTTATTTTATTATTATTAGTTCTTATGTTTTGTATTTTTAACCTTAATAAAGATTTATTAAAACAACAACAACAACCAACACCCTCTTCACAGGGAACTATGGAAACTGCAATGCAGGAATACGCAGCTGTCCCACATGGGGATTGAACCTGCAACCATGGCATTATCAGCGCCACACGGAGCTATCCAGGCCAAAGTGCCTTCTGTCGCAGCATCCCATTCTCATATCAGCCTACCAGGCTCCCACAGAAAGCCCAGGCAGGACCTGCGTGTAACAGCAACCTTCTACAGAATTTGTGCTTTGTGTGTGCGCACAGGTCGGGAGATAGAGCCTTCAGCTCCCCACGTCTACTTTGGCCCTGAATTTTCTGGCTCTACCTTCATAAACTGCATCCAGATAGTTACCTTTGTTGGCTGCTGGTTTCACACACCATGCTACGTGGAAGGGGGGGGGGAACAAAACAAAAGCAAATTTAGAGTCAAGACCATTGTGCATAGGTAGTTGTTATTATTTTAAAACCAACCAAGAAAACTCCCATTCCACACTCCTCATAAAGAACACCCCTGCTGGATTATGTCAATGGCCCATATAGTCCTGCATTTTGTTCCCTACAGGGGCTGGCCAGGTGTCTCATTGAGAAGACCATAAGCAGGACAGGAACACAACCACACACCCTCCCAACTCCTGGCATTCAGAGGCATATGGTTTCCAAGTCCTGGACTGCAAAATCCGGGACTGGCAGCCGTGTGACACCGGAAGTTGCATCGACGTAACTTCCGGTGTCGCTTTGCCCTTCTATGGGCACCAAAAATGGCCGCCGCCGACACCGGAAGTCGCGTCTACGCACTTCCGGACATGCGTAGATGCGACTTTTGAAGCCGGCGGCGGCCATTTTTGGTGCCCATAGAAGGGCAAATCAGAAAGAAAAAAATGGCTCCCGACAGGAGAAAATAACGGAGAAAAATGGGAGACGAAGTGATACGGGGGACCACCGGGAAAAGGTAAGTAAAAACGGGGGTTTCCCAGGGAAAACGGGGTACTTGGCAGCTATGATGGTTTCTGATTCTGGAGCAACTCTGCAGCCATCATGACAAGCAGTGGACTTGTGACAGCTTTAGCCTCACAATGTTGCATAGCTTTTACTATAATTTTTTGTTCCCTTTTCCTGATTTTACCTCTATGCTTTGCATCCTTCAAAATGTGTAAGTCGCTTAGCGAGATTCTGCAGCAAGTGACTAATAAATTGAACTGATGACAACAGCTCCAGACTGGCACAGCGGAGGGGGGCGCGCGAAGGATCAGGCCCCTCAGGGGAGCCTGTGGGGCTGTGGGTTGGTCCAAAGCCTCCATCGCCCTGCTTTGGATGAAGCACCTTATTTTGAGGCTTGGCAATGGCTACTGCTGGCACTGGCAGTGACATGATTGGCGGCAGCTTTCTGCCTGATCTCGGTGTGCTTGGGCTGCCGGAGTGAAGTGGCAGATCAGCAAAGGCAAGAGGGCCCAAGGTTTCTCACTCCTGTCGAAGAAAGTCTTTCTCAAGAACTGAGCTGAGAGGCAACTTCTTGACTCTCTCTGAAACCCAACTCCCAATCTACATGTCAGCCCCTGATAAATCCCAGGAAATAGATTACCTTTGTCCAGAGCGTACTCTATGGAATCTGTTGGGGGGGGGGGAAGAGTGACACTTAGACTGTCTTACACAGGCTAACAGTTCATTTTGGCATTTCTTGAAGAAGAAGAACCCAGCAACCCAATACCCCCCTCTCTCTCTGCCACCCACAAAATCCTCATTAATTCATACTGTATGAACTACTTTGTTGTTGTCCCAGCTTGGTCCCAGCTCCTGCCAGGCGCGGTTGTGCGGCGCCTCCCCTGGCGCCCTGCGCCACCCGGCCTGGCCGTAGGGCTGGCCCTGTTTGGGGGGTTCAGGTCAAAGTTGTAGGGCTTTTTTAGGGGGGGAGGAAAGCCCCGTTTCTTTGGGGTGCAGGGCAAAAATGTTGAGCTTTTTTTAGGGGAGCCAAAGTTGTTGAGCTTCTTTGGGGGGAGCCAGTGATCTACCACAGACGTCCAGTGATCTACTGGTAGAACATAATCTACCTGTTGGACGTGCCTGCCATATAGCATATATTCAGCACAAACAAGAGTGACAATTTGTTGTTGACAATGGACAGCTGGACATATAAAGGGTCCCATTACCTTCAGTAGCTTAGGGCCTCATCAAACTTAAATCCGGCCCTGAGGGCGGCATACAAATTTGATAAATAATAAAAATCCAGCACTCTCATCCCAGTGCACCTGCACAGCCCTGACTTCTCTGTCATCCTGCCCAGGTATGTTGCAGCAACACCTTTGTTAGGAGGGAGACTGAGTGGCTGAACCCCTCCCCTGCACATCAGCCAATCCTGGAAGCAAGCGCTGCAAATAAATCTATGGGCGACTAAGTCCCCGCCAATATAAGTCCACAGTACCTTGACACTTCTTCAAAGCTCTTTCCAGAGCAGAGGTTTTCTGGGAATAAAGAATGAGTCTGTCTTCCCAAAACGGGGTAAGGTCCGATGTGTGGCATACTTCTTGCTTCTCCTCAGACCTGGAGAAGATGATGGTCAAGTTCAAAGACAACTTTCTTTTTAAACAAGATGGAGCACTTTCAGAAGAGTTGGAAAACAAAAAGGGGACAGGAACGTACCTGAGCAAAGTGCCTTTGATGTCCTGTAAGGGAGAAGACAAGTGGGTCTCAGGTATATGTATTTATTAAATTCAGATATCACCTTTCGGCCGAAGATCAAAGGGTGGTTTACGGTATTTAAAAAAAACCACACAAAAAAATTTGAAAAAACAGAAAACAAAAAATACCTTCCAGACACATTTAAAATGCCATGGATTGTTCCCTTATTTTAAACAGAGGATACACATTTGTCCTCCCATTTATTTTTGATATGTGGTGGTGGGTTTTCTCTTTTGTGTTTTAACAGAACACCACTGGAGGATAAATGAGCTTTCACAAACTGCTATTTTATGGAGGTTTTATTGTTTGTTTAGTTACTGAGCCTTTAGTGAAAAGCTCTCTCCTTTCACCTTGTGCCCCTAATTGCTTCCTAATCAACAATTAGTCAATTCTTGTTCACCAGGGAGTTTCCTGGAAAGGACGGCTTTAATTACTGGCTCCATCTCATTTTTTTGGTTTTGCCATTGCAAAAAAAAGAAGAAGAACCACAATTAAAAAGCAAAACATAAAAAGAAGAAGGGAACAGGAGAGAGCAGGAAACAATTAAGGGGCAATTAAGACAGGATTAAGGGACAGGTGGCACTGTGGGTTAAACCAAAGAGCCTAGGGCTTGCCGATCAGAAGGTAGGCGATTCGAATCCCCGCGACGGAGTGAGCTCCCGTTGCTTGGTCCCTGCTCCTGCCAACCTAGCAGTTCGAAAGCACGTCAAAGTGCAAGTAGATAAATAGGTACCGCTATAGTGGGAAGGTAAACAGCGTTTCTGTGTGCTGCTCTGATTCGCCAGAAGCGGCTTTGTCATGCTGGCCACATGACCTGGAAGCTGTACGCCAGCTCCCAGTCATGACTGGACCTAATGGTCAGAGGTCCCTTTACCTTTAAGACAGGATGCAACCGTAATGCTTCTGTGGTCCTAGGAAGTGATTAGTCAAACCTTGGTTTCTGAACGTCTCGGCTGCCAAACGTTTCAGAAGCCGAACACCGAAAACCCAGAATCGAATGCTTCCATTTTCGAGCGTGCCTCGGAAGTTGAACGACTTCTGAGGCGCGTTTCCTCAATTTCCCCCATTGAACTTGCCGACAGCCCTTTGATCCTGAATGTTTTGGAAGTCGAATGGACTTCCAGAACAGATTACATTTGAAAACTGAGGTTCTACTAAGGTCATGAAAGGGAGCTTTTAATGAACACTGCAGGGGATCTTTGCTGAAGGGGAGAAACGTTTGAAAATATTACATAAGTAAGTTGGCCATGAGGTCCAATATGGCCTGATAATATAGAACATGTTTTTCTCTGTGTGGAACCACCATTTCAAATTCAATTCCAACGAATGGAATGGTGATGTCTGTGCAGTGAAAATGTTCCCAAGGGAGCAAATTGCTATTCCCAGGACCACATGTTGTGGTTCAGGGACATCTCCCTTCCCTAGAGAGGTCTGCTTGTTTTAAACCTCACCTGCAGGAATTCATTGGCTGGTTGCTGAAGCTTCCTTTCCATCTCTGTGATCAGGTTACCGAGATGAGTAATCTTGCCAGAGAGCCTGGCGAGATCTGTTTCCCGGGTTTCCTTTATCTCCTTCTCCAGATTTACCACATGGTCAAGCAAGAGGCTTTTTCTTTCTTCTAGCAAATTCTGAATTGGCTCAAAAGCACAGCTGATCTTCTGCTTCTCCACTTCTAGCTGTTTCTGAGGGAAAGACAGAGAAATCGAGGAAGGGACAGCAGTGGAAGATGGCGATCAATCAAGAAAAAGGATCTTGTGGCCTGTAATGAATGTATTAGGCGCATAATGACCATTCCCCACATAAAGGGGAGGTGCATTTTGCGCAGTCACGCGCAGCCCCCTGGGATCCCTGAGGCAGCCCTGGAAGTTTGGAAGCCGGCGCCGCCTACCTGGGCTGGATACTGGTGTTCTCCGCCCACTCAGTTAGCCATCCAATCCAGCTCAGGGAGGCGTGCCGGGGGGATTGGCCAGGTAGGAACAGGTAACCTTACCTTGCACACGGTGGAAGTTGAGCCATTCTCGGGAAGCAGCCAGCGGATTCAGAGCTTTCCCACCCTCCACTCCCTATATTAATACTTGCATTACAGGTTATTTCCTTCCACAGGCGTACACGCACGCAGGCGCTGCTACGACAAGGCTGCTGTTGAAGGGCCGGAAAGGACTTTCCCTGCATTGGCAGGTTTCGCTTTTCCCGTAGCAATTCGTCACAACTTGGTGGATGCAGGCCTTGGGCGGAATCCTTTAGTCATTTACATTAATGGGCGGGGTGTGGGGCGGTGACCTCCCCGCCCCATTGCGGCGGCGATAACAGGGTTCCTGTAAATGGGGCAAGGGGGGGCATTGACCATACGCATAGGCCGTCCTTGCCCTCCCCCTCCAGCGGCTGCAATTGAGGGGGGCGGGCTATCTGCTTGAACATATGTTCTCCAGAGTTAGCCCAACCCCCACACATGCTGGACAACCCTGAAAATTACCCCACCCCCGGTTGGGGGGCTGGGAGGGATATATGCCCAATGCCTAAGCCAAGGTCTCCCTACATCTGAATTCTTAATAAAGTTGTGGCCAATTTTAATCCCATCAAAACGTGGTCTTGTGTCGTTATTCCGCTCGGGGGCTGCCCGGGGTTTTGGGGGACTCCGCCTGACTGGGCAATACCTATTTATGTGTTGTGGATATTGAAAAGGGTTTTCTCCTTTGTTTTTTTTTTAACAAAGTCTCTGAGCTACAATTGTTCAGCGAGGGACAAGTTAGTGGGATCTCTTCTATCTGCTTTTCATTTTCAAAATAAACAAGTTAAAGTAAAGCTGCTGATTTGCTACTGAGCCAGGTTCACAATTATTACAGTAATTCACAAAGCGGTAAACCATACTGATTGGAGCGGTGGTTTTGCTATAGAAATTTCGATATTAGATTTTGCTATCGTTGCTTTGCGCATTTTCTCTATAGGATTATGCACCGGTAAACGATTTGATTCCTTTGTGTCTGCATTTTTGCAACTCTCCCTGTGTAAACTACACATTCCTGTCTTATCTGACCCTACAAGGGCAGAGATGGGGAGTCAGGGTGTTTTGCTAGGATGTTTTGAGTTAACACTGGAGCGTGAGGCCAGGAATGACAATAGCCCCTCACTGAAGTGTGAAAGAGGAGACCAAAGTTGATATCAGTGTGGAGCCATGTGGTTTTGCATCTCTTGACCTGTAACCTATTTTGATATATGCAATGAGGCTCTATAATGTGCGTCAAACCCTAGAAAAGCTTTCAAATGTTCCTTTAAGGCAGTCTTTTCTGGATAGCAAGCCTGCCCTTTTGTGCAGCAGCTTTAATAAACCAGGTCCCCACAAAATACTTTGCTTGCTACTCTCTTGGTTTTGCGACTGTTTAAAGGTTTATTCCCTGACCTGTGCCAGGATCAGTGGTATGATGACTTGAGCTCCCAGCCAAGCCTGCAATATGCATAGAATCATAGAATTGTAGAGCTGGAAGGGACACTGGGGCCATCTAGTCCACCCCCTGAAATGCAGGAATCTCAACACACAGTTCTCCCTCCAATTTGAAACCATGCCAGAACCTGTTTAGCTTTGCAAGTGTGCTAGCAGTTTTATTGGTTCCGATTTAAAGAAGAGTTAGAGCTGGGTATCATCCGCATACTGGTAAATACCCAGCCCAAACCCCCAAACCTCCTAGCAGCTTCATATAGATGTTGAGAAGCATGGGGGGACAGGACAGAGCCATGAGGCACCTCACAAGCACAAATATTATATATATAATTTTCTGTTTTGCAATTTAGAATATTCAATTAAATAGCCTTAAAATATCAATGACTTCCCTTCTTCTCTTTCCATTGTTCATTTTGCGTAACATAAACTCCTGCATATTTTATATAAACTAAACCATTCAGTATTCCATCAAAACTTATTTACACTGTTGAATTTATCTTAATGTGCCAACGTTTTCAAGTGTACACAATTCCCCCCCCCCATATATTCAATAAACATTTTCTCAATCTTCATTAAACGTTTCCAGTGTGGTATAGTGGTTAAGAGCAGTGGACTCGTAAAGTGGTGAACTGGGTTCGCGTCCCCGCTCCTCCACATGCAGCTGCTGGGTGACCTTGGGCTAGTCACATTTCTCTGAAGTCTCTCAGCCTCACTCACCTCACAGAGTGTTTGTTGTGGGGGAGGAAGGAAAAGGAGAATGTGAGCCGCTTTGAGACTCCTTCGGGTAGTGATAAAGTGGGATATCAAATCCAAACTCCTCCTCCTCCTCCTCCTCCTCCTCCTCCTCCTCCTCCTCCTCCTCTCTTATTCTGTGTGTAATACAGGTGAAACTCGGAAAATTATAATATCATTGAAAAGTGCATTTATTTCAGTAATGCAACTTAAAAGGTGAAATCAATATATGAGATAGATGCATGACATGCAAAGCAAGGTATGTCAAGCCTTTATTTGCTGTAATTGTAATTATTTGTCGTTAGGCGGTTCAATTATAAATAGAATGTAATTAATGAAATGTAATAGCGATGTTTATTTTTGTATATTGTAACTATTTTGTTTTGTTACTGTGGAATTTCCAAAAGAAAGCATTTGTAAAAATTAAAATAAAAAAAATAGCAAGTTGCATTACCGAAATAAATGCACTTTTCGACGATATTCTAATTTTCCGAGTTTCACCTTTGTACAGTTAGCTGGTTTCTGCACTTGCTCATACACCTTTCTCTATCCTCCAGCCAAACACACGAAGGAGCACAATCAGAATTCAAGGACACATCCCAGCCAGGAAAAAAAATATGTTTGAGGGGTTCAGCAGGGCTAGTGAGGGGTGTGGCCTAAGCAGGGGAGGGGAGGAGGCTTAGTGCGAATTCCAACGATGTCTGTACAAGTGAGTTGGACCAATTCATGGAGGAGAAGGCAACCCATGGCTCCTTGACCAGGATGGTGCTATGTTCTGCCTCCAGTTGGAGATAGCATGCTTCTGTTGCTGAAAACTGAAGGAGGGGAGATTTGCTCTGGCCCTCGGGTCCTACGTGTGCGCTTCCCCCAGGCATCTGGTTGGCAACTGGGAGCACAAGATGCTGGATTAGGTGGGCCAATGGCCGGATCCAGCAGAGAGAGCTCTTCTTGTTCTGAGATTCCACACTGCCGCCCTTAACAGTCATGAGAAGAAACACTTACCAGATATTGTGAGCTTCTGAGGTCCTCAGTCATTCTGCGAGATATAAAAGCTTCACTACTTTTCTCCAGGGATTTCAGACAGGCCTTGATTTTTTCCTGTGCAAAGAAACGAGAGGCTGTGTGGAAGCTGGAGGATGAGGTCATCCTCCGATACCAGTCGGTGGTATCTTTAGGAAACTTTCTCTGATCTCTTGGATCACCCGTTTGCCAACTTTCCCTTTTAGTTAAGCATTGTTTAGCCTACTCTTCAGACAAAGAGGCTCCCAGACACAGCACAAAAAGGAAAAATAGGTGGGCAAGCAAGGAAGAGGAAAACAAGCAATATTTAATATTTTTTGCGAAGTTGTTTTAAAGACTAGATTGTAAACATTGTAGGGAAAGAAGAAGTCAAATGGAGCTGATCTCTCAGCGGAGCCACAGGATTTTTAAAGCCACCACAGATCAAATTAACTGAAAGCACAACACACAATATATCAGCCTTTGCCCTCTCATCTGATGGGAGTCGCAGTCAAAAACATTTGGAAAGCACCAGCTCAATAAGGCTGCAATGTAGGAAACAATAAAAATAATAAGTTGCACACCCAATACACAAATAGACACACTATTTTTTTTAGCGTCAACAGATTTCAGAAACAAGAACCATTTCCGCAAGACGCCATTCCTGAAATTGCCTAATTGCCGTACAAGTTGGGTATCTTTAACACGGTACGAGATTCTGACATTTTTGTGGCAAACGCTCTGACACAGCTACCCCCCCCCCCCCGGAAGTTCGCAAACAGAAAACCATTTTAGGAGTGAATTGCTGGTCTTATTTTGTGTTGTTTTATCATATTTGCGAGTTGCTTTACACAAAAAGAGAGACTTGGCATCAAAATAAAATGCAAATAGATTAGATAAATCAAAAGCCGAATTCAAGACAACAAACTGTACACGATACCTAAAATGCTCCTCCAGCAATGTCGTAAGGAGGCCAAGTCCGCTTCCTACAGCACAGCAGCCAACTCCTATAAAATATTTGAGGGGGCTAAATCCCCCCAAAGTTGATGGGCATCGCCGTTCAAATGGCATGTGTGTGCTGCGTCTTGTGATCAATTAAGTAGCCCGGGGCTTACCTGGGCAACCCCAAATTTTTATTCCAAGTTGGCGACCCCTGCCCTACGGAACCTTTCAAAGTGAAAACAAGGATGTTTGCTCCTGGTACCTATCAAACGTGACCATTTCTTACCTTATACTCTGTGGCAACGTCTTCCGCCGGCACCACAACGTGATGCTTGTGCTGCCTGGTCCTGTCACACACCAAGCAGACGAGGGCGGCGTCTTCCTTGCAGAAGAGGTTCAGGGGCACCTGGTGCTTCGCACAGACCCCCTGCTTATTCTTCTGCAGCCTCTTGACCGTTTCTATGACGTTAGCCAGCTGCCGGTTGGGCCTGAAGTTCCTCTGCTGAACTATTTCTCGGCACTGGGGGCAAGGGATGTCTTTGCCACATGCCCTACAGTACTGAGTGAGGCAGGCGTGGCAGAAATTGTGGCCGCAGTCTATGGTCACAGGATCTTTGAAGGAATCCAGGCAAATGGGACACGTGAATTCATCGCAGGAGTCCATGATGGGGACTCGCAGCTGCAATGGCTGACTCAGACTAAACACCTTCCACTTTCACTTTTCCAGCGCAAGCTGCAACGTGATCTTTTCCTTTTCTGATAAGCCAGAGCGAGGAGGGCAGCAGGCCAAAGGCATCCTCACAGAGCAGTGATCACTGGCAGAAGCTGCGGCCAACCAAACCAGCCCAGATTAGCAGTGAAACCCAAAAATTCTCAGCCCACCCACTTTTGCCTTTCAAACAGATTGCCTGAGGAGGCAATGCTGTCTGTGTTTCTTATCCTTTCCATTCTTCTTCCTCACCATCTAATCTTTTCCTGAGATTCTAGGAAGGTTTTGTGGGTGGGGAAGCTCCTTTAAGCCAGCAATATGGTAACGTTCCTAAAAGGAATAATTTGGGGCACTTCTTAAATGAATACTTCACAATTTTCTTTAATTCTTTAAAGCTATGCTGTAACCGCCGCAAGAGTGCTAATTGCAAAAAAATTGGAAGGCCACGAACGTTCCGACAAAAGAAGAATGGCAAGAGAAAGTATTTAATTATTATAATTTGGCTATAAAATATGAAGTAATTAGAGGAATAAAAAATGAAGAATCAAAAAAAGAATTGGAAACCATTCATAGATTACGTACAAGTTAAAGTAGAGAAACCAAATCTCGTCTCTAATATTTAAAGGTTCTATGTTGAAATAGTAAAGTGAAGTAGTGATATGAAATGAGTGAATTAAGGGATATCGTTGAATGTCAAGAATAGTACGAAATTATTGTAAATATTAGAGTAAGGTATGTTGATGACAGATGGGAAAATAATGGACAAGATCAGGAATGGTTGGGAAGTCGTAGGGGAGGGAAGGGAGGGGAATGGGGGGTGGGTGAAGATTGCTGAGGGTAGAGTATAAGACAACTGTATCATTTTTATGGCTGTAATTTTCGTTTTTATTGATTGTAATCAATTGTAATTATTATGACAAACAATAATTTTTTTTTAAAAAAAGCCATCAATATGGTTGTTTCCCTGAGACTGAGAGCTCACAGCTGCTCTGTGATCAGCCCCCTCCCCTTTTGGGAATGAAGAAAGGGGTGGAGTCCAGGTACGGTAGCTTCTGCCCCCTTTTCCCGGGCAGATGTTTGTAGTTGCTGAGGAGTCAAAAATCCAGTCCTCCTTTTCTCTCTCGCTTATCAGAAGGCACAGCTGGTGGTAAACTGATCTTGCACCCAATCACCAAGCTCAGCACCTGGGATGAGCTTTTCTAGCCTGAGCCCAGCCCCTTTCACCTCAGAAACAAGCCCTAGTTGAGGTCAGTTTATTCTTCCTTTTGCATGCCACCAAGACGTGTAGCATTTCAAAGGGCTACAAATTAGTTGGTGCAGAGCAGCCCGGAGTCACTTTCCAGGGGGTTCTTTTGCGAAGAAGCTAAAAGGAGAAAACAGGAACAAGAAGAGTTCAGGTAGGTGGGGGAGATATTTAAGAAGGAAGAGTAGAAAAAGAAGGGACAGGGTGTGTGTGTGTGATGGTGTTTCTAGAAGGAAGGTGAGTAAATTTACAAATAAATGCCAGTGTTTTAGGAGCACGGTGGCAACTCGGTTCATGCAAAGCACTTCGTCTTGCACATCTGTCTATACTGTATCTTATTCTTGTTTCCTTCTTAACCAACCTTTAAGCTACACTGTTGTCCCCAACACATGGCATCTCTCATGAATGTAGAAGGTATGCTGGCTTGGTGTTTTGGGGGGATAGGGAGATTTCCCTTTTCATTCTACTTCTGATACAATTATTTATTGGGACAGATTCCCTCCCCCCTGATCCTCATGGGTGATTTTTGCCTGGGCAATCTTCCAATAGGAATCAGTGGGGAACACACCACAATAAGTCAGGTGGATCTTTTGATCAATACATTCTCTATCTGCAATATTTTATTTAGGCATTACTCCCTGAAGTGTTTTGATTTGTTGTCTAAACCACAGAGCCCAGGGCTTGCCGATCAGAAGGTCGGCAGTTTGAATCCCCGTGACGGGGTGAGCTCCCGTTGTTCGGTCCCTGCTCCTGCCAACCTAGCAGTTCGAAAGCACGTCAAAGTGCAAGTAGACAAATAGGAACCGCTCCCGCGGGAAGGTAAACGGCGTTTCCATGCGCTGCTCTGGTTTTGCTGGCCACATGACACAGAAAAGCTATCTGCGGACAAACGCCAGCTCCCTCGGCCAGTAAAGTGAGATGAGCGCTGCAACCCTGGAGTTGTTCGTGACTGGACTTAACAGTCAGGGGTCCCTTTACCTTTACCCTGAAGTTTTTTGTTTTTCTTAAACTCTTCCAATCCTAGGGGTAATATAAACCTACTTACTGTTCCTGCTCTTAAGTTAGCTGAACTAGAGGAGGGGAAGGGGAATTGCTTCCTTATATTTAATTTTACATCCATGCTTTATTAGGTGCCTTAAAAACCATTGATGTAAATAGTTATACGTTTCTGCTATTCAAAGTTTTGTTGTAGCCCCATTGTAATTGCTTAATCCATTGTATGTGTTCTGCATCATGTTTTCACTGTTTCAAATGAATGTTTGCTATTTTTCTCCATTTGTCTAGTTCTAAGTTGACTTTTTGACTCCTTGCTTGCTCTCCCTATGCTCACTGAAGCAACTGAATATGGACTGAACTCGGAAGCTATTTCCAATACTTATTTCTAATTTTCTCACTGGGAATTGACTCTTCCCACTTTGTTTACCATGTTGCCTGATGAAGACTTTCCAAAACTTGCAGCCTGATAAAAGCACCCCTCCTATTAGGGCTTATGGGATTTTTCTTAGGGGCCAACATGGCTTATATTTTAATGTTGTCTAGGGTTTCCTATGCTGCTATTATTATTGTTATCATTTTGCTATCACATTTGGAATTTCAGAGAACAGTCCATTTGCAGCATTAACCCATTTTTAGTATGGAATTAAGCAAATTTCTGCTTACACAATAAAGGTTTGTCTACGCCAGGCATCCCCAAACTTCGGCCCTCCAGATGTTTTGGACTACAATTCCCATCATCCCTGACCACTGGTCCTGTTAGCTAGGGATCATGGGAGTTGTAGGCCAAAACATCTGGAGGGCCACAGTTTGGGGATGCCTGGTCTACACATTTCTTTCGATGGGAGGGAACTGCCCGTTCAATGTTGCAAAATTAGAAAAGGGATAGGTGGCAAAAGAGTGGCAATAGGGTGAGGAGCAACAATGGGTTATTTTCTGATTGATTAAGATGATCCGAAACTGGAATGTTTTATGGAGCTGGTTGATACATCTGGGAGATCCGGAGCCCAGGGGAAGGGGGGTAGAATTAGATAAATGTGGTTAAAGATTATTATGATAGAAGAAATAATATTTGAATGTATGGAAATTTTTTGGGATATAAATTGTGAGGCTAAAGGAATAATTAGAGATGGATGGGAAAATAAATTTAGATTTGGATTAATTAATGAATTATAGGTTGAGGATAGTCAATGTTTTTTTTCCCTTTGTGTAGATTAGAATTGGTTGTGAAATAATGGAAAAATTGTGTTAGAATGCTTTAAGATGATAAAGGAAAATTGCTTGATTTAGATTTAATGAATGGACCCAGGGTGGGGGGAATTGAGGAAGTCCACAATGTCAAATTAATGAAAGAATTGATATGTTTTTTCTTTTGTTTTTTCTTTCTTTCTTGTTTATCTCTTATTTTTGCTTTTTTTTTGTTGAGATGTTTGAAAATTAATAAATATTTTATTTGGGGGGGGGGAATAGAAAAGGGAAACTAAAGCCTTCATTACCATTTCAGGGAGACACAATGGCAGATGGCAACCCAGTCCAGAACCTCTGCGAGGAAACGACATGCTCCGTCTGCCTGGAGTATTTCAAAGACCCAGTGATCATAGACTGCGGCCATGTCTTCTGCCAAGCATGCATCACCCGGGCCTGGGGGGAACCTGGCAGAGATGCGTCTTGCCCCCAGTGCAGGGAACCTTGTCAGCAAAGGAATTTCAGGCCCATCCGTCAACTGTCGAGCATTGTGGAAATAGCCAAAAAATTCAGCCTTCAGATGGCCAGAGGGGCGGAAGCGCTGGGAAAGGTTTGTGAGAGACACCAGGAGCCCCTGAAACTCTTCTGCGAGGACGACCGAGCCGCCATCTGTGTGGTGTGTGACAAATCCAAGGATCACAGGG
Organism: Zootoca vivipara; assembly: GCF_965207765.1. NCBI lineage: Eukaryota > Metazoa > Chordata > Lepidosauria > Squamata > Lacertidae > Zootoca > Zootoca vivipara. The sequence continues at coordinate 109,133,452 of NC_142584.1, read as the reverse complement.
AGCACAAGGTGATCCCAAAGGAGGAGGCCTTTGAAGCATATCAGGTAGGAGATGGAAGGTGGGAGGGCATGTGGAATGGGGGCCCCCATCCAGCTACTTCCCCTAAAAGTGTCTTGAGCAGGGGTTCCCAAACTAAGGCCCGGGGCTGGATGTGGCCCAATCGCCTTCTAAATCCGGCCCGCGGATTTGTTTTTACATGAGTAGACCTTTTATTTAAGATGCATCTCTGGGTTATTAGTGGGGCCTGCCTGATGTTTTTACATGAGTAGAATGTGTCCTTTTATTTAAAATGCATCTCTGGGTTATTTGTGGGGTATAGGAATTCGTTCATATATTTTTTTTCCCCGAAACATAGTCCGGCCCCCAACAAGGTCTGAGGGACAGTGGACCGGCCCCCTGCTGAAAAAGTTTGCTGACCCCTGGTCTTGAGCCTCATTGAGCATCCCAAGAAAATGCTTTAAGGACATAAGCAGAGTCATGCCGAATGGAGCCAAGGGACCATCTAATTTTGCATCCTGTTCTTACACTGGTCAACTAGATAGATGCTTATGAAAAGCCCTGGAGCAGGAAACTGAGTGCAACCACACTCTTTCTTCCTTCAGTTACCAGCCACTGTTATCGGAATCGTGCTGCCTCCAACCACACGCTCATGCTATGTGCTCAATATTGTGGAGACCTGTGGAAAGTTTGAAAGAAGGTTGCAATGTGCCCATCTTCATAGCCTTCTCCTTTCCCCATCCTTAGGGCCGAGAAAGCTACCAGGGCAGCTTTAATTTATTCATTTTTAATATAAGCTGCTTAAAGGAGGGGATGTCTCTGTTTTCACTGGGGAAATGTTGGAGGGTATGGAATAGGATGTCCCTATTTTCATCAGAAATGTTGGAGGGTATGAATCAAGTGGTGTATAAATTTCATGAAATAAGTAAATTGGGGGACACGGTGTCTTGCAAGGGTATTTGTTTTGCACATGCCCCCCCCAAATGCTTGTGATTTTATTTTTTTTAAAGGCACCTTGCTTCCTTCTTGCCAGGCACTTTGTAAACACATTGCTTAAAAACACTCTGCTCTGTGCCCTGTAGCATAAAGGGGGGGAGAACCTTAATACATTGGTACCTTGGCTGTCAAACTTAATAATAATAATAATAATAATAATAATAATAATAATATTTTGTTTATACCCCGCCCTCCCCAGTCAAAACCAGGCTCAGGGCGGCTGTTGTTGTTTAGTCGTTTAGTCGTGTCCGACTCTTCGTGACCCCATGGACCATAGCACGCCAGGCACTCCTGTCTTGCACTGCCTCCCGCAGTTAGGGCGGCTAACACCAATAAAATTACAATAAGACATAAAAGAAAAGAAGTTCAAGAGTTCAAGGACACAGAGTCCTGAGGATCAGACAAAGAGGTCTTGAGCCACTGTGCCTGAGGTTCCCCACCAATGTCTCTGACTCTCCTCTGTCTTAGTGTACTTAAAAGCCTTGAACTGACATTGCATATACTGTCCCAACAATGAACCCAAATGCCTCCTTTTTTCAGGGTAAAATCCGGGGTCATTTGGAATTCCTGAACAAACGGAAAAAGGAAATTCTGGCTTCTAAACTGAGTGGGGAGGCTGAAAGCCAGAATCTGCTGGTAGGTACTCAACTGTAGAGGCTCCAATATGTTTATACTTACAGGGTGAGGCCTTAGTTCTGAGCGTTGGGATGTGAATAGATGCTATTTATTCAGAGCTATTTTTCTAGAAAAAAGAGGTACCAGAACTCACCACAAACGCCTCCCTTGTTCTCCTGTAACGGCAATGGTGCCCACCTGAGTGGTGCCGGAACTGAGTTCTGGTGAGTTCCGGATTTTAAACACCCTGGATATATTTATTAGATATTACCCTTCCTTCCTCACATTTGTTATTTCAGTAGAGTGCATCATTTTGCAACTTAGAAGGGAAGCGTAGACAGGCTACTTTTAGCCTTTAAGTAATCCAGAGTGCTTTAAGACAGGCTTGTTTTTCCTGGTGTTTCGCCCTTTTTAAACCTTAAAATAACAACAATGTCTCATAGAACGTACAAATAACATTTATACAACCAGAATACTTGCTGAAGAGTAACAGATACTGCAGGTTTGTCAGGTAGGCTTAAAATGGTAATTCAGTTACAAAGATGGTCTCGTGTTGCTGGCATGGTGATGCCTCACTTGCACAGTGTCCTGGGTTTAGTCCCACATTTGAATGTCTGATCTACCCGACCCACAACAATTTTTTCTCCCTGTCCAAGTTGCCACTAGCTTGGGCAGCGAGAAGAGAAAAAAATAGAAATAGGGAAAGCATAGCCCAGTAGGTAAGGGAAAGGACCCCTGGATGGATTAAGTCCAGTCGAAGGCGACTATGGGGTTGCAGCACTCTTCTCGCTTTCAGGCTGAGGGAGCCGGCATTTGTCCACGGACAGCTTTCCGGGTCATGTGGCCAGCATGACTAAGCAGCTTCTGGTGCAATGGGACACTGTGAAGGAAACTAGAGCGCATGGAAATGCCATTTACCTTCCTGCCACAGCAGTACCTATTTATCCACTTGCACTGGCGTGTTTTCGAACTGCTAGGTTGGCAGGAACTGGGACAGGTCAGCGGGAGCTCACCCCGTCGCAGGGATTCGAACCGCCGACCTTCTGATCAGCAAGCCCAAGAGGCTCAGTGGTTCAGACCACAACGCCACTCGTGTCCCTATAGCCCAGCACCCTGATGGTGATATAAATGCTGCTTCCCTGGCCATTGGGTTGATCACTGGATGTGAATAGAAAAAGCAAAACCTTAGCCTCCCACCTGCTGATTCCTGTCAATCAGCTATGTGCCCTTGAGAGAGTAGGGTGGCCACATTCACATTTGACCACACCCACTGCTGCCATGCAAGCTTTGGAAGCTAAGCCAAGGATGAATGCTGCCCCTGAGCAAAAATAAAGGCCAGCTCTTTAAAAAGAAATGAACGCAGCAAAGTCACCCCTTCTTCTTCCTCCTCCTCTTCTTCTTCTTCTTCTTCTTCTTCTTCTTCTTCTTCTTCTTCTTCTTCTTCTTCTTCTTCTCCTTCTCCTTCTCCTTCTCCTTCTCCTTCTCCTTCTCCTTCTCCTTCTCCTTCTCCTTCTCCTTCTCCTTCTCCTTCTCCTTCTCCTTCTCCTTCTCCTTCTCCTTCTCCTTCTCCTTCTCCTTCTCCTTCTCCTTCTCCTTCTCCTTCTCCTTCTCCTTCTCCTTCTCCTTCTCCTTCTCCTCCTTCTCCTTCTCCTTCTCCTTCTCCTTCTCCTTCTCCTTCTCCTTCTCCTTCTCCTTCTCCTTCTCCTTCTCCTTCTCCTTCTCCTTCTCCTCCTCCTTCTCCTCCTCCTTCTCCTCCTCCTTCTTCTTCTTCTTCTTCTTCTTCTTCTTCTTCTTCTTCTTCTTCTTCTTCTTCTTCTTCTTCTTCTTCTTCCCACTTTCGCCAGGCTCCACTATCAGAAAGAAATAATAATAATACAGTGGTACCTCTACTTACGAATTTAATGCGTTCCGAACGCACATTTGTAAGTCGAAAAAAATTGTAAGTCGAATCCCATAGGAATGCATTGGGAGAAAAAATTCATAAGTTGAAGCAACCCGATCTAAAAATTCGTAAGTAGAAAAAAATCCTATCTAAACCACATCCAAGATGGCGGACGGAGCTCCGTTCGTAAGTAGAAACATTCGCAAGTAGAGTTATTCGTAAGTAGAGGTACCACTGTAGTAATAATTTTTTTATTTATACCCCGCCCTCCCCAGTCAAAACCGGGCTCAGGGCGGCTAACACCAATAAAATTACAATAAAACAATAAAAGGAATTAATTAAAATACAGATTAAAATACAATATTAAAATTTAAAATGCAGCCTCAGTTTAAGTACTGTAGTCCATAAATCCAAAACATGAGGGAGGAAAACATAGGGGTCAGACTAAGTCCAACCCAAAGGCCAGGCGGAACAGATCTGTCTTGCAGGCCCTGTGGAAAGATGACAAATCCCGCAGAAAGATGGAGCATTTAGCACCATTATGGGTGTGCAGCTGAGCCATGCGTTCTGCCCTGATTCCCCTAAGGTGGTCTGCCTGCTCACTTCAATTGTGGAAGAAGTGCTGTCCCGTTGCTAGTGCTGAAGTGAACTGCCACCCCAATCAGTTTGCGTACGTGAAATCAGGGAAGCACCTAAATATATTTGACTGGCTCTGACTTTCTCATTACAGAAGCGGGCGGAATTGGAGAGGCAGAAAATTGTGGCCAATTTCAAGCAATTGCACCAGTTTCTGGAAGAACAAGAGCGCTGCCTGCTGGCTCAATTGAAGGAACTGGGTGATGGGATTAAATCCTATTGGGACCAACATATTGCAAAACTCTCTAAGGAAATGTCCTCTATTGATGACCTCATTAAGGAGCTGGAGGAGAAACAGAAACAGCCAGTGACTGAATTCTTTCAGGTAAGAGTTGTCACAGTTAAATAGTCCAGGTTGTCCTTCAGGGAAGGGTTGTACCCACAACCACTCTGTCTGTTGGTTTATAGAAGTATTCGTAGTAGGGATGTGCACTGGTCACACATTTTGTTCAAAACTGTGAATTGGAGCTTCATCAAACTGCATGATTCAGGTTTGATAGAAGTGGATGAAATTTGCAGGCAAAGCTGCTCTTGCAGTATGGACGAAGCCTGCCAAATTACAATGGATCCAGAGAGTTTTTGTGCTAGCACTAGCAATGGTACCAGCAACACTGGCCAGTTGAGTTCTCCCTCTACCCAATTCAAACATGCCCTCACTGTTGTGTGTAGAACATGTTGTGTGTAGAACAATACACATTATCAGCAGTAGCAAGTTGACATCTGCTCTGAGGCTGGCAGCACCAGTGGTGGGAGCAAGCGGTAGAGCATAGCCCGGGATCACTTGGAGTTGGCAGAAAATCCCAGGTGTGCCATCCGCCTGCATTTCAGGAAGAAGCATAACTGGGGGAGGTTCTGGGGCAGAGAGTTCCCCTCCTAGTCTCAAGCTAGGGTTGCCATACGTCTGGGAAATCCTGGACATGTCCGCTTTTTGGGGGGCCTACATGCCCATCCGGGGGGATTTTGAAATTTGGAAGCATATGTCTGGGTTTTTGTAGTTTTTAAAAATTTGTGTTTGTGTGCTGGCAGATTGGGTTCAGCGGGCGATTACCCCCCCCCCCGGCTCAATTAATGTCTGGATTCTTGCAATATGGCAACCCTATCTCAAGCTTCCATGCCCTCTGTCTCCAATAAGCAGAAGAATCTGCAGCTTAGTGAGGATACAATAGAGGATATGGGATTGGGGAAGTATGGGACCGTGCGATGGGAAGTTTCCATCTGTCCGATATGTAGGAGGAGACTGGTGCAAGAGGCTAAATTAATATTATTCTCTCTCTTCCCTTCTAGGATATCAGAAACATCCTGCAAAGGTATGTGGCTTTGTTACACACAGTGGGCTGATATGAATCTCCATACCTGCCAAGTCCTAGACTGAAAATCCGGGATCGGCAGCCACGTGACACCGGAAGTTGCGTAGACGCAACTTCCGATGTCACTTTGCCCATCTATGGGCACCAAAAATGGTCGGCGCCGGCAACGGAAGTCGCATCTACGTCCGGAAGTGCATAGACGCAACCTCTGGTGTCGCTTTGCCCATCTATGGGTAGCGAAAATGGCCGGCGCCGGAAGTTACGTCTATGCACTTCCGGACATGCGTAGATGCGACTTCTGGCACCAGCGCCGGCCACTTTCGGTGCCCATAGATGGGCAAAGCAGAAAAAAAAAAGGCCGCCGGCAGGAGCGGAATAAGGGATAATAACGGGAGAGGAACCGATATTGGGGACCGCCAGGAAACGGTATGAAAATACGGGGGTTTCCCGGGGAAAACGGGGTACTTGGCAGCTATGTGAATCTCCTGCCTCTCCGAAGAGAGTTTAGATTGCTTTACTTAAAAACAAGGGCCAATCTAATTCACGGTTCAAAGACAAATATGCCAATCAGAATACAGTTGTTCATTGGATTGCAGATTTCCTGAAATTATGTGATGCAGCTTTGATGGGAAACTATTGTACTGGGGAAGGGAGGATGCACATAACATGTTTATTTTAGGGAAATAAGTGATGGTGTTCCTCCAACTACTGTATACCTGATTTCAGAGCAGATTATGATGGTAACTTATTATATTTCTTACCTGCCCTTTACTTCCTGGGCAGGCTACAACAATCTCAAAATATGACATTAACCCTAATATACATATCCCAGGTGTCAAAAGCCAAGGTAAAATATGCTGTTATTAGATGCAATGTATATTCTGTGCTTCGGGAAAATATTCAGCATTCTAAAAATCAGTTTCCCTTAGGTTTTAGGCACTTCTGACCTAGATATAATTTAACCGTTGATAATAATAATAATAATAATAATAATAATAATAATAATAATAATAATTTATACCCCGCCCATCTGGCTGGCTTCCAACTGAATATTAAAAACAGTACAGCATCAATGTCTACATCTAAAATTTAGGTTGTTTGTTTGAAAATATTGTTTTATATTGACAATAAGGTTGAATAAATGAGTTAAAATCTAAAATTACATTTTAATATAATTATTTTATACTTCTCATTTTTAATATATTTTAAATTTTTAACTCTACATTTAATAGTATACTTAACATATTGCAACACATATTATTGTGTTGTATCTGCTCTGTTTTCTTATCTTCTCTACTGGTTATTGACCAATATATATATATACATAATCTTATCTCATCTGCAAATTTTATATGAAAAGTATATAGCTAACTCTTTATTCTTCTCCTTTATTCTTCTTATATTTCACAATAGAAATTTTTTCAGTGTATAATAGGTGTTTGTAATTGGGCAGATAACTCTGCTGCCCGCCTCCTCTCTCTCTCTCTCTCTCTCTCTCTCTCTCTCTCTCTCTCTCTCTCTGCCTCTGTGCTGTTCCCACTTTTCTTCTTCATCCCAATTGCTGATATGAGACTTGAGAACGAAGAGATGAATTGCAAAAAAAAATTGTTTGCTTCTTCCTAGGTGCCATGAAAATAAAGCTATGGGTCCAATAGCTTTTCCTCCTGGATATAAAAAGCGAATTGAGAAATTCTCTAAAATGCATCCTTTTCTGGAGACCGCCATGACGAAATTCCAAGGTAACGAAGGGCCATTGCGTTAACTTTTGGAAAGTGGGTTTCAAAATATAGCTCATCTGATCCTGTTGCGAGTCTAACTGGGGGTGGGAATTGACTGCTTGGAGGAAAAATTGGTGCACGGAATTTAAGATTTTCACATTTAAAATTTCCCAGTAGATACTCTAAATCTCAGTATTTGAGGGATCTGCGTAGAGGACCTAATCTGAGGAAACCTGTATTTGACAATGGTTTCAGATCTACCTTGCTTTTCTTCATAACACTTAACGGTAATGACGCAAGAGGGCCAAAGCCATAGCTGCCATGTCTCCCGTTTTCCCCGGGAAAACCCCTTTTTTACTTACCTTTTCCCGGTGGTCCCCCATATCACTTCGTCTCCCGTTTTTCTCCGTTATTTCCTCCTGCCGGCGGCCATTTTTTCTTTCCGATTTGCCCTTCTATGGGCACCCAAAATGGCCGCCGCCAGCTTCAAAAGTCGCATTTACGCATGTCCGGAAGTACATAGATGTGACTTCCGGTGTTGGCGGCGGCCATTTTGGTGCCCATAGATGGGCGGAGCGACCCGGAAGTTGCGTCAGCACACTTCCTGACATGCGTACAAGCGACTTTTGAAGCCGGCGGCGGCCATTTTGGGTGCCCATAGAAGGGCAAAGCAACACCGGAAGTTACATCGACGCAACTTCCGGTGTCAAATGGCTGCCGGTCCCGGATTCTGCAGTCCGGAACTTGGAAGGTAAGGCCAAAGCTTGAATACCGTTGTCTAAATGTAAGCTTTTTGCATTTTTCCCCCCACGGCCACAATTTCAAGCACTGTAAATCTAAAGTAACTCGTTTCTCATAACGCTTTTCTTCCTTAGACATTGTGCACTCTGGGCCGCAAGAAAAGAAAGGTGAGATGCGATATGGGAGGGTTTTGCACGGAAGAGAGAACTTCCGCTGTGTTTTGGTGTCAGGAAACAAAATCTGCCCAGGCGTGTCTTTCATGCTTCCCCCGCCTTTCCATCCGTACATGTGCACAGACTGACGTCTCTGTGGTAAGCCAAAAAATGGCTTATCTTCTGATTTGGCTTACAACATCTCGAGCAGATAATCTGTGACGCCTAATGACAGGAAGTCAAGAGCTGCCTTTTATACAGGCTCAAGTCATTTCACCCATTCAGCTTAGTGACTGGCAACAGCTCCCCAGGGATTTATGCAGGGGTCCTTTCCTTGCCCTACCTAGAGATAGTAGAATCATAGAATTGTAGAGTTGGAAAGGACTTCCAGGGTCATCTAGTCCAACCCCCTTGCAATGCAGGAATATGCAGCTGCCCCATACAGGGATCAAACCTGCAACCGTGGCATTATCAGCACCACGCTCTAACCAACTGAGCTATATTTATTTATTTATACCCCGCCCATATGGCTGGGTTTCCGCAGCCACTCTGGGCGGCTTCCAACAGAAAAATGAAATAAAATAATCTATTAAACATTAAAAGCCTCCCTAAACACGGCTGCCTTCAGATGTCTTCTAAAAATCTGGTAGCTGTTATTCGCTTTGACATCTGATGGGAGGGCGTTCCACAGGGCAGGCGCCACCACCGAGAAGGCCCTCTGCCTGGTTCCCTGCAACTTGGCTTCTCGCAACGAGGGAACCGCCAGAAGGCCCTCGGTACTGGACCTCAGTATCTGGGCAGAACAATGGGGGTGGAGACGCTCCTTCAGGTCTACTGGACCGAGGCCATTTAGGGCTTTAAAGGTCAGCACCAACACTTTGAACTGTGCTCGGATAATATTCTATCCATGCTGTTTGCATACAAACCTGCATTGCAGGGGGTTGGACTAGATGACTGTTGGGGTCACTCTCAGCTCTATAATTCTGTGAAACCAAATGCCCTAACCAAGTGGTTCTCCCTCTGCTTCTGAATTTATTTTTATGGGGGGAATACTTTCCCCAGGAGTACATTGGCTTCTCAAGCCTCCTCCTAGCTCAGAGGTATATAAAACTTGGATGTAGGTGCTAACTCCTTTGGGGACCTCCCTCCCTAATCCTTTCAGTGTGAGCTAGAGAGCCAGTGTGGTGTAGTGGTTAAGAGTGGTAGACTCGTAATCTGGGGAACCAGGTTTGTGTCTCCGCTCCTCCACATGGAGCTGCTGGGTGACCTTGGGCTAGTCACACTTCTCTGAAGTCTCTCTGCCCCACTCACCTTACAGAGTGCTTGTTGTGGGGGAGAAAGGGAAAGGAGATTGTGAGCCGCTTTGAGACTCCTTAAAGGTAAAGGGACCCCTGACCATTAGGTCTAGTTGTGACCGACTCTGGGGTTGCGGCGCTCATCTCGCACTATTGGCCGAGTGAGCCGGCGTACAGCTTCCAGGTCATGTGACCAGCATGACAAAGCTGCTTCTGGTGAACCAGAGCAGCACATGGAAACGCCGTTCACCTTCCCGCTGTAGCGGTACCTATTTATCTACGTGCACTTTGATGTGCTTTCGAACTGCTAGGTTGGCAGGAGCTGGGACCGAGCAATGGGAGCTCACCCCGTCGCAGGGATTCGAACCACCGACCTTCTGACCGGCAATCCCTAGGCTCTGTTGTTTAACCACAGTGCCACCTGTGACTCCTTAGGGTAGTGATAAAGTGGGATTTCATATCCAAACTCTTCTTCTCCTTTCCTTTCTTTTGCAGGTGAAGACACGGCAATGCCCAAATTAGTTCTATCATTATATTCCACCATGCCCTGGGGTTCTTACAGAGGCCCCAACGAATTGCTTTGTTGTTCCTATGTTATGGGAGTTGAGAGAATTGCCTCTGGGACCCATTCCTGGGTAGCAGAGATGGGGGGAGAAAAGTTCTGGGCCGTGGGGGTGGCCAACGTGACTTTAAGGGGATGCACAATTGCCAGTTTGAATGCTGGTCTTGGGATCTGGGCTATCGTGCGAACTCCTGCTGGTAACTATTACCCATCCACAGCTCCTGGAATATCCCTGGGGCCATTTCCCCAGTTCAGCAACACAATCTGTAAGTTGGAGAAGTTCCAGACCAAGAGGATCCGTGTGTGCGTCAACTATAAGAAAAGACTGGTGACCTTTTCTGATGCCGACTCGCACAGCATCATCTTCACTTTCACTGATGCTGTGTTCTCGGAGGAGGGGGTCTGCTCCTGGCTCGGTGTGGGGCAATGAAATGAGGTTGTCCTTGGGGGGGGGGGAAGCAATCAAGAACTGACAGTACCAATGCTCACTTGGTTGGGCCAAATCCTTTAAAGAAAGGGAGGGGTAGGTGGAAGGAAAGAAACAGGGCACCGAACCCTCTTCCCTCCCACCCTTGTCAGACTTCCTTCCCCCTCCCAGCTGTTTCCTCCCCCGTGTAGGAGTTTCTTACACTGAGAAAGGTACTTCTCTTTCTGGACTTCTCCAAGGATGTGATACAAGCGCACTCTAAATTTGTTAAAGCAAAAGCCCTTGCTAGGGCAAGGAATATGGAATACTACATTCAGTTCCTGGCAAAGTCTTGCATTCAATATTCTGGTCAAACTCACAAACTCAACCATCCAGACTTTGCAGAGGTATTCCTCACTAAAATCGGCTGACGCCCTGGAACTGAAGCTTTGTTTGAGTCTATTAACTGAATAATAAGAGGATACAGGGGCGTAGCCAGGATGAAAATCAGGGGGGGGCAAGGGGCGGGCCAAGGGGCAGGGGCGGGGCCACAGCGGGGCAAGGAAAGCTTCCTTTTCCCTTGCCAGCTTTCCCTCCTCCCCTTTCGCGATCGGCAGGGGTTAGGGGGAGCCAGGATCAGCCCGATTTCGGGCTGCTCCGACTCCCTCCTCCCCCTCCGCGATCGACAGGGGCGAGGGGGAGCCAGGATCAGCCCGAAATCGGGCTGCTCCGACTCCCTCCTCCCCCTCCGCGAACGGCAGGGGCGAGGGGGAGCCAGGATCAGCCCGAAATCGGGCTGCTCCGACTCCCTCCTCCCCCTCCGCGATCGGCAGGGGCGAGGGGGAGCCAGGATCAGCCCGAAATCGGGCTGCTCCAATCCCCTCCTCCCCCTCTGCAATCGCCGGGGCAGGTGGAGGGAAAGCCCCAGAGCCGCGCAAAGCGGTTGCCTGGCTTTCCCTCCGCTCGCTCCATAGCCAGCCAGGGAGAAGGGAGACGGCACCGGGTGGGCAGCGGGGCAGGCTGGTACTAAGTATGAAGGAGGGTAAAGACTGGCAAATTGCCCTTTCATTGGAAAAGGCGAACTTTTTCATTTTTGTTTGGAATAGTGGTGCAACCGTATTCCTTGTCGGGAGGAATAGAGACGAGGACCCTTATAAATTAGAGGTTCATGGAAAGAATGTGAAATGTGGTTTCAGTTTCATTATTCCTGTGTTTCTTTTTTTATTATTTTTAAAATCTTTATTTAGTATTCTTAATTTCATTAATACTCAGTTCCATTAATACTCACTGGAGTTTCTAGAGTTCTATATATGAAAAAGTATACAGTTGTTTCCATAGAAGGATAAATCCGATATTCAGCAATGCTTCTGTTTTGTGTATTTTGTGTGTGTGTGTTTTTGCAGTTTTGTATTAATAAAAAAAGGTAAAGGGAACCCTGACAGTTAAGTCCAGTCGCGTACGACTCTGGGGTTGCGGTGGTCCTCTTGCTTTACAGGCCGAGGGAGCTGGCGTTTGTCCACTTCCAGGTAATGTGGTCAGCATGACTAAGCCGCTTCTGGCGAAACCAGAGCAATGCATGGAAACGCCATTTACCTTCCCGCTGGAGTGGTACCTATTTATCTACTTGCACTTTTGGGTGCTTTTGAACTGCTAGGTTGGCAGGAGTTGGGACCGAGCAACGGGAGCTCACACTGTCGTGGGGATTCGAACCGCCAACCTTCTGATCGGCAAGCCCTAGGCCAGGCATCCCCAAACTGCAGCCCTCCAGATGTTTTGGCCTACAACTCCCATGATCCATAGCTAACAGGACCAGTGGTCAGGGATGATGGGAATTATAGTCCAAAACATCTGTAGGGCCGAAAATTGGGGGTGCCTGCCCTAGGCTTTATGGTTTAACCCACAGCGCCACCCGCGTCCCAGTAACCTTCCCAAACAGGGTGACAAATATTTCTGGGGCCATTTCCTTCGTTCAGCAAAGATACAATCGTCAGTTGTATAAAAATGCGGCTCCCTTCTACGATTGGATTGAAGACTCATACAACATATGAACAACTTGCATATAAACGCAGACTTGCCATGGACAAATTCAATTATATTTGGAATCCATTCTTACAAATACAGTGGTACCTCGACTTACGAACGACTCAACAACCGAATTTTTCGACTTACGAATGGGGGTAATGGACGTGTGCTTACGAATGTCTCGACACCCGGGAAAAAAATGCGGGGGTTTTAGATAGGGATTTTTCGACTTACGAATTTTTAGATAGGGTTGCTTCGGCTTACAATTTTTTCCGTTTCCAATGCATTCCTATGGGAAATCGTGTTTCCAATGGTGTTTTTCGACTTACGAATTTTTCGACTTATGAAGGTGCCTTCGGAACAGATTAAATCCGCAAGTCGAGGCACCACAGTACAGTAATTAGGATAAGATCTGGTGAAGAACAATAACAACCTTGTAAAGTAAAAATAGAAAAGAAAAGATACAACCATCAGTCACTCCCGGCCCCCCGCCCCCGGTGCAGTTGTGGGAGCTGCAGCTAGAGAGTGTCTGTATGTCTCTAACTTATGAGCAAAGACCAGCGACCTTTTCAATGCTGGCAAAAGATATCCCTTCCCTCTTTCAACAATGCCCCATTCTGTTGAAAAAGGATCTCCCAGATCTGCGAGACGCAACTGAATGTGATGGGAAGAAGCAATATTTATTATTGATTGATTGAATTTATATACCGCCCTATACCCGGGGGTCTCAGGGTGGTTCCTAAGAACGTGGGTGGCACCAAATCCCTATAAAACAGGTTGGAGGGGCAAAATTTCAAGGGCAACTTGGAATTTCATAGGCAACTTGGCAGGGCCATCTGAACCTTATCCCATGTTTTTATCTCCAATTATTTTTCTACGAAAGGGTTTGTGGAGCTTATGCACTCAGAGAAGGGTATATAGAATTTGAGCCCATATAAAGCGGGTGGCATTCTGGTACAAACATAATGGAAACAGTGCTCCCCACAAAAGCTGATGAAGAAAATACCAATGAATGATTTTTCTTTCTTTCAGAGCTATAGAGCAGTTGCATGAAACAGTCCCAGGTGACTTCTCACTTAGGCGATGTTGTGGGTGGGTTTTTGGTGGGTGGGTGGGTGGGTGGCTGGGTGAGGAAGGAAACTAAGCTGCATAAGAGAGGATGTTAGGGGATAAGATTATATAGAACATTCAAGAGCGGCAGAGGGCGTCACAACTAGCATTTCCCCAAACTGGAAGCGGGAGGATTGGCCAGATATCAACCAGACCGATAATATACGCAGATGATTATACAGTCATACCTCATGTTATGTCTGCAGCGGGTTACGTCTTTTCAGGTTACAGACACGCTGAACCCGGAAGTCCTGGAACGGGTTACTTCCGGGGTCGGTGCGCGCGCATGTGCAAAAGCACTAAATCACGCATGCGCAGAAGCGCTGAATTGCGTCACGCGTGTAGGCAGATGCGGTGCTTCGGGATGCGGCCTTTTCATGTTGTGAACGGGCCTCCGGAACGGATCCTGTTCGCAACCAGAGGTACCACTGTATGCTGATTGGGCAGCATACCCGTGAAGTGAGGTGAGGCGAGGCAGTTGCCTCGGGTAGCAGATCCAGCCTCTAAGAAGAGCAGCACCACAATGTATATTCTGAATCGGTGTATATAATACAGAGGTTTAAGACGGAAAAGAAAAGATTCTATTTTCATTATATGTGTGATCCTCTATGCCTCTGCAAGCTTATTACTAATGTATGTGTGTATTTATGTCAAAGATCTGCCATGTTGCTATAAAATTAATAAATTTAGCCCCTGAAAGGGGGAAAGGTAAAATGAGGAATGTTAGTGTTTGTAGAGAAGTCACAGTATGTGGAGGAATTAAGGAACGAAGAGAAGCAGGAATTGTATATAAGGAAACAAGCGAGGGCATTTGGACACAGCAGATCCACCATCTCCGCATCACCAATAACAATACGTCAGAAATTTAAATGAAAATGTACGTGAAAGTCATAGATGCAGAGAGTCCTACATTACAGGGGGTTGGACTAGATGACGCTTGGGATCCCTTTCATCTCTACAATTCTGTGATTCTTTGTGCTCATTTGTACGTGGAGACAGCAAATTTTAAAATAATCAGTACAATTGAAATAGAAATAAAGTAAATCTTACGGTATGCTAACTGTGAACATGCTGCTCTCCCTTCTCAGGGCTCTTTATCCTTAAACCCAACTTGGATTGGATGCTCCTTCAGACACAGTGTGGTATAGTGGTTACGGTGCTGGACCAGGGTAGACACACACAATAAAAACACATAAAATCATAAACTTAAGCAAACACTCGTGTGCATGTGTGTTTTTGCTTTTCTTTCTTTGGGCTTCTTTACTTTAGGCTTTCAGATCAAAATAAAATTAATCATATCATATCCCGGTTGTCGTGAATTCAAAAGTCAAAGTTAGTTGTTCTGAAATTTTTCTGTAATAGAACAGCTGCTTTGAGATCTTGTATAGAATGGCCTGGGAGATTGAAGTGTTCTCCTACTGGTTTCTCTGTCTTGTGGTTCCTGATATCAGATTTGTGTCCATTTATCCTTTGTGTCCATTTATCCATTTACGCCAAAGGATAAAGGTAAAGGGACCCCTGACCATTAGGTCCAGTCATGACCGACTCTGGGGTTGCACGCTCATCTCGCATTATTGGCCGAGGGAGCCAGCGTATAGCTTCCAGGTCATGTGGCCAGCATGACAAAGTCGCTTCTGGCAAACCAGAGCAGCACGTGGAAACGCTGTTTACCTTCCCACTATAGCAGTTCCTATTTATCTACTTGCATTTTGATGTGCTTTCGAACTGCTAGGTTGGCAGGAGCTGGGACCAAGCAACGGGAGCTCACCCCGTCACAGGGATTCGAACCGCCGACCTTCTGATCAGCAAGCCCTAGGCTCAGTGGTTTAGCCCACAGCGCCACCTGGGTCCCTGGGACGCCAAAGGATAAATGGACACAAATCTGACATCAGGAACCACAAGACAGAGAAACCAGTAGGAGAACACTTCAATCTCCCAGGCCATTCTATACAAGATCTCAAAGCAGCTGTTTTATTACAGAAAAAATTCAGAAACAGACTGGAAAGAGAAATTGCTGAATTGGAAATCATTACCAAGCTTAAAACCACGGAGCCACCTGGGATGAATAAAGACATAGGATTCTTATCTCATTATGCATGATCAAGCTTTCTTTAGCCTCAGCCCTTGTTTCCCCACTCCCCTGCAGGACCTATTGCAGTAATCAGCAGTCGTTAACAGCCATCAACAGGTTTACCACTCTTACAGCCCATCACCCATTCCCACCACACACACCCCCACCCTCTGAATATATATAAGGGTCTGGTTGCTTCTGTTTCTAGTGTATCTGAAGAAGCGTGCATGCACACGAAAGCTCATACCAAAATTAAAACTTAGTTGGTCTTTAAGGTGCTACTGAAGGAATTTTTTTACATTTCAAAAGTGTCATTCCTACATCATAGTTACATAGCTAAACCTCAGAAAAGGGGAGGTACATACAATATTAACATACTGGTAAACAAGATTAACATAAGGGTAATGGTTCAGGTCAAAAGTAAATGTGTGATAAGTACCGGGAGGAATTTCTTGAATATTCACAGGAAAAGAACAATAAGGTCCTGGTTTTGCATCGTCTGCCACCTGCCTGGGTCTGGTGATGGGATTAGGCTTGGCCAACAAAGTGCCTCTGGGCACTTCCTGGAGTCCCCTTTCAAGGGCAAAATAGTGTTGGAATGGAGGAAACTGGAGTTGATTTTATATGATTTTAAAAATTAGGTAACTTCCCTGAGCTGTCAAGTTGAAAGGATACATTTATGCATAATATTTATAACATTTAACAACTTTAAAGATGTGCCCCCCCCCGTGATTTCCATAACAGTACGTAACCCGAGGTACCACTGTACTTCCTTTTTCCTTCTGCTCCTGTCAGTTAGTATTCGAACTTTTATTAGCCTCATGATGGCCACATGGCTCTCCCTCAAATTTTCCTGGGGACTGTAGTTAGTTAAGGGTGCTGGGAAGTGTAAATATTTGGGGTAAATGGCCATTGCCAAAATTCTTTGGCAGACACCATGCACTTTGAATGCATGGTACGGATGTGAAGCTGTACACTGTAACGGTTCCCCCACCCCCCGGCTTATGCTGTTGCTTTTCAAAAACTATGAGTCACCCAGAAGCAGAGAAAAGCCCGCCCTGTGGTTTGAAACTGGAGAAACGAAACGAAGGCTTTTATTTCCCTTTCAGGCAGACGGAATGGCAGACGAGGGTCCAGTCCAGAACCTCTGCGAGGAAACGACATGCTCCATCTGCCTGGAGTATTTCACAGATCCAGTGACCATAGACTGCGGCCACAATTTCTGCCAAACCTGCATCACCCGGGCCTTGGGGGGACCCGACAGAGAGGCTTCTTGCCCTCAGTGCAGGGATCGTTGTCAGCAAAGGAATTTCAGGCCCAACCGGCAACTGGCAAGCATTGTGGAAATAGCCAGGAAATTCAGCCTTCAGATGGCCAAAGGGGCGGAAGCGCTGGGAAGGGTTTGCGAGAGGCACAAGGAGCCCCTGAAGCTCTTTTGCAAAGATGACCAAGCCCCCATCTGTGTGGTGTGCGACAAATCCAAGGATCACAGGGAGCACAAAGTGATCCCAAAGGAGGAAGCTTTTGAAAAGTATGAGGTAGGGAGCTGTAGGATGGGGCCCAGACTTCCGAGGGATGCTGGCCGAGAGCTGCATCTTTCTCTGTGCAAAATTCAGGTGTGGGGTGTGAGTAGGTGTTTGTGTCCAACGCTGCTGGTTATTGGGTCCCGAGGCAAAGGGGGACAGAGCAACCCTTGAAAATTTTTGCTTTAGACTAGTTCCTACAAATGCTCTCATTGCCGTCTCTGTCCGCCATCTGAGTAAGTGGAAAGCATTAGTGGAGTTCGGGGACACGTTTTGCCAGGCAAAACAGACTTGAGGAGGATGTGAACTGGGGCTGGTGAATGTTCCAGCCTGGGGAGAGGCTGGAAGCGAGTTAGGAGCTGAAGGGCCCACTATCTTGTACTGAGCATTCAGTAGTAGGAACATTCGCAAGAAGTTCCAAGGGAACTTGAAAACTTGAAGGCTGGTCTGAGGGTCATAGCTCAGCAGAGGGTACCTGGTTCATTCCTTAGAATTTTTATGTAGGGCTGGGGACAGCCTTTGCCCCAAATCCTGGAAAGCAGCTTTCAGTCTGTATAGGGAACAAACCAGAGGTCTGACTCTGTATAAGCCAGCCTAGTGGAAGCATTTGATGTCCCCAGGTCCCAGTTGTCTCTCTTTTTCTTTAGTCCCAGAATTTATGTTGGGAAACGGATGTTATGCCCAGTGGTCTAGAAGGGCAGTCTGCCCAGTGGAAAGGTTGCCAGGAGCTGGGGATGCTGGAATTAGCACTCCTAAACCAGTCCTCAGTGGGAAAAGTTTGCACCATCGTTGCCTGGAGAGAAACACCACTATCATCTTCTCATGCTACAAAGTGGGCTTCTGGGCTCTTAGGAAAGGGAGAGTTGTTCGGCAGTGGAATTTGCTACCAAGGAGTGTGGTGGAGTCTCCTTCTTTGGAGGTCTTTAAGCAGAGGCTTGACAGCCATCTGTCAAGAATGCTTTGATGGTGTTGCCTGCTTGGCAGGGGGTTGGACTGGATGGCCCTTGTGGTCTCCTCCAACTCTATGATTCTATGTGGTGGCTTGCAGGATCAAGGTGTGCAGGGATCTCAGTCCCTGCTTGCAAAGGATTCAAACAAGGAGGTTTGTTTTGCACATGCTCCTACTCAAATATTCTAACTTCCATGTTCCCCAGGACTTCAGCCATAGAAAAAAGTAACAAAGTGTAAAATCCAAAGTCTTCTGGCAGTATTCAGCACTAAACACAGTTGCAACTCCATAGCATGTAAACAAGGGTCAACAAACCGAAGCTCAATCCAGATAAAATTGAGGCACTGTTAGTGGGTGGTTCCCTAGACAGGACAGGTGGGAGATCGTCTGCTCTTCATGAGGTTACACTTCCTCTGAAGGAGCAGGTTCATAGCTTGGGGATACTCCTGGCCTGGATCCTTTGCTGTCACTCGAGGCTCAGGTGGCCTCAGTGGCACAGAGTGCCTTCCTTCAGCTTTGGCTGGTGCCCAGCTACGCCCCTATCTGGACAGGGATATCCTAACTACTGTTGTCTATGCTCTGGTACACACACCTACTCATATCTTCCTTTCTTTCAGAAGTTTGAAAGCCATTGTGATGTAGTGGTTAGAGTCCTGGGGGAGAACCAGCTTCAAATTGCCACTCTTACTTAAAACTCACTGCTGTGGCTGGAAGTCACTTTTCCCCAGCCTAACCCACCTCACAGGGCTGTTGCGAGAGTTAAATTGAGTGTAGATTGCCTTGAGCTCCTTGGAGACAGGTGGGACAAAAATGGAAAGATGGGTGGATGGATAATGCTGGGATAGCAGTCTTTGTTTCATAACCCCATCTTCCTGAACATGAAGTCCCGTGGATTTCTGAAAGCCTACATTTGCATTGCTTGCAAACTTGTGAGTTCAATAGCTATTTTCCCATATGTATTATGGGAGCTGTAGCTGTTTGGTGCAATAGGTACCAGCGCATGGTACCTCTGGATGTTCTAACACAGACAACATCTGGTTTCGTTGTGCCATCAGGGAAGTATTAGGTGCAGTCCTATCCATGCAGAATGACCATTCCCCACATCAAATGGGGAGTGACTTTTGTGTGGTCACGCACAGCCCCATAGATCCCAGTGCGGCTCTTGGTAGTTCAGTCTGGCTTCATCCTCCCCAGGCTGGGTATAGAATCATAGAATCATAGAGTTGGAAGAGACCACCAGGGCCATCCAGTCCAACCCACTGCCAAGCAGGAAACACCATCAAAGCATTCTTGACATATGCCTGTCAAGCCTCTGCTTAAAGACCTCCAAAGAAGGAGACTCCACCACACTCCTTGGTAGCAAATTCCACTGCCGAACAGCTCTTACTGTCAGGAAGTTCTTCCTAATGTTTAGGTGGAATCTTCTTTCTTGTAGTTTGAATCCATTGCTCTGTGTCCGCTTCTCTGGAGCAGCAGAAAACAACCTTTCACCCTCCTCTATATGACATCCTTTTATATATTTGAATATGGCTATCATATCACCCCTTAACCTTCTCTTCTCCAGGCTAAACATACCCAGCTCCCCAAGCCATTCCTCATAAGGCATCGTTTCCAGGCCTTTGACCATTTTGGTTGCCCTCCTCTGGACACGTTCCAGCTTGTCAGTATCCTTCTTGAACTGTGGTGCCCAGAACTGGACACAGTACTCCAGGTGAGGTCTGACCAGAGCAGAATATTGATGTAGCCCAGAATTGCATTGGCTTTTTTGTACCTGGAGGTCTCCACCCACCTCAGCTAATCACCCAATCCAGCCTGGGGAGGCGTTGCCAGGGGATCAGCCAGGTAGGGGGAGTGACTACATGCTCGGACAATAGGAGGTGTAGTTTACCTGAGAAGCAGCAGTTGGCTCCAGAGCTTCTCCCACCCTCTTGTTAACACCCATATTTAATCAGAAAATGAATTAGTAGCTGTATTAATATGCATATCACACACAAAAACAAATCTCACTACAGCCACCGAAAGACAACCAATCACATCCTGGGCCACCCCCCCCCAAAAAAACACCTTTCTCACCACCAAGGAAACACAACAAGTGAATAGTAAGAAAACCCATACAAGTAACGCTGACACAAAACCCCAAACATACATTAAGTAGAAGAATAGAAGCAGAACGACCCAACCCCACCTCACCTTCCCCCCTCTTTCCCCCCCTACCTACCATTGTATGTACCCAGAAATCTTTAATAATAAAATTGTGTGTGTGTGTGTGTGTGTGTGTGTGTGTGTGTGTGTGTGTGTGTGTATGCTGATCTACCGGTAATTCTGCATTGAGAACGGAGGTTTCCTAAAAGTTGCACATAGACCCTTTTCAACCTTCGTGTTCTTGGTTTCTTGAACAGACACGGCTGTTACAATTTTATGAGTATATCTCTGCTGCCAAAACTAACCCAAATGCCTTTTCGGTCACCCTAGGGTAAAATCCTGCATCATTTGGAGTTCCTGAACAAACAAAGAGAAGAAATTCTGTCTTCTAAACTGAAGGGGGAGACTGAAAGCCAGAATCTGCTGGTAGGTGCAAACCTTCTTGCCTCTCCAGCATGGTTATATTGACAGAGTGAGGCCTTCGTTCTGCGGTGGAGCCTACACTTCATTTGCACAGCGCCCCAGATTTGATCATTGGCATTATCAATGAAAAGGATATCGGGTGGTAGAGTTGGGAAAGGTCTCTCCTTCAGACCTTGACCAGCAGCTGCCTGCAAAGCTAGACAACATTCAGCAGGATAGGCTAAAATTGGTAGGGTTGTCTAAGGGTGAATGTAGTCCTCGAGTCCAAAAATGCCAGCCATGCCAGCATTAATATAATAATAATTAATAATAATAATTTATACCCCACCCATCTGGCTGGGTTTCCCCAACAGAATTAATGATGATAATAATAATAATAATAATAATAATAATAATATAAGCGATAAAACATCAAAGATTAAAAACTTCCCTAAACAAGGCTGCCTTCAGATGTCTTCTAAAAGTTAGATAGTTGATTCTTTCATTGACATCTCATGGAGGGCGTTACACAGGGTGGGCGCCACTACCAAGAAGGCCCTCTGCCTGGTTCCCTGTAACCTCACTTCTCGCAGTGAGGGAACCAGCAGAAGGCCCTCGGTGCTGGACCTCCCAGCCACATTCTGGATTAGTTGTAGTTTCTGGGTCACCTTCAAAGGTAGCCCCACGTAAAGCGCATTGCAGTAGTACAAGCGGGAAATAACTAGAGCATACATCACTCTGGCGAGACAGTCTGCAGGCAGGTAGGGTCTCAGCCTGCGTACCAGGCTGTGCACCTGGTATTTTAAAGAACAAAGTGACCCCACAAAGCTAGTCCTTCCTCCAGGCCCTACTATTAGGCAGAGTGAGGTGGCCAGGGCAGGCTGAAGATGCCAGGGAATAGAGAGCAGCAGCAACAGCTTAATAGATCGGTAGGTGAGCAGCAGGAAAACACTGAGGACAGAGCGAAGCAAAGTGGTCGTGTCCTACTAAGCTAGCCTGCCTGCTTCCCTCAGCTGTGACTGAACTTCTGTACCATTGTGAGTGTTGAAGTAAACCTCAACTGCCCTGCCAGTCAGCTTGTGCACATGGAATTAAGGGGACATCTAAATGTCTTTGTCTGGCCATGACTCTCTCCTTGCAGAAGCAGACAGACATGGAGAGGCAGAAAATCGTGGCTGATTTCAAGGAATTGCACCAGTTTCTGGAAGAACAGGAGCGCCTCCTGCTGACTCAATTAAAGGAACTGGACTATGGGATTAAAAACTCTAGGAATCAATATATTGCCAAACTCTGTGAGGAAATGGCCTCCCTTGACAACCTAATCAGGCAGCTGGAGGAGAAACAGAAGCAGCCAGTGAATGAATTCTTGCAGGTGAGCAATGGCACAATGAAATAGTCCAAATTGCCCTCTGGGGAAGGGCTGTCCCACCACACACTCTGTTCATTGGTCTATAGAAGTATTTACAGTAGATGTGTGTACTTCGGTATTTGGTTGATATATAAAGCAAAGGGGAAAGTAATAAACTGCTGGAGGGAACTGGGTTGGTCAAAGAAAGCTCAACAAAAACAATGAGACCATTTAATGCCCCTTCAAGTTGCATCTTGTTGGTGTCTCCTTACATCTGCCAGTGTCAAGTCCTTGTACTAGCATCCCTTCTACCTGCGAACAGGTACCTAAAGTCAGCCTAATTGTCAATTCTCAATCCTAGGGGAAAAAATGGAATTCCTTTCTTTTCCTTTACCAAAATCAACTTTAAAGACTCATAGCACAAATGCCCAGACCTATTTGTCCTCCTTCCTTCCTTCCTTATTTTACTCCATACAGGTAGGTAGCCGTGTTGGTCCGAAGTAGTCGAAACAAAAAATAAAAAAAATTCCTTCCAGTAGCACCTTAGAGACCAACTAAGTTTGTCATTGGTATGAGCTTTCGTGTGCTGAAGAAGTGTGCATGTACACAAAAGTTCATACAGTGATAAACTTAGTTGGTCTCTAAGGTGCTACTGGAAGGATTTTTTTATTTTTTATTTTATTCCAGTTACACTTGTCTCTCATGTTTTCCTGTTTTCAGACTGATTGTCCATAAAACACTAAGGGAAGTTAAGTGATTCCTTTTTTACCTACTCCAGAACTGTAAAGTCTACCTTTGTGGGAGAACTGTTGCAGTTATCACTCATTCCCTCTGAAGGAGCAACCATGGGCACTAATTTCATCCATTTTTTATTAAAGGCTATAGAAGTTTCCTTAAAAAGAGAGAAAGAGAGCCAAAGCTGCCCAATGGGATGCCTCCTGCATTTATTTGCCTGTACAGTAATTTGCAATGTTTAAGCTACTCTGGAGGGACAAATAGGCTTGCAAATTTCATCCACTTCTGTCAAACAGAAACAAAGTTAGAGCCATAATATGGAACATTTTGTGCTGGTGGAGCTTAATTTTTTGACAAAGTAGAATTGAATCTGGACCCTATGTTCCATTGGGAAGATTAAAAAGTACTTCAGGGTGAAAGAAACCAATATTTTAAACTGGGGTTGCCAAAACCACACGTGACCTTGTAATTTCCTAGCAGATGGAAATCTGTAGCATTTAAAGGAGGCACGGAGGCATGTGGAAGAGGAAGCCTGCGGAGGACGGGTGGGGCCCCGCTCCAGCCTGCTCCCCCTTCCTCCAAAAGGCTCTAACATGGCTAGGGCTGAGAGCGATTTGAGGACCCGCCACCCGCGTAGAGTAAAATAAGACACAGTTCAGCGGGGAATCATTCAAGGGTTAACAACCAGTGGGAGGAGCTTGTTGATGCAAATACAACTGGAAGCTTCCCCTGACGTCACCAGGGGTCGTGCCATGGCCCTAGCCACCAGCAGGGCATTGGACAGGATCCACGACCGCTGCATCCCTTTAACGGGATACCCAAAAGAGGAGGGGTTGGATGATGGCCACAACCTGTCCTCTGACACACATGTACATATTCCAACGCATAACCGCCAATACCATAAAGTTGTGACAAATTGCTACGAGGTAGGTGAAAAAACCAAGAGGCCAGTGCCAATTGGCCAAACGGATTAAAAAAAAACTCCTACCAGGCCTCTTGGGCAAGCAAGGCAACCAACCAAAGTCCATAGCAAGGTCAAAAGCATAGAACACATGGAACAGGCGATCTGATGTGGCGCAGAAGCTGAATGGGGGCTTGAACGCCGCCACGGCTGCTTAAATGCAGCCAGACCCCGCCCCTCAGCTGTCCTTATTGGCTAGCTGAGAGGCTTGGCACGGCAGTGGGGATAGGCTAATGCAGGGGGCCAAATACGCCCCCCTGCTAGCACGGGAAACAGCTCCCGCTCACAACCCTTCTCCTCTGCAAAGAGGAGAGGTCTTCTCACGCCCGCCTTGCCCAGTGGGGACTAGCGCGTTGCCTCTGCAGAAAACATAGAAAATACATAGAAAAATGCAGTATGTCCCTTCTGTGAACTGAGAGATGTCTGATGTGTGGGAGGGGTCTGGTGCAAAGGACTGAATTTCTCTCATTCTGTCTCTTCCATCTAGAATATGAGAAGCATCCTGGAAAGGTATGTGGCTTTGTTATGAATAGTGGGCTGATATTGATTTCCTTCCTCTGAGGTAAGGAATAATTTGGTCTATGCGAACCAATCTAATCCACAGTTTACAGACCAATAAGCAGATCAGCAAACAGATACCAATCTGATTGCACACTTTTACAAATTTTGTGATGCATTTTTTAATCCAAAACTGCGTATCTCGTGCGGGGAAATGTACAAAAAGTGTATTGTGGGATGCCAGAACAGCATACAAAAATGGGGATTATGCATATAAAATGCATATTTTAGGAAGGAGTGATTATATTTCTTCATCTACTTTATACTTCATATCTTAGCAGAGATGTTGTTGGTGGATTATTAGATTTCTTACTTGTCCTCTACTGTCTGGTTCCAGAGCAATTTATGGATTAAAATACAATATTAAAAATAGTTAAAACAAATTACAATCCAAGAAAACAGGGTGGGTCCTAGAATACATCTCCTATATGACAAAGACCCAGGGTAAAGAGATGCTGTTATTAGTTACTGTTCGGTTTCTGTTAATTGGTTCTCATGGGAAACTTACAGATTCTTGCTTCACACAATTAACTCAAGGCAGTGTCAATTTACTCTTGGCAGAAAGCCAAGGTCTGCCTGGCCTGGCAACAGCTCTCTGATTGGTTAATGACCAGCACTGAACTCTGTTATCTAGGAATGCTAGCACAGTTGTTTCTTGTTGTGTGTTAGGAGTAGGAGTGCTGCGTATGGTTGGAGAGAGAGAGACAGAGAGGATTTATTTTGCTTTGCTTTGTATGCAGAAACTCTGCTGGTTTTATTTTCTTTTAATAAATCCTGTAAATAGTTATTCTGCGTCTAGCCGACTAGTCATTTCCACCTCAACTAGCTTCTGCGATGTGCAGGAAAACTCTGCTATGTTTGGGCTAAAGCCACTAGAGCTATGCCTGACACTTCAAAATTCTAAATTTGCAGTATGTGCAAACATAATTTGTTGGAGGAAATATTCAGTAAGGTTGTGCTCCAGATTCACCCAGATCCCCAACCATTTTGGGCCAATTTATACCCTGTTCTGACCAGGTAGTAGCAGCGACATATCACAACTTTGTCACAAGTTAATCAGGCACTTCTGACCCAGCTGTAATTTTAAACACGGTACGGTGTGCAATATGTGCATCAAAATTTCCGGCAGATTGTTTAAAATATTTCTGCATCTTAATGGCAAAGTTTATTTTTTAAAATAAATAAAAGAGAGGTAAGATAGATTATGGATTGATCATTTATATGTAAATTTTATATGAAAAAATGTATGTAGATTTACACTTTATACCCCCCCCCCATACTTCATTTCCCAGTTTTTCATAGGTCTTTGTAATGGTCACAGGGCAGACAATACCATTAGTTGCTATCACAGGGCTTATCCACATTTCCGCTTTTCCTGTGATATCTATGCCCAGGTCTGAGAGGCTTTTCTTTTGTCCCACCGCTTTTCATGGGAAAACCTGCTGCTTACCACAGAATTGGAAGAAACATAAAGGTAAAGGTAAAGGGACCCCTGACCATTAGGTCCAGTCGTGACCGACTCTGGGGTTGCGCGCTCATCTCGCATTATTGGCCGAGGGAGCAGGCGTATAGCTTCCAGCATGACAAAGCCGCTTCTGGCGAACCAGAGCAGCACATGGAAACGCCGCTTACCTTCCCGCTGTAGCAGTTCCTATTTATCTACTTGCATTTTGACGTGCTTTCGAACTGCTAGGTTGGCAGGAGCTGGGACCAAGCAACGGGAGCTCACTCCGTCACAGGGATTCGAACCGCCGACCTTCTGGTCAGCAAGCCCTAGGCTCAATGGTTTAACCACAGCGCCACCTGGGTCCCTTTAGAAGAAACTTAAATCCACAGAAAACCCGATACATTTTTGCTTCTATTTTGCTGTCAACCCACAGAAAACCTGATCGAACTTCGTTCCGATTCAGTGGTAAACAGCGGGGGCTTTCGTGGGGAAAGCAGGGGGAATGAAAGAAAAACCTATCATGGACGAGCCTTTCGGTATTTTCCTTCTGTTCCCACTTTTCTCCTGAATTAAGAATGACTTGAGAATTATCTGATGAATCACAATAAACCTGACTTTCTTCTTCCTAGGTGTAATGAAAATGAAAATAAAACCATGGATGCAATAGCTTTTCCTCCAGGATTAAAAGAGCAAATAGATAAATTCTCTAAAATGCATCCTTTTTTGGAGAAGGAGACCAAGAAATTTAAAGGTAACAAAGACCATTGTACGATGTTTTAGATGTGAGATAGATGATGATAGATTAGATAGATAGATAGATAGATAGATAGATAGATAGATAGATAGATAGATGATAGATGAAAGAGTTGCATGCCATGCCAATTTCCAGGTGGTGAAGATTTCTTATTGGGAAATGAGGCACAGCAGAGACTGTGATTTCTTTAAGATATGTGGTTTATTTACACATATATACAATCTGAATCTATGATGGAGGGGTTCACAGCACAGACACCTCAAGAGAATCTTGTTTCTCCCATAACTACAGCCTTGCATTCAAAACAGGAATCAACCATCGTGCACTGAGCCAGTGTGTTGTAGTGGTTAAGAGTGGTGGACTGGTAATCTGGTTGAACCGGGTTCGCTTCCCGCTCCTCCACATGCAGCTGCTGGGTGACCTTGGGCTAGTCACACTTCTTTGAAGTCTCTCAGCCCCACCCACCTCACAGAGTGTTTGTTGTGGGGGAGGAGGGGAAAGGAGATTGTTAGCCGCTTTGAGACTCCTTCGGGTAGTGATAAAGCGGGATATCAAATCCAAACTCTTCTTCTTCTTTTTCTGGCATGCTGCCTTTTACAGCCTGTCACATCCCTAACATCTACTTCAAAACTCTGGTTTTGTCTTCTAACTCTCTCAGAGCTGGGGGAGGGGGCCATTAGTGTACCCCAGCGGCATAGCTAGCCGCTGAGACACCCGGGGCGGCAAATTGCCGTGCACCAGGGGGGGCGTCATTATGTAACGACGCATGTGTCATTACGTAGCGGGGTATCGATGCCCCCCCATGACTCTGGGGCTGCGCGCCTCCAGCTCCAAACTCCAGGTGGAAAGCCCGCTTGGCGCGGTGGGTGCCCCGTGCCGTGTGGGCTTTCTGCCTGGAGTTTGGAGCTGGAGGCACACGGCTTTGGATTTGCGGGGGGTGGCGAAAACCCGCCACATAACAACACATGCGCAGCATCCCGCTGCGCGGGCATGCTACGTGGATGGGGATCGCAACCCCCCCCCCCGCAACTTCAAAACAGAGCCTAAACTAAAATTTAAATTTTCACATGTATAATTTCCTCTTAGAAATCTGATATCTTGACATTTGAGGGTTCTGTATGAGGGTCAGTTGAAAATTCTGAGTGACCTTTCAGTCTTTGGCATTGATTGCAACTCTTCTCTGAGCACTCCCACCCACCAACATGCTTTCATAACACTTAATGCTAATGCCGGAAGAGGGTGAAAGAGGGAGTACTATGGCTAAATTTTAGATTTTGGCATGAAAACACTTGCAAACATTCTAAATCTAAAGCATTGCCCTTGGAGCCAAGTGAGTATTGACTTCTTCCTCATTTCACTTTCCCCCCCCTTAGACGTTGTGCTCTCTGGGCCTCAAGAAAAGAAAGACACGGCTGTACCCCGCCACAATAACCAAGCAGCACAAGGTTTCTGGATCCCCAAGCTGCCTTCCCTGGGTTTGTATTTTCTTTTGGGAAATGAGAGGCAGCAGAGACTCTGGTGCCTTTAAGACATATGGTTTATTTACACATATATGCAACCTGAGCCTACGATGGAGGGGTTCACAGACACCCCAAGAGAGTCTTGTTTCTCCCACAGCCACAGCCTTGGATCCAAAACAGGAATCAACCCTCGTGCTCTGATTCTCTTTCCGCCTTTTACAGCCTGTCACATCCCTAAACTCTACTCCAGAATACTGGTTTTGTCTTCTAACTCTCTCAGAGATGGGGAGGCAACTCTTCTCTGTGCCCCCCCCCCCCCCCGCGAACATGCTTTCTTAAGACTTAATACTAATGCTGGAAGAGGGAGAAAGATGGAGTACTATGACTAAATTTTAGATTTTGCCATGAACACACTTCGTTGTTGTTGTTGTTTAGTGCTTTAGTTGTGTCCGACTCTTTGTGACCCCATGGACCAGAGCACGCCAGGCACTCCTGTCTTCCACTGCCTCCCACAGTTTGCTCAGACTCATGTTGGTAGCTTCAAGAACACTGTCCAACCATCTCATCCTCTGTCGTCCCCTTCTCCTTGTGCCCTCAATCTTTCCCAACATCAGGGGCTTTTCCAGGGAGTCTTCTCTTCTCATGAGGTGGCCAAAGTATTGGAGCCTCAGCTTCACGATCTGTCCTTCCAGGGAGCACTCAGGGCTGATTTCCTTAAGAATGGATAGGTTTGATCTTCTAGCAGTCCATGGGACTCTCAAGAGTCTCCTCCAGCACCATAATTCAAAAGCATCAATTCTTCGGCAATCAGCCTTCTTTATGGTCCAGCTCTCACTTCCATACATCACTACGAACACACTTACAAACGTTCTAAATCTAAAGCATCGCCCTTGGAGCCAAGTATGAGTATTGACTTTTTCCTCATTTCACTTTTTTCCCTTAGATGTTATGCTCTCTGGACTTCAAGGAAAGAAAGGTACATTTCCAGGTTTGGCAGATCTTTAAACAATTTTTGCAGATGAGATATGGGAGGGTTTTGCACTTCAATCTCCCAGCAGCACAAGATTGCTGGGGTCCCAAGCTGCATCTCCAGGGTTCGTATTTCCTTTTGGGAAATGAGAGACAGCAGAGAGTGTGGTGTCTTTAGGATATATGGTTTATTTACACATATATACAATCTCTGTGTATGATAGAGGGGTTCACAGCACGGACACCCCAAGAGAGTCTTGTTTCTCCCATAGCCACAGTCTTGCATTTAAAACAGGACTCAACCCTCGTGCTCTGATTCTCTTTCCGGCTTGTTGCCTTTTACAACCTGTCACATCCCTAAACTCTATTCTACTCTGATTTTGTCTTGTAACCATCTCATGGTTGGGGAAGGGGCCCTCACAAGAGCTGTCTGGCACAGAGCCCCCTCTCCGTCTTTCTTGATGGCCCAATTCCTTTGCTCTGCTCTTGGTTAATGGCCCAGACTAACTGGGCCCAGACTAACTGTGTAACTACCCATTGATGCAGCTGCCCTCCGTTCGCTTGGCTCCCTTCTCTTGTCTGCAATAGGACAAACAGATGAATACTACTTACTACTGCAATCTGGTGCAATCTTCTGCATTTAAAGGAAGTTCTGAAGTGGACTGTTGCTTGCTCTGAAGCTGGTCCAGACTCATCAAAGCCAAATGTGGAGGGAAGACTGTGGCCCTCTTGGGGTGTTCACTTCTCCCACATGCTTAGAACTACACAAGGGAGAGCACAGATATGTGCACAAGCTTTGCCCCCTCTAGTGTACCCCATTATTGGCGCTGTCTGCAGAAGGGAGCTCCAAATCACATGGGGATCCTACATAAGACTGTAATGTGATTTGGGGGAGGGGGGAATAGAATGCCGGAAAGAAATAGCAGTGCATTTAAATACACATTTTCACACGTAGAATTTGCCATTAGATATCTGCTATCTTGACATTTGAGGGTTCTGTATTAGGGTCAGTTTAAAATCCAGTCTTTGGCATTGATTGCAACTCTTCTCTGAGCGCCCCCACCCCCCAACATGTTTGCATAACACTTAATGCTGATGCTGGAAGAGGGCAAAAGATGGAGTACTATGGCTAAATTTTAGTTTTTGGGCATGAACACACTTGCAAACGTTCTAAATCTAAGGCATTGCCCTTGGAGCCAAGTATGTGTATTGACTTTTTCCTCATTTGACTCCCCCCCTTAGGTGCTGTGCTCTCTGGACCTCAAAAAAAGGAAGACAGGACTGTACCCCAACTCAGTCGCCAAGCAGCACAAAATTCCAGAGCTCCCAAGCGGCTTTCCCAGGTTTCGTATTTCCTTTTGGGAAATGAGATACAGCAGAGACTGGTGTCTTTGGGATATATGGTTTATTTACACATATATACAATCTGAGTCTACGATGGAGGGGTTCACAGCACGGACACCCCAAGAGAGTCTTGTTTCTCCCATTGCCACAGTCTTGGATTCGAAACAGAAATCAACCCTCGTGCTCTGATTCTCTTTCTGCTTGCTGCCTTTTACAGCCTGTCACATCTCTAAACTCTACTTCAAAACACTGGCTTTGTCTTCTAACTATTTCAGAGCTGGAGGGCTAGGAAGCAAGCAAAGAGTAGTTGAAGCTTGACATTTGAGCATTCTTTTTTTCTATTTCTTTTTCTATTTGAAATTCTGAGTAATTTTCATTACGTGGCATTGATTTCTCTGAACCCCGTCACTGCACCTCAACTGGTTTGAGTTATGAGCACAGTAAGTGGAGTCATCAGAGATTTCCTTCTCTCAACCAAACAGCATCTTCCAGAGTCCCAATTAAGGGGGAAACTCCTCACACACAGTTCAAAGTAACCCAAGTGTTTAATATCTCCAGACACAAGACCAGTTCTTCTGGTCTTTAAAATAAAGATACATATGAGCAGATCCATTGACACTCATCACCATGCTAACTAATGCTTCTGTATAAAACCCACGGCCTCTTCCCCTGATTCTCACAGAGTGACAGCAAACGGGACAGGGCACAGACAAGAAAGACAGGATGAAAGCAATGCCCCAGAGCAGGCATCCCCAAACTGCGGCCCTCCAGATGTTTTGGCCTACAACTCCCATGATCCCTAGCTAACTGGACCAGTGGTCAGGGATGATGGGAATTGTAGTCCAAAACATCTGGTGGGCCGAAGTTTGGGGGTGCCTGCCCTAGAGACTACTATTCCTGTCTCTACATGTGGGCATATTTCCTGGGCCAATGGGAGGGTGAATGACTCCACAAGTCACACACTCGACCTTTCTGGTGTTGCTATAGCAACCCAGTGCACCTGGCACCTTATCTCAGAACATCCAGACGTGGGAAATGTGTTCCTCAAGGCACGAGCCCAAGCACTGTGCAATTTCACACATTGTTCACATTACAACAACACAGAAGAGGGCAGACGATCATATACGATGGCTAAATTTTAGATTTTGGCGTGAACACACTTCCAAGTGCTCTAAATCTAAAGCATTACCTTGGAAGCATGAGTATTGACTTCTTCCTCATATCACTGTTTTTCCTTAGATGTTTTGTTCTCCTGACCTCAAGAGAAGAAAGACAAATTCTGCCAAAAATCAGTAGAACTGGTGAAGATATTTGTCTTTCTGGGCTTCTCCAAGGATGTGATTCAAGCATACTCTACATTTGTTAAAGCAAAAGCCCTCAACCATCCAGACTTTGCAGAGGCATTCCTCACTAAAATCGGTTGACACCCTGGAACTGAATTCTTTGGATCACTCCTTTAACTGATTAAGGGGGGTGAGGACAAACCCAGCTTTAAAATGGACTACCTTCGACTCTCAACACCCGCAGGATCCACTTGTGGCAGAAGGGGACTTGTGGGGGAGGGGGGCAGGTGGGTAGAAATGTTTTTTTAAAATGTTTTGTCTTTTTGTGTTGTTATATAAAACTAATAAAAATTATTTTTATTTTTTTTAAAAAAGCGGAAGGATTGCCCAGATATCAACCAGACCGATAATACATGCTGATTGGGCAGCAGGGCCGGCACACCCGTGAGGCAAGGTGAGGCAGTTGCCTCGGGTGGCAGATCCAGCCTCTCAGAAGAGCATCACCACAATTTATATTCTGAATCGGTGCATATAATACAGAGGTTTAATACGGAAAAGAGAAGATTCTATTTTCATTATATGTGTGGTCCTCTATATGCTTGTGCAAGCTTATTACTAATGTGTGTGTATATATATGTCAACGATCTGCCATGTAGCTACAAAATTAATAAACCTATCCCACAAAAGGGAGAAAGGTGAAATGAGGAATGTTACTGTTTGTAAAGAAGTCACAGTATGTGGAGGAATTAAGAAACAAGGAGAAGCAGGAATTGTAAATAAGGAAACAAGCGAGGGCATTTGGACACAGCAGATCCACCATCTCCGTATCACCAAAAACAATACGTCAGAAATTTACATGAAAATGTACATGAAAGTTAGAGATGCATTTGCTGAGAGTCCTACATTACAGGGGGTTGGACTAGATGACTCTTGGGGTCCCTTCCATCTCTACAATTCTGCAATTCTTTGTGCTCATTTATACATGTAAATTTTAAAATAAGCAGTAAAATTGAAATAGAAATACAGTAAATCTTAGCATAGTAGGGGGAAAGACTGTGTCTTCCTGCTCAGTATGCTGACTGGATCCTAACTGTGCCCACGGGCAGCACCAGGATGCCAACTGCTCTCCCTTCTCAGGGCTCTTTATCCTTAAAGCCAACTTGGATTGAATGCTCCTTCAGATACAGAGAGTGTGGTATAGTGGTTACAGCGCTGGACCAGGATAATGAGTTCTAGGGTAGACACAATAAAAACACATAAATTATAAACTTAAGCAAACACTCGTGTCCATATGTGTTCTTTTTTTTTCCTGTTCAGCCAATTTTTATTTTATTTTCTTTAAACCCACACTTTCCCAGTTTTGATATCCTTTTTTTTTAAAATATCATTTTTTATTAATTTTTCAAAGATAGAATATAAAGTAGAATACAAACAAACCATAAAAGAATAACACTCTACAACAAAGAAATACAGATAAGAATACAGCAAAATAGAATAAAAATATAAAAGCTTCTTATAACCTTTACTAGTTCCTTTCTTGTATTTGGTGACTCCCTCCTTCCCTCCCTCCACGTTTCTAGTATTAACTATATCAGCGCTCTCGTTTTCAACATTCTTAACTTTTTCTAATACCAACCTATGATTATTATCATTTCCATTCTTCTCATCATTCTTTACTCTTATACATTGAATCTTATATACTTATAAAAACAAATATCTTCCTCCTTACTTCTTATATACTAGTGCCTCTATAGCATCTTCGTACTTCCACTCCCTTACTACTCAGTTTTAATCTTATAATTCTTTTCCAAATATATCTTAAACTTCTTCCAATCCTCTTCTGCCTTCTCTCTTCCTCTGTCGCGGATTCTCCCAGTCAGTTCAGCCAGTTCCATATATTCTATCAACTTCATCTGCCATTCATCAATCGTCGGGAGATCTTCTGTTTTCCATGTCTTTGCTAATACAATTCTAGCAGCTGTTGTGGCATACAGAAAAAAAGTGATATCTTTCTTTGGTATCTCTTTCCCTATAATACCAAGTAAAAAAGCCTCTGGTTTTTTAACAAATGTGTTTTTAAACACCTTCTTCAACTCATTGTAAATCTTATCCCAGAAGTTTTTTACTCGGGGGCAAGTCCACCACATATGGAAAAAGGTCCCTTCCGATTCTTTACATTTCCAGCACTTATTGTCTTTTTTATGATAAATCTTTGCCAATTTCACTGGCGTAAGATACCATCTATACATCATCTTATACAAATTCTCTTTCAACACATTACAAGCAGTGAAATTCATATTATATTTCCATAACCTTTCCCAATCCTCTATCATAATATTATGACCTATATCCTTTGCCCAATCAATCATCACCGATTTCGTTTGTTCATCCTTTGTATGCCATTCCAGCAACAATTTATACATTCTTGATAGATTTTTAGCTTTTGGCTCTAACAATTCTGTTTCCAACTTAGACTTTTCTTGTTGAAAACCAATTTTCTTATCCATTCTATACAATTCATTGATCTTATGATACTGCAGCCAGTCACATAATTGATCTTTTATCTGGTCATATGCTTTTAACTTTATCTGTTCATTTTCAACTATTAGTAGATCTTTATATCTTAACCATTTTTCTTCCATATTCAACTTTTTCCTAGTTTTTACCTCCAAGGGTGAAATCCACCTGGGTGTTTTCCTTTCTAACAAATCTTTATATCTAATCCAAACATTGAGCAATGATTTCCTTATTATATGGCATTTGAAGCCATAATGAGCCTTGACCTTATTGTACCAAAGGTATGCATGCCAACCAAATACGTTATCAAACCCTTCTAGATCTAAAACATCAGTATTTTCTAGTGTAAACCATTCCTTCAACCAGCAAAAAGCTGCCGCATCTGAATATAACTTTAAATCCAGCAGGGAGAAGCCTCCTCTTTCTTTAACATCTGTCAATAACTTATATTTAATTCTTGGCTTCTTCCCCTGCCAAATAAATCTTGATAATGCTTTTTGCCAATCTCGAAAACAAGTCTGTTTCTCTACAATCGGTAACGCTTGGAACAAAAATAACATTTTTGGCAATACATTCATTTTTATCACTGAAATACGTCCTAACAACGACAATTTTAATTTTGTCCAGGTTTCTAAATCCCTCTTTACTTCGTTCCACAATTTCTCATAATTGTTTTTAAACAGTTGTATATTTCTAGCTGTCATATTTACTCCCAGGTATTTCACCTTGTTCACAAATGTCAGTCCAGTTGTTTTTTGTAAGCTCTCACTCTCTTCAACAGTTAAATTTTTACACAATACTTTGGTTTTCGTTTTATTCAATTTAAATCCTGCTAGCTGTCCAAACTCCTGTATTATTTCTAAAGCTTTATATACACTTTTTTCAGGCTCTTGTATTGTCAAAACCAAATCATCAGCGAATGCTTTTAATTTATATTGCTTTTTTCCAACTTTTATCCCTAACACCTCCTCTTCCCTCCTAATCCTTTCCAACAGTACCTCTAGAACTGTTATGAATAAAAGAGGAGAGAGTGGGCAACCTTGTCTTGTTCCCTTTTCAATCCTTATTTGTTCTGATATGACACCATTTACCACAATCTTGGCTTTTTGTTCAGTATATATCGCTGACAACCCCTTAATAAACTCCTCCCCGATACCCATCCTTTCAAAGTTAGCTAACATAAACCTCCAAGAAATATTGTCAAAAGCTTTTTCGGCATCAATGAAAATCAATACTGCTCTTTTATCTCTTCTTGCTTCCAACAATTCTAATATATCCACTATGTTTCGGATATTATCTTTCATGTGTCTATTGGGTAAAAACCCCGCCTGGTCCTTATGAATATAATCTTTTAATAATCTTTTCAATCTTGATGCCAAAATAGTTGCAAAAATTTTGTAATCCACATTTAGGAGTGATATCGGTCGATAGTTTCTCATCTGTGTGACATCTGTATCCGGTTTTGGTATTAATGTTATAAAAGCTTCTTTCCATGTATCTGGTGCCTTCTCTCCTTTAAGTATAGTATTGCATAAGTCCGTCAGTGGTTCAATTATCCAGTCTTTCAAGGTTTTGTAGTATCTTGCCGTTAACCCATCTGGGCCTGGTGACTTCCCTATTTTTAATTGCTTGATTGCCTCCTCCACTTCTTGCTTGTTTATTTTCACGTTTAATCCAGCCCTTTCCTCTTTTGGTAATTCCTGCAGTCCGTATTTGCCCAGGAACTGATCGATTTTTTCCTGTTGTTCTTTGTCTTGTTTATATAATTTTTTATAATATTGTTGAAATGCTTTTCTTATCTCCACTGGGTTCTCTATTGTTTTTTCTTCTGTCTTTATGCTGGTGATGGTGCTCTGTTTCTGTCTTTTTTTTATTTGCCACGCCAATAACTTCCCACATTTATTCGCCGATTCAAAACTTTTTTGTTTCATCCTTTTTATTTTCCATTCAATCTCCAAGTTTGTTATTTGGGTTAGCTGTACCTGTAGCAATTTTATTTCTTTCTGTATATGTCTATCTTTAGGCTTTTCTCTCAATCTTTTTTCCTTCTCTTTTAATCGCTGCAAAATATGTTCTCTCTTTTCATTTCTTTGTCTTTTTAACATTGCACTTTGCTGGATCATGAATCCCCTCATTACTGCCTTGCTTGCATCCCAGACTGTTCTTAGATCCATTCCTGTTGTCAAATTAATCTCAAAATAGTCTTTTATTGTCTTTTGGGCCTTTGCTACTGTGTCTTCATTACTCATCAGAGCATCGTCCATTCTCCATCTGAAAGAACCCTGTATATTAAGCTTAAATTCCATCAGCAAAGCCTTATGATCTGAAAAAGTTCTGGGTTGTATCTCCATTTTTGTCACCTTGGATGCCATGTTCTTTGTAATCCATATATAATCGATCCTGGACCAGGTTTGCTTAGCTTCTGAGAAGAAAGTACTGTCCCTTTCGAGTGGATTTCTCAATCTCCAGATGTCCACCAGGTCTAGACTGTCTGCCAAGTCGAAGAAAGTTTTTGGTAGTCTGCCTTCATTAGTATTTTTTTGTCTTTGAGCTCTGTCCATCAATGTTGATACAACTGCATTAAAATCGCCCATCAAAACCACAATGTAATCCATATAATCCAACAATTCTTCATGTAGTCTCTTAAAAAAGTCTGATTTAGCCTCATTCGGTGCATAAATTTCAACAAATAGATATTTCTCTCCCTGTAATTTTACCTCAACTGCATATGTGTTCTTTTGCTGCTCTTTCTTTGGGCTTATTTACTTTAATTTTATTTTGATCTAAAAGCCTAATCATATCAGCTACGGTGTCCCGGTTGTGGCGAATTCAAAAGTCAAAATTAGTTGTCCCCAGATCCTATTAACAGGGGTGGCCAACACCCAAGGGAGTGTGATCTACTTTCAGAATTAAAATCTGGTGGTGATCTACCCCCATTTTGGGGGTTCAGCTCAAAGTTGTTGAGCTTGGGGGGGTGACTCTGTGAGTTGGGGCTCCCACTTTCCTCCAGCTACTCACTCAGGCCCTGTTATGTCCAGAGGAAAGCGGAGCCATCCCACACACGTACGTAAACTCACACACACCCCTCCCTCTCTGCCAGCAGAGGAGGGAGGAGGAGCCGGGGAGCTCTAGGCAGGCAAGAAGGACGGGGAGCAATCCAGCCATTCTGTGCAACACACTAACACAGTCACACACATACTGGTGAGCTCTGTTTCGGAAAGAGGGAAGGAGCTCTCCCATGGTTATTGAGCTTTTTTTGTGGGGGAGAGACAAGCGTTCTTGAGGGGTTTTTTAGGGGGAGAGCTCTTTCTTTTCTTTTAGGCTGCCGATCACTAAGGAACCCACAATCTACCTGGGATCTACCAGAAATGTCCTGGGGATCTACCGGTAGATCGTGATCTACCTGTGGGCCATGCCTGCTATTAACATTTGGGAGTGGAACAACAGTGTTTGCAAGAAGATATTGTATGAGAGCTGGGGGTGGGAGACAGGAAATCAATTCTTCCCTCACTGATTCCTTCTCAAGTAAACTATTGTTTTTCCTCAGGCTTTACAGTACTTCCTTTCTCCTTCTGCTCCAGTCCGTTAGTATTAGAACTTTCATTAGCCTCCTAATAGGTACATGGCTCTCCCTCAAATTTTCCTGGGGACTCTAGTTAGTTAAGGGTGCTAGGAAGTGCAGCTTTTGGGGGCAAACAGCCATTGTCAGGATTCTTTGGCAGACGGCGAAAAGCTTCTGGGATATGGTATATAATGAAATTAAGAAAATGTTGAAATATACATTTGTTAAAAAAAACCAGAAGCTTTTCTATTGGGAATTACAGGTACTGGAATTAAAAAACAAGATGTTAAACTTTTTCAATATGCAATAACTGCGGTGAGAATATTAATTGCACAAAAATGGAAACAAGAAGAATCACCGACAAAGGAAGAATGGACAGTGAAATTGATGGTGCATGCAGAATTGGATGATGTGAAGAATCCGAGAACAGCGGGACGAGAAGTTTATCAAAGATTGGACTAAATTTGCAGATTATTTGAAAGAGAATTGCACTCAATTGAATACAATCGCAGGATTGCGAGAAGCTTTGTAAGGTAAAGGAAAGGAAAGTCATTGTAGTATGGAATTTTAGTGATAAAGTTAGGAGTAATAATTTAAGACAATGATTGAACTGTGAAGTATAGAAATTAGTGATGAATGTTAGAATATCATAAGCAGGGTTTGAGGGAAGTCATGGCTACAAAAAAGCCAAAATGTTAAAATATGTAAATAATGTGGTGGAAGTTATTATTGTATTGTTGAAAAACCAATTAAACAGTATGTGCCCCCCCCCAAAAAAAGATTCTTTGGCGGAATGGATGTGAAAGCTGCACGCTGTAAGGATTTCTTTTGGCTTATGCCAGCATTTCCTGTGCTGCTGCTTTGCAAAAACTATGAGTCACCCAGAGGGAGGGAAAGACCCGCCCTGTGACTTGAAACTGGAGAAACGAAACCAAAGCTTTTATTCCTGTTTCAGGCAGACGAAATGGCAGACGAGGGTCCAGTCCAGAACCTCTGCGAGGAAACGACATGCCCCATCTGCCTGGAGTATTTCACAGATCCAGTGATCATAGACTGCGGCCACATTTTCTGCCAAACCTGCATCACCAAAGTTTGGGGGAAATCAGACGGAGATGCTTCTTGCCCTCAGTGCAGGGAACCTTGCCAGCAAAGGAATTTCAGGCCCATCCGTCAACTGGCGAGCATTGTGGAAATAGCCAAGAAATTCAGCCTTCAGATGGCCAAAGGGGCGGAAGCGCTGGGAAGGGTTTGCGAGAGACACCAGGAGCCCCTGAAGCTCTTCTGTGAAGATGACCAAGCCCCCATCTGTGTGGTGTGTGACAAATCCAAGGAGCACAGGGAACACAAAGTGATCCCAAAGGAAGAAGCCTTTGAAGAGTATCAGGTAGGGAGCTGTAGGATGGGGACCAGACTTCCAAGGGGTGCTCACCTATCCTACAGATGGGGAAGATATTTCAGCCGGAGGGCCGCATTTTTCTCCGTGCGAAATTCGGGTGTGGGGTGTAGGTGGGTGTTTGTGTCCCATATGCTGCTGGTTATTGGGTCCCGAGGCAAAAGAAGACAAAGCAACCCTTGAAAATTTAACTTTTTGCAGTAGACTAGTTCCTACAAATGTTCTCATTGCTGTCTCTGTTCGCCATCTAAGTAAGCGGGAAGCATTAAGGGAGTTCAGGGACACATTCTAGCCAGGCAAAAAAGACTCAAGGAGGATGTGAACTGGAGAAATGTTGCAGTTTAGGGAGAGGCCGGAAGACAGATAGTGAGGCCTGCAGCTCCTATCTTGTACTGAGCATTCAGTAGCAGTAGGAACATTTGCAAGAAGTTCCAAGGGAACTTGAAAAATGCTCATTTCAATCATCTCCCACCTTTTCCTGCCCCAGGAGCCCAGAGAACTACCAGGGCAGGGGAAGGCTGGGAGGTTGATCTGATGGCCATAACTCAGCAGTAGAGCCTCTGCTTTGCCCGAAGAAGGTCCCAGGTTCATTCCTTATCATTTTTAGGTAGGGCTGGGGAAAGCCTGTCGGTATAGAAAACAGAGCAGAGGTCTGACTCTGTATAAGCCAGCCTTGTGGAAGCATTTGATGTTTCCCGGGTCCCAGCAGTTTCTCTTTTTCTCTAGTCCTGGAATTTATGTTGGGAAATGGATGTTATGTCCACCATTTTTTGGTCAGGATAGCCCCCCCCTGCCCCCGGTGGTCCAGGAGGGCAGTTCTGTAAACCACCCTGAGATCTTTAAGTATAGGGCAGCAAATCAAGTAAGCAAGTAAGCAAGCAAGCAAGCAAGCAGGGGTCACAGTAGCCCAGTCTTGCATGCAGAAATCCTTAGCATTTCTGGGTAGGTCTGGGAATATACTGGACCTGAAATCCAGTCAGTACAGCCAGTACTGAGCTAGTTGGACCAGAGGTACATATAACTCAGTATAAGGCCACTTCCCCTCTTTCTAGATATGTCCTAAACTAACCCAAATGCCTTTTTGGTCACCTCAGGGTAAAATCCTGTGTCATTTGGAGTTCCTGAACAAACAGAGAGAAGAAATTCTGTCTTCTAAACTGAAGGGAGAGACTGAAAGTTGGAATCTGCTGGTAGGTGCAAACCTTCTTGCCTCTCCAGGATGGTTATATTGACAGAGTGAGGCCTTTGTTCTGCGGTGGAGCCTATGCTTCGCTTGCTCAGTGTCCTAGGTTTGATCATTGGCATTATCAATTGAATGGATATTGGGTGGTAGAGTTGGGAAAGGTCTCTGCTTCAGACCTTGAAGAGCAGCTGCCTGCAAGGTTAGATAATATTCAGCAGGATAGGCTAAAATTGGTAGGGTTGTATTAGGGCAAATGTAGTCCTTGAGTCCAACAATGTCCAGCCATGCCAGCATTAATCCTTTA
Organism: Zootoca vivipara; assembly: GCF_965207765.1. Lineage (NCBI taxonomy): Eukaryota > Metazoa > Chordata > Lepidosauria > Squamata > Lacertidae > Zootoca > Zootoca vivipara. The sequence goes on along the minus strand of NC_142584.1, from coordinate 109,093,108 downwards.
ATAACAAAGTGAACCCCACAAAGCCAGTCTTCCTCCTTCTCATCACTTCCTCCAGACCCTGCTATTAGGCAGAGTGAGGTGGCCAAGGCAGGCTGAAGATGCCAGGGATTAGAGAGCAGCAGCAGCCTAATAGATCAGTAGGTGAGCAGCAGGAAAATACTGAGGACAGAGCCAAGCAAAATGGCCGTGTCCTGCTAAGTTAGCCTGCCTGCTGTTCAGTTATGACTGAACTTCTGTACCATTGATAGTGTTGAAATAAACCTCAACTGCCCTGCCAGTCAGTTTGTGCACATGGAATTAAGGGGATAGCCAAATGCCTGGCCTTGACTCTCTCCTTGCAGGAGCAGACAGACATGGAGAGGCAAAATATCGTGGCTGATTTCAAAGAATTCCACCAGTTTCTGGAAGAACAAGAGCGCCTCCTGCTGGCTCAATTGGAGGAACTGGACAATGGGGTTAAAAACTGTAGGAATCAATATATTTCCAAACTCTGTGAGGAAATGGCCTCCCTTGACAACCTAATCAGGCAGCTGGAGGAGAAACAGAAGCAGCCAGTGAATGAATTCTTGCAGGTGAGCAATGGCACAATGAAATAATCCAGGTTCTCCTCTGGGGAAGGCTCAGGGCCGTCTTAAGCACATCCAGCACCGTGGTGCAAAGGTCCCTCCAGCGCCCCCCTCCCTCCCCATCAGCGCTTTCATCTGCACTTGCGCGAACCTGTCACAAATTCCTATCCCTGGTGAGCAGAGGGTCCCGAGAGAACTCACGCATGACCATTAGGAGGACCTGCCTAGCTCTCGTCTACCCAACTCCCGATCCTCTCCATGCCGAAGATGCTCGCCCCTTCCCTCCTCCTCTTCCCCCCCCCCGGCCCGCCCTTGCTCCATCTGCCTGACTCTGGAATCTCAGCAGAGACTGAGGAGAGGGAGGGAGGGAGGGAAACAAAGGCAGGAGCCGCCGCCACAGGGTCTGGAAGATGGTTGTTGGGTTGGAGAGGAGGAGGCGGAGGTGGCAGCAGCAGGCACAGGGCTGTGGGAAGAGGCAGCGGGGCTCTTCGCGCATGTGAGGATAAGGGAAACAGCGCCGCTGCGTCCCTGGGAAGCTCCTCTCTGCCGCCGCTCTCCTCCGTTGCCATGGCCGCTTGGTGCCTGTTCGCCTCCTCCCGACTCGCCGCTTCCCTGCCAGTGTGAGATGGACGTTGGCGCCGCGGCACTTCCCCACCCTCCTTCACAAAGCAGCGGGTAACCCCTGAGGGAGCTGGCTGGCTGCTGAGGGGGACGGGACACTTAGCGCTACCTCCTCCTCCTTCGCCGCCTCTCCCCTCAGGACCGCGGCGGAACCTCAAGGCGAGGACGACAAGGCTTCCTTGGCAGCTGAGGGAGAGAAGGAGGTGGCGGTGGAGGAGCCTTAGAGCTTAGTGGCTCGTTGCGCCCCACCAATGCTGGGGCGCCCCTGAGAGGCCTGCGCCCTGGTGCAATGTGCCACTAGTCCCTATGGGGAGGACGCCTCTGGAAGGGCTGTACCACCACATGTGTACTTCGGTTGGGGCTGATATATAAAGCAAAGGGGAAAGTAATGAACTGCTGGAGGCAACTGGTGCAAGGGACTGAATTTCTCTCATTCTGTCTCTTCCATCTAGAATATGAGAAGCACCCTGGAAAGGTATGTGGCTTTGTTATGAATATGAAAATTAATAATATTAATTTCCTTCCTCGGAGGTAAGGGGTAATTTTATTTGGTCTATGCTTTTATGTGAACCAATCTAATTCACCATTTCCAGACCAATAAGCAGATCAGAAAACAGTTACCAATCTGATTGCACACTTTTACAAGTTTTGTGATGCACTTTTTGGTTTTTAAAATCTATCCAAAACTGTGTATCTTGTGTGGGGAAATGTACAAAAAGTGTATCGGGGGATGCATAGAACAGCATACAAAAATGGATAGGATTTTGGGGGTAGAATGTATATAAAATGCATATTTTAGGAAGAATTGATGGTATTTCTCTTATTAGTTATTGTGTGCAAACATAATTTGTTGGAGAAAATATTCAGCAAAGTTGTGCACCAGATTCAGCTGGATCCTCAACCAAGTTGGGCCAATTTATACCCTGTTCTGATCAGGTAGAAGCAGCAACAAATCACAACTTTGTCACAAGCTAATCAGGCACTTCTGACAGCTTCAATTTTAAACATGGTACGGTATGCAACGTGTGCGTCAAAATTTCAGACAGATTGTTTGAAAATATTTCTGCATCTTCACAGTAAAGTTGATTTTAAAAAAAAGAGGTAAATTTCAGTCTGGCTGGCAGTTTGAGGTCCAGGCCACTCTCCGGAAACTGGGCTTCTCACCCCAAGCCCTATTGGCCATGGGCATAGACCAAGCGAGATCCGAGGTCAGACAAAGAATTGTGGACACGGAGAGACAGCTGGACAGCATGAGGTCCCCGGATTTCAATATAGCTGAAAACAAGAAATACGTTGCTGCCCCGGCAGCGTATCTCTTTTACCTTGAATCCAGAAACTCATGAAGAGCCTTCACGCTCACCCGAAGCTCGGAATTGCCCTCGCCAGCGCTGTTAGGCTCCTTCGGAAAGATCCAATACGAGCAGAGACTCTGCTCCTGCCCATTGGGGGAAGTAGGCAGCCCCGAACATCTTTTTTTTAGATGCCCTCTGTTCGATAAGGCACGCAGAGATACCATCGCCCCCATTCTGGAGAGCCTGGCCGACCTCCCAGATAAGGCCAAACTAAAGGCCCTACTATTAGGAAAGGAGCAAAAGTTAACTCGGACGGTAGCCAGATTCTGCACGCGGATCTGCAGGACCAGTCTCTTCCCCCCCCCCCCCAGAACAAGACAGCCATTGGAATAGCAAACTCGGTATTGGACTGTGGGAAGTAGTTCCTTCGCTCGGGTACGAAACTGAGAACTTTGAGCAGCACCAGGGGAAAGGCCAGCTGGACCCGCCCTCTGGAAACATAGCCCCTTCAAACTCATAGACTCTTATATCCACCCCGAATGACAACTCCCATAGCCTTGTAAAGCATTTTTATTTTTAATAGCTGGTATATGACCGTAATAAAGCTTGATTGATTGCGGTAAAATAGATTACGGATTGATCATTTATATGTAATTTTTAAATGAAAAAATGTTTATGTAAATTTATGTAAATTTACACTTTATACTCCCCACCCCCTTATACTTCATTTCCCAGTTTGTCATAAGGCAGACAATACCATTAGATGCTATCACAGGGCTTCATCCGCACTTCCGCTTTTCCTGTGATTTCTAAGCACAGGTCCAAGAGGCTTTTCTTTTGTCCCGCCGCTTTTCCTGGGAAAACCTGCTGCTTATTACTGAATTGGAAGAAACAAAAATCCACAGAAAACCCGATGAATGTTTGGTTCTATTCAGCTGTCAACCCACAGAAAACCCAGTGGACCTTTGTTCCGATTCAGTGGTAAACAGGGGGAATGAAATAAAAACCTATCATGGACGAGCCCTCTGTATCTTCCTGCCATCCACACTTTTCTATTCTTTCTTTTTTTAAAAGAAATTTTTATTACTTTTATAGTAATTTACACAAAAAAACCCAACACAACCTTTTTACAAATAAAAAAACAAATACAAAACAATAACAAAAACATAAAATAATTTGCATTTTCCTTAAACTTCTCAAACCATTGTTCTTGGGACTCCCACCCCCCATATGATTTCCCTTTCCAATCATCAATAGCAGTTTCATACTCATAGTCTTGAATATTTTCCACCTTAATATTTCAATTCTTTCCATCAAAAAACTTCACCTTACAATCATCTTTGTTTCTCTCGTGTCATCTATTTATATCCCTAAGCCTAAAATAAATGTCTTCCACAGAAATCCATACTTATATACTACAATATATCCCTAAATATACTTTTATTTTTTCCAATCTTCCTCCGACTCTTCTTTCGGTCTCGGAGTCTCCCCGTCAGCTCAGCAAGTTCCATAAAATCCATCATCTTCATCTGCCATTCTTCTATAGTTGGTAATTCTTGTTTCTTCCAATATTTTGCCATTAAAATTCTCGCTGCTGCCATGGCATACAAAAAGAAATTAACATCCTTTTTGGGAATTTATTCCCCTATTGTTCCAAGTAAAAAGGCTTCTTGTTTTTTAATAAATGTGTTTTTCAACACTCTCTTAAGTTCATTATAAATCCTTTCCCAGAAGTCTTTTACTTTGGGGCAAGTCCACCACATATGGTAGAAGGTTCTTTCTGCTTCTTTATACTTCCAACATTTATTATCACGATTATGATATATTTTCACCCGCTTGACAGGTGTTAAGTACCATCTATACATCATTTTTATTACATTTTCCCTTAACACTGATTTCACCTGTTCATCTTTCGTATGCCATTCCAGCAACACATTGTACATTTGGGAAAGATTCTTTGTTTTTACCTCTAGTAATTCCATTTCCAACTTGGATTTCTCTGTCTGAAAATCAACTTTCCTGTCCATCTTAAACACTTCATTTATCCGTACATACTGAAACTGTCACAGTGGCCGGAGTGGACTACTTCAGAGTAACGACGCTACGCAGCTCTGCATTTTATTCTTTTATTGGTGCTGCGTATTTACAGTGCTCAAGTCATTGCTATTTACACGGAGCGATGTTGTCAGTCGGTTTCAGAACCTCCTAATGGCTTTTGGCGCGTCTTTCTCCAACACAAAAGCTTTGGCAGACCCATCCTCTTGCCCCTCCTCTTCCTGCGTAATTCTGGAGTTGGGGGGATGGGTCTTCCCCCCTTACTTGCCCCTTCCTGTCCCACCTGGGACCCTGGCTCCTCTACCTTGCCTGAGCCTCGGACACGACTTCCTGCTTCCCCACTGGAATCGGAACTCTCCCTGCTTTCCCCTTTGCTCGGGGACGGGCTTGAACTCAGGAGGGGAGGGACTTCGCGATATCCCCTGTCCCTCACATCCACCCCCCTCCCAAGCTCTCCTTCACCCCTCCCCAGGCCCCCCCCATGTGTCGGTGACGACTGGAAGTCTAAAAACTCGGTGCTCTCCGAGCCCGTTGGTGTGAACACCTCCCCCCAGTCCTGCGAGCCCCCCCCTTCCGCCTGGGAGGACGGGAATCCCAAAAAGTCCGTGGCGTCAGAGCTGGTGGGGGTAAAAATGTTTTGCCAATCTGCTCCTTCCTCTGACTGGGTGGATCTTGGCGACACCCATACCTCATCCTCTGGTTCCTCAAACTCCGCTTCCCAGCGCCATGGTGAGCTGTTCTCCCGTGCCTCCTCCTCCTCCCCCTCCCTTTCCATGTGCCAGGGCTTGGGTCTGTGGGGAAAGAGGGCGTGAAATTCTTCCACCAAGAATTCCTCCTGTATCTGAGTGGCGGGAACCCATTCATTCTGGGACGGTGGAGCATCCTCCCATGCCATGAGGTACTCCAGGCCCCCCACCCCCCACCTTGAATCCAGGATGGCCGTGGCCTCATTGAGTTGCTCCCTGCTTTCCCTCTCCCCCCCTCCCTCGGGGGTTTGTTCGCTGTCTCTGAGCCTGCTGCTTTCCCTGTACGGCGACAGCAGCGATCTATGAAACACTGGATGCACCCTCATGTCCTCTGGCAGTGCCAGCCTGTATGCCACCGGGTTGACCTGTTGCGTGACCGTGAAGGGGCCCAGCCATTTGGGTGCCAGCTTTTTGCACCTCCCTCTGGTGGGAAGGCCCTCCGAGGACAACCACACCTTGTCCCCCACCCTGATGACCTCCCCTTGTCGCCTGTGGCGATCTGCCCCCTTTTTGTACGCTTCCTTGGCCCTCTCCAAGTGTTCTCTGAGCTGCTGGTGCACCGTCTCCAGTTCCTCTGCCCAATCCTCAGCCTGTGGGCCCTCCTCCTCCTCCTCCCTCTCCCTCTCTGGGAAAGATCTGAGGTCGCGCCCGTAATTGGCCTTAAAGGGCGACACCCCTGTGGAGACGTGCACTGCATTGTTGTAGGCAAATTCTGCTAGTGGCAAGCGATCCACCCAGTCCGTTTGCCGCTGGCTGACGTAGCATCTCAGGTACTGCTGCAGAATGGCGTTGACCCTCTCCGCTTGTCCGTTGGTCTGCGGGTGTCTAGCCGTCGACAAGCTGACCTCCACCTGCAGGAGGTTCATGAGCCGCCGCCAGAACCTGGAAACAAATTGGCGGCCACGATCCGAAATAACCCTTAAAGGTAATCCATGCAGTCTGAAAATGTGATCAACAAACAGTTTGGCTGTCTCTTCTGCCGAGACTGCCCTGGCACACGGTATAAAGTGACACATTTTGGACATGAGGTCCACCACCACCAACACTGCAGTCTTACCCCTGGACGAAGGCAGATCTGTGATGAAGTCCATGGACACCACTTCCCACGGCCTGTGTGGTGTGGCTAAGGGCTCCAGCAACCCTGGTGGCGCTGCTCTGACCACCTTCGCCCGCTGGCAGGTGGTACAGCCCCTTACATAGTCTCGAACATCTTCCCTCACCCCTGGCCACCAGAAGTGTCTCATGACTAGGTGAGTGGTCTTGTCCCTTCCAAAATGCCCCGCTGTAGGGTTGTCGTGCATCTGCTTGAGGACCGTACGTCGAAGCTGGGTGGTGGGTAGGTACAGCGCACCCTTGTAGAAAAGCAGCCCTCTGCGTTCTGCAAAGTCTTTTGCCTGCTCCCTCCCCCCTCTCAGTTCTCTGAAGATGCGGTTGGCAAATTCATCCGCTGCCGTCAGTGCTGTGAGTTCTGCCTCGCTCACCACTGCTGCTCCGCAGGACCATGCCGACGGGGGGAAAATGTGCCTTGGGGCTGGTGGCGCCTCCTCCTCCATGTACTCTGGCTTGCGGGAGAGGGCATCCGCCCTGACATTCTGCTCTCCTGGGATGTAGTGTATGGAGAAGTTGAAGTTCGAGAAGAACTCCGCCCACCGTATCTGCCGCTGGTTGAGCACCCTGGCAGTTCTCCAGAACTCCAGGTTCTTGTGGTCTGTGCACACCTGGATGGGGTGCTTGGCGCCCACCAGGAAGTGTCTCCAGTGCTGGAACGCCGCGTGGATCGCAAGAAGTTCCCGATCAAAAACTGTGTAGTTTCGCTCGGGCTGGGTCAACTTCCTGGAGAAGAAGGCACAGGGTCTCCACTCTCTGTTGGCGTCCAGTTGCAACAAAATGGCGCCCACAGCCTTATCAGAAGCATCTGTTTCAATGCGTAGGGGCGCGTCCTGAACCACGTGGAACAGGTTCTGGTCTGAGGCGAACACCCTCTTGAGGCTTTCGAACGCTGCTTGCGCCTCTGGTGTCCACCTGAACTTCTGCTTGCCTCTCAGGCAGTCAGTGATGGGAGCCGTAACTCGAGAGAAGTTCTTGATGAACTTCCTGTAGAAGTTGGCAAAGCCTAGTAGGCGTTGGGCATCTTTGCGCGTCCTGGGGCTGTGCCAGTCCAGGATGGTCTGCACCTTGTCCTTGTCCATTGCCAGCCCCTTGTCTGACAGCTTGTAGCCCAGGAAGTCCACCTCCTTGGTGTGAAACTTGCACTTCTCCAGCTTCACATACAGGTGGTTCTCCTTCAGGCGCTGTAACACCTCCCTGACGTCCTTCACGTGCTGCACTGGGTCGTTGGAGTAAATAAGGATGTCATCCAGAAAGACCAAGCATTTCCTGAAGAGTAGGGACCCCAGGACGTGGTGCATGAAGGCCTGGAAGCATGCTGAGCCCCCTTGCAACCCAAAGGGCATCACCAGATATTCAAAAGAGCCCAGAGGCGTGAACATCGTGGTTTTCCACTCATCGCCTTCCCGGATCCTGATCAAGTTGTACGCCCCCCTCAGGTCTAGCTTGGTGAAAATCTTGCCTCTGCGTGCCGCTGTCAGGAGATCATCCACTCTGGGCATGGGGAAAGCCACTGGCTCTGTCACCGAATTCAGCCGTCTAAAATCCACCACAAGACGGCGCTGTTGCGTGTCTTTCTTGTCCACCCAGAAGACCGGGCTGCCCCCTGCTGCCTTGCTTTCTCTGATGAACCCCCGCTTGAGGTTCTTGTCGATAAAAGCGCGCAGATCCTCCAGTTCCTGGTCTGACATGGCGTACAGCTTGGCTGGGGGTATAGTTGCCCCAGGCACCAGGTTGATCTGGCAGTCAAAAGGCCTGTGTGGGGGCAGGTGGTCGGACTCCGCTTCACTGAAGACCTCCTGCAGGTCCCAGTATGGTTTGGGTATCGCCTCACCCCCTTTGACGTGCATGGTGGCCACCGTGGCTATCGGAGGCCCCTCCCCTGGTTGGTGCTGCATGCAATGTTCCAGGCAAAAGTCCGATCCAAAAGTGATGCATCTCTGATGCCAACTTATGGAGGGGTCGTGGCGCGCCAGCCAGCTCATGCCCAAAACGATTGGGGGGTCTGAGATGGTGGTGACGTTGAATGCCAGTGTCTCTGAGTGCCTTCCAACCGTCATTCTCATGGGGGGGGTTTGATGAGTGATGGCCCCTCCCAGCAGCTCTCTGCCGTCAATGGTTGCCACGTGCAGAGGAAAATCCAGCTGCAGAAGCTGGATCTGGTGCTCTTCTGCAAAGTTTCTCGAGAAGAAGTTGGCTGAGGCACCACTGTCAATTAGGGCGAGGACCGTCAATGGATAGCCATTTGGGAGCGTGAGCGTCACTTCTAGAACCACTCCTGCTCTGGGAGGGGTGGGCTGGCTCTGCTCCTCTCTGTGCGGGTGGGTGGGCTGGGGCTGTTGTCTGCTGACTGTGCCTGGCTGCCGCCCCTTGTCTCCTGCAGCCAGGCTTTCCCGTTTCCCTGCTGTGGTGCTGCGTCAGTGGGGGAGGGCACAACCGTTCCCGCCTTTCCTTGCCACTCCCTGCGATGTGGGCAGTCTCTGACGAGATGCTGGGGGGAGTTGCAGAGAAAGCAATTCCCACCCCTTCCCTCCTTGCGTCTTGGCGCCGCTGGGGTTTGAAAAGCCCGCGCGCGCGCGCTATCAATCTGCATGGGTTCCTGGTCCTGACTGGCCCCAGGCGTGGCTTGAAAGGGTTGTTGAGGGAGTGGCTTCTCCTGCGACCGTGGGAACCAAGCCCGCTTTGCGCGCGTTGCTTGCTTGTCGCTCCATCTGGATTCCTGCCTCACCCCCACCGCCAGAGCCGCTTTGCTCAGTTGATCCATATTACTGGGCTTTGGACCTCTCGAGAGCTCATCCTTCACCTCCTCATGCAACCCCAAGTAAAACGCCGCTTGCATTGGGGCAGACTCCAGATCCCACCCCAATCTGTGCACCAGCATGGTGAATTTCGCCCAATACGCGCGAACTGTCATATTTCCTTGGCGTAAATTATGAAGTTCCTCCTTAGTCTGGTCCATATGACTATCGGACGAATACATCGTTTTCAAACCTTCTAGAAATAGTTTGACATTCTTCATGCAAGGATTCCTTGTTGCAATTAACGGTCTTAGCCACTCCCTGGCCGCCCCTGTAAGGTGCTCCACAATAAACGCTACTCTGTGCTCATCATCAGGGAACTCATCGTGGTGCAGCTCAAGAGCATACACAATCTCAGTCTCAAAGCCCTGAAACTCCTTCGGGTCTCCATTGAACTTGCTTACTAGGGTCCCGGCTCTCCTTCCTGGCAGCACTTGGACTTGGGGTGCCCCTCCCGCCTTGTTTTTCTCTGCATCCAGCTTGTTTTGGAGGTCTACCGCCACCGCCCTTAAATGCTGCTCTTTTTCCTGGAGCTCTCTCACCTGTTCCGCAAGTTGTAGCCGGTCGTCCTGGACCTTCTTAGTCTCCTCTTTAGCTGCCTTCAATTCTCCCTGCGCCTGCAGCGACAGCTGTTGCAGTTCTAGCTGGGCTTGCTCAGCGATCTGCCGCCACTTCTCCGCCTCTGACACGCTCATCCCGGCAACTCCAAAGTAGCCCAAAAATGATTAGGAGGTTGCTGTCACAGTGGCCGGAGTGGACTACTTCAGAGTAACGACGCTACGCAGCTCTGCATTTTATTCTTTTATTGGTGCTGCGTATTTACAGTGCTCAAGTCATTGCTATTTACACGGAGCGATGTTGTCAGTCGGTTTCAGAACCTCCTAATGGCTTTTGGCGCGTCTTTCTCCAACACAAAAGCTTTGGCAGACCCATCCTCTTGCCCCTCCTCTTCCTGCGTAATTCTGGAGTTGGGGGGATGGGTCTTCCCCCCTTACTTGCCCCTTCCTGTCCCACCTGGGACCCTGGCTCCTCTACCTTGCCTGAGCCTCGGACACGACTTCCTGCTTCCCCACTGGAATCGGAACTCTCCCTGCTTTCCCCTTTGCTCGGGGACGGGCTTGAACTCAGGAGGGGAGGGACTTCGCGATATCCCCTGTCCCTCACAGAAACCAATCATCTAACTTATCTTTCAATTGGTCAATTTCAGTCTATATTGGTTCTCAACTTCTACTAAAATGTCATTATATTTCGGACTTCCGCTTGTGCTCGTCGGGAGAATGGCTGACTTATAACATCTCTCCCGACTCCCACGGGGAAATTTTGCGGCTGCTTTGGGAGTATGGGACAATGGGAGAGGCCGCTGGCCCACAGATGCCCCTTAACCCACTCTGACCCTTCAAGAGGGTGGGGGGCCTGGGCCGAGCACCCATGGGAGCCTGAACTCCTGGAGGCCACCCCGTTTGTGTATGAGTCCCAGAACTTGGAATTTTAATTAGGCAAAAGTTTTGGGCATGCCTTGGACAAAGGAGTAAAGAAAATATTGCTAATGGATCCAGCCCTGAGCAGCTAATAAAAGAAAATTGGAAAGAGTGGACTTTATGACGGTATGTGAAAGCGGGGAAGAAGGGGGGGGAGCCCTAGATCTTATGCTTGTTTTGCCTCAACATTATACTCAACACGGGCGAAACCTCCCCCAGAAAACCCACTTTCACTTGGAAATAGCAAGTGGACTATAAAGACTGAGACTGATTTTGGCAGAAAAGATTTGATTCTATATTTAAACTGTGTGGAATTAAAAACAAGATGTTGAAAGATTTATTAGTAACGGAGGACTTCCGACTTCGCAAGTAATGGCACTGCAAGAAATGAATTGGTGTGGGGAGCCTGTGAGGCAGAGCACTACTCCATAGGGAGAAGCCAGTTCTGGTTATATATTGATATTTGATTTATATTAGTTGACTGGCCCTCCTGGAAAGGGGAAAATGCAAAGCAAGCGGGGGAGAGTAGCAGTGCGAAGAAGCTTGGAAAACAAACAGGATGAGAAGATGGTTACGGTCGGAAGGTGGCATTTGGAATTAAGAAGATAGACCTTATCCACACAGAGACATTGTTTATTATAAATTAGTCTGCTTGCAGGTATACATCAGAGGCTGTGGGAATATTGGAAAGAATTTTAAAAGCAATCGATGGAGGTGATCAGGGAAGCTCCGGCGTCTGAGGCATGGGAAGTCCACATATATATATATATATAAAAATTATTATAATAATTAGGCATAATTGGAATGTTTTTTTTTCAATTGGGAATTGTATAATTGCTGTGGCCTACCCACGTCCCAGCCAGGGTGCGAGATGGACAGAGCCCAGCCTATGGACCTTGCCACGGTGCTGCAGCACCTCTGCATGCAGGTAGCTATGCTCCAGGGGGAGGTGTGAGCACTTCGAGCAGCCCCTGCTGCGTCCCCAGCCCAACGGACTCTTCCCGTCCCAGTGCCAGATAAATTCAGGGGGGAGCGTGGGGCTCCTCCAGCCACTACCCCCCCATCGGACTTATGATTGTCAATTTGGATTGTAATTTAAAATGTAATGGGGAATAATTTCAATGTGATTTGATGTGATTTGTATTGGAAAATCTAATAAATAGATTTTTTTAAAAATAAAATGTCATTATATTTCAACCATTTATCTTCCACATTTAACCTTTTATGCTTCTTAGCCTCTAAAGGCGAAATCCACCTAGGTATTTTTCTTTCTAGGAGATCTTTATATCTTATCCACACATTATACAACGATTTCCTTATTATATGATTTTTGAAACCTTTATGGACCTTTACTTTGTCATACCATAAATATGCGTGCCATCCAAATGCATTATCAAAACCTTCCAAATTTAGCACATCTGTATTTTCCAGCATCAACCACTCTTTCAACCAGCAGAAGGCCGCTGCCTTGAAATATATCTTTAAATCTGTATTCTAGATTTTTTCCCCTGCCAGATAAATTTAGACAACACTTTTTGCCACTCTTTAAAACACTTCAGCTTATCGATAATCGGAAGAGCTTGAAACAAAAATAACATCTTTGGCAATACATTCATCTTTATAACTGTTATATGGCCCATCAAAGATAATTTTAACCTTGACCAGATATCCAAATCCCTTTGTATTTCATTCCATAACTTAACATATTTACACCTAGGTACTTCACCTTTTTCACACATCTCAAACCAGTGGTTTCCTCTAATATATGTCTTTCCTGAGTTGTTAGTTTTTTCCCCAGAACTTTGGTTTTACTCTTATTTAGTTTAAAACCTACACTTGTCCGAACTCTTGTATTATCTGCAGTGCTTTGATCGCACTGCTTTCAGGATCTTGTAAAGTTAACACCAGATCATCTGCAAAGGCCTTTAACTTATACTGCTTAACTCCTACTGTGATACCTTGCTGTCCACACTTTTCTCCTTCATTCTGATGACTGAATTAGATTGCCTTGAGAATGACCTGATGGATCACAATAAACCTCACTTTCTTCTTCCTAGGTGTAATGAAAATGAAAAGACAACAATGATTGCAATAGCTTTTCCTTATGGATTAAAACAGCAAATAGATAAATTCTCTAAAATGCATCCTTTTTTGGAGAAGGAGATCAAGAAATTCAAAGGTAAAAAAGATCAGTTTCCTGTTGGCAAATGAGGCACAGCAGATACTGCATACATTCCAAATCTAAGGCATTGCCTTTGGAGCCAAGTATGAGTATTGACTTCTCCCTCATATCACTTTTTTTCCTTAGACGTTGTGTTCCCTGGACCTCAAAAAAAGAATGGAGTAGCAATACAAGCTTTCTTGGGTCCCAAGCTGCCTGCCCTGGGTTCGTATTTCCTTTTGGGAAATGAGATATAGCAGAGACTGTGATGTCTTTGGGATATATGGTTTATTCACACATATATAGAATCTGAGCCTATGGTGGAGGGGTTCACAGACACCCCAAGAGAGTCTTGTTTCTCCCATCCTCTTTCCGGCTTGCTGCCTTTTACAGCCTGTCACATCCCTAAACTCTACTCTGTTTCAAAACTCTGGTTTTGTCTTCTAACTCTCTCAGAGCTGGAGGACTGGGAAGCAAGCAAGAGGAGCTAAAGCTTGACATTTGAGGGTTCTTTACCCAGGGGTGCAAGGGGTGCAGGGCGACCTCAAGTAAAACATATGGTTCCAGATTGGCCAGCGTTACTTCAGCTGTCTGGACCTCCAGAAAAGAAAGTACATTTCCTGGTTGGGTAGAGTTTTTTTGTTTTGGTTTTACAGATGAGATTGGGAGAAGGGCTCAGCACAGGCGAATAAGAAGTAGCTTTTATACAGAGCCAGCCCATCTAGCTTCATATTGCCAACAATGACTGGCAACAGCTCTCCAGGGTTTTACACAGGGAATCTTTACTTGCTCCACAGGGATTGAACCAGGGGCCATTTGCAAGCAAGCGTACCTCTGAGCTAGCATCCTTGCCCTGGCTTTTCAAACCTCCTCCTCCTCATTCAGAGGTGCACAAAACATGGGTGCAGGTGCCAACCACTTTGGGCGCTGCCTCCCTAATTGTTTCCTTTCTCTTGTAGGTGAAGATATGGCCTTTCCTGAACTAGTCCTATCCGCATATAGCCAAGGAACAGCCCAAGGAACGTATATGAAGCAGCAATATTATTACTCCGGATTCTCAAATAAAATTAGTTGTTGCTCCTATGTTGTGGGAGTTGAGAGAATCACCTCAGGGACCCATTCCTGGATAGTGAATGTGGAGCACAATAACGTCTGGGCTGTGGGGGTTGTCAAGGAGTCTTTAAGGGGGTTCCATATTGGCAATTTGAATGATGAAAGTGGGATCTGGGTTATTGCGAGGATATCAACTAAAAACTCATCTTATGGTAGTGAATTTTATGCTTCCACTCATCCTGGAATATCTGTGGGATCATCACCCTCGGCCAGAACGCAACCCCTTATGTTCAACTCAAGTGAGATTCAGCCAAGCAGGATCCGTGTGCTTGTGAACTATGAAGCAGGATTAGTAATCTTCCGCGATGCTGACTCAAATGATGCTCTCTTTACCTTCAATGCTTCATTCTCTGGGGAAGAAGTCTCCTCCTTTCTCTGTATAGGGAAGAGATGAGGTTGGCATTTGCTGCAAACTTGACAGGCCAGCGGGAGGTGCCAAGTCCTTTAAAACCAGGGATGGGTGGGGAAGTTTAAAAAACAACATTGGGGGGGTCAGGAGGAAGGAACTTAATCCTCTCTCCACACATACTTTCCTTCCTCAAATGTCTGGGGAAAGAACTATTTTTGGGCGGGGTATGTGTGGTGTGGAAAGGACTCGGCATATTAAGCGCCCCCCCCCCCCCGCTGCCAGCTTCTTTAGAGGGAATTAGTAACAGTCAGACTCTGACACACAGTGTCATTGCTGTCTAGTCTGAATGGGCCCTGCAGGCTTTCTCTTCCAAAGAGCGCTCTGTTGTGGGAAGCCAAACACATGAAAACTGCCATACAGCCACAGCTTCAGGAGGAAGTAGTAGCTGAGGAGGGGAGGCTTTTCTTTTTAAACATTTTTTTATTAAATTTTTATTAAATTTTCATTTTATCTTGTTTACATCTCAATACTTTTCATATCATCACAAACATCCTTGCTCATTCTGAGCTTCAACTTCCCTCCCTCCCATTCCCTGGTTTTCATTTAAATGCCTACTTATTATCTAAAGAGCTGGATGGATGATTTTATGTGCTTCAGGTAGTTGTTCTATTTCTTTTTATATTGGTTTAATTGTCGTCACCCGCTCTAGAACCTGATGTCCAAAGGTGTGTAAGGAACCTTGTAAATTAATAAAAGTAATTCTGCTTACTGCATTTGTGTGTGCCGTTAATGTCTTAATGTCCAAGCTGCTCAGAGGATTTGCAGAACCACTGTTAAGTATCTCTTGTTTGAACCAGTGGAGGACAAGGTGTTCATGCCTGCTCTTAAATTACAACTCTTAAACTGCTGTTGCTTTCTTTTAGTCTCTAATACAGTATATGCAATAAGCAAGGGCTCCATTGATCCAGAAAGTGGTCTGAACCAGCAGGGCTCTTCTGGAAGTACGTGCTTTAAAGTGAGATAAGAATCAAAACAATTCCTCCATGTTCGAAATGACCGGCTTCAGATTTAACATTTCCGAACATGACCCATGTTGATGTGAGGCACGGGTGGTGAGCCCAAACGCTACATTCCCTTGCGTCTGGAGTTTGAAAAGAATTGGCCCCACCCCATGGGTGAACTTTGACGGATCACATAATATCACTATGAAATTACATGATTGACAGATGAATTCAAGAAGGATACTGACAAGCTGGAACGTGTCCAGAGGAGGGCAACCAAAATGGTCAAAGGCCTGGAAACAATGCCTTATGAGGAACGGCTTAGGGAGCTGGGTATGTTTAGCCTGGGGAAGAGAAGGTTAAGGGGTGATATGATAGCCATGTTCAAATATATAAAAGGATGTCATATAGAGGAGGGAGAAAGGTTGTTTTCTGCTGCTCCAGAGAAGCGGACACGGAGCAATGGATTCAAACTTCAAGAAAGAAGATTCCACCTAAACATTAGGAAGAACTTCCTGACAGTAAGAGCTGTTTGGCAGGGGAATTTGCTACCAAGGAGTGTGGTGGAGTCTTCTTTGGAGGTTTTTAAGCAGAGGCTTGACAGGCATATGTCAAGAATGCTTTGATGGTGTTTCCTGCTTGGCAGGGGGCTGGACTGGATGGCCCTTGTGGTCTCTTCCAACTCTATGATTCTATGAGTTCCCTACCCATGCCTTATTGGGAACATTTGAAATAACGTGCTGGGGATAGATAGGACCAGTAGCAAAAGTGAGCAGAGTTCCTGCTATGCTCCATCCACACAAGCAAGAGAGATTATCATTGTCCAAGAATAGATTTTAGTCAGAAGTGCATGCAAGGGATCAGTGAGGCCTTTATCCTGACGGCCACTTAGAGGGTTCTGCATCATTTGGCTCCTGTAGCTGAGGTTTCCCAACCCTAGTCGGAGCTTGAGCTCTCTTTTATTATTATTGCATACAAATATTTATTTCAGTAAGCCCACACAGACACTTCTTTAATTGTGTACACTTGCTTTTAAATGTTTGCAGATTTTACCTGTGTTTTTATTGAAAATCATTTATACTATTTTTGTACCACAGTGTTATAAGAATTCTGAGGTTTTATATATATTAAATAAATGTTCATAAATGTACAAGGCAAACACATACAGAAGTGTATAAACCACGTGTCTGAAATAGTACAGAAGAACAATTCTGAAGCCATTTTGACTCTCCCAAATTGACCTCAAATATTTCTCTTGAAGGAGGAAGGAAACGGGAAAACCTCAACATTATCTCTTTGCTCACAAAACCTGTCTTAAGGGCCTATCTGTGTATGAATAGCCTGTGACCTGGATTCAGGAACTGAGTATTTACCATGACAAAAGAATGGCCAGGATGCCCAGGTGAAAGCAATCAGTGACCATTATCAGGTACCTGGCAGGCAGGATTTCTGCTGTAGACCACCTCCTGTGATGTATTTCTGCTGCAAACATCCCCTTCTGTGATGTATGTATAATGTACAGTCATAACTCGGTTTAAGTACGCTTTGGTTTGAGTATTTTCAGTTTAAGTACTCCATGGACCATCTGGAACGGATTAATCCACTTTCCATTACTTTCAATGGGAAAGTTCGCTTCAGGTTAAGTACGCTTCAGGTTAAGTACGCTTCAGGTTAAGTACAGACTTTCGGAACCAATTGTGTTTGTAAACCAAGGTACCACTGTATTGGGGGTGGTCTTGAGCTACAGGGTGGGAATTTCAAAAGTTTATATAAGAGCTTGCATACCAATGTTTGGGGTTCCTCCTCCCTCCTGCATGGGGGTGTGAACACCCTGTTGCAACAGTTTAATAAAGATCAGGCTTACTAGCTACTTTGCTTCTCAATCTTGTCTGGTTGGCCTCTGTTATTGTCTCCTACCGATAGAGAACCAACATAAGGACTCTATAGGGGCTCTTGGGTACTCCATAAGGGAAAAGGAGCAGTTTTTTATTATAACAACAGCTAAGATTTTTTTTAAATGAACTGATTTCCAAACATTTCCAAATAAACAAAAGCAATAACAATACAACAGTATCTCAATAACATTTCCTAAAAACAAAAGTACTGAGTCACCCAGAGTCAGGGAAAAGCCCGCCCAGAGGGAGGGAAAGGTTCGCCCAGAGGGAGGGAAAGGCCCGCCCTGTGGTTTGAAACTGGAGAAAGGAAGTGAAATATACTCGGAGTCGAGAGTGAATTTCATGCTCTTTATTCAGCTCATAGTCATCAAGGAGGAGAAGAGAAGACGAATGGCTCTTTTCCCAAAACCATCTGCTTATATACATTATTTACACAATGGGCCTTGCGTGATTGGCTACTTCAGGGCTACACCTGTGGGCCAATTATATTGTGGATTGACTTCTGCCTGCAGCCTGATTGGCTGCTCCTACAGGCCAATCAGGTAGCAGATTCACTTCTGCCAGCCGCCTGATTGGCTGCTCCAGCAGGCCAATCAGGTTGCGGATTCACTTCCACCTGGAGTTGGATTGGGTAGCTCCCGCTGATTCTGAATCCTATTGTTCTAGGATTCAGCTCAGTACATAACACCCCTCCCCTCTAAGTTCCAGTCCTGCCCGGGAAGTTGCATTCGTAGTCCCCAAGGTCTGCTGGCCGCCTCCGTGTGCGTTGTGGCCTGGGGTGTTCCTTGGTCAGGGGTTCTGGTTCTGGCTCGTGTTCCGAGGCTGCTGGCTGTGCCGGGGCTGTCTGGTCTGGCGCCACTGAACCACTAGGTTGTAGCTCTGGTTCCGGTGTCCTTCCAGCCTCGGGGCGCCCCTCTGTGCCTACTGCTTCTGCTTCCCCTGCCCACCCCTCTCGCTCTACAGGCCTCACTGCCCTGCTGTCCCCTTGGGACCCCTCTGTCCCGCTCTCCTCCCGGGTTCCTCCTGGGAATCGTCGCCGTAGCTGGTCGCAGTGGCGGCGCCAACATTGCCCCCCTTCCGTTAGTACCTCGTACGACACGGGACCGGTCACCTTGGTGACTGTGGCGGGTACCCATGCTGGGCCTGCCCCAAAATTCTTTGCATACACTGGGTCCTGGGCCACAAATGTCCGGGGGTTCCTGCCTTTCCCCACCACTACCTCATCCTGAGCTCTGTCGGGGTGAAGTCGGTCCAGTCTAGTTGCAAGGCGCCGGCCCATTAGTAATTCAGCTGGGCTCCGGCCCGTCGTTGTGCTTGGGGTGCTGTGCTGTGCTAGAAGAAATGCGGCAAGGCGGTATTCCCAGTCCCCTTGTGTCATGCGGCGGAGGCTGTCCTTGGTGGTCCGCACCATGCGCTCCGCTTGGCCATTGGTGGCAGGGTGGAATGGTGCTGAGCGGATGTGGCGGATGGCGTTCTGCGCTGTGAAGGTCTGGAACTCCTCTGACGTGAATGCGGTTCCATTGTCCGAGACGAGGGTGTCAGGGAGCCCGTGGGTCGCAAACAGCTTACGTAGTACCCGGATGGCTGCCGCCGTAGAAGTGGATGGTACCAGTGCGACCTCCAGCCATTTGGTGTAGGAATCCACCACTATGAAGAATGTTTTTCCCTGGAAGGGGCCAGCGAAGTCCACGTGCAAGCGTGACCATGGATGTCGGGCGGACTCCCAGGGCTGGACTGGGGCCCTTGGGGGATCCGGGCGGGATTCTTGGCAGGTCTGGCAGTGTTGGACCCAGGCCTCTATCTCTCTGTCAATCCCCGGCCACCACACATAACTCCTGGCAAGGGCCTTCATCCTCACTACCCCTGGGTGTGTCTCGTGTAGGGCTGTGAGGACCCTTTTGCGGAGGGGCTGGGGAACAACAACCCTGCTTCCCCATAACAGGCACCCCTTGTGGGCCGACAGTTCATGTTTGCGGTTTGTGTAGCCAGCGAATTCTGGCCCGGGGCTGCTGCTGGGCCATCCTCGCCACACCCAGTCCAGGACCCGGGAGATGACCCTATCTTTTGTGGAATGGTGCGCAACTTCTTGTGCCTGAATGGGTCGGTCGGGAAGCAGCTCCAGGGTCATAACCTCTTGTGCAGGCGCTGGGTCGGGGCCTGTTTCTGGTAGTGGTAGCCTGCTGAGGGCGTCTGCGTGGCCCATCGCCTTCCCAGGGCGGTGGATTAGTGCATACTGGTAGCCGGCAAGGAAAATTGACCACCTGAGGACACGTGGAGACAACACTTGGGGGGTCTGCTTCTCAGGGGCAAACAGGCCAAGCAACGGCTTGTGGTCAGTCACTATGGTAAAGGGCCGCCCGTACAAGAAATCATGGAATTTTTTTACGCCCTTCACGATTGCCAGACCCTCCTTGTCAATCTGTGAGTAGTTTCGTTCGGCTGCAGCAAGCGTCTGGGAGAAATATGCCACCGGCACCTCTCTTCCATCCGGGAGTTGGTGTCCCAGGACAGCGCCGATGCCATAGGGAGAGGCGTCGCATGCCAGCACCACTGGCAGCCTCTCGTCGAAGTGTGCTAAGACCGAGTTCGAGACGAGCAAGTCCTTGACTGCCTGGAATGCGGCCCTTTGTCGCTGGCCCCACACCCAAGGGGCCCTTTTATCTAGGAGTCTGTGTAGGGGCTCCGCTACCGCTGCCTTATGGGGAAGGAAGGCATGGTAAAAGTTCAATAGTCCCAAGAATGACTGAAGTTCGGGCTTGCTCTTGGGCGCTGGGGCCTCACAAATGGCCCGTACCTTGTCACCCGTTGGATGGACCCCTTCTGCGTCCACCTTAAATCCCAGAAAGTCCACCTGCGGCACTCCCAGTAAACACTTTTCCCGCTTCACCTTGAGGCCCGCCGTCTGGAAACGGTGCAGGACGGAGCGGAGGCGGTCCTCAAATTCCTCTGGTGTGGGCCCGGCGATCAGTACATCATCGAAGAAGGGGGTGACGCCAGGAATCCCTTTAAGGAGAGAGTCCATTAGATTCTGGAATATGCCTGGTGCCACGCTAACGCCAAATTGCAGCCGCTTTACTCTGAATGCCCCTCTGTGCGTCACAATCGTCTGAGCCTCTGCTGTGGCTTCGTCCACAGGCAACTGTTGATACGCTTGGGCCAAGTCCAGTTTGCCAAAGATTTTTGACCCAGCCAGGGTGGCGAGGACATGGCTGACCACTGGCACTGGGTATGCATGGGCCGTGAGAGCCTTGTTTATGGTGCATTTGTAGTCTGCACAGATGCGGACCGAACCGTTAGGCTTGACGGGTGTGACAATTGGAGTTTCCCAGGGGGCGTTGGGCACTGGCTCCAGCACTCCTTGCTCCACGAGCCGGTCCAATTCCTCGTCTATGCGGGGTTTCAGGGCGAACGGGACCCGGCGGGCCTTGTGTCTGATGGGTCGTACAGCGGGGTCTAGCTGTAGGGCAATGGGGGGTCCTGTATATCGTCCCAATGCCCCATCGAAAACCCCTGGAAACTCTTTGCATATGGCGTCCACGTCCACTTGTAAGCTAGTGCGGTTCACCCCGGTAACGGCTAGCCCCAGAGGTCCAAACCATGCCAGTCCCAGTAAGCTAACGTAGGGGCCCTTAACTACCAGCAAGTCCAATTGTTGCTTTCGCCCTCGATATTGCACCCTGAAGGTCCCCACCCCCATAGTAGGGACCTTACGTTTCTGGAAGTCCCGGAGGGTGAATGGGGCCGGCCTTAGTTTGGGACCCCCATTAGGGCACAGTTCCCTTAATGTTCGGGCCGAGATTATGGATAGAGTTGAACCCGTGTCCAGCTCCATGCGGCATGGGGCTCCCTCTATCTGTACCTCTATAT
Organism: Zootoca vivipara; assembly: GCF_965207765.1. Classification (NCBI taxonomy): domain Eukaryota; kingdom Metazoa; phylum Chordata; class Lepidosauria; order Squamata; family Lacertidae; genus Zootoca; species Zootoca vivipara. Next base: position 109,072,059 of record NC_142584.1, on the reverse strand, counting down.
AAATTTTCTCTGTGCTGGGATGGGGCAACTGGAATACCTGGTAGTCCGTGATCTCCGTTGAGTTGCCTTGGTGCATGGTGTCGTGTGACCTGGGGCTCCTGGGTCGGTCATCTGATGCTTGTCGACGGGTGAGTCGAGCCCGACACACCCGGGCGATGTGTCCCAATTTTCTGCACTGCCTGCACTCTGCGTTGCGGAAACGACAGGTCCTCCTCTCGTGGTTCTCCCCGCAGCTTGCACAGTTCCCTCCTTCTCGTCGAGGCTGCTGTGGTGTGTGTGCTGCTTGAGTGCGCCGCTGTACTCGGTGTACTTCCTCCCTGTCAGATTCGGATTCGTCGGTGAGGTCTTCGTGGTAGACCCTCGGTTGGGATGGCGGGGCCGGTCGTGCCTCTTGCGTTGACCTCTCGGCGGCTTCGGTTGCCAGGGCTTCCTCCAGAGCAATCTGGAACGTGAGGTCTTTTTTGGCGTAGAGGCGTCGTTGCAACATCTCGTCCCTCAGGCCACCGACGAGGCGGTCACGAAGCATGTTCTCCAATTCTGAGAAGTTGCATAACCGGGCGGCTTGGCGGAGGGAGGTCACAAACCCAGTTATGGTTTCCCCCGGGGCTTGCCACTTTGCGTAGAAGGCATTTCGGCAAGCTACCACCGAGGGCTGTGGTGAGAAGTGCTCCTTCAGCCGTTCCATTATTGTTTTGTAAGAGACGGTAGCGACATCTCTAGGTGCAAGGAGAGCCCGGGCGATTTCAAACGTCTCCTCTCCACAGACGCTGAAGAATGTCGCCCTCTTCATGGCATCGTTGGTGACTTCTTTCGCTTGCAGGAGGAAGTTGAAACGGGCGGCGTACCCTTCCCAGTCTCCTGATGCTGGTTTGAATGGCGAGAAGCTGCTGTCGGTTGCCATTCTGGGTTCCTTGGGTCCTGGAGCTGAAGCCTGGATGCACGGTGCGATGCAGCGGTGCAGCAGGTGGCGGTGCTGCGGTGCAGTGCGTGGTGGCGGTCAGCTCAGCAGGATCCCACCTTCGTCGCCAGTGAAATATACTCGGAGTTGAGAGTGAATTTCATGCTCTTTATTCAGCTCATAGTCATCAAGGAGGAGAAGAGAAGACGAATGGCTCTTTTCCCAAAACCATCTGCTTATATACATTATTTACACAATGGGCCTTGCGTGATTGGCTACTTCAGGGCTACACCTGTGGGCCAATTATATTGTGGATTGACTTCTGCCTGCAGCCTGATTGGCTGCTCCTACAGGCCAATCAGGTAGCAGATTCACTTCTGCCAGCCGCCTGATTGGCTGCTCCAGCAGGCCAATCAGGTTGCGGATTCACTTCCACCTGGAGTTGGATTGGGTAGCTCCCGCTGATTCTGAATCCTATTGTTCTAGGATTCAGCTCAGTACATAACAGGAAGCTAAGGCATTTATTCCCGCTTCAGGCAGACGAAATGGCCGTCGAGGGTCCAGTCCAGAACCTCTGCGAAGAAACGACATGCCCCATCTGCCTGGAGTATTTCACAGATCCAGTGATCATAGAATGTGGCCACAATTTCTGCCAAACCTGCATCACTGAGACTTGGGGGAAATCAGGCGGAGATGCTTCTTGCCCTCAGTGCAGGGAACCTTGTCAGCAAAGGAATTTCAGGCCCAACCGGCAACTGGCAAGCATTGTGGAAATAGTCAAGAAATTCAGTCTTCAGATGCCAAAAGGGGTGGACGCAGTGGTAAAAGTTTGCGAGAGACACCAGGAGCCCCTGAAACTCTTCTGCGAAGATGACCAAGCCCCCATCTGTGTGGTGTGCGACAAATCCAAGGATCACAGGGAGCACAAAGTGATCCCAAAGGAGGAAGCCTTTGAAGAGTATCAGGTAGGGAGCTGTAGGATGGGGACCAGACTTCCAAGGGGTGCTCAGTTATCCTAGGGATGGGGAAAATATTCAGGGACACTTTCTAGACAGGCAAAAAAAGACTCAAAGGGAGTGTGAACCAGAACTGGCGAATGTTGCAGCCTGGGGAGAGGCTGGAGGCTAGACAGCGAGCCCTGCAGCTCCTATCTTGTCCTGAGCATTCAGTAGTAGGAACATTCCCAATACGTTATAAGGGAACTTGAAAAGTGCTGATTTCAACGATTTCCCACCTTTTCCTGCCCCAGGAGCCCAGAGAAGTACCAGGCTGGTCTGAGGGCCGTAGCTCAGCAGTAGAGCCTCTGCTTTGCGTGAAGAAGGTCCCAGGTTCATTCCTTAACAATTTTATGTAGGGTTGGGGACATTTCCCCAAACCCCTGGGTGAAGGGGCTGTAGCTCAGTGACAAAAAACATTTGCTTTGCCAGTGATCTGAGCTGGTGTAAGGCAGCTTCCTATATTTCAGTTAAAATCAATTCTTCAAATAAAGGTTGCAGGTTCTGTCAGTGTAAAGTTCTAGAAAGATTTATTCCAAGTGTCAGCCATAAACAAAACGTATTCTAACTTCCATGTTCCTCAGGACTGCAGCCGTAAAAAAGTCCAATATCCAAAGTTCAGTCTTCTGGCAGTATTCAGCACTAAACAAATGTCAAGCTCCATAGCATGTAAGCAAGGGTCAACAAACCGAAGCTCAATCCAGATAAGATTGAGGCACTTAAGATTGAGTGGGTGGTTCCCTAGACCAGATGGGTGGGAGATCGCCTGCTCTTGATGAGGTTACACTTCCTCTGAAGGAGCAGGTTCATAGCTTGGGGGCACTCCTGTATCCTTTGTTGTCGCTCGAGGCTCAGGTGGCCTCAGTTGCACAAAGTGGCCCAGCTATGCCCCTATCTGGACGGGAATAGCTTAACTACTGTTGCCTATGCTCTGGTCACTTCAAGGTTAGATTACTGCAATGCGTTATACGTAGGCCTGCCTCTGAAGACGGTTTGGAAACTTCAGCTGGTGCAGAATTCAGCGGCCATATTTCTCACTGGAGCAAGATGGTCTGAACATATTACACTGATGCTGGACCAACTGCGCTGGCTACCAATTAGTTTCTGGGCACAATTCAAAGTGCTGGTTTTGACCTATAAAGCCTTAAATGGCTCAATACCTCAAGGACCGCCTCTTTCCATATGAACCTACCCAGACCCGGAGGTCACCTTCTGAGGCCCTCCTTCGTGTGCCTCCTTCTCAAGAGGTCTGAAGGGTGGCAACACGAGAACAGGGCCTTCTCTGCAGTGGCTCCCCGTTTGTGGAATGCTCTCCCCAGGGAAGTCGTCTGGTGCCTTCATTATGCACTTTTAGGCCACAGGCAAAAACATTCTTTTTTAACTAGGTCTTTGGTTGATTTGATTGACATCCTATGCCATTTTAAAATGTGGCTCTTTTGGGGGGTATGGGATTGTTTTTATTTTGATTATATATTTTGTGGTTTTATATTATTATTTTGTTCTGTGAACCAACCTGAGATCTTCAGGTATATAAATTAAATAAGTAAGTAAGTAAATAAATAAGTAAGTGTCACAGTAGCCCAATCTTGCATGCAGAAATCCTTAGCATTTCTTGGTAGGGCTGGGAATATACTGGACCTGAAATCCAGTCAGTACAGCCAATACTGAGCTAGTTGGACCAGAGGCACATATAACTCAGTGTAAGGCCACTCCCCTCTTCCTAGATATGTCCAAAAAACCCAGAGCATAGGTATCGGGTGCCGAGAGTCACCCCCTTGTTTCCCCCTACTCCAGCCCCTTGTCCAAGGCGTCGCTGGACTCCGCAAGGGAGAAACTGGGTGCACTCTCTTGCTTCCAAGATTTACTCGGTAGTACTGCCACCACTGGGTCACCCTCTGTCAGGGTTGAGACAGATGAGGGGGAAGAGTGGTGGCACAGCCCCCCTGACGAAGTAGCACCCACAGAGGAATGTGAGGGATTCATGCCGGGGGAAGACTGGTGGAGGCACTCCTCAGAAGAGGAGGAGGAAGAGGGAGAAGTTGAGTCAGAAGCAGGCCCCAGTCAGGGAGGGGACCAGCCAGCCCCCTCACCCCCCCCATTCACAGCTCTACAACGCTGAGCGGAAAAACGAAAGATGCAATTAGAAACAGCTGCAGCTCGTAGAAAGCGTGGGAGTGAGTCAGATACTTAAGAGAAAGCAAGATAAGAGTCAATCAGTGTCTGCAACTGCTGCGTTTGACAGCATAAGTTGAAACACTCATAGTGTGTATATTCCTGTATTCTGACTCCTGACTAACCCTGTTCCCGGCTTCCTGATTTCGGCATTTTGACTCCTGGCTCCCCTGACCTCAGCTTCCTGACTGAACGTACTGTGTATTTCTGCTTTATCTGACCCTGACTGCTGGCTTTGACCTGGATTGCGTACCTCGGCTGCCTCTGGCCCTGACTGCTGCTCTTCAGCGCACTGACTTGTCGGCGTCCTAACCAGGGGGGAGTTTTGCTCCCCTTTTACCCCCTGCTGTTGTGAGAATGATTAGGAATGTGGATGAGGAGATATTGTCTAATATTTCCTATCCTAACTTGTGTTAACAAGTCTCAAACTTAGCAGAGTTTCTCATTCCCATTTAAACACAGCAGAAACGGTTACACAGGCTTGCTAAAGCCTCTAAAATAATATATATTCCTGGTATATTATCCCCTTAGTCCCTCTTAAAAGAAAAGACACAACACAGTGCTTTTAAAAGTAAAAAAGAGTTTACTCACAGTATCACCCTGAGTTACAGTGTGATCTCAGAAAGGCAGTACTAGCTTAGATTAAATGTATATACATTGTGTAGTCCATGCCATATGGGCCATGGCTTCCTTTGTTCTCTCAAGGCTGGAAGCCTTGAGAGAACATCCCTCCCCAAAGATGCTGCTCCTTGAAAGTGCGGCGATGAAGAGGGGAGAATGGCCGCTGTCCCAGTGCCTTTTACCTGCACAGGTTACGCCCATCTCATTGACATGCAGGGGAAGTCCGTCCCAGGTCAGCAACAGGAAGTGTTCTGTTGACCTGGTCAGATGTCCCCTCATGTGGTCATTCTAGGAAATGTTGTTGTCACAGGGGCCGGAGTGGGCTACTTCAGAGTAACGACTCTACACAGCTCTGCATTTTATCTTTTTATTGGTGCTGCGTATTTACAGTGCTAAAGGCAGTGCTATTTACAGAGACACATCTTATCCGCTTGAATCAGAACCTCCGAATGGCATTTGGCGCGTTTTTCTCCAACACAACAACTTGGGGAGACTCATCCTCTTCCCCCTACGTTTTCTGCGCAATTCCGGAGTTGGGGGGACAGGTCTCCCCCCTTGCTTTCCCCTTCCTGTCCCACCTGGGATGCTGGCTCCGCTACCCTGTCTGAGCCTCGGACCCCACTTCCTGCTTCCCCACTTGAGACGGAACTCTCCCTGCTTTCCCCTGCGCTCGGGGATGGGCTGGAACTCAGGAGGGGAGGGACTTCACGATATCCCCTGTCCCTCACATCCACCCCCCTCCCAGGCCCCTCTTCTCCCCTCCCGAGGGGCTCCAAGGGCGTCGGTGACGAATGAAAGCCTAAAAACTCTGTGCTGTCCGAGCCGATTGGTGTGAACACCTCTCCCCAATCCCTCGAGCTCCCTCCTTCCGCTTGGGAAGACTGAAATCCCAAGAAGTTCCGTGGCGTCAGAGCTGGTGGGGGTAAAAATACGCTGCCAGTCTGCCTCTTCCTCTGACGGGGTGGACCTCGGAGACGCCCATACCTCTTCCTCCGAGTCCTCAAACTCCGCTTCCCATCTCCATGGTGAACTGCTCTCTGCGACCTCCTCCCCTTCTCCCTCCCCCTCCCTTTCCATGTGCCAGGGCTTGGGCCTGTGTGGGAAGAGGGCGTGGAATTCTTCCACCAAAAATTCCTCCTGTATCTGAGTGGCTGGGACCCATTCATTCTGGGAAGGCGGGGCATCCTCCCATGCCATGAGGTACTCCAGGCCCCCCACCCCTCTCCGTGAATCAAGGATGGCCGTGGCTTCATTGAGTTGCTCCCTGCCTCCCCTCTCCCCCCCTCCCTTGGGGGGCTGTTCGCTGCCTCGGAGCCTGCTGCTTTCCCTGTACGGCGACAGCAGCGTTCTATGAAATACTGGGTGCACCCTCATGTCCTCTGGCAGTGCCAGCCTGAATGCAACCGGGTTGACCTGTTGCGTGACCGTAAAGAGGCCCAACCTTCTGGGTGCCAACTTCTTGCACCGCCCCCTCGTGGGAAGGCCCTCCGATGACAACCAAACCTTGTCCCCCACCCTGATGACCTCCCCCTGTCGCCTGTGGCGATCTGCCCCCTTTTTGTATGCTTCTTTGGCCCTCTCCAAGTGTTCTCTGAGCTGCTGGTGCACCGTCTCCAGTTCCTCTGCCCAATCCTCTGCCTGTGCGCCCTCCTCCTCCTCCTCCCCCTCCCGCTCTGGGAAAGATCTGAGGTCGCGCCCGTAGTTGGCCTTAAAGGGCGACACCCCTGTGGAGACGTGCACCGCATTGTTGTAGGCAAACTCTGCCAGTGGCAGGCGATCCACCCAGTCCGTTTGCCTCTGGCTGACGTAGCATCTCAGGTACTGCTGCAAAATGGCGTTGACCCTCTCCGCCTGTCCATTGGTCTGCGGGTGCCGGGCCGTCGACAAGCTGACCTCCACCTGCAGGAGGTTCATGAGCCACCGCCAGAACCTGGAAACAAATTGGCGGCCTCGATCCGAAATAACCCTTAAGGGTAGTCCATGCAGTAGTGTAGTCCATGCAGTCCATGCAGTAGGGTAGTGTGGCCCCTGGCACCAGGTTGATCTGACAGTCAAAGGACCTGTGGGGAGGTGGGTGGTCGGATTCCGCTTCGCTGAAGACCTCCTGCAGGTCCCAGTACGGCTTGGGTATCGCCTCACCCCCTTTGACGTGCATGGTGGCCACCGTGGCTATTGGAGGCCCCTCCCCTGGTTGGTGCTGCATGCAATGTTCCAGACAAAAGTCTGAGCCAAACGTGATGCATCTCTGGTGCCAACTGATGGAGGGGTCATGGCGCGCCAGCCAGCTCATGCCCAAGACGATGGGGGGGGGTCTGAGATGGTGGTGACGTTGAATGCCAGTGTCTCTGAGTGCCGTCCCACCGTCATTCTCATGGGGGGGGTCCTGATGGGTGATGGCCCCTCCCAGTAACTCCCTGCCGTCAATGGTGGCGACGTGCAGGGGGAAATCCAGCTGCAGAAGTGGGATCTGGTGCTCTTCTGCAAAGGTTCTCGAAAAGAAGTTCGCCGACGCCCCCGAATCGATTAAAGCTAAAACCGTCAGGGGGTACCCATTTGGGAGCGTTAGTGTGACCTCTAGAACCACCCCTGCTCTGGGGGGGGTGGGCTGGCGCTGCTCCTCGCTGTGCGGGTGGGTGGGCTGGGGCTGTTGTCTGCCGATTGCGCCTGGCTGCTGCCCCTTGTCTCCTGCAGCCAGGCTGTCTCGTTTCCCTGCTGTGGTGCTGCGTCAGTGGGGGAGGGCACAACCGTTCCCGCCTTTCCTTGCCACTCCCTGCGATGTGGGCAGTCCCTGACGAGATGCTGAGGGGAGTTGCAGAGAAAGCAGTTCCCGCCTCTTCCCTCCTTGCGTCTTGGCGCCGCTGGGGTTTGAAAAGCCCCCCCCCGCGCGCGCTATCAATTTGCATGGGTTCCTGGTCTTGGCTGGCCCCTGGCATGGCCTGGGATGGCTGTTGGGGGAGTGGCTTCTCCTGCGACCGTGGGAACCAAGCTCGCTTTGTGCGCATTGGCTGCTTGTCGTTCCATCAGGATTCCTGTCTCACCCCCACCGCCAGAGCCGCTTTGCTCAGCTGATCCATATTACTGGGCTTTGGACCTCTCGAGAGCTCATCTTTCACATCCTCATGCAACCCCAGATAGAACGCCGCTTCCATCGGAGGCGAGTGCAGTTCCCACCCCAGTCTGTGCACCAGCATGGTGAACCTCGCCCAATATTCGCGAACTGTCATTTTTCCTTGGCGTAAATTATGCAGTTCCTCTTTGGTCTGGTCCATATGGCTATCAGACGCATACATTACTTTTAAAGCCCCTAAAAATAGTTTGACATCCTTCATGCAAGGATTTTTTGTCGCGATTAACGGTCTAAGCCACTCTCTCGCGGCCCCGGTAAGGTGTTCCACTATAAACGCTACTCTGTGCACATCATCAGGGAACTCATCATGGTGCAGCTCAAGGGCATACAAGATCTCAGTCTCAAAGCCATGATATTCCCTCAGATCTCCATTGAACTTGCTTACTAAGGTCCCCGCTCTCCTTCCTGGCAGCACTTGGAGTTGGGGTCCCCCTCCTCCCTTGTTTTTCTCTGCATCCAACTTGTTCTGGAGGTCCACCGCTACCGCCCTTAACTGCTGCTCTTTCTCCTGTAGCGCTCTCACCTGTTCAGCAAGGTTGTGCCTGTCCTCTTTGACTTTCTCCGTTTCTTGCTTAGCCGCCTTTAATTCCCCCTGTGCCTGCAACGCCAGTTGCTGCAGGTCCTGCTGGGCTTTCTCCGCGATCTGCCGCCATTTCTCCGCTTCTGGTGAGCTCATCCTGGTAACTCCAAAGTAGCCCAAAAAATGATTCGGAGGTTGCTGTCACAGGGGCCGGAGTGGGCTACTTCAGAGTAACGACTCTACACAGCTCTGCATTTTATCTTTTTATTGGTGCTGCGTATTTACAGTGCTAAAGGCAGTGCTATTTACAGAGACACATCTTATCCGCTTGAATCAGAACCTCCGAATGGCATTTGGCGCGTTTTTCTCCAACACAACAACTTGGGGAGACCCATCCTCTTCCCCCTACGTTTTCTGCGCAATTCCGGAGTTGGGGGGACAGGTCTCCCCCCTTGCTTTCCCCTTCCTGTCCCACCTGGGATGCTGGCTCCGCTACCCTGTCTGAGCCTCGGACCCCACTTCCTGCTTCCCCACTTGAGACGGAACTCTCCCTGCTTTCCCCTGCGCTCGGGGATGGGCTGGAACTCAGGAGGGGAGGGACTTCGCGATATCCCCTGTCCCTCACAGTTGTGATTGATTGCTCTCGTGTTTCACATCCCACAGTTGTAGGGCTCACAATTGACAGGAACTAAAGCTGGTGGCAGCTTTGTACCATTTGTTTTGCTTGCTTCTTGAAGAGCAGCAAGCCCTCATCCCCCTTTCCCGGCTTTTCCCAGTTCTACCTTGGAGTAGGGGAGCTGAGGGAATAGGGAGACGGGAGGGCGCATGCACGCTCTTTCACTATATCGGGTATTAGCAATGTAGCTATGTGACTCACAATTATGTTGCAGCACCACATCAAAGCTTCCTATTTGCAGAGGCCCAGGAAGTTCTAACTGCAAAATACTGCAAGGGGGGAAAGGAGGAGCAAATGCTGTGAAGTTATGAGGGGTAAAAGATGTTATTAGGGCCAGTGCGGTTTCTTCTGGGGGTATTCAGCGGAAACGGCACCTTTCCACCCCAAATGTTAAGTGTGTGGCACTTCCTGTAATAACTTCATGCAGAATGCTGCAAGCTTTTGTACTAAAGAAAATAGAAGAAAATAAGAAGAAAAGAATGAGCTCTGAATAGGGCTGTGCACCAGCCTCAACTTTTGGTTCGTACCCCAATTTAATTTTAGAAAAGACCATAGTAGTTTGGTGCAGAAAATGTGAGAGGGTGACTGACTTGGCTCAGGAGCCGAATCCCGTACAGATACTCTGTTTTGTGCAAACCTGGTATATGAGAAAATATTTATCTTTTATGCTGTGTCCCCATAATTTTGAGTCCTCTTAGTTCCCCCCATATTTAATCAGAAAATGAATTATTAGCTATATAAATATGGATATGTGAACGCTGATCTAATTCTACATTGAGAATGGAAATTTCCTAGAAGCTGTACGTAGTCTCTTTTCAACCTTGGTGTTCTTGGTTTCTTGAACATGGCTCTTACAATTTTATAAGTATATCTCTGCTGCCAAAACTAACCCAAATACCTTTTTGGTCACCCCAGGGAAAAATCTCGCGTCATTTGGAGTTCCTGAACAAACAAAGAGAAGAAATTCTGTCTTCGAAACTGAAGGGGCAGACCGAAAGCCAGAATCTGCTGGTAGGTGCAAGCAAACCTTCCTGCCTCTCTAGGATGGTTATATTGACAGAGTGAGGCCTTAATTCTGTGGTGCAGCCTATGCTTCACTTGCACAGTGTCCCAGGTTTGATCATTGGCATTATCAATTAAATGGATATTGGGGTGGTAGAGTTGGGAAATATCTCTGCTTCAGACCTTGAAGAGCAGCTGCCTGCAAGGTTAGACAACATCCAGCAGGATAGGCTAAAATTGGTAGGGTTGTGTCAGAGGGCCTGATATGGCTACTCTAGAGTAACGACTCCAGCATGGTCTTTTAAGGCTTTTATTAAGTGCTGATTATTTACAGTGTTCAGAGCAGTAAAAAAGCATCCTTAAGGTGAGGTGTCAGAACCTCCGAATGGCGATTGGCGCGTTTTCTTCCAGCACCAAAGCTTTGGCAGACCCAACCTCTTCCCCCTACGTTTGCGTCGCAATTCGGGAGTTGGGGGGATTGGCCTCCCCCCCGTGCGTCCAACTTCCTGTCCCACCTGAGGCATGGGCTCCACAACCTTGCCTGAGCCTCGGACACCACTTCCTGACTCTCCGCTGGAGGCAGAGCTCTCCTTACTCTCTCCAGCGCTTGGGGATGGGCTGGAACTTAAGATGGGAGGGACTTCCCTGTATCCCTTGTCCCTCACATCCACCCCCTCCCAGGCTCCTCTCCCCCCCCTCCCTAGGGGCTCTCTGCTTGCTGGGGACGAGTGAAACCCCAAGAAGTCTGTGGCATCCGAGCCTGTGGGTGTAAAAATTTCCCCCCAATCCTGCGATCTTTCCCTTTCCCCCTGAGAAGACGGGAATCCCAAGAAGTCAGTGGCGTCAGAGCTGGTGGGAGTAAAAATGTTCTGCCAGTCCTCTCCTGTCTCTGACGTAGTCGACCTCGGTGAAACCCACACCTCTTCTTCCGTATCCTCAAATTCCGCTTCCCATCTCCATGGAGAGCTGCTGCCTGCGATCCCTTCCTCCCGCCCCTCCCCCTCTCCCTCCCTTTCCATGTGCCAGGGCTTGGGCCTGTGGGGGAACAGGGCATGGAACTCTTCCACTAAAAATTCCTCGGGTACTTCCGTGGCGGGTATCCACTCATTGTGGGACGGCGGAGTGTCCTCCCATGCTATCAAGTACTCCAGCCCTCTCACCCCTCTCCTGGAGTCTAAAATCTCAGTTGCCTCATTGAGCTGTCGGGCGTCTCCCGTCTCCCCCCCTCCCTCTGGAGGCTGATCGCTGTCCCTGAACCTGGTACTTTCTCTGTACGGCGACAGCAGCGATCTATGAAACACTGGGTGCACTCTCATGTCCTCAGGCAGTGCTAGCCTGAAGGCTACCGGGTTGACCTGTTGCGTGACCGTGAAGGGGCCCAGCCTCCTGGGTGCTAACTTCTTGCATCGCCCCCTGGTGGGAAGACCTTCCGAGGATAACCAAACCTTGTCCCCCACCCTGATGACCTCTCCCGGTCGCCTGTGGCGATCTGCCTCCTTCTTGTACGCTTCCTTGGCCCTCTCCAAGTGTTCTCTGAGCTGCTGGTGCACCGTCTCCAGGTCCTCTGCCCAATCCTCTGCCTGTGGGCCCTCTTCCTCCTCCTCCCCCTCCCTCTCCGGGAAAGATCTGAGGTCGTGCCCGTAGTTGGCCTTAAAGGGCGACACCCCTGTGGAGACGTGCACCGCATTGTTGTAGGCAAATTCTGCCAGTGGCAGGCGATCCACCCAGTCCGTTTGCCTCTGGCTGACGTAACATCTCAGGTACTGCTGCAGAATGGCGTTGACCCGCTCCGCCTGTCCATTGGTCTGCGGGTGCCGAGCCGTAGACAAACTGACCTCTACCTGCAGGAGGTTCATTAGCCGCCGCCAGAACCTGGAAACAAATTGGCGGCCACGATCCGAAATAACTCTTAAAGGCAATCCATGCAGTCTGAATACGTGGTCCACAAACAGTTTGGCCGTCTCTTCTGCCGAGACCGCCCTGGCACACGGTATAAAGTGGCACATTTTGGACATGAGGTCCACCACCACCAACACTGCGGTCTTGCCCCTGGACGACGGCAGGTCTGTGATGAAGTCCATGGACACTACTTCCCACGGCCTGTGCGGTGTGGCTAATGGCTCCAGCAAACCTGCTGGTGGCGCTCTGACCACCTTTGCTCTCTGGCAGGTGTCACATCCCCTTACATAATCCCGAACATCCTCCCGCACCCCTGGCCACCAGAAGTGTCTCATGACTAGGTGAGTGGTTTTGTCCCTTCCGAAATGACCCGCCGTTGGGTTGTCGTGCATCTGCTTGAGGACCTTACCTCTCAGCTGTTTGGTGGGCAGGTACAGGGCTCCCCTGTAAAAAAGCAAACCCCTCCTTTCCTCAAAGTCTTTAGCCTGCTCCCTCCCCCCTCGCAAGTCTCTGAAGATGCGGGAGGCAAACTCATCTGCTGCCGTCAGTGCTGTGAGTTCTGCCTCGCTCACCACTGCTGCTCCGCAGGACCATGCTGATGGGGGGAAAATGTGCCTGGGCGCTGGTGGCAACTCCTGCTCCATGTACTCTGGTTTGCGGGAGAGGGCATCCGCCCTGACATTCTGCTCCCCCGGGATGTAGTGGATGGAGAAGTTGAAGTTCGAGAAGAACTCTGCCCACCGTATCTGTCGCTGGTTGAGCACCCTGGCCGTTCTCCAGAACTCCAGGTTCTTGTGGTCTGTGCACACCTGGATGGGGTGTTTGGCGCCCACCAGGAAGTGTCGCCAGTGCTGGAAAGCAGCGTGGATCGCAAGAAGTTCCCTATCAAACACCGTGTAGTTGCGTTCAGGCTGTGTCAGCTTCCTGGAGAAGAAGGCACAAGGTCTCCACTCTCTGTTGGCGTCCAGTTGCAACAGGATCGCTCCCAACGCCCGGTCTGAAGCATCTGTCTCCACGCGTAGGGGCGCATCCTGCACCACGTGGAACAGGTTCTGGTCGGACGCGAACACCCTCTTGAGGCTTTCGAACGCTGCTTGCGCCTCTGGCGTCCACCTGAACTTCTGCTTGCCTCTCAGGCAGTCCGTGATGGGAGCCGTAACCCGCGAGAAGTTCTTGATGAATTTCCTGTAGAAGTTGGCGAATCCTAGGAGGCATTGGGCATCTTTGCGCGTCCTGGGGCTGTGCCATTCCAGGATGGCCTGCACCTTGTCCTTGTCCATCGCCAGTCCCTTGTCTGACAGTTTGTAGCCCAGGAAGTCCACTTCCCTGGTGTGAAACTTGCACTTCTCCAGCTTCACATACAGGTGGTTCTCCTTCAGGCGTTGCAACACCTCCCTGACATCCTTCACATGTTGCACTGGGTCAGCGGAATAGATAAGGATGTCATCCAGGAAGACCAAGCAGTTCTTGAAGAGAAGGGACCCCAGGACGTGGTGCATGAAGGCCTGGAAGCATGCTGAGCCCCCTTGCAACCCGAAGGGCATCACCAGATATTCAAAAGAGCCCAGAGGCGTGAACATCGTGGTTTTCCACTCATCGCCTTCCCGGATCCTGATCAAGTTGTACGCCCCCCTCAGGTCTAGCTTGGTGAAAATCTTGCCCCTGCGTGCCGCTGTCAGGAGATCGTCCACTCTGGGCATGGGGAAAGCCACTGGCTCTGTCACTGAATTGAGCCGTCTGAAATCCACCACAAGACGGCGCTGTTGCGTGTCTTTCTTGTCCACCCAGAAGACCGGGCTGCCCCCTGCTGCCTTGCTTTCTCTGATGAACCCCCTCTTGAGGTTCTTGTCTATAAACGCACGCAGATCCTCCAGTTCCTGATCTGACATGGCGTACAGCTTGGCTGGGGGTATCGTTGCCCCTGGCACCAGGTTGATCTGGCAGTCGAAAGACCTGTGTGGGGGTAGGTGGTCGGACTCCGCTTCGCTGAAGACCTCCTGCAGGTCCCAGTACTGCTTGGGTATCGCCTCATCCCCTTTGACATGCATGGTGGCCACCGTGGCTATTGGAGGCCCCTCCCCTGGTTGGTGCTGCATGCAATGTTCCAGACAAAAGTCCGACCCAAACGTGATGCATCTCTGGTGCCAACTTATGGAGGGGTCGTGGCGCGCCAGCCAGCTCATTCCCAAAACGATGGGGGGGTCTGAGATGGTCGTGACGTTGAAAGCCAGTGTCTCTGAGTGCCTTCCCACCGTCATTCTCATGGGGGGGGGGTTGATGAGTGATGGCCCCTCCCAGCAACTCTCTGCCGTCAATGGTAGCTACGTGCAGGGGAAAATCCAGCTGCAGAAGCTGGATCTGGTGCTCTTCTGCAAAGTTTCTCGAGAAGAAGTTGGCTGAGGCACCACTGTCAATTAAGGCGAGGACCGTCAGGGGATAGCCATTTGGGAGCGTTAGCGTGACTTCTAGAACCACTCCTGCTCTGGGAGGGGTGGGCTGGCTCTGCTCCTCTCTGTGCGGGTGGGCGGGCTGGGGCTGTTGTCTGCTGACTGTGCCTGGCTGCTGCCCCTTGTCCCCTGCAGCCAGGCTGTCCCGTTTCCCTGCTGTGGTGCTGCTTCAGTGGGGGAAGGTACAACCGTTCCCGCCTTTCCTTGCCACTCTCTGCGATGAGGGCAATCTCTGACGCGATGCCGGGGGGAGTTGCAGAGAAAGCAATTCCCTCCTCTTCCCTCCTTGTGTCTTGGCGCCGCCGGGGTTTGAAAAGCCCGCGCGCGCGCTCCACCGATCTCCATCGGTTCCGGCTCTGGGCTTGGTCTGGGCGGGTCTGGGGGCGGGCCCTGGGGTGGGGTTTGGTGATGTGGTCTGTCCTGGGAGCGTGGGAACCAAGGTTTTGCTGCGCGCGTCGCTTGTTTGTCATTCCATCTGGATTCCTGTCTCACCCCCACCGCTAGCGCCGCTTTGCTTAACTCATCCATAGTTCGCGGTTTAGGACCTCTTGCCAGCTCATCCTTAACGTCTGCGTGCAAACCCAGGTAGAAGGCTGATTTCACTGGCTCACTTTGCAGATCCCACCCCAGTTTGTGCACCAGCATGGTGAATCTCGCCCAGTAGTCCCGAACTGTCGATTTTCCTTGTGTTAAGTTATGAAGCTCCTCTTTAGTGGCCTCCATTTCACTGTCACTAGCGTACATTATTTTTAAAGCTTCTAGAAATAATTTTGCGTTCTTCATGCAAAGATTTTTTTGCGCGATGAGCGGTCTTACCCATTCTCGGGCGGCCCCCATCAAATGCTCTATGATAAAGGAGACTCTGTGCGTGTCATCTGGGAATTCTGCTGCATGCAATTCCAGCGCATAATTTATTTCTGTCTCGAATCCTAGGTACTCCCTAGGGTCGCCGCTAAACTTGGTGACTAGGCTCTGTCCCCTTCTCACTTGGACTAGCTGCGGCTGGGGCGCCCCCCCCCACCTCTAGCGGCTTTCTCCTCTTCCAACTTTTTCTGCAGGTCCAATACCATCACCCTTAGCTGTTTCTCAGTCTCCTCTTTTGTCCTCACCTGGTCCACCAGCTTGTTCAGCTCCTCCTGCGCCCCTCGCGCTTCCTCCTGAGCGGCATGCAATTGCTGCTGTGCCTGCGCTGTGAGGTTCCGTAGCTCCTGCTTCGCTGCTTCGGCCTCCAGCCTCCACTGCTCAGCCTCTTGAGCGCTCATCGCTGCACTCCAAAGTAGCCAAAAAAAGATTCGGAGGTTGCTGTCAGAGGGCCTGATATGGCTACTCTAGAGTAACGACTCCAGCATGGTCTTTTAAGGCTTTTATTAAGTGCTGATTATTTACAGTGTTCAGAGCGGTAAAAAAGCATCCTTAAGGTGAGGTGTCAGAACCTCCGAATGGCGATTGGCGCGTTTTCTTCCAGCACCAAAGCTTTGGCAGACCCAACCTCTTCCCCCTACGTTTGCGTCGCAATTCGGGAGTTGGGGGGATTGGCCTCCCCCCCGTGCGTCCAACTTCCTGTCCCACCTGAGGCATGGGCTCCACAACCTTGCCTGAGCCTCGGACACCACTTCCTGACTCTCCGCTGGAGGCAGAGCTCTCCTTACTCTCTCCAGCGCTTGGGGATGGGCTGGAATTTAAGATGGGAGGGACTTCCCTGTATCCCTTGTCCCTCACAGGTTGTCTAAGGGCAAATGTAGTACTTGAGTCCAAAAATGTCCAGCCATGCCAGCATTAATCCTTTAAGAACGAAGTGAACCCCACAAAGCCAGTCTTCCTTCTTCTTGTCACTTCCTCCAGACCCTAATATTAGGCAGAGTGAGGTGGCCAAGGCAGGCTGAAGATGCCAGCGAATAGATAGCAGCAGCAGCTTAATAGATCGGTAGGTGAGCAGCAGGAAAACACTGAGGACAGAGCCAAGCAAAGTGGCCGTGTCCTGCTAAGTTAGCCTGCCTGCTTCCCTCAGCTCTGACTGAACTCTGTACCATTGTGAGTGTTGAAGTAGACCTCAACTGCCCTGCCAGTCAGCTTATGCACATGGAATTAAGGGGACATCTAAATGTCTTTGTCTGGCCATGACTCTCTCCTTGCAGAAGCAGATGGAATTGGAGAGGCAGAAAATCATGGCTGATTTCAAGCAATTGCATCAGTTTCTGGAAGAACAAGAACACCTCCTGCTGGCTCAATTGAAGGAACTGGACGATGAGATTAAATCCTGTGGGGACCAACATATTGCAAAACTTTCTGAGGAAATGTGCTCTATTGATGACCTTATTAAGGAGCTGGAGGAGAAACAGAAACAGCCAGCGACTGAATTCTTGCAGGTAAGAGTTGCCACAACAAAATAGTCCAGGTTGTCCTTCAGGGAAGGGTTGTACCCCCAACTGCCCTGTCTGTTGGTTTATAGAAGTATTCGTAGTAGGGATGTGCACTGGTCACACATTTTGTTCCAAACCATAGCTGCCAAGTTTTCCCTTTTCTCGCGAGGAAGCCTATTCAGCATAAGGGAAAATCCCTGTAAAAAAGGGATAACTTGGCAGCTATGTTCCAAACTGTGATTTGGAGCTTCATCAAATGGCATGAATCAGGTTGACCAATCTGAAGGCTCCCCTGTTCTGCTTCTGGGTCCAGATCTGCTTCATTCCCCAGATTCAATACCTGGAAAATTTAAACCTCTATTACTCCCCATCCTTCCTATTGATAGAAGTGGATGGAATTTGCAGGCAAAGATGCTCCTCCAGTACGGCTGAAGCCTGCCAAATTACAATGGATCCAGGGTTTTTTTTTGTGCTAGCAGTTGCATTGGCACCAGCAACACTAGCCAGTTGAGTTCTTCCTCTACCCAATTCAAACATGTCCTCACTGTTGTGTGTAGAGCAATATACATTGTCAGCAGTAGAATGTTGACAACTGCTCTCAGGCTGGCAGCACCAGTGGTGGGAGCCGGTAGCGGAGCAGAGCCTGGGATCACTTGGAGTTGGCAGAAGATCCCATTCCAGGATGAAGCATAACCGGGGGTGGGGGTGGGGTGGGGGTGGTTCTGGGGCAGAGAGCAGGGCCTACATGTCCATTCGGGGGGGGGGTGTTCAAATTTAGAAGCACATGTTTGGGCTTTTGTAGTTTTTTAAACAAGCAGCTGGACGAGAAACAGAAGCAGCCAATGACAGAATTCTTGCAGGTGAGCAATCACAATGAAACAGTCCAGGTTGTCCTCTGAGGAAGGGCTGTTCTTTGGTCTATAGAAGTATTTACAATAGCGTGTGCACATCAGTATTTGGTTGGTATATAAAGCAAAGGGGAAGATAATAAACTGCTGAAGGCAACTGGTGCAAGGGACTGAATTCCTCTCATTCTGTCTCTTCCATCTAGAATATGAGAAGCATCCTCGAAAGGTATGTGGCTTTGTTATGAATATGAAAATGAATAATATTAATTTTCTTCCTCAGAGGTAAGGGATAATTTTATTTGGTCTATACTTTTATATGAACCAATCTAATTCACAGTTTACAGACCAATAAGCAGATCAGAAAACAGTTGCCAATCTGATTGCACACTTTTACAAATTTTGTGATGCACTTTTTAGTTTAAAAAAATGATGTAAAACTGCGTATCTCATGCAGGAAAATGTACAAAAAGTGTGTTGGGGATGCATAGAATAGCATATAAAAATGGATAAGATTTTAGAGGGTGAATGCATATAAAATGCATATTTCAGGAAGGTGTGGTGATATTTCTTCATCTATTATATACTTCCTATCAGAATTGTTGTTGGCGGTGGATTATTAGTTGTCTTGTTGTTGTTTAGTCGTTTAGTCGTGTCTGACTCTTCGTGACCCCATGGACCAGAGCACGCCAGGCACTCCTGTCTTCCCCTGCCTCCCGCAGTTTGGTCAAACTCATGTTGGTAGCTTCAAAAACACTGTCCAACCATCTCGTCCTCTGTCGTCCCCTTCTCTTTGTACCCTCCATCTTTCCCAACATCAGGGTCTTTTACAGGGAGTCTTCTCTTCTCACAAGGTGGCCAAAGTATTCAGGATCTGTCCTTCCAGTGAGCACTCAGGGCTGATTTCCTTCAGAATGGAGAGGTTTGATCTTCTTGCAGTCCATGGGACTCTCAAGAGTCTCCTCCAGCACCATAATTCAAAAGCATCAATTCTTCAACTATCAGCCTTCTTTATGGTCCAGCTCTCACTGGCATTCTCACCCCTCCCATTGCAATAATCGCCTGATCTTTTGTTTTGCTTTCATGTTATGAGAAGGAGGGGGCGGAAGCTGCTCTTTGGTTCTTCTGTCTCTGGTACTGATGTTTCTCGCTCTTATCTGTGTAGATGAGAGCTGCTCTTCTCATGCATGCCTGTAGTAATTTGCAGTGACTGTTAGAAATAAATTAGATATGCTTCAAAACCTCCACAGCTTTGCTTCTGTTTACTCTGCTGAGTTTAGGTGCTCACAGTGAGCAGATGTGAGTCCACTGTGCCAGGACCTGTTCTCTAGGAATGCTGTGTCTATGTTCCTGTGATCGGAAGATCGGTGAAGGTGCTCCAGTCGCCTCGCCCATACACGTGCTTAAGACGTGGGCTGAACAGGGCATACCAACATTACTTGCCCTCCACTGTCAGGTTCCAGGGCAGCTTATACAATACAGTGTAACCTTGGTTCCTGAACTTAACCCATTCTGGGAGTCAGTTTGACTTCCAAAACGGTTTGGGAACCAAGCTGCAGCTTATGATTGGCTGCAGGAGCTTCCTGCAGCCAATCGGAAGCTGCATTGGTTGTTTGGCTTCCAAAGAACATTCCAAAACTGGAACAATCACTTCTTGTTTTCAGTCGTTGAGGAGCTGGAATGTTTGGATTCCAAGGCATTCGGAAGCCAAGGTTCCACTGTCTTAAAAATAGTTAAAACATATTGCAATCCAAGTAAACAGGGTGGGTATTGAAATACACCTCCTAGATGACAAAGGCCAGGTAAAGAGATGCTTTTAATTAGTTACTGTGTACATTATGTGCAAACATAATCTGTTTGAGAAAATGTTCAGTAAGGTGCTCCAGATTCACCTGGAGCCTCAACCAAGTTGGGCTGATTTATACCCTGTTCTGATCAGGTAGAAGCAGCAACAAATCACAACTTAGTTAATCAGACACTTCTGACTTAGCTGTAATTTTTAACATGGTACCGTATGGAACGTGTGTGTCAAAGTGTCAGACAGATTGTTTGAAAATATTTCTGCATCTTAACGGTAAAGTTGATTTTAAAAAAGAGGTAAAATAGATTATGGATTGATCATTTATATGTAATTTTTAAATGAAAAAATGTTGATGTAAATTTACACCTTATACTCCCCACCCCCTTATACATCATTTTCTAGTACATACCGGTAATAGGTCTTTGTAGTGGTCAAAGGGCAGACAATACCATTAGTTGCTATCACAGGGTTTTCCTGTTATTTCTAGGCCCAGGTCTGAGAGGCTTTTCTTTTGTCCCACTGCTTTTCCTGGGAAAACCTGCTGCTTATCACTGTATTGGAAGAAACATAAATCAGCAGAAAACCCGATTGACCTTTGTTCTGATTCAGTGGTAAAAAGCGGGGACTTTCGTGGGGAAAGCAGGGGGAATGAAAGAAAAACCTATCATGGACGAGCCTTTCGGTATCTTCCTGCTGTTCCCACTTTTCTCCTTCATTCTGACGGCTGAATTAAGATTAACTTGAGAATGACCTGATGGATCACAATAAACCTCACATTCTTCTTCCTAGGTGTAATGAAAATGAAAATAAAGCCATGGATGCAATAGCTTTTCCTCCTGGATTAAAAGAGCAAATAGATAAATTCTCTAAAATGCATCCTTTTTTGGAGACGGAGACCAGGAAATTCAAAGGTAACAAAGACCATTGTATGATGTTTTAGATGTGGGGTAGATAGATACAGTGGTACCCCTGATTACGAATTTAATTTGTTCCGGGGGTCCGTTCTTACCCTGAAACATTCGCATCCAGAGGCGCCGCTTTTGTGTATATGCGCGCGGCAGTAGCCCGCTTCTGCGCATGCGTGCATGGCAGAAACCTTTCCGTTATTTCCAGGTTTGCCATGTGCGTAACCTGAAGGATACATGTCCAGAAGTGTTCACAATTAGAGGTACCACTGTAGAGATAGATAGATAGATAGATAGATAGATAGATAGATAGATAGATAGATAGATATAGATAGATAGATAGATAGATAGATAGATAGATAGATAGATAGAGTAGATAGATAGATAGATGATAGATAGATAGATAGATAGATAGATAGATAGATAGATAGATAGATAGATAGATATAGCTGCATGCCATGCCCATTTCCAAACAGTGAAAATTCCAGGGGTCCCAGGCTGCTTCCCCAGGGTTTGTAATTCCTTTTTGGAAATGAGAGACAGCAGAGACTGTGGTGTCTTTAGGATATATGGTTTATTTACACATATACACAATCTGAATCTACGATGGAGGGGTTCACAGAACAGACACCGCAATAGAGTCTTGTTTCACTCACAACCACAGTCTTGCATTCGAAACAGGAATCAACCCTCGTGCTCTGATTCTCTTTCCGCCTTTTAAAGCCTGTCACATCCCTAAACGCTACTCCAAAATACTGGTTTTGTCTTCCAACTCTCTCAGAGATGGGGGAGGCAACTCTTCTCTATGCCCCCCACCCCAAACATGCTTTCATAACACTTAATGAATTTTAATAACACTTAATAATTTTTAGATTTAGGCGTGAACACACTTGCAAACATTTGAAATCTAAAGCATTGCCCTTGGAGCCAAGTATGAGTACTGACTTTTTCCTCATTTCATTTTTTCCCCTTAGACGTTGTGCTCTCTGGACTTCAAGGAAAGAAAGGTACATTTCCAGGTTTGGCAGATCTTTAAACATTTTTTGCAGATGAGATATGGGAGGGTTTTGCACTGCACTTTAATCTCCCAGCAGCTCAAGATTGCTGGGGTCCCAAGCTGCATCTCCAGGGTTCGTATTTCCTTTTGGGAAATGAGAGACAGCAGAGACTGTGATGTCTTTGGGATATATGGTTTATTTACACGTATATCCCAAGACACCCCAAAAGAGTCTTGTTTCTCGTATAGCCACAGCCTTGCATTCAAAACAGGAATCAACCATTGTGCTCTGATTCTCTTTCCGGCTTGCTGCCTTTTATAGCCTGTCACATCCCTAAAATCTACTGAACTTCAAAACTCTGGTTTTGTCTTCTAATTCTGCTGTTTCCTAGTTCTGTTGGATCTCTCAGTGGCTTTTGACACCATCGACCATAACATCCTTCTGGACCAGCTAGAGGGGTTGGGAGCTGGGGGTACTGTCATACAGTGGTTCCGCTCCTTCCTCCTGGGCTGTGTTCAGAAAGTGGTGGTGGTGGTGGGATGAGTGTTCAGACCCCTGGGCTCTCACTTGTGGGGTGCCTCAGGGTTCTGTCCTCTCCCCCATGTTTTTTAACATCTGTATGAAGCTGCTGGAGATCATCAGGGGGTTTGGGATGGGTGTTCATGAATATGCGGATGATACCCAGCTCTACCTCTCTTTCAAATCGGAACCAGTGAGGGGAAGTGAAGGAACTGTGTGAGTGCCTGGAGGAGGTTAGAGGATGGATGGCGGCTAACAGATTGAGGTTGAATCCTAACAAGACAGAAGTACTGTCCTTGGGGGACAGGAGGCGGGCAGGTGTGGAAGACTCCCTGGTCCTGAATGGGGTAACTGTGCCCCTGAAGGACCAGGTGCACAGCCTGGGAGTCATTTTGCACTCACAGCTGTCCAGATCAATTCTGTGTCCAGGGCAGCTGTCTACCAGCTCCATCTGGTATGCAGGCTGAGACCCTACCTGCCTGCAGACTGTCACACCAGAGTAGTGCATGCTCTAGTTATCTCCCACTTGGACTACTGCAATGCGCTCTATATGGGGCTACCTTTGTAGATGATTTGGAAACTACAACTAATCCAGACTGCGGCAGCTAGACTGGTGACTGGGAGCGGCCGCCGAGACCACATAACACCGGTCTTGAAAGACCTGCATTGGCTCCCAGTACGTTTCCGAGCACAATTCAAAGTGTTGGTGCTGACCTTTAAAGCCCTAAATGGCCTCAGTCCTGTATACCTGAAAGAGCATCTCAACCCCCATCCTTCAGCCCGGACACTGAGGTCCAGTGCCGAGGGCCTTCTGGTGGTTCCCTCACTATGAGAAGTGAGGTTACAGGGAACCAGGCAGAGGGCCTTTTCGGTAGTGGCGCCATAAGATGTCAAGGCAATAAACAACTATCTTACTTTTAAAAGACATCTGAAGGCAGCCCTGTTCAGGGAAGTTTTTAATGTTTAATGCTGTGTTGTGTTTTTAATATTCGGTTGGGAGCCACCTAGAGTGGCTGGGGAAACTCAGCCAGATGGGCGGGGAATAAGTAATAATATTATTATAACTCTCTGAGAGCTGGAGCACTGGGAAGCAAGCAAGAATAGCTGAAGCTTGACATTTGAGGGTTCTTTTTTCTATTTCCCTTTCTATTTCAAATTCTGAATAATCTTCATTATTTGGCATTGATTTCTCTGGGAACCCTCCCCCCTCAATATTTTCATAAAATGTAATGATAATGCTGGAATGCTGTGGCTTGTTGAAGTTAGTTGGGAGTTCAACACCTCAGCTGGTGTGTGTTATTAGCACAGTAAGTGGAGTCATCAGAGATATGCCTGTCAAGCCTCTGCTTAAAGACCTCCAAAGAAGGAGACTCCACCACACTCCTTGGTAGCAAATTCCACTGCCAAACAGCTCTTACTGTCAGGAAGTTCTTCCTAATATTTAGGTAGAATCTTCTTTCTTGTAGTTTGAATCCATTGCTCCGTGTCTGCTTCTCTGGAGCAGCAGAAAACAACCTTTCTCCCTCCTCTATATGACATCCTTTTATATATTTGAACATGGCTATCATATCACCCCTTAACCTTCTCTTCCCCAGGCTAAACATACCCAGCTCCCTAAGCCGTTCCTCATAAGGCATTGTTTCCAGGCCTTTGACCATTTTGGTTGCCCTTCTCTGGACACGTTCCAGCTTGTCAGTATCCTTCTTGAACTGTGGTGCCCAGAACTGGACACAGTACTCCAGGTGAGGTCTGACCAGAGCAGAATACAGTGGTACTATTACTTCCCTTGATCTAGATGCTATACTCCTATTGATGCAGCCCAGAATTGCAAATGCTTCTGTGCAAAACCCACAGCCTCTTCCCCTGAGTCTTACAGAGTCAGACCCTTGACAGCAAATAGGACAGGGCACAGACAAGACAGACAGGAAGAAAGCAATGCCCTAGTTCAGGGGTCAGCAACCTTTTTCAGCCATGGGCCAGTCCACCGTCCCTCAGACAATGCGGTGGGCCAGACTATTTTTTTGGGGGGGGGGATGAAAGAATTCCTATGCCCCACAAGTAACTCAGAGATGCATTTTAAATAAAACCACACATTCTCCTCATGTAAAAACACGCTGATTCCCGGACCGTCCACGGTCCGGATTGAGAAGGCGATTGGGCCGCATTTGGCCCCCGGGCCTTAGGTTGCCTACCCCTGCCCTAGAGGCTACTATTCCTGTCCCTACATGTTCTACATGTGATTGTTCTACATGTAGGCATTTTCTGAACCAATGGGAGAGTGAATGATTCCGCAAGTCACAGACTCAACCTTGCTGGTGTTGCTATGGCAACCCAGTGCACCCAGCACTCTTATCTCAGGGCATCCAGTCATGGAAATGTGCTCCTCAAGGCATGAGCCCAAGCGCATTACGCCAACATGGAAGAGGTCAAACGGTCATATATGATGGCTAAATTTTAGATTTTGGCGTGAACACACTTCCAAGCACTCTAAATCTAAAGCATTACGTTGGAGCCAAGTGTGAGTCTTAACTTCTTCCTCATATCAGTTTTGTTCCTTAAGCGTTGTGCTCCCTAGACCTCAGGTAAAACATATGGTTCCAGATTGGGCAGCGTTACTTCAGCTGTTTGGTAGGGTTCTTTGTTTTGGTTTTTTACCGATGGGCGCTCTCTGAGTTTCTGAACTGACCTGCATGGGGGGGGTAATTTCCCACCCCCACCCCATGAGTGCACTGGCTTTTCAAACCTCCTCCTCGCTCAGAGCTGCACAAAACTTGGGTGCAGGTTTTGGGCGCTGCCTCCCTAATCGTTTCTGTTCTCTTGTAGGTGAAGACATGGCAATTCCTAAACTAGTCCTTCAAGTGTATGACCAAGCAACAGCCCAACCAATACCCATGTGGCCAAGCAAAACCCACCAACCATGCGCTGTCCCCAGATTCTCAAATAACATTAGTTGTTGTGCCTATGTTATGGGAGTTGAGAGAATCACCTCAGGGACTCATTCCTGGATAGTGAATGTGGGGGGCGAGAACTTCTGGGCTGTGGGGGTTGTCAAGGAGTCTTTAAGGGTGCACAATATTGTCAATTTGAGTGATGGAAGTGGGATCTGGGCTATTGCGAGGATTTCTACTGGTGCATATTATGCTTCCACTCATCCTGGAATATCTCTGGGATCATCACCCACGGCCAGCACGATACCCCTTACGTTCAACCCAAGAGGGATTCAGCCAAAGAGGATCCGTGTGCTTGTGAACTATGAAGCAGGATCAGTAATGTTCTGCGATGCTGACTCAAATAATGCTCTCTTTACCTTCAATGCTTTGTTCTCTGGGGAGAAAATATGCTCCTTTCTCTGTATGGGGAAATGAGATGAGGTTGCCATTTGGTCCAAACTTGACAGGCCAACAGGAGGTGCCAAGTCCTTTAAAACCAGGGATGGGTGGAGAAGTTTTAAAAAAAACAGCATGGGGGGTCGGGGGAAGGAACTGAATCTTGCCCCCTACTTTCCTCCCTCAAACATCTGGGGAAAGAACTTTTTTTGGGGGGATGTGTGGTGAGGAAAGGACTCTGCATATTAAGCGCCCTCCCCCCCCACTGCCAACTTCTTTAGAGGGAATTAGTAACAGTCTGACTCTGACACGCATTGTCATTGCTGTCTAGTCTGAATGGGCCCTGCAGGCTTTCTCTTCCAAAGAGCGTTCTGTTGTGGGAAGCCAAACACATGAAAACTGCCATACAGCCACAGCTTCAGGAGGAAGTAGTACCTGAGGAGGAGAGGCTTTTCAATGAGGAACTGGTATGAGGCCCTGATCCAGATTGGCAGAGTGTTCCAGATCAGCGTTTCTCAACCACTGTTCCGCGGCACACTAGTGTGCCGCGAGACGCTGGCTGGTGTGTGGCGACGTGCGGCGATGAGAAGGGCGATTTGCATTGTCACGTGCCTGGCGGCCGCCAATACACGGCGCTGACCCACCAGAAAGAAATATTTCTCCTCCTCTTTCCCAAAGCTCAATGCAAACGAGCCTGGCGGCCGCCAATACACATCACTGCCCGCCGGAAAGCAATATTTGGCAAGTGTTTCTTACAGTCATAATTATAATATAGGGCGGCACAGAGTTAATTTTTTAAACTTTTTTAATGGTGGTGTTCCTCGTGATTTTTTTCGCGGAACAAGTGTGCCGTGGCCCAAAAAAGGTTGAGAAACACTGTTCCAGATCACAACCCTATAGCTGTAGTTTATTCGGAAAAGAAACACAAAAAAAATAAAGAGTTAAAGAGGAATTGTCTGTAAATACATGATACACAAATAGAGACTTGATATGGGGGCTTTTAAATGCTCCCCTGTTATCTCCAGAGTTCAATGGTTTTATGTTCTTCAAGTAGTTGTTCTGTTTCTTTTTATGATTGTTTAATTGTCGTCACCCACTCTAGGACCTGATGTCCAAAGGTGTGTAAGAAACCTTGTAAATAAAAGCAATTCGGCTTACTGCATTTGTGTGTGCCATTGATCGCTTAATATCCAAGCTGCTCAGGGGATTTCAGGAACCACTGTTAAGTATCTCTTGTTTGAACCAGGACAAGGTGCTGAAATCTGCTCTCATATTATAACTCTTAAACTGCTGTTGCTTTCTTTGAGTCTTTAATACAGTATATGAAATAAACAAGGGCTCCACTGATCCAGGAAGTGGGGGGCTGTGGTCTGAACCAGAGGAACTCTTCTGAAAGTGTGTGTGTTTTTAAGGTGAAATAAAAATCAAAACAATTGCTCTATTGAGAGCCAGTGTGGTGTAGTGGTTAAGAGCAGTAGACTGGTTCATGTCTCCGCTCCTCCCCACTTCTTTGAAGTCTCTCAGCCTCACTCACCTCACAGAGTGTTTGTTGTGGGGGAGGAAGGGAAAGGAGATTGTGATCCGCTTTGAGACTCCTTAGGGTAGTGATAAGCGGGATATCAAATCCAAACTCCTCTTCTTCTTCTTCTTCTTCTTCTTCTTCTTCTTCTTCTTCTTCTTCTTCTTCTTCTTCTTCTTCTTCTTCTTCTTCTTCTGTTTGAAATGACTGGCTTCAGATTTAACATCTTCCAACATGATGCACACTGATGCGAGGCACAGGTGGGGAGCCTTTCTCACTCCAAACTCTACATTCCCTTGTGTCTGGAGTTTGGAAAAAAAATTGGCCCCACCCCAGATGTGAAATTTGACAGGTGTCTGGGACAATCACATAATATAACTATGAAATTACATGATTGACAGATGAGTTCCCCAAGAAGCAGACGTCTTTTAATTTCATGACTGCTGCTGTTTAGTCGTTCTCTACCCATGCCTTATGGGGAACATTTGAAATAACCTGTGCTGGGGATAGATAGGACCAATAGCAAAAGTGAGCAGAGTTCCTGCTATGCTCTCCATCCACACAAGCAAGAGAGATTATTGTTGTCCAAGAATAGATTTTAGTCAGAAGTACATGCAAGGGATCAGTGAGGCCTGTATCCTGATGGCCATTTAGAGGGGCCTGCATCATTTGGCTCCTGCAGCTGAAGTTTTCCAACCCTAGTCGGAGCTTGAGCTCTCTTTTATTATTATTGCATACAAACATTTATTTCAGTAAGCCCACACAGACACTTCTTTAATTGTGTACACTTGCTTTTAAATGTTTGCAGATTTTACCTGTGTTTTTATTGAAAATAATTTATACTATTTTTGTACCACAGTGTTATAAGAATTCTGAGGTTTTATATATATTAAATAAATGTTCATAAATGTACAAGGCAAACACATACAGAAGTATATAAACCACGTGTCTGAAATACCGTTTCTCCAAAAATAAGACACCGTCTTATATTTATTTTTCCTCAAAAAAAAAACCCCACTATGGCTTATTTTCAGGGGGTGTCTTATTTTTTCCTCCTCCTCCTGCCGTGGCCGGCATTGCTGCTGCGCCTATCACTATGTCTTATTTTCGGGGTATGGCTTATATTCCTTGAATGCTTAAAAATCCTGCTATGGCTTATTTTATGGGTATGTCTTAAAATATGAGAAACAGGGCATAGGTACAGGAGAACAATCCTGAAGCCATTTTGACTCTCCCAAAATGACTTCAAATATTTCTCTGCAAGGAGGAAGGAAATGGGAAAACCTCAACATTATCTCTTTGCTCACAAATCTCGTCTTTAGTGCTTATCTGTGTATGAATAGGGTGAGCCTGTGACCTGGATTCAGGAACTGAGTATCTACCATTACAAAAGAATGGCCAGGATGCCCAGGTGAAAGAAATGAGTGACCATTATCAGGTATCTGGCAGACAGGATTTCTGCTGTAGACCACCTCCTGTGATGTATTTCTGCTGCAAACTGCCCCTTCAGTGATGTATGTATAATGTACAGTCATAACTCGGTTTAAGTACGCTTCGGTTTGAGTATTTTCAGTTTAAGTGCTCCACGGACCTGTCTGGAACGGATTAATCCACTTTCCATTACTTTCAATGGGAAAGTTCGCTTCAGGTTAAGTACAGACTTATGTGTTTGTAAACCAAGGTACCACTGTATTGGGGGTGGTCTTGAGCTACAGGGTGGGAATTTCAAAAGTCTATATAAGAGCTTGCATACCAATGTTTGGGGTTCCTCCTCCCTCCTGCGTGGGGGTGTGAACACCCTGTTGCAACAGTTTAATAAAGATCAGGCTTACTAGCTACTTTGCTTCTCTTCTCTGGTTGGCCTCCGTTATTTTCTCCTACCGATAGAGAACCAACATAAGGACTCTATAGGGGCTCTTGGGTACTCCATAAGGGAAAAGGAGCAGTTTTTTTCCAAATAAACAAAAGCAATAACAATACAACAGTATCTCAATAACATTTCCTAAAAACAAAAGTACAGAACGCCGCGGACCCATCTGGAACGGGTTACTTCACTTTCCATTACTTTCAATGGGAAAGTTCGCTTCAGTTTATGAAAGCTTCAGTTTATGAACAGAATTCCGTAACCAGTTGTGTTAATAAACCGAGGTACCACTGTACTGTAAACTACATCAAATAAAACTGAGAATAACAGGGGAAAAATAGGAGTCAGAATCTAGCAAAACCTGGGTAAACATGTAAGTTTTTAAGAGATGTTTGGAAATTTCTACTGTCTCCGTCTCATGAATTATTTGAGAGCATTCCAGAGGGTGGGTGCTGCACCCACAAATGAAGGGACCACCCATTGGGGGGTGGAATGACCCCAGCAGGGCCTCATCAGCTTGAGCTCTTACTACTGACATTTGTCTCTCGTTTCAGCCAATTTCAAGGGACCAGTTCAAATGTCATCCGAGGAACAACTGGTATTTTTGTCATACAAAATCTAGCTGCTTATTCACTTCTTCCTGGTCTGACAAGAGGGCAGGCAGGTGGGATTCTGGCTGGCCCTTCTAATGGTTCACGTACACAGTGGTACCTCGGTTTAAGAACAGCCCTGTTTACAAACTACAGTGGAACCTTGTGTTACGAAATGCCCTCCTTGCGAACACTGAAGTGAAGGAACTGTATGTAGACTCAAACAGGGCAGACTTCCCTCGCATTCTGGTCTTGTTTGTTTTGGGGGAAGTTCCCACGCACTGAAATTTAAGTTCCATTCCATTTGCTTTCTATTGTTAACACCTGCGCGGAAGCTAAATACAGTGGTACCTCTGGTTAATTTGTTCTGGAGGTCCGTTCTTAACCTGAAACTGTTCTTAACGGGAAGCACCACTTTAGCTAATAGCTAGTGGAGTCTCCTGCTGCTGCTGCTGCGCCGCCGGAGCACAATTTCTGTTCTCACCCTGTAGCAAAGTTCTTAACCTGAGGTACTATTTCTGGTTTAGCGGAGTCTGTAACCTGAAGCGTTTGTAACCCGAGGTACCAATGTACAGGTTACCACAGTAACATGCAAAACAAGAGTCATGTTCCTATGCCACGTCTTCTGGCAGTTCATACGTGCATAGCTTCTTACTGTGTGTGTGTGTGTTTATATGTCAAAGGTCTGCCATGTAGCTACAAAATTAATAAATCTATCGCACAAAAGGGAGAAAGGTGAAATGAGGAATGTTGTGTTTGTAGAGAAGTCAAAGTATGTGGAGGAATTAAGGAACAAAGAGAAGCAGGAATTGTAAATAAGGAAACAAGCGAGGGCATTTGGACACAGCAGATCCACCATCTCCATATCACCAAAAACAATACGTCAGAAATTTACATGAAAATGTACATGAAAGTCAGTGATGTGTTAGCTGAGAGTCCTACATTACAGGGGGTTGGACTAGATGCCTCTTGGGGTCCCTTCCATCTCTACAATTCTCCAATTCTTTGTGCTCATTTATACATGGAGACAGTAAATTTTAAAATAAGCAGTAAAATAGAAATAGAAATACAGAAATCTTACCATAGCAGGGGGGAAAGACTGTGTCTTCCTGCTCAGTATGCTGACTGGATCCTAACCATGCCCATGGGCAATGCCAGGATGCCAACTGCTCTCCCTTCTCAGGGCTCTTTATCCTTAAAGCCAACTTGGATTGAATGCTCCTTCAGATACAGTGTGGTATAGTGGTTATGGCGCTGGACCAGGATGGGGAGTTCAGGGTAGACACACACAATAAAAACACATAAAATCATAAACTTAAGCAAACACTCGAGTGCATATGTGTGCTTCTGCTGTTCTTTCTTTGGGCTTATTTACTTTATTTTTATTTTGATCTAAAAGCCTAATCATATCAGCTACGGCGTCCCAGTTGTGGCAAATTCAAAAGTCAAAGTTAGTTGTCCAAGATCCTATTAACATTTGGGAGACTGGAACAACAGTGTTTGCAAGAAGATACTGTATGAGAGCTGGGGGTGGGAGACAGGAAATCAGTTCTTCCCTTACTGATTCCTTCTCAAGTAAACGATTGTTTTTCTCAGGCTTTACTTCCTTTCTCCTCCTGCTCCAATCCGGTAGTATTAGAACTTTCATTAGCCTCCTAATAGGTACATGGATCTCCCTCATATTTTCCTGGGGACTGTAGTTAGTTAAGGGTGCTGGGAAGTGCAGCTCGTGGGGGTAAATGGCCATTGCCAGGATTCTTTGGCAGACACCATGCATGTGAAAGTTGCCCACTGTAAGAGTTTATTCTGGTTTATGCCAGCATTTCCTATGCTGCTGCTTTGCAAAAACTACGAGTCATCCAGAGGCAGGGTAAGGCCCGCCCAGAGGGAGGGAAAAGCCCACCCTGTGGTTTGAAACTGGAGAAACGAAACCAAAGCTTTTATTCCCGCTTCCTGCAGACGAAATGGCCGACGAGGGTCCAGTCCAGAACCTCTGCGAGGAAACGACATGCTCCATCTGCCTAGAGTATTTCACAGATCCGGTGACCATAGACTGCGGCCACAATTTCTGCCAAACCTGCATCACCAAGACTTGGGGGAAATCAGGCGGAGATGCTTCTTGCCCCCAGTGCAGGGAACCATGTCAGCAAAGGAATTTCAGGCCCAATCGGCAACTGGCGAGCATTGTGGAAATAGTCAAGAAATTCAGCCTTCAGGTGGCCAGAGGGGCGGAAGCGCTGGGAAGGGTTTGCGAGAGACACCAGGAGCCCCTGAAACTCTTCTGCGAAGATGACCAAGCCCCCATCTGTGTGGTGTGTGACAAATCCAAGGATCACAGGGAACACAAAGTGATCCCAAAGGAAGAAGCCTTTGAAGAGTATCAGGTAGGGAGCTGTAGGATGGGGACCAGGCTTCCAAGGGATGCTCACCTATTCTAGGAATGGGGGGGGGGGGAGTATTTCAGCCTAAGGGCTGCATTTTTCTCTAGGCAACATTCGGGTGGGGTGGGTGGGTGTTGGTGTCCCAAACGCTGCTGGTTATTGGGGCCCGAGACTCCCCGTTTGTCTAATGCTCTCCCCAGGGAAGTCCGCCTGGTACCTTCATTATACACCTTTAGCTGGCAGGCAAAAACGTTCTTTTTAACCAGGCCTTTGGTTGATTTGATTGATATCCTCTGCCCTTTTAAAATGTGGTTCTTTTTTGTGGGGTATGGGGTTGTTTTTATTTTGATTATATATTTTGTGGTTTTTTATTCGGATTTTGTTCTGTGAACTGTGTAAGTATAGGGCAGCAATTAAATAAAGTAAGTAAGTAAGTAAGTAAGTATCGGTAAGTACTGTAAGTAAGTAAGGGTCACAGTAGCCCAATCTTGCATGTAGAAATCCTTAGCATTTCTAGGTAGGTCTGGGAATATACTGGATCTAAAATCCAGTCAGTACAGCCAGTACTGAGCTAGTTGGACTCCATGTAAGGCAGCTTCCCCTCTTCCTAGATACTGTATGTGCAAAAAACCCAGAGCATAGGTATCGGGTATTAGCAATGCAGCCATGTGGCTCACAATTCTGCTGCAGAACCACATCAAAGCTTCCTATTTGCAGAGGCCCAGGAAGTTCTAACTCAGGGGTCCCCAAACTAAGGCCCAGGGCCCGGATGCGGCCCAATCGCCTTCTAAATCTGGCCTGCGGACGGTCCGGGAATCAGCATGTTTTTACATGAGTAGAATGTGTCCTTTTATTTAAAATGCATCTCTGCGTTATTTGTGGGGCATAGGAATTCGTTCATATTATTTTTCAAAGTATAGTCCGGCCCCCCACAAGGTCTGAGGGACAGTGGACCGGCCCCCTGCTGAAAAAGTTTGCTGACCCCTGTTCTAACTGCAAGATACTGCAAGGGGGGGGGAGGAGCAAAGGCTGTGAAGTTATGAGGAGTAAACACTGTAATTAGGGCCAGTGTGGTTTCTTTTGGAGGTAGTCAGCAGAACTGGCACCTTTCCACCCCAAATGTTAAACGTGTGGTACTTCCTGTAATAACTTCATGGTGAATACAGCAAGCTTTCTTTCTTTCTTTCTTTCTTTCTTTCTTTCTTTCTTTCTGTCTTTCTCTTTCTTTCTTTCTTTCTTTCTTTTTTAAAAAGAGCGAGCTCTCTATATAGGGCTGTGCAGCAGCCACAACCTTGGTTCATACCCCAGTTTAACTTTGGAAAAGAGCATGGTTTGGTGCAGAAAATGTGAGAGGGTAACTGACTTGGCTCAGGAGCCGAATCCCTTACAGATACTCTGTTTTGTGCAAACCTGGTATATGAGCAAACCTTTTATCTCTTACGCTGTGTCCCCATAATTTTGAGTCCCCTTGTTTTCCCCCCATATTTCATCAGAAAATGAATTACTAGCTATATAAATATGCATAGGTGAATGCTGATCTAATTCCACATTGAGAACGGAAGTTTCCTAGAAGCTGTACATACATATACCCTTTCCAACAGGGGCGTAGGAAGGGGGTGGCGGTGGGGGCGGGCCGCCCCTAGTGACACGATCCCAGGAGCGACATCGCGGCTGTCCTCCCTCGCCCCGGAACGCGTGCTACGCACCTCTGGGAGGCGTGCCACGCCCCCAGAACATGTGTCACGCCCCCAGAACATGTGTCACGCCCCCACCCAGGGTGCCGGAGCATGTAGTTCCGCCGCTGCTTTTCAACCTTCGTGTTCTTGGTTTCTTCAACAGACTCGGCTGCTACAGTTTATGAGTATATTTCTGCTGCCAAAATTAACCCAAATGTCTTTTCACCTACCCTAGAGTAAAATCCTGCGTCATTTGGAGTTCCTGAACAAACAGAGAGAAGAAATTCTGTCTTCTAAACTGAAGGGGGAGACCGAAAGCCAGAATCTGCTGGTAGGTGCAAACCTTCTTGCCTCTCCAGGATGGTTATATTGACAGAGTGAGGCCTTCGTTCTGCGGTGGAGCCTATGCTTCGCTTGCTCAGTGTCCCAGGTTTGATCATTGGCATTATCAATTAAATGGATATTGGGTGGTAGAGTTGGGAAAGTTCTCTGCTTCAGACCTTGAAGAGCAGCTGCCTGCTAGGTTAGACAACATTCAGGAGGATGGGCTAAATTTGGTAGGATTGTCTAAGGGCGAATGTAGTCCTTGAGTCCAAAAATGTCCAGCCATGCCATCATTAATCCTTTAAGAATGAAGTGAGCCCCTGTGGGCATCACCAATAAATGTGATAACAATCAAGAAACTTAACATGGAAGGGAAGAATGCCACATATCTGGAGTTATTGGAAAAGAAACAAGATGAGTTATTTTTGAAAAAATATGAGGAGATAAAAGAACATCTTTCGGATTGGCTGCAATACTTTCAAATTAATCAAAGATTTAACCAAGATAAAAAAATTGGGTGTTGCAAAGGAAAAATCAAAGCTTGAAAAAGAATTGTTACAAAGTAATAGGAAATACATTTCACGTATTTATGACTTGTTGTTGGAGTGGGATCTCAAAGAAGAACAGGTAAAATCAGTGATGGTGAAGTGGGCCCAGGACTTTGGATATAATGTCCTGATGGATCAATGAGAAAGTCTGTGGGAGGTGGATCTGAAATTTACTGCCTGTTATAATTTCAGAGAAAACATACTAAAGATGATGTACAGGTGGTACCAAACCCCAGAGAAGTTAGCCAAGATGTATAAGAATAAGTCTGCTGTGTGCTGGAGATGTAATAAAGAAAAAGGGTCCCTCATACATGTGTGGTGGAGTTGCCCTGAAATATGCATATATTGGAATAACATCTATGAAGAACTTTAAACAATGCTAAAATGTGCGCTCACGAAAAGACCAGAAATGTTTTTATTAAATATAATACCAGAAGAAGTCAAAACAACAAAAAGAACAATATGTTAATGTGCTAAAAGATAAGGCAGCTTTGCAGAAGCAATTGTAGAGCTGGCAGGCAGCCTAATTGGATGGACTACTACGTGACTGAAGTCAGAAGTCTGCCCAGCAACTTCTCAGACCTAGCAACAGGCTGGGATTGGTTGCTGGTTTCCCTGATAAGCAGTATGATACTGCAGGGTTGTTGTTAGAGATGTTGGAGTTGTTGGGGGAGTTAGTTAGATTCTGGAGGTTGTTACTGGTGAGAGAGCTGTAAATACGTTGCTTTGCTCTTTTGCTCTGCTGTACATAATAAAGCAACTGGAACTTAAGTTGCTGTTTGTCAAGTTTCTGTTCCTGATCCAGTGCACTGGGCTGCACAGTCTTGCAGGGTGTCCACTGCGAGGGATCGGCCTAAAGATCCACCAATACAATATTGATGTATGGGATAGCAGCAGCTAGAGTTCTGGTCGCTAGAAATTGGAAATGTAATAATATACCCAGCATAACAGATGGTTGTTGTTGTTTAGTCATTTAGTCGTGTCCGACTCTTCGTGACCCCATAGACCAGAGCACGCCAGGCACTCCTGTCTTCCACTGCCTCCCGCAGTTTGGTCAAACTCATGTTGGTAGCTTCGAGAACACTTTCCAACCATCTCGTCCTCTGTCGTCCCCTTCTCCTAGTGCTCTCAATCTTTCCCAACATCAAGCTCTTTTCCAGGGAGTCTTCTCTTCTCATGAGGTGGCCAAAGTATTGTAGCCTCAGCTTCAGGATCTGTCCATAACAGATTGGCAAACTTTAATGTTAGAGTACCTACAGTTCGCGAAAACCACAGGAAGAATAAGAGGACAATCAAAACAAAAAACATATAAGGAATGGAGGATGTTCAAGGAGTATCTAATGAGTAAAGGTATACAGTATATGGAATCCTAATGGCAAACCAAAGCTGAATCTGGTTTAAAATTAAAGTAACAATAAAAGTAAATGGAATAGGAAAACTAACAAGCAGAAATTTACAACTGTGTGACAAAATAATGTGAGTATATAGGTTACAGAGAGAATAATTGGAACTTAATAGCAAAAAGGTGTGGACTGTATATTTACGGAGATTTGTCTGGCCTTGACTCTCTCCTTGCAGAAGCGGACAGACATGGAGAGGCGGGAAATCGTGGCTGATTTCAAGCAGTTGCACCAGTTTCTGGAAGAACAAGAGCGCCTCCTGCTGGCTCAATTGAAGGAACTGGACAATGAGATTAAATCCTGTGGGGACCAACATATTGCAAAACTCTTGAAGGAAATGTCCTCTATTGATGACCTCATTAAGGAGCTGGAGGAGAAACAGAAGCAGCCAGTGACTGAATTCTTGCAGGTGAGCAATGGCACAATGAAACAGTCCAGGTTCTCTGGGGAAGGGCTGTCCCACCACATGTGCACTTCGGTTTTGGTTGATATATAAATCAAAGGGGAAAGTAATGAACTGCTGGAGGCAACTGGTGCAAGGGACTGAATTTCTCTCATTCTGTCTCTTCCATCTAGAATATGAGAAGCATCCTGGAAAGGTACGTGACTTTGTTATGAATATGAAAATGAATAATATCAATTTCCTTCCTCGGAGGTAAGGGATAATTTTATTTGGTCTATACTTTTATGTGAACCAATCTAATTCACCATTTGCAGACCAATAAGCAGATCAGAAAACAGTTGCCAATCTGATTGCACACTTTTACAAATTTTGTGGTGCTTTTTTTGGTTTAAAAAATCCATCCAAAACTGCGTATCTCGTGCAGGGAAATGTACAAAAAGAGTATCGGGGGATGCATAGAACAGCATACAAAAATGGATAGGATTTTGGGGGGGAGAATGTATATAAAATGCATATTTTAGGAAGAAGTGATGATATTTGTTCATCTACTGTATACTTCATATCAGAGGTGGTGGTAGGTAGATTATTAGATTTCTTACTTGCCCTCCACTATCAGGTTCCGGGGCAGCTTATGGATTAAAATACAATATTAAAAATAGTTAAAACAAATTACAATCCAAGAAAACAGGGTGGGTCCTAGAATACATCTCCTAGATGACAAAGGCCAGGGTAAAGAGATGCTATTATTTGTTACTTGTGTGCATTATGTGCAAACATAATTTGTTGGAGATAATATTCAGTAAGGTTGTGCTCCAGATTCAGCTGGATCCTCAACCAAATTGGGCCAATTTATACCCTGTTCTGATCAGGCAGAAGCAGCGACAAATCACAACTTAGTTAATCAGGTGCTTCTGACCCAGCTGTAATTTTTAACATGATACGATATGCAACGTGTGCGTCAAAATTTCAGACAGACAGTTTGAAAATATTTCTGCATCTTAACGGTAAAGTTGATTTTAAAAAAGAGGTAAAATAGATTACGGATTGATCATTTATATGTAATTTTTAAATGAAAAAGTGTTTATGTGTATTTACGCTTTATACTCCCCACGCCCTTATACATCATTTTCTAGTATGTAATAGGTCTTTGTAGTGGTCAAAGGGCAGACAATACCATTAGTTGCTATCACGGGGCTTTTCCTGTGATTTCTAGGCCCAGGTCCGAGAGGCTTTTCTTTTGTCCCACCGCTTCTCCTGGGAAAACCTGCTGCTTATCACTGAATTGGAAGAAACATAAATCAGCAGAAAACCCGATGAATGGTTCTATTTCGCTGTCAACCCACAGCAAACCCGATTGACCTTTGTTCCGATTCAGTGGTAAACAGCGGGGGCTTTCCTGGGGAAACCAGGGGGAATGAAAGAAAAACCTATCATGGACGAGCCTTTCAGTATCTTCCTGCCATCCACACTTTTCTCCTTCATTCTGATGGCTGAATTAAGATTAACTTGAGAATGACCTGATGGATCACAATAAACCTGACTTTCTTCTTCCTAGGTGTAATGAAAATGAAAATAAAACCATATATGCAATAGCTTTTCCTCCTGGATTAAAAGAGCAAATAGATAAATTCTCTAAAATGCATCCTTTCTTGGAGAAGGAGACCAAGAAATTCAAAGGTAACAAAGATCATTGTATGATGTTTTAGATGCGGGATAGATAGATAGATAGATAGATAGATAGATAGATAGATATAGTTGCATGCCATGCCAATTTCCAAATGATGAATATTCCAGGGGTCCCAGGCTGCTTCCCCAGGGTTTGAGTTTCCTGTTGGCAAATGAGGCACAGCAGAGACCGCAAACATTCCACGTCTTAAGCATTGCTTAGAACCACACGAGGGAAAGCAGAGATATGTGCACTAGATCTGCCCCCTCTAGTGTACCCCATTATTGCTGCTGTCTGCAGAAGGGAGCTCCAAATCACATGAGGATCCTACATAAGATTGTAATGTGATTGGGGAGGGGGAATAGAATGCTGGAAGGAAAGAGCAGTGTATGGAAATTTTAATTTTCACATGCAGAATTTCACATTATCTGCTATCTTGACATTTGAGGGTTCTGTTTGAGGGCCAGTTTAAAAATTCTGAGTGAACTTTCAGTCTTTGGCTTAGTTGCAACTCTTCTCTGAGTGCCCCCCCCTCCGAACATGTTTTCATAACACTTAATGCTAATGTTGGAAGAGGGAGAAAGACCGAGTACTGTGGCTAAATTTTAGATTTAGGTGTGAACACACTTGCTAGCATTTGAAATCTAAAGCCTTGCCCTTGGAGCCAAGTATGAGTATTGACTTTTTCCTCATTTCACTTTTTCCCCTTAGATGTTGTGCTCTCTGGACCTCAAGGAAAGAAAGGTACATTTCCAGGTTTGGCAGATCTTTAAACAATTTTTGCAGATGACATATGGGAGGGTTTTGCCCTGTACCCCACTTCAGTCTCCCAGCAGCACAAGATTGCTGGGGTCCCAAGCTGCATCGCCAGGGTTCGTGTTTCCTTTTGGGACTGTGATGTCTTTGGGATATATGGTTTATTCAGACATATATAGAATCTGAGCCTATGGTGGAGGGGTTCACAGACACCCCAAGAGAGTCTTGTTTCTCCCATCCTCTTTCCGGCTTGCTGCCTTTTACAGCCTGTCACATCCCTAAACTCTACTCTGTTTCAAAACTCTGGTTTTGTCTTCTAACTCTCTCAGAGCTGGAGGACTGGGAAGCAAGCAAGAGGAGCTGAAGCTTGACATTTGAGGGCTCTTTACCCGGGGGTGCAAGGGGTGTGGGGCGACCTCAAGTAAAACATATGGTTCCAGATTGGGCAGCGTTACTTCAGCTGTCTGCACCTCCAGAAAAGAAAGTACATTTCCAGGTTGGGTAGGGTTCTTTGTTTTGGTTTTTACAGATGAGATTGGGAGAAGGGCTCAGCACAGGAGCATAGGAAGTAGCTTTTATATAGAGCCAACCCATCTAGCTTCCTATTGCCAACAATGACTGACAACAGCTCTCCAGGGTTTTACACAGGGAACCTTTACTCACTGTACAGGGATTGAACCAGGGACCATTTGAAAGCAAGCCTACCTCTGAGCTAGCATCCTTGCCCTCAAGGGGCGCTCCCTGAGTTTCTGAACTGACCTGCATGGGGGAGTAATTTCCCACCCCCACCCCTTTAGTACACTGGCCTTACAAACCTCCTCTTCAATCAGAGCTGCACAAAATTTGGATGCAGGTTTTGGGCGCTGCATCCCTAACCATTTCATTTCTCTTGTAGGTGAGGAAATGGTAATTCCTAACCTAGTCCTAGCAGTGTATGGCCAAGCAAC
Source organism: Zootoca vivipara (assembly GCF_965207765.1). Taxonomy (NCBI): domain Eukaryota; kingdom Metazoa; phylum Chordata; class Lepidosauria; order Squamata; family Lacertidae; genus Zootoca; species Zootoca vivipara. Next base: position 109,032,874 of record NC_142584.1, on the reverse strand, counting down.
AACCCAAGCAACATTTCACTCGATGGGCTTCAGTTTTGCAAATATGCAGCAACCACAGTATCACTTAGGATTATCAGATAACATTAGTTGTTGTGCCTATGTTATGGGAGTTGAGAGAATCACCTCAGGGACTCATTCCTGGATAGTGAATGTGGGGGACGAGAAGTTCTGGGCTGTGGGGGTTGTCATGGAGTCTTTAAGGGGGCACAATATTGTCAATTTGAATGATGGAATTGGGATCTGGGCTATTGCGAGGATTTCTACTGGTGCATATTATGCTTCCACTCCTCCTGGAATATCTCTAGGATCATCACCCTCGGCCAGCACGCTACCCCTTATGTTCAACCCAAGAGGGATTCAGCCAAAGAGGATCCGTGTGCTTGTGGTCTATGAAGCAGGATTAGTAATCTTCCGCGATGCTGACTCAGATAATGCTCTCTTTACCTTCAATGCTTTGTTCTCTGGGGAGAAAATCTGCTCCTTTCTCTGTATGGGGAAATGAGATGAGGTTGGCATTTGGTCCAAACTTGACAGGCCAGCGGGAGGTGCCAAGTCCTTTAAAACCAGGGATGGGTGGAGAAGTTTTTAAAAAAACAGCATGGGGGGTCGGGGGAAGGAACTGAATCTTGCCCCCTACTTTCCTCCCTCAAACATCTGGGGAAAGAACTTTGGGGGGGGGGATGTGTGGTGAGGAAAGAACTCGGCATTTTAAGCGCCCTCCCCCCCACTGCCAACTTCTTTAGAGGGAATTAGTAACAGTCTGACTCTGACACGCATTGTCATTGCTGTCTAGTCTGAATGGGCCCTGCAGGCTTTCTCTTCCAAAGAGCGTTCTGTTGTGGGAAGCCAAACACATGCAAACTGCCATACAGCCACAGCTTCAGGAGGAAGTAGTAGCTGAAGAGGAGAGGCTTTTCAGTGAGGAACTGGTATGAGGCCCTGATCCAGATAGGCAGAGTGTTCCAGATCACAACCCCACAGCTGTAGTTTATTAGGGGAAGAAACACAAAAAATAGAAGCACAATGAAAGTGGAATAGTCTGCAAACACATGATGCAGAAATAGAGACTTTATAAATGCTCCCCTATTATCTCCAGAGTTGGATGGTTTTGTGTGCTTTAAGTAGTTGTTCTATTTCTTTTTATATTTGTTTAAGTGTCACTGTGGGACCTGATGTTGAAAGGTGTGTAAGAAACCTTGTAAATAAATAAAAGTAATTCCACTTACTGCATTTGTGTGTGCCATTAATGTCTTAATGTCCAAGCTGCTCAGAAGATTTGCAGTATCTCTTGTTTGAACCAGCGGAGGATAAGGTGCTCAAATCTGCTCTTATATTATAACTCTTAAACTGCTGTTGCTTTCTTTGAGTCTTTAATATATAAAATAAACAATGGCTCAGTTGATCCAGGAAGTGGGGAGCTGTGGTCTGAACCAGCAGGACTCTTGTGAAAGTGTGTGTTTTTAAGGTGTAATAAGAATCAAAACAATTCCTCTATGTTTGGAATGACCAGCTTCAGATTTAACATCTCCCAACATCACCCATGTTGATGTGAGGCACAGGTGGGGAGCCTTTTGCAGTCCAAACTCTGCATTACCTTGTGTCTGGAGTTTGAAAAATATTTGGCCCCACCCTATGGGTGAAATTGGACGGGTGGCTGGGACAATCACATAATATCACTGTGAAATTACATAATTGACAGATGAGTTCCCTGTTGTTTTTTAGTCGTTTAGTCGTGTCTGACTCTTCGTGACCCCATGGACCATAGCATGCCAGGCACTCCTGTCTTCCACTGCCTCCCGCAGTTTGGTCAAACTCCTGTCTTCCACTCCTGTCTTCCACTCCTTCCACTCCTGTCTTCCACTGCCTCCCGCAGTTTGGTCAAACTCATGTTCGTAGCTTCGAGAACACTGTCCAACCATCTCGTCCTCTGTCGTCCCCTTCTCCTTGTGCCCTCCATCTTTCCCAACATCAGGGTCTTTTCCAGGGAGACTTCTCTTCTCATGAGGTGGCCAAAGTATTGGAGCCTCAGCTTCATGATCTGTCCATAACAGATTGGCAAACTTTAATGTTAGAGTACCTACAGTTCGCGAAAACCACAGGAAGAATAAGAGGACAATCGAAACAAAAAACATAAGGAATGGAGGATGTTCAAGGAGTATCTAATGAGTAAAGGTATACAGTATATGGAATCCTAATGGCAGACCAAAGCTGAATCTGGTTTAAAATTAAAGAAACAATAAAAGTAAATGGAATAGGAAAACAAGCAGAAATTTACAACTGTGGCCAAGGTTTTGGAGCCTCAGCTTCAGGGTCTGTCCTTCCAGTGAGTACTCAGGGCTGATTTCCTTCAGAATGGATAGGTTTGATCTTCTAGCAGTCCATGGGACTCTCAAGAGTCTCCTCCAGCACCATAATTCAAAAGCATCAATTCTTCGGTGATCAGCCTTCTTTATGGTCCAGCTCTCACTTCCATACATCACTACTGGGAAAACCATACCTTTAACTATACAGACCTTTGTCGGCAAGGTGATGTCTCCTCTTTTTAAGATGCTGTCTAGGTTTCTCATTGCTTTTCTCCCAAGAAGCAGGGGTCTTTTAATTTCATGACTGCTGCTGTTTAGTCGTTCTCTACCCATGCCTTATGGGGAACATTTGAAATAACTTGTGCTGCGGATAGATAGGACCAGTAGCAAAAGTGAGCAGAGTTCCTGCTATGCTCTCCATCCACACAAGCAAGAGAGATTATTGTTGTCCAAGAATAGATTTTAGTCAGAAGTACATGCAAGGGATCAGTGAGGCCTGTATCCTGATGTCCATTTAGAGGGGCCTGCATCATTTGGCTCCTGCAGCTGAGGTTTCCCAACCCTAGTCGGAGCTTGAGCTCTTTTATTATTATTATTATTGCGTGGAAACATTTATTTCAGTAAGCCCACAATTGCGTACACCTGCTTTTAAATTCTTGCAGAATTTACCTGTGTTTTCATTTATAGTATTTTTGTACCACAGCTTTTTTTTTTATTAATGAACTGGTTTCCAAACATTTCCAAATAAACAAAACAACAATATTTCAATAACAATTCCTAAAAACAAAAGTAAACTATACATCAAATAAAACTGAGAAGTGTACAGAACAGAAAATTTAAAAAAATTAGGAGCCAGAATCTAGCAAAACCTGGGTAAACATGTAAGTTTTAAAGATATGTTTGGAAATTTCTACTGTCTCCGTCTCATGAATTATCTGAGAGTATTCCAGAGGGTGGGTGCTGCACCCACAAATGAAGGGACCACCCATTGGTGCTGGAATGACCCCAGCAGGGCCTCATCAGCTTGAGCTCTTACTACTGACATTTGTCTCTCGTTTCACCCAATTTCAAAGGACCAGTTCAAATTTCATCCGAGGAACAACTGGTATTTTTGTCATACAAAATGTAGCTGCTTATTCACTTCTTCCTGGTCTGACAAGAGGGCAGGCAGGTGGGATTCTGGCTGGCCCTTCTCATGGTTTACGTACAGTGGTACCTCGGTTTAAGAACAGCCCTGTTTACAAACTACAGTGCAACCTTGTGTTATGTCCCGTCCTTGCAAACACTTCGGGTTACGAGCTCCGCTAACCCGGAAGTAGATGCTCCCAGTTGCCCTGGGATGCGAGCAGAAGTCTCGCACCGGCAGCATGGCAGCAGCGGGAGGTGCCATTGGCGAAAGCGTGCCTCATGTTACGAGCAGTTTTGGCTTAAGAACGGACCTCTGGAACGAATTAAGTTAATAACCGGAGGTACCACTGAATTCAGTTTACGAACTCCGCAAAACAGGAAGTAATGTCCCGGTTTGCGAACTTTACCTCGGTCTAAGACAGGAAGCAAAACGGTAGAAGGGCACCGGCGGCAGGAGGCCTCATTAGAGAAAGCGTGCCTTGGTTTAAGAATGGTTTTGGTTTAAGAGTGGACTTCTGGAATGGATGAAGTTTGTAAACTGAAGTACCAGTGTACTTTGTAAACAGCAGTGAAGGAACTGAATGTAGACTCAAACAGGGCAGACTTCCGTCATATCCTGGTCTTGTTTGTTTTGGGGGAAGTTCCCGCGCACTGAAATTTAAGTTCCATTCCATTTGCTTTCTATTGTTAACACCTGTGTGAAAGCTAAATACAGCTCACCAAAGTAACATGCAAAACAAGAGTCATGTTCCTATGCCACGTCTTCTGGCAGTTCATACCTGCTTCAGCTGAGCTGGCGATCAGCAGTCCTCTTGAATCAGGCCAGAGATTCATCAAAGATACCCTCAACAGGCGACTGACTGGTAATAATTTGAGGGCATTCTTAAAAGGAAAGTAGGCTCCTTTTCTTGGAAGAGATGGATTGGCCTACGGTGGTGAAATTTCTGGGACAAAAACTCTCGTTTAAATATCTCTGCTATCAGATCCACGGAGTAACTCACCCACTGAGCATGGAGTCTCTGAGATCTGTGCAGAAACAGTTGCAGGGTTATGAGCCAGACACAAAGAATCTGGTCGCATGCTTGGACGTGGCGCTGAGGAATTTCAAGCAGGAGCCTAGATGTGTGAAGGAGAATGCCACTGTGTTGATCAAGAGTGATGGGGTCGAGTTGAAATTCTCCTGTGGGAATCAGAAATGTCTCATCTGCATTGACGACGCTGGCGGAGATCTCAGTTACAATGCCTCTGAGCTCTCGGGGGATGTTTTTTTGTCAAGATTATGTTGCAGGCCCCAGCCACTGAATGTGGCAAGTCTCCAGGGAGTGAAGGAAAGTTTGGAGAAATGGGAGATGGGAGAAGATTTGAGAAGATGTCTCAAGCTGGCCCTGAAGGAGTTCCCCAAGGAACCCTTATTAGTGCAGGAAAATGCCCGGTTGATCATTAGGAAACGCAAAGTTCAGCTGGAATTCATCTCTGGGACAGGGCAATGTGAGATATCGGTGTGCTTTGACAAGGGGGAACCTCGTTATGAGGTTGAACCGAAGACCTGGAAAATGTACCGGGAACGTCTACCACTGCACAAGGAACACCTGAATGCCAAGAATTTGGAAAGGATCCGTAGAACGGTGAGATCCCTAGAAGGGACGCCTCCCGATGTCCGGAAGAGCCTTAATATTGCCTTGGACAGGTTCTGCCAGGAACCGGAGCATGTGAAGAAGAATGCCCGCATGGTGATTGAAGTGGAAGGAGGGGAGATGGAGCTAATCTCTGGGACCGGAGAGAATTCCATCGATGTCTCCTGTGTCGGTGGGGAAGTATCCTACAGATGCAGCCGTCAAACTCCAAGGCACAGGAAAGGGGCTCAAAGCAGGCAGGCACGAGGGCATCATCTCCAACGCTACCAGCCCTACCCACGCTACCAGCACAACTATCACTTGCGTTCAATAAGATTGTCGCACTAAGCTTTGTTGTTCATGGGCACCACCACCTACGTACCTAAACATTGTCAGCTGAACCTCACAGGTCTATCTGCTTTCAGCAAGTCCTACAAAGTTTTGGCCTGGGAGTTGCTCGGACAGCTCCCCATTTCCTGCCATTTTCTTAGGATCATGACCCCCACCTGATTTTGACCTTCCACTCGCTGATGTTGCTGACCTTCTGCCCTGGTACTGTTGCCTAAGATCTCATGTGCTGCTTGACCTTGACGACGCTCCTGCCTCCGAGACCTCTGATTCAGATCTGACTTCTCTGAAACTGGACCTTATGTTGTGGATGCCCCTATCTCTGGCCATTGGATCCTGATCTCTGGAACTTTGACTTCATCTTGACAGCCAGCTTCCCTTGAACTCTGGGCTCCCTGATGGTTTGGAACAGAACAGCGCTGGGCCATGGCACAAGCCAACAAAGCTGCAGGTGCTGTTGGGGAGACTTTGGGGTGGTGAAGTGCAGTAAAGTGTGCAAACGTGAGTAAACATAACATACAAATATGAATTATTTTAGGGAAATATAAATATAGGGGGAAATATGCATTGCAGAAATGTATCTGTTATTTAGGCTATCAAGTACCAAGCCTGTTGATTTCAAGTAGCAGTGGCACCTTAGAGACCAACTAAGACCAAACATACCCAGAACAAACTTAGTTGGTCTCTGTGGTCTAAACCACAGAGCTTGCCGATCAGAAGGTCGGCGGTTCGAATCCCTGCGACGGGGTGAGCTCCCATTGCTCAGTCCCTGCTCCTGCCAACCTAGCAGTTCGAAAGCATGTCAAAGTGCAAGTAGATAAACAGGTACCGCTCCAGCAGGAAGGTAAACGGCGTTTCCGTGTGCTGCTCTGGTTCTCCAGAAGCAGCTTTGTCATGCTGGTCACATGACCTGGAAGCTGTACGCCGGCTCCCTCGGCCAATAAAGCAAGATGAGCGCCGCAACCCCAAAGTCGTCCGCGACTGGACCTAACATTCAGGGGTCCCTTTACCTTTATATTATTTTAATACAAATGAATCCTAAGTATTATTATGACGACTGTATGACCAAAGGGAAAATTAGTAGCCTTCCCAATAAAAGCAAATTGTCTGTCAAAAGTAGAACTTCCATAGGCAGCAGTTGTCTATCTGAGGTCAGGTTTTGAATTAGATTTATTTGGTCACAGGATCGTTAAAAGACTGCATTTTCATAAGATCAGCCACGATGTTCTCGTTTCCTTTTAAAATGCGCTCTCTCTCTCTCTCTCTCTCTCTCTCTCTCTCTCAGGCTTTTTGCCACCCACCCCTCTTCATGGTTCTGTGCAAACCTTTTCAGGATTCCTTTCAATTTTATTTTTGTTTGATTACTCATTTTAGGAAATGATAATTTTGTAGTCATTTTAGGTTCCATGTAAGGTGAAGAAATAAATCCCCCCCCAACAAATTGTGAAAGTTGGCTTTCATGACATGTCTTGCTGTTTCCATTTTTCTACACTGTCTTTTCTCTGTTTATTTGAAAAATATCATCCCAGTACTCCTCCTATGTTTTGTAACTTTTAATGTTTCTTTTTTCTTGTTTGTTTGTACTTTATATTAATAAAAACTATTTTAAAATGTCTATGGTGTTTCAAAATCCTACTTGGGGTTTGGGGTGGGTGGGCAGAGCAACAGCATTGCTGCTTTCCAGGAAGGTGAAGAAGTGGCATGGTCCAGATTTAGGGCCTCCAACCTCCATCTTCCCTGATCACCTCCCTGTCACCTCCTTGCTATGCACACAGCATATATTCAATAAGAAGGGGTCGCCTTAGGGCAAAACTAGCCTGTGTCAATTTCAAATCTGTGCCCTTAAGTGCAGTGCTGCTGTGTGTTTTAATACACAAATTGCCAGCAGGATATCCGATCAAGAATAAGGCCCCTTGAATGGGTTATTCCACCGACCTGCCAAAGTCCCTTGTGCACTACTTCCTGAGCACCCGGCAGACAGGTACATGGGAACCGCATTGCAGGTGGTTTCCGATGGCTCAGCGGAAAGCTTAGTAAGTGCTGAGTGTTGGGCTTGCAAAGCACTTTTGCACCAGGCTTCCCAAATGCCCACCGACCCACTCGGCACTTTCCAGGCCCCAAGCCAAAGCTGCTTTCTTCAAGGATCATCTGCGGCAACTGGCTTCCTGATGTGAAATTCTGCTGTGCAGCTGTACCAACCATGTCCATCTCCTTGCCCACACCTGATAGAGCATTTGATGCCAGGTGTGGGGCAAGTGGGGAAAACTGCCCCAAGTTCCAATTTGGGACCAGTGCTGCTTTGCAGGCTGGGGGATCTGTATCCCTGGAGCCTTCTTGTATAATTATTCTTTTTTTGGGGGGGGCAGGTTATAATTTTTCTGTTTTACATTTTAGAATATTCATTTCAACAACTTCCCTTCTTTTTCCATGGTTCATTTTGCATATTATAAATCACTGCATATTTTACATGAACTAAACCATTCAGCATTCCATTATTGCATCCATCAAAACTTATTTACACTGTTGAATTTATCTTAATGCTGCCAATGTTTTCAAGTGTACGTAATTTTCACCCATATATTCAATAAACATTTGCCAATCTTCTTTAAATGTATGTTCCTCTATTTCTCTTATTCTATATGTTAAGTCTGCAGACTACGTCAGCTTAAGTTGCCATTCTTCTTTGGTTGGGACCTCACTCATTTTCCATTTTTGGGCTAACAAAACATGGGCTGCGGTAGTGGCATAGATAAATAGCCTTTTTGGACACCTGGGAATTTCCATCTGACTGAATGATCCCCAACAAAAAGGACTCTGGGTTTGTTTGTTTTTTGGGAAAAGTACTTTAAAACATTTTTTTCCAATTCATTATAAAAAAAATTCCAATACCCTTTTGGCCTTTTACAAATCCACCACATGTGATAGAACGTACCCTCAGCCTCATTGCCTCTTGTATAATTATTCTAATAGGACGACCTGTTAAAATTTTGCAGTTTGTTGCAGAAGCTGGACGTTTGCTTGCTTGCATCATTTCTGTTTCTCAGCCTGGCCTTTCTGATTCTGGACCCGTGTGCTAGCGATTGGTGCTTCCTTCTATAGAACACATGGATGGAATAGAACTCCGAAGGATGGGTCTGTGACATCACAGCTGCAAAGACCAATGAGAATCAAGCCACATTCTCTCCTGTCCTCTTCCCAACTCCCATGGATGCTAGTAGGAACCCAGACACAAAAGTAAGTTCATTCCCCCGAGTTACTGACTGTGGCGTTCTCCCCACAATCTCATGTTCAGCCCTGAGCTACCCTCAGCTGTGCCTGTGACTTTAGTTCTGGCCCAATACCCCCTTGTTGTCGTCCTTTCCATTTCAGTCCTTGTTCCTAAAGGTTCACAATTGATATAATTTGACAGAAATAATTAACCCTCAAGCATCCTTTCATTGTCCAGTTCTGGGCACCACAGTTCAAGAAGGATACTGACAAGCTGGAACGTGTCCAGAAGAAGGCAGCCAAAATGGTCAAAGGCCTGGAAACGATGCCTTATGAGGAATGGCTTAGGGAGCTGGGTATGTTTAGCCTGGAGAAGAGAAGGTTAAGGGGTGATATGATAGCCATGTTCAAATATATAAAAGCATGTCATATAGAGGAGGGAGAAAGGTTGTTTTCTGCTGCTCCAGAGAAGCGGACACGGAGCAATGGATTCAAGCTACAAGAAAGAAGATTCCACCTAAACATTAGGAAGAACTTCCTGACAGTAAGAGCTGTTCGGCAGTGGAATTTGCTACCAAGGAGTGTGGTGGAGTCTCCTTCTTTGGAGGTCTTTAAGCAGAGGCTTGACAGGCATATGTCAAGAATGTTTTGATGGTGTTTCCTGCTTGGCAGGGGGTTGGACTGGATGGTCCTTGTGGTCTCTTCCAACTCTATGATTCTATGATTAGCATCTTTTCATATGCACATTGGGCTTGATAAATTCGAGCTGCTTGCTCTTCCATTGCATACTTGCATGGGCTACACCGAGGTTCTAAGCCACTTCATGGACAGGTCAGAGGACGTCTAGGTTGAGACATGGAGGAGAGAATGTGCAACCTTGCACCTGAGAGTTGTCAGCATAGAACTTTATTCAAGTAAGTCCTGTTCAGAGTAGATGCAAATAAATTAATGGACTTAATTGAGTCATGTCTATTAACTCCAATGAATCTACTCTGAATAAGACAATGGAAACAACCCATTGTTATTCATTTTTACAAGCCCGTGTACTGCATAGAGCAGGCATCCCCAAACTGCGGCCCTCCAGATGTTTTGGCCTACAACTCCCATGATCCCTAGCTAACAGGACCAGTGGTCAGGGATGATGGGAATTGTAGGCCAAAACATTTGGAGGGCTGAAGTTTGGAGATGCCTGGCATAGAGGGATGCAGGTGGCACTGTGGTCTAAACCACTGAGGCTCTTCGGCTTGCCAATCGGAAGGTCAGCGGTTCGAATCTGCTTCACAGGGAGAGCTCCCGTTGCCTGTCCCAGCTCCTGCTAACCTAGCAGTTCAAAAGCACACCAGTGCAAGTAGATAAATAGGTATCGCTGCGGAGGGAAGGTAAACAGCGTTTCCGTGCGCTCTGGTTTCTGTCACGGTGTTCTGTTGTGCCAGAAGCAGTTTAGTCATGCTAGCCACATGACCCAGAAAGCTTTCTGTGCACAAATGCCGGCTCCCTCGGCCTAAAAGCAGAGATAAGTGCTACACCCCATAGTCCCCTTTGACTGGACTTAACAATCCAGGGATCCTTTACGACTGCATAGAGGTCAATGTTACATTCATTCACAGGTTCTAAGAGTCATCACTATGCAAGGGCAAGCTTCACCTGCTTCGTTCTGAATATCAAACCGCACTTTAGTGCTCAGTTGGTGCAAACAGAGTTCACCTTTTCTCCGGATTTGCATTTGCTCTGAATAGCACCAGATTTAGGGCAGTGTGGACGGTTCCACACACAGGGAGCTGAGCTGAAAGGGTGCAAAACTGAGAAGATCCATAACTGAGAAGGTGCATTTGAAATTTTGGCATCGTATTATGAAAGATAAAGTGCACACCTGCTCTGATTTAGTACTAAATACCAGATTTCCTCTGGGGAAGAAGGAAACCACTCAGACCTGTGCTTAGAAAGTGTGTGTTAAGTGGAGAACTGCTCAGACACGTGCTTTCTAGGCATGGGACAAGCCAGCACATCCATCACTAGTTGTGTATGAAAACATCCTGGAATGCACCCCTTTGCTTTATTTCTCTTGCGTTTCTGTGTCTTGTGCCAAAAAATAATAATAATGGTTTGCCAGAAGCGGCTTTGTCATGCTGGCCACATGACCTGGAAGCTATAGGCCGGCTCCCTCGGCCAATAATGTGAGATGAGCTTGCAACCGCAGAGTCGGTCACGACTGGACCTAATGGTCAGGGGTCCCTTTACCTTTACCTTTACTTCTCATTCAGCAGCCGGTCTGACCATCTTCTTTGTCTGACCTCACCCTCATGCAATCACTGATCAAGCCTTAAAGGGGTGGGGAGACAGAATGGCCACATTCTCTTGTCCATGGTGGGTGGGGGACAGAGGCAAAAGTGGGCAGGGCCAGAGATGCGCCTCATAAACACTCCTCTCTCCATCTGGGCTCGCAAGAGGCAGGATCACAGTTCAAGGGCACATTCAAGCCAGGCAAAGGCACTCAAGGATGCAGGGAAGCAGGATTGGTGAGGGCTGTGGCCTGGGGAGAGGAGGTGTCCACTGGGGAGATGGAAAGGGATTGTCCAGACAGTTGCACAACGCTGACCTTTGCACTCTCTTAGGAAACGTCTCGGCTTTCCTAAGCGTTTACCCATGCTAGGCCTCTCCCCCAGCCTTGCCATGGCTTGCCATAATTCCTGACGGCTGGCCGTGTTGGCTGGGGCTGATGCGAGTTGTGGCCCTCAACATCTGGAGGGCAACACATTGGCTGGAGGAACCAGGCGCATCATGATCTCCATGATCAAACGGGCACCGGTTTGCACTTCCGTACAGTGACGGCTTCCGTTCTGAGATGCCTGCTTTCTTCTCCAGGTCTTGGAGGACCATTGATGCCACTGCACGAGAAGACATGTTTGGCGTTGCATCCGTAGGACCTGGCCTTTCTTCGTATGGGTGCCTGCATCCCCAAGCCCAGCCCTCCAGCGCCACTGAGTGTCAGCAACTTACTCTCAGCGAAGGAGAGCTTGGAGATAGCCAACCGGGGATCTGACACCATGCTGACAGCTTGCTTAGACCACGCCCTGCTCGAGTTCCCCCGTGAGCCGCGCTGCCTCCAGGACAATGCCACCTTGACTGTCCAGGTGAGAGGGAGGAAAAGGATGGAGTTTGTCTCCGGTGGAGGTGAGAACAAGATAGTCATCTCTTGGTCAAAGAAGAAAACCCGCTATAACATTGAGGTCTCCAGCCTGGAGGTGTACCTGGACCGGCTGTCCCTCTGCCCAGCTCCACTGACCTCTGAGAATTTGGAGAAGGTGAGGCAGGAGCTCCTTAAGTGGGGCGACGTCACAAAGGACCTGCGTGCCTGCCTTGATCTAGCCATAACAGAGATTGAGAAGGAGCCACTTTCAGTGAAGAGCAATGCTGAGTTGACCATTGAATGTGACGGTTCCTGCTTGGATTTCGTTTCTGGGAAAAGGAAGTCCCGCATCCACATCCTCTTCTCCGATAGACAACCTCAGTACCGGGTTCGAGTTACTTGCATGGACATCTACGTAGACAGGTTGAACAGCCGCGCGGTGCCCCTCACCTCTGAGAACTTGCTGAAAGTGTGGAAGGAGACAGAAGGCCTGAAAGGGTGTACGGTGGACCTTCGGGCCTGCCTCAAGCGAGCCTTGCAGGAGTTTAATGCTTTGACTCCACGGCACCGGGCCAATGCCACCATCTTCATTGACTGCGATGGGAAGAACTTCAAGATGGTTTCCGGGCACGGAGACAGCTGGATCTCTGTTTTCAACGTTGTCGGAGATCAACATTGCCGAAGAGAAGTGGTTCTGGCGCTGGCGGATTCCGGGGCGTCCAGCAGGGTAATAGGCCCGACCTCTGCGAAACACGGGAAAGAAGGACCATCGCTTTGGATGAGGAAATTGGAAGCGAGGAGAGGCGCAGAGGAGGGCCCGTCCAATCAGGCAAGGAGAACTTTCAAAGCACTGTCCAATGGGAAGAGATCTAAGAGAGGAGGGCCGTCCAATGTGATCGCATTAGAAGAATTTGCCTCTAGTACTTGGAAATGGGAGGAAGAAACAACATCGTCGTTTGCGGGGGGGAGGACTTTTTCCCGTGAGAAAAGTTCCAGGGTGCCAGGAAGGGATTGTTCCCTTAAGTCAAAAGCATTATCGACCAGTGGGAAAAGGAAACGGCCTGGTGAGAGGGATGGAAAAGAAGGAGAACTTGCTGGGTGGCAGAGCTTACCCAGCGGAACAGCAACAGAGGAAGTGTTGATCCATGGACACAGTGAGGAGGCCGGGAAAGAAATGGAGCCAACATCCAATGGATCAAGTGAAGAAGAAGAAGAAGAAGAAGAAGATGGTGAGTCGCCTGGTGTTCTAGAGGAGTCTTCAGACAGCAGACAGGCAGACGATGGTCCAGAAAGGTGACTCATCTGGAGGACTGGGGAACATGATGGATCCATCCAAGGTCAGTCCTTGGACTGGGACTGAGATGGATGCTTTTCAGGAGCAGGACGTTGTTTCTGGATCAGGAAGCCGGGGGCTGGTCCACCAAATGAATTGTGCAAGAGTGATACCAAAAATAAATGATCTATGGACCTGAGACGCCTTTTAGAGAACACACTGTCCTCAGCCGTTAATCACCCTGTTAGCCTTGGAGGGGCGGGAACATACAGATAAAAAATTTTCTTGTCAAGTTTGTGGTCTACCAGGACTCCTAGATCTTTTTCACATGTACTTGAGAGCAGTACATGTGAAAAGGATCTAGGAGTCCTGGTAGACCACAAACCTGACATGAGTCAGCAGTGTGATGCAGCAGCTAAAAAAGCCAATGCAATTCTGGGCTGCATCAATAGGAGTATAGCATCTAGATCAAGGGAAGTAATAGCACCACTGTATTCTGCTCTGGTCAGACCTCACCTGGAGTACTGTGTCCAGTTCTGGGCACCACAGTTCAAGAAGGATACTGACAAGCTGGAACGTGTCCAGAGGAGGGCAACCAAAATGGTCAAAGGCCTGGAAACAATGCCTTATGAAGAACGGCTTAGGGAGCTGGGTATGTTTAGCCTGGAGAAGAGAAGGTTAAGGGGTGATATGATAGTCATGTTCAAAGATATTAAAGGATGTAATATAGAGGAGGGAGAAAGGTTGTTTGCTGCTGCTCCAGAGAAGCGGACACAGAGCAATGGATTCAAGCTACAAGAAAGAAGATTCCACCTAAACATTAGGAAGAACTTCCTGACAGTAAGAGCTGTTCGACAGTGGAATTTGCTGCCAAGAAGTGTGGTGGAGTCTCCTTCTTTGGAGGTCTTTAAGCAGAGGCTTGACAGGCATATGTCTAGAATGCTTTGATGGTGTTTCCTGCTTGGCAGGGGGTTGGACTGGATGGCCCTTGTGGTCTCTTCCAACTCTATGATTCTATGATTCTTGTCCGTTGATATGGTTGGGTTGCAGGGGCAAGTGAGAGGTGGGGCATGGAGGAAAGGGTAAATGCTCGTAGCTGCCAAGTCTCCCGTATTCCCCGGGTAACCCCCATTTTTCCGGCTGTTCCCAGCCGAAAGAACGGATTTTTGTTTGTTTTTCCCCGGTTTATTCTGGTGCGGCAGCCATTTTGGAACTGGGCAGAGCAGCATCAAAAGTTACTTCTGTGCATGCTCCGCCCAGTTCCAAAATGGCGGCAGCACTACTTCCGGTTTGCTACTTCCGGCCCGATCCCTTATTTTTCAGGCAGAAACTTGGCAGGTATGGTAAATGCTACTTCCCTGCACGAAAGCCCCAACCCTAATTGCACACCCCTTCACACACACACACACACACACACACACACACACACACACACACACACACACACGTTTCTTTTTAAGCAAAAGAAAAAATGGCATGGAGAAACCTGATCACTTCCCTTCCAGCTTGACCTTTGCTATGGACCCCAAGGAAACACACTTGACACTTCCTTATCCTTCAGTTAAAAACAACTCTTTGCTGCCACCTTCTGGCCAAGTCGAGTGTTTGTGAACTGCTCTGTATTTTGCAGGAGGGATCTGAGTGCATATTGGAACTTTATTAGGTTGGTGTCATTAATTAAAGCAATTAAAGGGTTCTGCCACCCTTGTGCAAAAAGAGCCCACTTTTTATAAGAAGCATATTTTCTTGTGGTTAGGAGAAAAGTGACCGGAACACTGATTATGAGCAAAGGTTAAATGGAGAGATGTATAAACGCCCCACAAGCCAAGCGAGAGACATGCAAGAGGAATGCTCCTTGTCATATAACTGCCCCAGGAATGAAATCAGAATGGGCACCAGGAGAGCCTCCATGGGGAAGATACCCTACATGTATTCTCAAAACAGTCCTACGATATGGATGAAGCTAAAATGGAGTGCCCTAAAGTCCTCCAGTAAGTTTTGTAATAAGGAACTGAACACAGGTCTTCCTGTATTAAGTCCGACACTTTAACCTCTCTAACTTACTAGGGCTAAATATGATGGCAGAGAATGGCACCCAAGAGATCAAATGGAACATATTTTATTGAGGTTGCCCCCTCTCTCTTTTCATGCAGCACAGAAATTATGTGTGAGCCAGCAGGCTAGTAAAAAAATAGTACACAATGTTAGGAAAAAATTGCAGACCCCCCCTAATAATAATAATAATAATAATACATGTGTGAATAGCTTGTATAAACCTGCTCTGTGAGGCTGAATCACAGGATCTCTTGGGGGCAATTCATGTAGGCTAAAATATCAATGTTATGGAAGGGGAACATTGGGGGGATAATGCGGGTGAATTTCAAGTCAATTTGCTTTATAACCCTGTGTCCGAGAATACTTTGAAGACGAGGATTGGGGAGGGCAGGGAGATCAGCTTCTAACAGAAGAGGAGCGGGACTATTCACCCCCCTCACTGATAATAATAATAAATAATAATAATAATAATAATAATAATAATAATAATAATAATAATATTTATACCCCACCCATCCGGCTGGGTTTCCCCAGCCACTCTGGGCGGCTTCCAACAAAGATCAAAACACATTAAAAACTTCCCTAAATACACATTAAAAACTTCCCTAAACAGGGCTGCCTTCAGATGTCTGCATGGTTCCCTGTAGCTTGGCTTCCCACAACGAGGGAACCGCCAGAAGGCCCTCGGCGCTGGACCTCAGTCAGAACGATGGGGGTGAAGACGCTCCTTCAGGTATACTGGGCCGAGGCCATTTAGGGCTTTAAAGGTCAGCTGTCAAGTTTTCCCTTTTCTCACGAGGAAGCCTATTCAGCATAAGGGAATTTCCCTTTAAAAAAGGGAGAACTTGACAGCTATGCCAACACTTTGAATTGTGCTCAGAAACGTACTGGTGTTTCCCGAAGCAGAGAGACAGGAAGACAGAGTTGCCCAGCTTTGAGATTGTTGCTGGGCAACCAGAAGGGAGGGAGCAACTGGGAGATACATCAATAGAGAGTGGGGGGGATTTCAGAGGTTTGAGAACAAGAGAGACACAGGGGAGGCGGGACATCCTGTCGGCATGCTGCTTCCTGCGAAAGGGGAGGAGTCAGAGCGAGCTACTCCAATCCTGGCAGAGGGAGGCCGATCTGTTTTCGCAACATGATACTGTAATAAAAAGACTATAAATCTACCAGAGGCGCAATAATACTTATCAGCGAGCTACGGGAGAGCGGAACTTGACATACTGTTATGCACCACCCAATCTCTAAGAGGTACGAGATTCCAGGAGTTCATGTTTTCCACCAAGGGTTCATGTTTCCTTTTGGAAATGAGGCACAGTGGAGATTGAGGTGTCTTTATGTTATATGGTTTATTTACACAATGGAGGCGTTCGCAGCAGTTCCCAAATTCATGCACAAACTGAAGCGACACCTATCCTTCAAAATGGTCTCTTCTCCAAATTTTGTTATTGCTTTTCTTCAAACAAAGCAATGTGGGCCAGAATGCATAGATTTGGGGGGGGGGGAGGTAGGGTGAAAAAATGCAAATATGACTCAGATTGCATTCTGTTAGGGAAAATGGCTCGCAAAAATATGTGTTCAGTGGGTCTGTTCTGTCATTGTTCAAGGTGCCTTGAGTTCGATATTCTTAAGATATCCTCGCTTAGATACATTTATGCATGGCATGTTATCACACAGCACACTTCCTCAAACTCGGCCCTCCAGATGTTTTGAGACTACAATTCTCACTGGTCCTGTTATCTAGGGATGATGGGAGTTGTAGTCCCAAAACATCTGGAGGGCCAAGTTTGAGGGAGCCTGTTGTAGAGTCTATTTGCGATGGGGGATCTGCACATGTCTTTGTCAGTTCAGCTGCACCCAGTGCAACAGGGCTCCGGCAAGTATCCCCGCAGCGTTCGGAAGCACCTGGCGGCTGGTCCCACTCCACGGCCAGCGCTGCTCCAGCTGCGGCATCTTGTTGCAGAGGTCGTCGCTGTCGCAGCAAGTGGTGTTATAGGTGAATCCGAAGAAGGAGTCCTTCAGGCCTGATGTGTTGCAGCTGGGAGACTGGTGGCTGCAGCCCAGCCAGGCGAAGAAGTAGAAGGGGCCTGGGCATGAAATAAAGAGGGTGGCAGGGTTACACTGTGGTGGGACGAGCAGCAAATAAACCCATGAATCTTAGAATCGCTATCAAGACCACTTGGCCCAGGAATACTGCAGTACTCAACTCTCTTGTGTTAATCTAATCTATCTCTACCTATCTTTCATAGCCACTTGATCTGTTTGTTCGTATATCTGCCTATCTGCCTATAATCTACTAGCTGACCCGGCCACGCGTTGCTGTGGTTCTTTCCTGTGATCGTCCCGTCCCGTCCCGATCCATGACGTATCCTGCCCCTCCTCCTTCCACCCTGGCTCATCCCTGTGTTTTGGTAGGATACCCTTCCCTCTGTTGTCCCTGGGGAGTGTTGGCCCCTCCCCCATGTATCTCCATACCTTGGCCCCCACCCTTGGAGAAGGAACTGTTAGGTTCTGGGTTTTATTTCCCAGCATGCACTTCTGTCTGAGCCCTCTGTTGTCCCTGGGGAGTGTTGGCCCCTACCCCCAGTATCTTCCTACATTGGCCCCCACCCTTGGAGAAGGAAATGTCAGTTTCTGGGTTCCATTTCCCAGTATTTACTTAATGTCTGAGCCCTCTGTTGTCCCCTCCCCCCTGTATCTCCATACATTGGCCCCTGTGCACGCATCGTGAACATTTCTATCTGGAGTGATGATGCGCCCTGGGACCCAGAGAACTACTTAAAAAATCCCGCAGGCTGGGTCAAATAGCGAAGCCCCATAACCCCGTAGCAACAGACAGGCCCAGACAGAAGGAGGGGGGTCATATGGGCCACTTGGCGCGGGCCTCCGAATCTAAAGGGGGCCTCGGTCTGCATATTCACAATCAGTAAAATGAAAAAAAGTAACAAAAGGGTTAAAAACAGGGCCACATTATTTTATCTACCTGGCCCGGGCCTCTGTCTGGCCCTGCAAGGGCCTGGCAACAGAAGGCGCGTTCTGAAGCACCCGAGTTGCTCAGTTCCATAAAAAACCCAGGAAGTGGCAAGGGGAAGGTAGGGGATTGTAAATGGGGTGGGGGGTGGCCACTGCAAATATCTGAGGACTTAAACTGGGGAGAGAAAGTGCATGGTTGTTGTTGGTTTTTTTAAAAAAAAGACAGAGGCTTACAATCAGTTGTTTCTCCTAAAATAAGACTTAAAATAAGCCATAGTAGGATTTCTAAGTATTACACAATGCCCACTAAATTATAAAGCGAAAACCCCTTGCTGTGCCCCCAAGTGTGTGTTAGGAGAAATGATGAACGACTGCCTAATGCTGCCAGGCATTTATTAATGCAGCCGCCGGGAGAGGCTTTGGGCTTTGGGTGGAATGGCTGTTTTGGTGGCTGTTGGACAGTTGCTCCCCCCACCCTACGTCAGCCCATGACCTATTTGGGCTTCTCCTCCCCCCACCTCCCACCCAGGGCTCCATTCAGGGATAGTATTTAAAGGGCTGTAGAGCTGAGGCCTAGTCTGTAAAATGGATCCATAGCCTCCTGTTTTACAGGTTCTTGTGGCGGAGGCGGGGTTTGTGGGTGTGGCTCGTTGTTGTGGCTAATCCCTGTGACTGCCCCCACGTGTCCCGATCCATTATCTATTCTGTTTGTGTGTCCCCCCCCCTCCATGACCGGCATATCTCATGACGTTTGGAAGGATGGTATTTATTTTTGTTTTGTGGTTATTTGGGGGGGATTTGGGGGGGGTAGTGGAGCTAAATTGTAAAGTAAAAACCCCTTGCCGTGCCCCCAAGTGCGTTGCTGTGGGTTAACTACACACACACACGGGCCTAGTGGAGGCCTAGCAGCCTGGCAGGGCCTAGGGGTCTGATAATGGCCGACTTGGTGGTTTCAGTTGCTTGGTTGATGATGTCATTTATTTGTGGGTGTGGCTTAGATTTCACAGGAAGGGAGGGGTGTACTGTGGGAGGAATTCCACTTGAGGGCGCTGTTTGACTTTGTGGAAAACCAGGTCTACACCTGCCCAGGTGTGTGATTTGAGGGGTTTTTTTGTCCCCAGCAACCCTCAGGGAGTGGCCTGGATCATTGTGTCAAAATTTCAGGACGATCGGTCAAGCGGTTACGGAGAAGATAGCGGCCGACAATTTCAAGATTTTTACATTTATATATATATATATAGATCATAGCCAACTGTCCAATTTCTGTCACTATCTGTTATCTGTCTGTCTGTCTACCATAGTCTATCAACCATTTTTCTATTATCTGTGGATCCATCAACCTTTATCATATCCTATAAATCAAGGTTTCCCAAATTTGGGTCGTCAGCTGTTTCCTGCAGCCAATCAGAAGTCACACATTGGTTTCTGAATGTTTTGGAAGTCAAACGGATTTTTGGAACAGAGTCCGTTCGACTTCCAAGGTACCACTGTACTGAGCCGGACAGACCAAAGGCAGTTTTCTATGCTCACGGCGTTCCTCTCTTGACACTCACCAAACATTGCGAGCCGCATTTCGCAGGTCCCGTTTGGTTTCGCCGTGCACTCGTGTTCACCCCAGACGCACCCGTTGTATGGGTTCGCAACCTCACAGGCATGGCATTTCAGGGCCCTGGCTGCCGACAGGAGAAACAGAGATGCAGGCTGTATTAAACAAAGGCAGAAGAGTGCAAACAGCAGTTTGCATCAGTTCAGAACTGGCCCAGTCTAAATCTGGGGGCTTCAAGGTAGATTCAAGGTAGATTCTGCAAAATTGCAAAGGGGGGGGTTCTGTCCAGCGCAGCTGACTCTAATGCCAATAAAAAGTTCTTGAGATATCATGCCAAAGGGTCAGTTTCGACTCTGGCTACAAACTACACATGCAGCAACTGGGGCAGTTAGGTAATTTGAGACCCTGGGCTTTAGGAGGTTCTGCTGCCTTTAGATCAGGGGTCAGCAAACTTTTTCAGCAGGAGGCCGGTCCACTGTCCCTCAGACCTTGTGGGGGGCCGGACTATATTTTTTGGGGGGGAAACAAACATTAATGAATTCCTATGCCCCAGGTGGCGCTGTGGGTTAAACCACTGAGCCTAGGGCTTGCTGATCAGAAGGTCGGCGGTTCGAATCCCTGTGACGGGGTGAGCTCCCGTTGCTTGGTCCCAGCTCCTGCCAACCTAGCAGTTCGAAAGCACGTCAAAATGCAAGTAGATAAATAGGAACCGCTACAGCGGGAAGGTAAACGGCATTTCCGTGTGCTGCTCTGGTTTGCCAGAAGTGGCTTTGTCATGCTGGCCACATGACCTGGAAGCTATACGCCGGCTCCCTCGGCCAATAATGCGAGATGAGCGCCGCAACCCCAGAGTCGGTCACGACTGGACCTAATGGTCAGGGGTCCCTTTACCTTTACCTTTATGCCCCACAAATAACCCAGAGATGCATTTTAAATAAAAGCACACATTCTACTCACATAAAAACACCAGGCAGGCCCCACAAATAACCCGGAGATGCATTTTAAATAAAAGGACACATTCTACTCACGTAAAAACATGCTGATTCTCGAACTTTCCGCGGGCCGGATTTAGAAGGTGATTGGGCCACATCTGGCTCCCGGGACTTAGTCTGGGGACCCCTGCTTTAAATGTTCATGGGTATAACTTCTCTTGCTTCCGAATGTGGTGAGCCATCCCTGCTACACTTGGGTGTGTGTTTGTGTGCTCAGAATGATAGAATTGTAGAGTTGGAGGAACTCAAAGGGACATCTAGTCCAATTAGACTGTGATGCAGGAATCCTGATGAGAAACGCTATGGACCTCTGCCCCAAAGAGCTTTTTGGATGGCACTATGTGGGGAAGGACTAGGCAGGGGCTTTAGTGAATTCCACAATCCCCACCCCCACCCCATGTCACTTGCAAATTTAAGCCAATCATGCTTCCCTATGGCCTTCTGTCAGGGCCTGGACTGCGGAGGAATGGTGGAGGGCCCCCCCCCTCGAACCTTCCCCAGAAAAGGAGGGCAGTATAGATTTACAACGGTGGTTTGCAGAAGGTCCTGACTCTGAGACAGGAGGAGGAGGAAGCTGGGAGATAAGGGAAGAACAGGAGGTGAAGGCAGCAGGGCCAGGGCAACTGAGTGACACATTATCTTTAGAATGCATTCCAGACCCCGCTTCTCCTAGGACCCGGAGGACAGTTAAAAGTGGTAGAACAGAAAGCGGATAGACAAAAGGCCTTACACAGCCACCGTATGTTAAGGGGTGGAGATTCTGACGACTGA
This sequence comes from Zootoca vivipara, assembly GCF_965207765.1. NCBI lineage: Eukaryota > Metazoa > Chordata > Lepidosauria > Squamata > Lacertidae > Zootoca > Zootoca vivipara. The sequence goes on along the minus strand of NC_142584.1, from coordinate 109,011,538 downwards.
GGGTAAAAGGGGGAAGCAGATTATTGGAGCAACGCCATTATTCCAGAGATGTCATACTGAGCAAGTTTGCAGATGACACCAAATTGGGAGGGGTGGCTAATACCCCAGAGGACAGGATCACACTTCAAAATGACCTTAACAGATTAGACAACTGGGCCAAAGTAAACAAGATGAATTTTAACGAGAAGTGTAAAGTACTATGAAAGGCACAAATACAAGATGGGAGACACCTAGCTTGAGAGCAGTACATGTGAAAAGGATCTAGGAGTCTTAGTAGACCACAAACTTGACATGAGTCAACAGTGTGATGCAGCAGCTAAAAAAGCCAATGCAATTCTGGGCTGCATCAATAGGAGTATAGCATCTAGATCAAGGGAAGTAATAGTACCACTGTAATCTGCTCTGGTCAGACCTCACCTGGAGTACTGTGTCCAGTTCTTGGCACCACAGTTCAAGAAGGATACTGACAAGCTGGAACGTGTCCAGAAGAGGGCAACCAAAATGGTCAAAGGCCTGGAAACGATGCCTTATGAGGAACGGCTTAGGGAGCTGGGTATGTTTTGGCCTGGAGAAGAGAAGGTTAAGGGGTGATATGATAACCATGTTCAAATATATAAAAGGATGTCATATAGAGGAGGGAGAAAGGTTGTTTTCTGCTGCTGCAGAGAAGTGGACACAGAGCAATGGATTCAAACTACAAGAAAGAAGATTCCACCTAAACATTAGGAAGAACTTCCTGACAGTAAGAGCTGTTTGGCAGTGGAATTTGCTACCAAGGATTGTGGTGGAGTCTCCTTCTTTGGAGGTCTTTAAGCAGAGGCTTGACAGGCATATGCCAGGAATGCTTTGATGGTGTTTCCTGCTTGGCAGGGGGTTGGACTGGATGGCCCTTGTGGTCTCTTCCAACTCTATGATTCTATGATCTCTCTCTCTCTGTGAATATTGAATAAAATACCTTGGTAAGAGCTCCTTGGTTTTTTTCCACTACTGGCAGCCTGCCGTGAGGGGGGTGGGGATCAGATTCCCTGAACCTGACATCTTCTAACAACATTAGCTATGGGTGCTGTCATTTCTCACCTTCAAGACCTATTCCACCACCACCCCCTCCTGATGATGAACCTTTCTGTGTAAGGGGTGCAGGAACAACTCACCCGTTGCCCAAAAGATGAACACGAAGAAGAAGAAGCAAACCAGTGGCTTTCCATCCATTGCTGATTCCCTTGCAGTCAAATCCAAAGGTAATTTAAGGAGATGGTCGGGGTGTGGATTGAGAGGACACTACCAACAGGTAAGCAGGTAGGAAGGAGGAGGAGAAGGGAGCAGAGCCCACACACCTGTACAGACACACACCTACTGGTGATCAGGGCTCCCCTCTGCAGACAGCACATGCCTGGGTTTGCTCAGCAGTTATCAGCACCTGACGACTGTTTGCACATGTGGGCAAGGAACAAAACCCACAAGCCACCCTTGTCCTATTAAGGGCGCGCCATGATGCAGTAGGAGGACCCAGCAAGCCATGAAATGCCTGACAGCAACTGCAGACCAAGCTAAGCCGGCAGTTGCTAAGAAAATCACAAAGGTGGAAATGTAAGGAAAAAGAAGGCACCTTTTATCACAGGTGGTGGAAATGTAAGGTAGTAAAAGAATCTTGGGAAATGATATATAATGAGTTGAAAAAATGTTAATAATAATAATAATAATAATAATAATAATAATAATAATTTTATTTATACCCCGCTCATCTGGCTAGGTTTCCCCAGCCACTCTGGGCGGCTTCCAACAAAATATTAAAAATACAATAAAACATCAGACATTAAAAACTTCCCTAGATAAGGCTGCCTTCAGATGTCTTCTAAAAGTCAGATAGTTGTTTATTCCTGGACATCTGATAGGAAGGCGGGTGTCACAACCGAGAAGGCTCTCTGCGTGGTTTGCTGTAGCTTTGCTTCTCACAGTGAGGGGACCGTCAGAAGGCCCTCGGAGCTGGACCTCAGTATCCTGGCAGAACGATGGGGGTAGAGATGCTCCCTCAGGAATGCTTTGATGGTGTTTCCTGCTTGGCAGGGGGTTGGACTGGATGGCCCTTGTGGTCTCTTCCAACTCTATGATTCTATGATTCTATGATTCTATAATTCTAGGTATACTGGGCTGGTCCTGATTTTGAACTGAGGAAGCGGGAAGGGCCAGACTGGAACCACGAAGAAAACAACCTGACTTCCAGTTTCTGTTTTTGCTGACAAAACCCATTTGGGTTTTGATATCTGCATGGCAGCCTCGTTGACCTGGTGCAAATTTAAACTTGTAGCTGCAGGATTCCTGTCTCTGGGACCTGGGCTCACTTGTTTTGGTTGGTTTCTTGCTCCCTGAACTATGCAGGTCCACTGGGAAGGAGCAACCAGTTTGCCAGAGGAGGAAAAAGAGTGCCTTGCATCATTCAGCTGCAGTCCTCCACTTCATTAAAGAGCAGCAAAGTAAACTTTCCTTTTAAAAAAACAAAACCCCAAAGAGCTCTGTCATGATCACCCAAATTTAGGGACAGCATAGAAGGTGTTAAAGGGATTAGCCAGTTAGAACCCTAGGGGGCAGGGTTAGGTAAAGGTAAAGGGACCCCTGACCATTAGGTCCAGTCGTGACTGACTCTGGGGTTGCGCGCTCATCTCGCATTATTGGCCGAGGGAGCCGGCGTATAGCTTCCAGGTCATGTGGCCAGCATGACAAAGCTGCTTCTGGCGAACCAGAGCAGCGCGCGGAAACGCCGTTTACCTTCCCGCCGGAGCGGTACCTATTTATCTACTTGCACTTTGACGTGCTTTCGAACTGCTAGGTTGGCAGGAGCTGGGACCAAGCAACGGGAGCTCACCCCGTCACAGGGATTCGAACCGCCGACCTTCTGATCAGCAAGCCTAGGCTTAGTGGTTTAACCACAGCGCCACCTGCATCAGGGTTAAGAGGACTATATAAACCCACCCCTGGGAGGAGACGGGAGTTGTTGTTGGGGCTGGTTGTGGGAGGTTTGAGGGGGCAGTTGAAAGAGTCGGAGGGTGAGGCAGAGGTAGCGAGGTAACCAGAAGGGAGAGAGAGTTTGGAACTGTTATTGATTATAAGCTATAGGTATAGGCCGGTATAGGAACTGTTATGAAAGGAAATAAGAACTATTCTTTTGGAAACCACATGCGTATGTACTAAATCTAAATAAACATAGTTTGTTCCAACGTTATCCCTGACTGGAGTGAGTGGAAAGATTACCAGACATATACTGGTTGGTGGCAGCGGAATTAAAACATGGTTGGTGCAGGTACCAACGGACCGTGAAACGTCTGGGGGTTCTGTGAAGGTTGAGGTAACCGCCACACCTTCCTTTTAGGGATCCTAGGTGCTGAAATCCCAAGGGAGCAGAAAAGACTATTTATGTATGCGACCACGGCTGCACGGATGTTATTGGTCCAGAGATGGAAATAAGATGAAGTCCCTACCTGAGAAGAATGGCAAGCCAAGTTGATGGATTATGCTGAAATGGCTAAAATGACCGGAAGAATCAGAAATCAGGAAGACCAAAACTTTAATAATGAATGGGGAAGATATATAACTCATCTTAAAGACCATTGTAAACAGTTAAAATTGTTATTAGGGTTGGAATATCGCTTGTAGTTTAATGGTGAATTTTGGACACAATGGAGAGGTAAAAGATTTGGATGATTATAAAAGATGCAGGAGGAAATGATTAACAATAGGACCCACAAAGGGGAGGAGGGAAGTCCAAGAGACCTTGGAATCTTGTTTTTATGTTGTATGTTCAGGGCCGGCCCTAAGGCAAGGCTGGGCGGCGCAATGCGCCAGGGTGCCGGGCCGCCAGGGGGGCGCCGCGCAGGGAAACGGGGCACCGGGGCGCCGGAGGGATCTTCGCGCCAGGGCTCCAGATATGCTTAAGACGGCCCTGTGTATGTTGGATACGTGACTGTAAAATTTTAACCTGAAAACCAAATATATATTTTTAAAAAACAAAACCGTAAGGGTGTCCTGTTGTTACAGTGGCCTACCAGATGGGAAGCTCACAATCGGGGCATGAGCGCAGCAGCTCTCTCCACGCTTGCAATTCCAAGTCACTGGTATTCAGAGATTTGTAAATTGCTTTGGTTTGCCTTGGGCAAGATAAAGAGACTAAAAAAATTAAATAAATAATAATAGTATACAGGCGGCTCTCCACTTATGTGGGAGTTACGTTCCTGGCCCCCCTTGTGCATAAGGGAACTGGGGCGATTTAAGAGGCATCAGAAATACCTTTTTCTTTTATACTATACCTTTTTGCCTCTGGATTGTCAGAAAAGGGCAGGGAACAGCACATCCAAGCCAGCTTAAAGCAGCTTCCCGCCCGACAGCTATTGAGCGGGTTAGCGAGGCAGCAGTGAGAGTGCCCATGCACCATTTTGGAGTCCATAAGTTTTTTCTTTTCTTTTAAGCCTTTGAAATATTTAATTCTGGACTTTTGACTCACTGACAGCCTCTTCAGGCTCTGGGGAGGGTTTCCTCACAAGCCATGATGACGTCCCAGCATTCTCCCATTATTCCCAGGCTTGAATTGATTTGTTTATTTCCCGGCACCATGCATATATGCGGCCGTGCACTAGTTGATCACGTGCAAGCGGGCAGATGCTTGTCTTGCTTCTGACATTGGAAGGAGAGCCTAACGCAGGCACCCCCAAACTTCAGCCCTCCAGATGTTTAGGACTACAATTCCCATCTTCCCCAACCACTGGTCCTGTTAGCTAAGGATCATGGGAGTTGTAGGCCAAAACATCTGGAGGGCCGCAATTTGGGGATGCCTGGCCTAACGCCTTGTGGGAGCAGCAGAACAAGCTCCATTGTAAATACTCCAGTGTTTAACTAGGGACTGTCTCATCTTTCCAGGAGAGCCCAGGGCAAACATGTAGGATGTCACAATCGGATATCTCAAATATGTCTCTTATTCCAGGTTGTCTTTGAAGCTGTAGATCACCAGCTGGGTCCTTGCAATGATGAACTCAGCTCTGACTACCTCCCAAAATCCATTTGTATATTTCCATGTGGCAAAGCTGCTGTGGGGGCCTTCTCAGGTTCCCTTTGGTGATCAACTGAAAACCACCCAGGAACCTACAGACAGATCCCAATCTATCTACAGGCCTTACAAGATGCCAGTCCTGTGAAGGAAAGGGCTTGTGCGGAGGCAGCATGGTCAAGTCAACCGACTTTATTCATTCCTTCAGCCAAAGACGGCAGCAATACAATTCGAAAGCAACTGCGGTTTACACCAGAAGCACAAAAGCCATGTAAAACACAGCACATCATTGTACAAACTTCATAGTATTTTTACGGCTGTATGGAATCTCTTTGATGTTCAACTTAAGGAATTTGATTTCAGATTCTGCTAGAGTAAATGGAGCATGCATAATAATAATGATGATGATGATGAGATAACTTATTATATTTATACCCCGCCCATCTGGCTGGGTTTCCCCAGCCACATTTAATCATTTGCCAAGTCAGCATTTCGGCAACTCTCCACAGCTCCCCAGTAAATACAAAAAGATATAAAAGATAACAGGACGTTTTAAAACTTTGCATACATATTTTTCTAGACTCCCCCCCCCCTCCCCACACCTCGTACCAGCAAATAAACACCTGGCAATGAAGCTCAGGGTGAATTCAGATTGAGAAGAGGACAGCCGTTGTTTTAACCAAGGGGTGGGGAATCTCAGACTCAGGGGCCAGATCGGCCCCCGAGTCTTTCTGTCTGGCCCTGAAGACTTTCACCAAGCTACACTTCCTCCCAAGCCACAACAGACCTGCTAGGCACCCTCAACTGTTTTTAGCTAGCTGTAATCCTTGAACTCTGAAGATGCTTCTTGGTTGAAGGAGAACAGGTGTGTGTGTGTGTGTGTGTGTGTGTGTGTGTGTGTGTGTGTGTGTACACTAGCACCACCCACCTTTGTCATGCAGCCCCTGGAAGGTTGACTCAAATCTAAAGTGTGGCCCTCAGGCTGAAAAAGGTGTCCCACCCCTTGTCCCACCCCCAGCCATTTGCTAAAGAGAAGAGAAAAAGATTCTCTCCAGTTACGCTGTTTCTCTTGGGGAGTTTAAACATACAAATCTCTCTTTACTGTATGCTTCGATCTTCAGGAGAAATGCAGTTTGGTTTCTAAACTTGTGAAGACAGAGAGAAACAATTCTGAAGACTTTAAAGAAAGGGTAAAAAAGCAACAACAGAGGTCCTTTTCATAGAAGAGCCATTGAAATTAATGAATCTGCATTCAGTGCCTGCTAAAAGCATGTTTGTTTAGACATGTAGGACGCTTACATGTGTTTTAATTTGCGGGTATTTTTGGCCCAATTTTAATTACTTTTGAAGGATTCAAGTTGTTGTTTAACAGTCAATCCCTCTTCACGGGGAATGCTGGGAATTGTAGTTTTGTGAGAGGAAAAAGGTGTGTGTGTGGTGTGTGTGTGTGTGTGTGTGTGTGTGTGTGTGTGTGTCAATACCTCTCAGCACCCTTGAGGGATGACAGTTCCCAGAATTCATTGGGGAAGCCATGACTGTTTAAAGGGCTGTCTTAGTGCTTCCCCTGTGTGCTTTGAACATGACCTATGTAGAACTAGCTATGAAGCATCTTCAGCAGGTCCTGTGGGAGAGGCCACAACTGGTGTGGCCAGTTTCCTTTGGGAGGGAAGAAGAAGCTGAAAATCTTGAGCACTGTGAGGGGACAGAAGGTCAAAGTGATGGGATCATATAATCTGAGGGTTGTCTTTTTGGGTGAAAAGGGTCTCTTTTGCCAGCCTTTATTGTAAATGAACCAGCTGTTGGCCCCGTGCTAAGCCGAACCTCCCTAGGGACAGAAAACGAGAACCGCCCACGGCGCTAAGCATTGCATAAGTCGGTGTCGCAGCAAGTGCGTTCGTAGGCCATGTTGAAGGCATCCTCCCTCCGCTCGGTCTTGTTGCAGAGCTCGGCGTATGTGCCACACCCATAGCGTTTGAAGAGGAATAATTCACCTGGTGGGAGAGGAACGAGATATGCATTAATTTAACTCCTTTCCTGTACCGAGGGTGAGTCGCTCCACAAAGCAGATAACCCTGAAAATCTAGGTGTTTGGAGCACGGAGCCAGAGAAGACCCGCACCATACGCTTAAAACACTACGGTGTCATTTTAAACAATCACGGCTTCTCCCAGGGAGTTCTGGGAGCTGGGGTTGAAATGCAGGAATCTCAGCTAAAGCATCCATGGCAGATGGACATCCAACCTCTGCTTTAAAAACCCCAATCAAGTCTAATATGGGAGGAGGAGATATAGGAGAAGGATTAAAAAAACAAGGTAAATAAGGAATTAGGAATATAGTTGAAGCGTATGCTGATTTCGTGATTTCGGATTGAATAATTGAATGAGTGTTTATTTTTGTTTGTTGATTGTATTGTCTTTATTATGTTTATGATTATTAAAATTATTATCATTTACATTATATTATTTGTAGTAGAAGTTATACGGTATTATTTTATATGTTTTATTATGGTTATTAATTATATATGTTTTTGTACATTATGATTTCTATATTATTGTTTTGCTTTTTTTGTATGTCATTATTTCTATATGATGGGACGCAGGTGGCGCTGTGGGTTAAACCACAGAGCCTAGAGCTTGCTGATCAGAAGGTCGGTGGTTCGAATCCCCGCGACGGGGTGAGCTCCCGTTGCTCGGTCCCAGCTCCTACTACCTAGCAGTTTGAAAGCACGTCAAAGTGCAAGTAGATAAATAGGTACCGCTACAGCGGGAAGGTAAACGGCGTTTCCGTGTGCTGCTCTGGTTTGCCAGAAGCGCCTTTGTCATGCTGGCCACATGACCTGGAAGCTGTACGCCGGCTCCCTCGGCCAATAATGCGAGATGAGCGCCGCAACCCCAGAGTCGGTCACGACTGGACCTAATGGTCAGGGGTCCCTTTACCTTTACCTATTTCTATATGGGTTTTTTGGGGGGGCGGTGTGAGAATGTATTTTAATTTAAATTCCAATAAAGTTAAATTTTATTTTTTTTAAAAAAAAAAACCAATCAAGGAGAGTGCACCACCTCCCTAGGGAGTTGTAACTTGAAGCCCTGGGTTCGAGTCCTGCCCTCCACAGCAGGAGATAAGGCAAATGAATAGGCAGCAAGCGCAAGGAGGAACAAGAGCAAGGCCAGGAAATACTGGGGGTCAGCAGGGGACCCCTTTCTGTCGGGAGAGCGCCTGGTCAGGTGCCTGTTGATACTGACACCTCACACCATTCCCCGAAGGCACTAGTTCTCACGCTGCGCAACTGATGGAGATTATACAGCACTAGCGGATTTCCAGTCATTGTTCTTACCAGCATAAACTTTGGTTGCCTCACAGAACTGCCCTTCGCTCGCTTTGCAGGGTTCGTCGGTCTTCAGGCAGAGCTTGCCAACTTTGTACTGGCAGACTCTGCACACGAGACCTTCAGCTGCAGGAGAGAAGCACAAAGACAGGCATGGTTTTCATCAGAAATTATAAATGGGCCACAAAAGTGCTTAAAAAAACAACAACAACCAAAAACTGCATGCCAGCTTTCCTCCTGTGTGCTTGATGGTGCCCGTGGTTTCCCCCCACCACATTTTATCCTAACAGATTGAGGTTGAATCCTGACAAGACAGAAGTACTGTTTGTGGGGGACAGGGGGCGGGCAGGTTTGGGGGGCTCCCTGGTCCTGAATGGGGTAACTGTGGCCCTGAAGGACCAGGTGCGCAGCCTGGGAGTCATTTTGGACTCACAGCTGTCCATGGAGGCACAGGTCAATTCTGTGTCCAGGGCGGCTGTCTACCAGCTCCATCTGGTACGCAGGCTGAGACCCTACCTGCCCGCAGACTGTCTCACCAGAGTGGTGCATGCTCTAGTTATCTCCCACTTGGACTACTGCAATGCGCTCTACGTGGGGCTACCTTTGAAGGTGACCCGGAAACTACAGTTAATCTAGAACGCGGCAGCTAGACTGGTGACTGGGAGTGGCCGCCAAGACCACATAACACCGGTCTTGAAAGACCTGCATTGGCTCCCAGTACGTTTCCGAGCACAGTTCAAAGTGTTGGTGCTGACCTTTAAACTCCTAAACGGCCTCGGTCCAGTATACCTGAAGGAGTGTCTCCACCCCCATCATTCTGCTCGGACACTGAGGTCCAGTGCCGAGGGCCTTCTGGCGGTTCCCTCGCTGTGAGAAGCCAAATTACAGGGAACCAGGCAGAGGGCCTTCTCGGTAGTGGCACCCACCTTGTGAAAAGCCCTCCCGCCAGATGTCAAAAAGAAAAATAACTACCAAACTTTTAGAGGACATCTAAAGGCAGCCCTGTTTAGGGAAGCTTTTAATCTTTAAGAAATTAGTGTATTCTAATATTTCTGTTGGAAGCCGCCCAGAGTGGCTGGGGAAACCCAGCCAGATAGGTGGGGTATATAATAATAATAATAATAATAATAATAATAATAATAATAATAATAATCCTTTGCAGCCATGTGTGTGGTAGGTCAGACTGAGAGGAAGTGGCTGGCCAAAGGCCCCTTCATGTGAGCTTCATGTTTTGGTGGAGATTTGAAACCAGCTTCCTGCAGACCTATTCCGACATTCTAACCACTATACCACACTCCCCATTTGTAGCAGATGTCAAAGCAAAACTGTTTTGTAAGAATGTAGGAATCAGCTTATTTCCATTCCAGATTAGTTTCACATGCTTTTAGTCTGTTCCATCCTGTAGCAGCGATGGCACGTGACTAGGCCAACTGGTCTAGAGGTTGGATTTCCAACAGTTGGGGAATCTCCACACCAGGGGACGTCAGCCTCTGGGTCACCGCTTGCCTGGCTTCAGAAGCTGGGGAGGTTACCCAGAGAAGAGCCTCAGCAGAAAATCTTAATCAGCAGGCAAGTTCAAACGGGGAAATGTTAGCTTCTTTAAGCTGGCACAAGCTTCTTCCGAAACCTGAACCGATTCAGGGTGGAGGGAATCCCTCCCAGCTGGATGCCAGCCAGGCTTCTGTTGTAAACAGATTTTTGTGCCAAGGAATGCTGGAACGGGAACAAGAATGGGTGGCTGATGATCTCTGCCGAGGCTGCCAAGGCGCCTTTCGTAATCCAGGGAGCACCCAGAATGTAAAGTGGGCAGCATTGTAGTGTGCATTCCTGATTATAGATGCTCAAGGTGGTATCTGGGCGGTTCCACATGACCCCAGTTTCCATTCTGTTTGCGCCTACGAAAGTTTTGGGGCGGGCACACTGCTTCCTTTTTCCAGTCAAGTGCACATCCTGTAATTTCTTGCGGGAACCCTGTAACTTTTTACAGCACAAACGTTCTGGTTTATTTTATTTTCCCTGCTTTAGTTGCGCTGTAAGGCAAGAGTAAGGGACCCAGGCATAGCTGCCAAGTTTTCCCTTTTCTCGCGAGGAAGCCTATTCAGCATAAGGGAAAATCCCTTTAAAAAAGGGGATAACTTGGCAGCTATGGACCCAGGTGGCACTGTGGGTTAAACCACAGAGTCTAGGGCTTGCTGATCAGAAGGTCGGCGGTTCGAATCCCTGCAACGGGGTGAGCTCCCGTTGCTCGGTCCCAGCTCCTGCCCACCTAGCAGTTCGAAAGCACATCAAAGTGCAAGTAGATAAATAGGGACCGCTCCGGTGGGAAGGTAAACGGCGTTTCCGTGCGCTGCTCTGGTTCGCCAGAAGCAGCTTTGTCATGCTGGCCACATGACCCGGAAGCTGTCTGCGGACAAATGCTGGCTCCCTCGGCCTATAGAGCGAGATGAGTGCCGCAACCCTAGAGTCGGACACGACTGGACCTGATGGTCAGGGGCCCCTTTACCTTCAAGGCAAGTGTGCCCCTTCAGACAGCAATAACATGCAGAACAACAAAGAAAACACAGAATGATGTGTGGATAGACCAGGGGCACATTCAACCTTTTTTTGTAATTTAAAATGGTTTGAATCTGTTTTTAATATTGTGTAACATTGTATTTTAATATTAATGTTGTGTTTAACTTGTTGTAATCCGCCCTGGGGCCTTAGGGTAAAGGGCAGGTAATAAATTGTAACTACTACTACTCCTACACATTTAAAGCAATGCGGCACACCACCCGAACCTCTGAGCGGTGCGAGATTCAGGGTTTTAAGGCATGCTTATCCAGAGTCTGTGAGGCACAGTGGAGATTGTGGTGTCTTTATGATATGTGGGTTATTTACACACATATATAAACTAAGCCAATGATGGAAGGGTTTCACATCATTACCACACCAAGAGGTTCTTGTTTCTCCCATAGCTGCCGCTTAGGATTCAAACAGACATCAGCCGTAGCTCTGCCTGCTGCTCATCTGCTTCTCTGTCACATAGTTTCTAACTTCTCTAAGATCTGTGGATTTGTCTGTTGAGGGAGGGAGGGGCCCATTCATTTGCCATCCCAGACAGAGTCCCTTGATCCTTTGATCTTCATAATGGTCCATCCCCAGGCTATCACCTCATGAGGAAGTTAAACTTGCTTAATTAGCTGTTAACACTTGCTGATTGCTGGAGATTAGCATTGCCTAGCCCACAGTTTAATACACATGAGTCTGACCCCCCAGTTTTAACACTCCAAGCATTGGTTGAATTCTAACAGCTACCGGACCCAGAAATTTAGGGTGTCTGGCACCCACAAACTCATAACTCTATTATGGTTCCCACCCCCCCCCCAAAAAAAGAAACTTGGAAACGGTGGTTTACATCTCACAGAGCAATAATCCCCCAGCTGCTCACCCTTAAATCAAACCCCAGTGGAGGACATCATTAGAAAATGTCTCCATCTGCCTTTTTCAGATGGTGAAGCACATTGGGAGAGGCTGACTAGTGCCTGAGAAATGTTTGCTGGAAAGAATACACATCCCACCCTCAGCCGTTTTGCAAGAATAAAATAAGCTCAAAACCTCTCATGCACCGAAATTCTCAGTTGCCCTGAGAATGGGACAGAAAAACTGAAGCCTTTTTTCACAGGGGAAGAAAACTGTTGCCTCCATGGGATTAGCTTGGGTTGTTGTTGTTGTTGCAAATATTCCTTTCTCCCTCCCTCCTCCACTTTGTTTTCTCAGCTTGTTTTTTGTTGCTTAGTTTAATTCTACTGAATTACACGCACCAAAGGGAAATTCAAACCCGTGGTGGTTGAATTTTAGAATTTATGCTCAGGGACCTGATTAGTCCTGCCGAGGTGGAGAAACAAAGACAACCCCAAATACTGTAAAGTAATAGAAATAAGTGAACTCAAGAGAAAACAAGCCTTTCTGTAATTAGAATCATAGAATCTTAGAGTTGGAAGGGACCCAAGGGTCATCTAGTCCAACCCCCTGCAATGCAGGAATCTCAGCTAAAGCATCCAGGACAGATGGGCATCCAATCTCTGCTTGAAAACCTCCAAGGAAGGAGAGTCCACCACCTCTCGTGGGAGTCTGTTCCACTGCTGAACAGCTTTTACTGTCAGAAACCTTTTACAAATGTTTAGTCGGAATCTCCTTTTTTTGTACTTGAAGCCATTGTACTTGAAGAGCAGGAGAAAGCAAGCATGCTCCCTCTTCCATGTAGCAGCCATTAAAATATTTGAAGTTGGCTATCGTATCACCTCTCAGGCTAAACATACCCAGCTCCTTCAAGCATTCCTCATAAGGCTTAGTTTCCAGACCCTTGATCATCTTGGCTGCCCTCCTCTGGACTTAGTGCTTTCTTTTCATCAACAATCTTTTGGATTTCACTTCCTAACCCTCACACATAAATGGCAAAAGGTTGTAGATCCAGTATGGCAAACCTTTGTCCCTCCGGATGTTGCTGAACTACGACCCACATCAGCCCCAGCCAGCAAGACCAATAGTCAAAGCTGATAGGAGTTGTAGCCCAACAACATCTGGAGGGACAAAGGTTCCAGAATCGCAGGGTTGCCTCCAACTAACTTCCACTCACACTAGATCCACTGAAAAAAAAGAACCCAAAATATTCATGTCTCTTAAGTTCAATGGATCTGCTCCAATTAGGACTAGCATTGGGCACAACCCATCGAGTTGGAAAGAAATTTGGAGGTCATCTACTCCAGCTTTCGACCAACCTGGTGTCTCCTTGCTGTGCCAGTTGGGGCTGATAGGAGCAACATTTGGAGGGCACCAAGTTGGCCAAGGCTGATCTCGTTCAATCCCCCATTCAATTCAGGATCTGCAATGCAGAAATCTTGTGGTTGCAGCACCCCTGGAATATGGCTGTCCAGTCTGCTTAGGTCCCTCCAGCAGACAACAAAGTGTACAATGTTAGTCCTACTCAGAGCAGACACATTGAAATGAGTGGACACGACTTAGACCTATTGATTTCCGTACTCTGAGGAAAAAATAGTTGGGTACGACCCAAAAGGACCCACCATTTCAAAATCCTTATAGTTATGAATTTGTGAGTGCCAGACCACTATTTATTATCTCCAGATCAAGTTAGTATTAGAATTTACCATATATCCCGGCGTATAAGACGACTGGACATATAAGACGACCCCCAACTTTTCCAGTTAAAATATAGAGTTTGGGATATACTCGCTGTATAAGAAATATGACCTGGCGTATAAGACGACCCCCAACTTTTGAGAAGATTTTCCTGGGTTAAAAAGTAGTCTTATACGCAGGAATATATAACAATTAAGGCTCAGGGTCCATGTGTATTAGGCTGCAATCAGCAAGCTTTCAAAGCAATAATTTAATAAGCAGGGGAATTTAATAACCAGGCTAGCTTCCTGGGTTCAGATGATAGCCTCAGGCAGACATAGGCAAACTTGGCCCTCCAGATGTTTTGAGACTACAATTCCCATCATCCCCGACCACTGGTTCTGTTAGCTAGGGATGATGGGAGTTGTAGTCCCAAAACATCTGGAGGGCTGAGTTTGCCTATCCCTGGCCTAGGGGATGGCCCATTAACACAACAAAAGATACAAAGGGACCTGGTGTGGGAGGACAAATGAGTGGGGCCCCTCCCTCAACAGATAAAGCCAGATTTTAGAGTAGAGAGATTAGAGTTAGGAGTTATGTGACCGAGACACAAAGCAGCAGCACATCTATTTGGATCCAAGCAAGACCCTCTTGGGGTGATTATGCTGAGAACCCCTCCATCATAGACTCATGTTGTATATATGTGTAAATAAACCTAATGACACCACTGTCTCTGCTGTGCCTCATTCCAAGCTGGGTATGGACACCTAGAACCGCTGAAATCTCACACTGTGCACAGATTGGGGTGGCAATGCAACACCTGAGCTGCTCAAAAAGATGGACCCATCCATTTTCTTACACATTTGCACTAGCTAATTAACAACAACAACAAAACAACAACAACAACAACAGTAGTAATTTCTTATTTATACCCCTCCCATCTGACTGGGTTTCCCCAGCCACTCTGGGCAGCTCCCAAAAGATTTACACAATAAAACATCAAACATTAAAAACTTCCCTAAACAGGGCTGCCTTCAGATGGTTGTTTATTTCCTTGACATCTAATGGGAGGGCGTTCCACAGGGTGGGTGCCACTACCGAGAAGGCCCTCTGCCTGGCTAAATTCCCATGCAAGTGTTTTGCAAAACAACACCCCCCTATTTTCCTTTGAAAGCCCGGTACTTACCAACTGTGCAGAAGAGCAGAAGGGAAAAGCCCAGGAGAAGACACTTGTTCATCTTGAGAAATTTCACGAGAGAGAGAGAGAGGAGGAGGAATGTGTGTGTGGCAATGACAAGAAGACAGAAGAATCTAACTTTGACTCTGAAGGAAGACTCCTCTTAAAAGGTCTTGAGATGGGAGGTATTAGGGTCAAGAACTGATTTCCATTTGGAGCCAACCAATGGGATGAAGGGATGGGAACAATAGGCACACCTGATACTTAGAGAATGGAAAGGAGGTGTGTTGGAGGTGGCATGGAAATGGAGTTTCAGTCCAATTAAAACACCATTCCATAATTGATGGACTTAAGAATCTTCAAACACCAGAGTGCCACAGAAGCTGTTCCACTTCACAGCTCCCGTGAGCATATTCCTCTACATCAGGGATCCCCAAACTGCGGCCCTCCAGATGTTTTGGGCTACAACTCCCATGATCCCTAGCTAACAGGACCAGTGGTCAGGGATGATGGGAATTGTAGTCCAAAACATCTGGAGGGCCGAAGTTTGGGGATGCCTGCTCTACATCTTGAAGGAGTGAAGAGACTAGCTAGCCCAGTAACTAGGCTTATGCCGAAAAGCAACAGTGAGTCATCATTTCCTAGCACACATAAATTGTGTCTGCATAATATCAAGGCAGAGTCTAAGGGTGGAAGCCAACATGATGCCATTCAGACGCTTTTGGGTTACAATTCTCAATAGCCTGAGGCAGGATGGTCAGTAGTTAAGGATGATGGGAGTTGTAGTGCCTTCCATGGAGGGAAGGAATGGGGAGCCTGTGGCCTTCCAGATGTAATGTTGCATGACTAGTAACTCTTGAAAGATTTTTTTAAAAAAAGGAAAGGAAATCTGATCTGGAATTCTGGAAAACTGGAGGGGGTAGGAATTGGGGTGTGTATGGAAACTTCACGCAACAATGAGTGAAACAAAGCAGTGTTTTGAAATAATATTCTGGCTGCCAAGGACACAGCTGCAAATTGCCCAGAGCTAAGTTTCAGCAGTAGCTGCTGATCTCAATTCCAAAATGACATCTTTCAGATGTAGACAGATGCAATTTCGATATGAATATCACTCCTTGAACTGTCTCCCTCTCCCTCTCCCTCATCTCTCACACACATACCTTAAATCTGTTTATGAAAGAAGTTCTTAATCTGGAGTCACCTGTCTGTCAGCTAGCAAGCGAGCCTCATTCAGGGTCAGCCAGCCAAATGTTTTTGGATCGTGGCGCATCTTGCAGACGGCTTCCTGGGCAGCAAACCGCTTTGGCTACCTGGAAAGCGGGCCAGATTAACAGTTGGGCATTGAGCAAGAGAACTGAAATCTATGGGACAGGGCCTGTTTGGAACCCATTCACAGCGCTGGAGTGGGATGTTGAATTGTATGGGTACACTGACAGCGGGAAAACTACAGTGGTACCTCTACTTACGAAGAACTCTACTTATGAATGTTTCTACTTACGAACGGAGCTCCATCCGCCATCTTGGATGAGGGCTAGATAGGATTTTTTCTACTTACGAATTTTTAGATAGGGCTGCTTTGACTTACAAATTTTTTCTCCCAATGCATTCCAATGGGATTCGACTTACAATTTTTTTTTACTTACTAATGTGCGTTCAGAACGCATTAAATTCGTAAGTAGAGGTACCACTGTACTGGGAAACATATAGAAAAGCCAAATACAAATACCCATGAAGAAGGAGAAGGAGAAGGAGAGGAAGAAGAGTTTGGATTTGATATTCCGCTTTATCACTACCCGAAGGAGTCTCAAAGCGGCTAACATTCTCCTTTCCCTTCCTCCCCCACAACAAACACTCTGTGAGGTGAGTGAGGCTGAGAGACTTCAGAGAAGTGTGACTAGCCCAAGGTCACCCAGCAGCTGCATGTGGAGGTGCGGAGACGCGAACCCGGTTCCCCAGATTACGAGTCTACCGCTCTTAACCACTACACCACACTGGCTCTACACCACATGAGGCGGTGCTTGGTGAAGAAGTTTCCTCAGGTGGCAGACAGGGGACAGTTGGTAGGGGCACTATATTTGGGCACTAGGGTATGTGCCACTGGCGGCCACCTGCTCGTTTGCCCACCTCCGCCGCCTCCAATATCCCCTGCTAGTGCTTTCTGCTCCTACAAAGCCCCTGCTGTGGTGGTGGTGGGGGCACCAGGGTGGTGGGGGAGGAGATGTGGGAGAACAGACAACATTTTCTGTTTTGCCTCAAGTGGCAAAATGTCCTGGGCCAGTCCTGACTGCCAATTCCAAAGCACGCAAAGAGTTTTGGTTTTTTGGTGGTTGTTCTCTCCCCTTCCTGCGCACCACTAACATACAGACAAGCGACTAGTACATTTTGCACAAACTCTTTGTATCTCATTTGGCCACCTGGATCACCTGACAGAGGATTGAAAGGCTGCGAGCATAATTAAGCTAATCATTTCTTCCCAATATTTCTTTATTAATGGGCAGGACCACCAAACATGCCTCGTATCTGCATTTGAGGACCCAGACTTCCAACGTTTGTCTCCTCATCCGGGTTATGCCAGCTACCGCCGGTAAATCCACTTCGAACAGTTGTCTCTTAGGCCCCGTATGCACTGCACATGTAAAGCAGTATCATACCGCTTTAAATTACCATGGCTTCCCCCAAAGGATCTTGGGAGCTGTAGTTTGTGAAGAGTGGTGAAGGTTGTTGTTGTTGTTTAGTCGTTTAGTCGTGTCCGACTCTTCGTGACCCCATGGACCAGAGCACGCCAAGCACTCCTGTCTTGCACTGCCTCCCGCAGTTTGGTCAAACTCATGTTCGTAGCTTCGAGAACACTGTCCAACCATCTCGTCCTCTGTCGTCCCCTTCTCCTAGTGCCCTCCATCTTTCCCAACATCAGGGTCTTTTCCAGGGAGTCTTCTCTTCTCATGAGGTGGCCAAAGTATTGGAGCCTCAGCTTCATGATCTGTCCTTCCAGTTTACATTTTACAGTTAATAAATTTATTTATTTGGTTTTTCAAGTTAAAATTTTACAATCACAAACATACAACATATAAACAAGATTCCAAAGAATTTCCTAGACTTCTCCCCCCCCCCCTTTGTGGGCATAGCTGCCAAGTTATCCCTTTTTTTAAGGGATTTTCCCTTATGCTGAATAGGCTTCCTCGCAAGAAAAGGGAAAACTTGGCAGCTATGTCTGTGGGTCCTATTATTAATCATTTCCTCCTGCACCTTTTATAATAATCCAAATCTTTTACATCTCAGTTATATCCAAAATTCACCAATAAACTTCAAGTGTTATTCAGATCCTACTAACGACTTTAACTGTTTACAATGGTTTCTAAGTACAATTGAAAATTTTCCCTGTGAGAATTAAAAGCACCTGCTCTGAGCCAAGGCACTTTTGAGCAGCGAAGGGAAGAATCAGGGCCGTCTCTAGGCCCGGGCTGGGTGGCGCAATGCGCCAGGGCACCTGGCCACCAGGGGCGCTGCTGCACCCACCAGACAGCTGATGCCTGAGCCCTATGGCTCCGCCGCCGCCTCTCCTTTGGCCGTGGGAATCCCCTCAGCCGCTGCCCGCCAAGCCACTGTCGCCTGCAGGAGCAGCTCCCAAGGGGCCTCCTCCACATCTGGTGCACACCACCCAACCACCCCCACTCCCGGGGCACAGACGGCGGCATGGCAACTGCCTCCTGCTCCTCGGGCCACTGGGAGCGCAGTGAGAGAGCGCAGGTGGAGGCAGCAGTGGACCGGTCAGCCGGCCGGGGAACAAGCGGGGCACTGCAGGACCCGGAATTCACTGCTCACGCTTGTTTCCTCCAGTGCGGATGGCGGCCGCTGGGCCACGCGGCCTCCGGGCCAGGGAGGTGGCGGGAGGTGGGGAGCTGCCCGCGCCCTGGCTGGGGCAGAGAGGGGTCGGCGGCATGACCTGGCAGTGGGACACTGCGCAGCAGGTGAGGATCGGCGGGAAGCCTGGGTTGGTGGCCCTGGGGACCCTGAGCCCGGGCAAGAGAGAGCAGCTTGGGGAAAGGGAAGTGGCGCCAGAGGGACCTTTGCGTCTCGGCGCTAGATTTCCTTAAGACGGCCCTGGGAAGAATGGATAAGGACCGGGGCTGGATTTAGGTTTGATGAGGCCCTTAGCTACGGAAGGTAATGGGGCCCTTTATATATCCAGCTGTCCTTTGTCAACAACAAATTGTCGCTGATTTTTTGTGTGTTGAATATATGCTATATAGTACCTTATGGGCCTAATAGGTATCTAAAGGCATTTGCACATGCAGAATGTAGGCACCCTATATATAGAAATGAGCAAACCAGTGATGTTTTAGGGAGCAGGCTAGCAGGCGGGGCCCATTACTTACATCATAGGAGCCTACACAACACAAAACACTGTTGCTGTATGTAGGTTTTATTTTATTTATCTTATATTTTGGAAATGTACATCCAGTTTTGTTTTCCTTTAAAAAAAATTGGGCGGGGGCCAAGAGAGTGGGGCCCTAAGCTATAGCTTGTTTAGCTTATAGTACATATAACCCAGGTGGCGCTGTGGTTAAACCGCTGAGCCTAGAGCTTGCTGATCAGAAGGTCGGCGGTTCGAATCCCTGTGACGGGGTGAGCTCCCGTTGCTTGGTCCCAGCTCCTGCCAACCTAGCAGTTCGAAAGCACGTCAAAATGCAAGTAGATGAATAGGAACCGCTACAGCGGGAAGGTAAACGGCGTTTCCATGTGCTGCTCTGGTTTGCCAGAAGCGGCTTTGTCATGCTGGCCACATGACCTGGAAGCTATACGCCGGCTCCCTCGGCCAATAATGCGAGATGAGCGCGCAACCCCAGAGTCGGTCACGACTGGACCTAATGGTCAGGGGTCCCTTCACCTTTACCTTTACCTTTACCTAAATCCGGCACTGCTGAGTGAGGAGATGACACAAGCCACTGCAGTATTGGGAAGCTCAAATTTCCCCCTCATTGCTCATTGCTTTTCTGGGGTCACAGAGTATGATGTCTGAACGCGGACCCACATAATAACTGTACCTTTCCGTCAGATGTTATCTTATTTCAGTCAACCCCATCATCTCCTGGGAAAACCAAAGATGTCGCAACCTTTACACAGGGCTTCTCCGTGTAGAAACTGATTGTTAAGTTATCAGATGGAGGAAAAAAATTACCCCAAGAGCAGAAATTGTTGTGGTGCGAATCCGAGGCTTTGCTTATACATAGTTCCTGGAGGTGGAAGATCTCCCCTTTGTTTCTCATTTTTCCAAACTTAAACTCAGTTCTCCACATTTCTGAGGGGATTTGCATTAAAAAAAAAACTTATGAAAACGATTCAGCATTTCAGTGCAAATTTAGGCCACAGGTCAGGCCTGCAGAGCATCATGTGCTATGGTCCTTCCTCTGCAGAACTTTTACCCCACAGAGGGTTTTTTTTTTAAAAAAAAACACAAAACAAAATGCCCCCCCCCCCTCTCAGAATCAGAATTTGCAACCAGACAGGCTTCTATCAGAAAGCACAGTGTGGTTGCTGACAGGATAACAGGCCCAAACACCCACACCACATTTTTAATCTGCTCCACACAAATATTTCGTGGTAATTCTGCTTGTGAAAATCCAGCCGGTTTTCCTTTGGCATTTCATATTGGCATAAACACACCCAAACATGCGATTAAAAAAGGCCAGTCCAAACTTGCACATGTTTCCTCCCTGACAACCTCCCTTAGCGACATCCCCACCTCAAGAAACATAATGTCTCACAGGGACTAGGTGTTACATACCGCATCTCCCACACCCTGTGCATAAATGCCAGTTGCTACCCTCATACTGGGGACTTTCTGTGTTTACTGGTGTGCCTCTGTGTGCAAGAGAGACTTTTTCTGGAGAGGCGACCTCAGTTATCACCTGAAGATCATGGAAAATCCTGCTCAATGATGGAGGAATTATACTTCATGTGTTTGTTCATTGAACCCGTGCATCTGTATCTTTGGAACATCATTCCCTCAGAGGAATTTCACACAGGAAAACAGGAAAACCCGTTTTCCATTCTGGGCGTATTTCAGAGCACACCTTGCATTTCGTGGGTGTCTTCATACCAATTTGTTTCCCAGGCCAGAATATATTTCAGGGACAACTGGCACCTTGCATACGCACCGGATGCCGATGGGATCAGTCTTTCCTCAGTATCCCGATTTTGGAGTTGGTTGCAGAGGAAAAGAAATCGTTTGGGATCACGTTACGAGGTGGCCTGAAAGATCACCTTCTTCCATATGTACCAGCTCAATCCTTGAGATCATCAGAGCCCCTTCTCCAGGTTCCCTTACTAGGGATCGGGGACAAATTAAATTAAATTTGCATTTAAAGCCGAATTCAGCAAATTCACAGCCTGGTATTCCAAAACAACACAAGAACCGGAATGCAGCCATCCATAGAAATCTCAATTTTGCAATGGCGTTCGCCAACAACCAGTGTTTACAAAAATGAATCTAAGATATAAATGTGCATCGTGAGGAATATACTCATGAAAATGGCATGCAAAAATGCATTGCGTTAGGAGAAATACTCCGTGTATCAGCATAGATGACCACACGTGTGAGGTATTATTATTAATTTATTATTATTTATACCCCGCCCATCTGGCTGGGTTTCCCCAGCCACTCTGGGCGGCTTTCAACAAATACCAAAATACATTAAAATATCACAGATTTAAAACTTCCCTAAACAGGGCTGCCTTTAGGTGTTTTCTAAATGTCAGGTAGTTGTTTATCTCCTTGACCTCCGATGGGAGGGCGTTCCACAGGGCGGGTGCCACTACCGAGAAGGCCATATGCCTGGTTCCCTGTAGCTTTGCTTCTCGCAGTGAGGGAAACACCAGAAGTAGATGAGGTAGTAGATGATTTCCCTGTTTAGGGAAGCTTTTAAGTTTGGCGGACTATTGTATTTTAAAATTTTGTTGGAAGCCACCCAGAGTGGCCTGGGAAACCCAGCCAGATGGGCAGGGTATAAATAATAAATTGCTGCTGCTGCTGCTGCTGCTGCTGCTGCTGCTGCTGCTGCTGCTGCTGCTGCTGCTGTTAAGCCTGGAGAAGAGAAGGTTAAGGGGTGGTATGATAGCCATGTTCAAATATATAAAAGGATGCCATATAGAGGAGGGAGAAAGGTTGTTTTCTGCTGCTCCAGAGAAGCGGACACGGAGCAAAACCAGCATAGCCAACTGTCAAGGATTATGGGAGTTGTATTCCAGTTATTACTGGCATGCTGCGATTACTAAGACCCTGCAAGGGTGTTTCTCAAAAACAAGTCATGCCGGACGAATCTCATTTCTTTTATTGATAGTTACAAGCTTGGTAGATCAGGGGAATACTGTGGATGTAGTGTATCTTGATTTCAGTAAGGCTTTTGACAAAGTCCCCCAGGATAGGAGAAGCCTGTAAAATGTGGGCTGGACAAGGCAACTGTTTGGTGGAATTGTAGCTGGTTGACTGACCGAACCCCAAGAGTGCTCACTAATGGTTCCTTGTCATCCTGGAAAAAGTGACAATTGGGGTGCCTCAGAGTTCTGTCCTGAGCCGTTGTTGTCCAACAACTTTATAAATGACTTGGATGAAGGAATTGAGGGGGTGCTTCTCAAATTTGCAGATGACACCAAACTGGGAGGGGTAGCTAATGCCTCAGGAGACAGAATCAGGATTCAAAATGAACTTGACAGATTGGAGAAATGGGCGCAAGCTAGCAAAATGAATTTCAATAGGGACTAATGTAAGGTTATGCACTTAGGCAGGAAGAACCAGATGCACAAATATAGGATGGGGGACACCCGGCTTACTGGCAGTATATGTGAAAGGGGACATTGGAATCTTAGTGGACCACAAGCTTAACATGAGTCAACAGTGTGATGCAATAGCAAAAAAAAAAAAAAAAAGCTAGTGCTATTCTAGGATGGAACAACAGAAGTATAGTGTCCAGATCAAGGGAAGTAATGTTGTTGTTTAGTTGTTTAGTCGTGTCCGACTCTTCGTGACCCCATGGATCATAGCACGCCAGGCACTCCTGTCTTCAGGGAAGTAATAGTACCACTCTATTCTGCCTTGGACATACCATACCTGGAATACCGTGTCCAGTTCTGGGCACCACAATTTAAGAAGGATGTCGACAAGCTGGAATGTGTGCAAGATGATCAAGGGTCTGGAAACCAAGCCTTATGAGGAATGGTTGAAGGAGATGGGTATGTTTAGCCTGGAAAAGAGGAGACGGAGATATGATAGCCATATCTCAAGAGCTGTCACATGGAAGAGGCAACAAGCTTGCTTTCTCCTGCTCCGGAGGGTAGGACTCGAACCAATGGCTTCAAGTTATAAGAAAAGGAGATTCCAACTAAATATCAGGCAGAACTTTCTGAAGGTAAGAGCTGTTCGGCAGTGGAACGGACTCCCTTGGGACTGGAGGTTTTTTAAGCAGAGGCTGGATGGCCATCTGCCATGGGTGGTTTAGTTGAGATTCCTGCATTGCAAGGGGTTGGACTAGATGATCCTCGGAGTCCCTTCGGACTCTACAATTCTATGATTCTAAACCAGTAAACCACACCAGCTCTTTGAAGCGGGAAATCTTTTGCAGCCTGGGAGCTGCAGTCCCTCGAGGTCAACCTTACAGGATCCACATGGCAGCGGCATGTGTGCCTGTAAGAGATGTGCTTCTTGCCTCTGCATGCCTTTGCACTCGTTTTCTATCCAAGGTAAGGAAGGGCACATTCCAGGTGGTGATGCCAGACTAAAACCTGCTCAGTTCATCGGGGATTCCATGCAAATCCCTTCCTATTAATAATGATAATATAATAAATTTATTTTATTTATGAATAATTACAAATAATCTTGATTAACATCTGATGTGCTGTGGGAGAGGGGGTTATATTGGTTTGTTTTTGTTATTTTTTTTTAATTACATCTTTTGTGTTTTATTTTGTGTTTTTTATGTTGTGAACTGCCCGGAGATCTACAGCTAAACGGGGGTGTAGGGTGTGTGTGTTTGTACAAGTTTAATAAATAAACAATGATAATGATAATTCCCTGGAAAAGACCCTGATGTTGGGAAAGATTGAGGGCACTAGGAGAAGGGGACGACAGAGGACGAGATGGTTGGACAGTGTTCTCGAAGCTACGAACATGAGTTTGACCAAACTGCGGGAGGCAGTGGAAGACAGGAGTGCCTGGCGTGCTCTGGTCCATGGGGTCACGAAGAGTCGGACACGACTAAACAACAACAACAATGATAATAATTTTCATTTGCTAATTTCACAAGGTAGAAAAGCAAGAAAAATATGTTTAAAAAATTAAAGAATAACAGAGAACAATAAAAAGTAGTGTACAAATATAATAAGATGTAAAGTGGTATACAAATTTAATTAATGCTAGCACTAATAACAGTAGACCGCTGTCAGCTCATGGTGTGGATGAAGTGACCATTTACTCTGTTTAGTTACCATTTCCCGTTTACTCAGGCACTTGCTAGCTAAAGAATCCTGTTCCTGGCCAGTGAATGGAAGCATGTTTTATTTTATATTTTATTTTATTCCCCCCCCAAAAAAAATTTATTCATTTTATAACCATATAAAACATGGAAGTATGTTGTTTTTCTGGATGTTTTTAACTGTAACCAATCTTAGACGTATAACGAACGAACGAATAATGTTTCTTGTTTTGCCCTGTTTCAAATTGTGTATCGTCTGCTTGCCCCCCTGAGCTCTGGGAAAGGGGGTTGTGGGGAGGAGGGGAGGAGGAAGGGACAGGTACAGATTCCATAGGGAAGGAGAAGATAAATTATTCAACCCGAAAAAGGGACATGCAAATAAAATCTTTCCCTCTTTCACTTGGCAGGGTGTTGCTGTCAAAGTTAAAGATAAGCTAGGAAAACTTGGTTTATCATGCATTATTAGCAGGCTAGATGATTCACAGCAAACCTCCCTAACTGTGCGAAAGGGCTGACTAAAAAAAAGTGACCTAGGGCTTTGGAGGTGATCTTCATCTCAGTTTTCCTCATAGTAGACCCAACGGAATGAATGTGCCAGATTCGGTCCATTTCAATAGGTCTACCCCAAGTACCGTGATACAGCCCAGGGTTTGTGAAGTGCATTTATTCATGCTCACTGGGTGACAAGAGCATAGCTGCCAAGTACCCCGTTTTCCCCGGGAAACCCCTGTTTTTACTTACCTTTTCCCGGTGGTCCCCCGTATCACTTTGTCTCCCATTTTTCTCTGTTATTTTCTCCTGCCGGCGGCCATTTTTTTCTGATTTGCCCTTCTATGGGCACAAAAAATGGTCGCCGGCAGCTTCAAAAGTCGCATCTACGCATGACCAGAAGTGCGTAGATGCGACGTGGCGGCGGCCATTTTGGGTGCCCATAGAAGGGCAAAGCGACACCGGAAGTTACGTCAATGCAACTTCCGGTGTCGCACGGCTGCCAGTCCCGGATTCTGCAGTCCGGGACTTGGAAGGTAAACAAGAGGCATCTCTTCGAAGAGGGGTAGCTAGACAACAATGTGCCCTCCATGTGTCGTTTGACTACAGCTCCCCAGAAAAGACAGCGGGGGGTGGGGGGAAGAACTGTGGAAAGCCCCACGGGTGCACAGTTAATCTTTTAATGCTACCAAGGAAAAAAAGGCCTGAGAAAATGTGGCATATGTAAGATGCAATCATCCCATCCCATTTCGAGCAACACCCTTCCGCAGGAGATCAACAGTTATTATTCTCCGGTAATAACACAGGCCGAAGGAGGTGACAGACTTTATCCTCTACGTCCTGAAAGACAGCGCGGATTAGCGTTTGCAGAAGCACATTGCAAAATCCAGACGGGGTGTAAATTTTTAAAGGTGGCTGTGGTTCAGAAAACGGGGATGAGCTAGATGTGCCTTTAAATGTGAACTAAATTGAGCTTCTCCCCCATCCCTGGTTAGTACTGACTCCATGTTTCTTAGGGCCTTTGGACCAGACACAGTCCCTGGTCCCACTCTGCCACTATTATCGCCAGCTGCTTCCTCATCATTGCTCCTATTGGCTGGCTTGCCACGCAGAGAGCCAATGAGCAAGCAGGAAGTGGCACCCACTCCTACTCCTCCTCATCATCATTGTGTGTCAAGGACTGGACTAAGAAGGAATGGTGGAGACCGCCTCTCACTTCTCCTGAACCTTCCTGAGAAGAGGAGGACAGTATAGATTTACAACGGTGGTGTGCAGAGGGTCAAAGCTGAGAGACAGAAGAGGGGCAAAGCTGGGAAATAATGGGAGAAGCAGAGCAGGAACAGCTGGCTGACACACTATCACTAGAGAGCATTCCAGACCCCCACCCCCCGTCTCCCAGAACACGGCAAGCAATGAAAGTAGGAGAGCAGAGAGCCCCAAGACAATTCTCCCTAAGCAGTGCCGGATTTATGTATAAACTAAACAAGCTATAGCTTAGGGCCCCACTCTCTTGGGGGCCCCCCAAAAAAATTAAAGGAAAAAAACCTGGATGTACATTTCCAAAATATAAGATAAAAAACAAATAAAATAAAACCTACACACAACAACAGTGTTTTGTGTTGTGTAGGCTCCTATGATGTAAGTAATGGGCCCCGCCTGCTTGCCTGCTCCCTAAAATATCACTGGTTTGCTCATTTCTATATATAGGGTGCCTACATTCTGCATGGACTGATTACAGTGGTACCTCTGGTTACGAACTTAATTCGTTCTGGAAGTCCGTTCTTAACCTGAAACCATTCTTAAACTGAGGTACCACTTTAGCAGTGTTTCCCAACCTTGTGCCTCCAGATGTTTTGAGACTACAATTCCCATCATCCCTAACTAGCAAGACCAGTGGTCAGGAATGATGGGAATTGTAGTCCGAAAACAGCTGGAGGCACAAGGTTGGGAAACACTGCCACTTTAGCTAATGGGGCCTCCTGCTGCCACACACACCCCTGCCACGCGAGTTCTGTTCTCATCCTGGGGCAAAGTTTTTAACCCAAGGTACTACTTCCGGGTTAGCGGAGTCTGTAACCTGAAGTGTTTGGAATCTGAGGTGTTTGTAACCCAAGGTGTTGTTGTTGTTTAGTTGTTTAGTCGTGTCCGACTCTTCGTGACCCCATGGACCATAGCACGCCAGGCACTCCTGTCTTCCACTGCCTCCCGCAGGTACCACTGTATTTTGTTATGTGCAAATGGCTTTAGATACCTATGAGGTCCATAAATGACCATATAGCATATATTCAACACAAAAACACAGCGACAATTTGTTGTTGACAAAGTAGAGCTGGAGATATAAAGGGCCCCATTACCTTCAGTAGCTTAGGGCCTCATCAAACCTAAATCTGGCCCTGGCCCTAAGCAGACACCGTAAGGAAGGTGGGACTGTGGGCAACCAAGAAGTGAGGGGGGGCACTGAGGAGATTACTCAGAGCAGCGCCATTATCCAAGAGACGGCATTTCTACGTTTCTCTCTGTGAATATTGAATAAAAGACCTTGGTAAGAGCTTCTTGTCTTTCCTTTACTGGCAGCCTGCTGTGAGGGAGGGAGAACAGATTCCCTGAAGCCTGACATTGATGCGGTTGAACAAGCAAGTTGCGATGGGGGGGTCCAGGATACAAGAGGGGGGCTTTGGATTCATGGCAGGTGGTCACCTATGCCCTGTCTGGTGTACAAAGGTGGAAAATCATGGTGTGTCCTTGCTTTCTAGTCTATCCATAGCTGCTGGCCGAAGTGACTATGTCCCACCTCCATAGTTGGAGGCCACTTTCTGGGAATCCAAACTGGGGAGGATGCTATTGCGCTCATGCCCTTATTTTGGCCTCCCCTTAGGCATCTGGCGGACCACCATGAGAACAGAGTGTTGGACTAGATGGGACTTTGGTCTGCTCCATCAGGTCTCGTCTTATATTCAATTCCTGCACCAGCCCAGATACCAGGCTCCTTGCCTATGAACAAGCCATGGCAAAGAGAATAGCAGGGATTGCAAAATGTGGTTGTAGGGCTTTGCTGTGGGTGTGGACTCGTCATTTGTGTCTCCCGATCCTGGAAATTTGCCGTCAATCGCACCTGCATCTTTAATTCCATGCAACCACCCACCCTCTGCTTCATCTCCCAAAGGTGTGTCTCTCCTCCCCTGCCACTTCCATTGGATGCTCCTCAAAACCTCGACAAGAATAAAGGCTTCATTCTAGAACGCCTCTCTTCTCTGAAGCCCTACTTGAAAGAGTCCTTGTTGCAGAAGAGCTGAGCTGGGCGCTTTTCTCCTTTTAGCCTCCTCGCCATTTCCATAGGCACATTCCTCCACCATCTCCTCCTCTCTCTTTCCCTCTTGTGACATTTATCAAGATGAACAAGTACCTTCTCCTGGGCTTTTCTGTTCTGATCTTCTGCACAGTTGGTAAGTGCCAGCTTTTATAAGAAAGGAGAGCAGTGTGTGTGTGTGTGTGTGTGTGTGTGTGTGTGTGTGTGTGTGTGTTTGTTTGTTTGTTTGTTTTCCCCCTGAAATATTTGTGCGAATAATAGCGAACAGACTAATCAATTAAGATAAAAAAATTCCTTCAGTAGCACCTTAAAGACCAACAAAGTTTTTATTTTGGTATGAGCTTTCGTGTGCATGCACACTTCTTCAGATACCTGCATGCACACGAAAGCTCATACCAAAATAAAAACTTAGTTGGTCTTTAAGGTGCTACTGAAGGAATTTTTTTATTTTGCTTCGACTCAGACCAACACGGCTACCTACCTGTAACTAATCAATTAAGTTTTAAGAAAAGAGGGAGAATGAGTGGCATTCTATCTCCTTTATTTCATCTACACTCCAGGAGTTCACCTGAAGAGAATAATCTCTCTGTAGCTGGCTCAGGTTTGCCATTCTGGTCCATGTGGTGTTGGTGGTGGTTCAGCAGCACAAGCTCTGACAGTTATATAGTGTGTGCAGGGGTTAGGGAAAGGAGAGAAGGTTATCTCGGAGAGCATTTAAATGCAAAACTATTTAATTTGCACCTTCTAAAACAACTCACTTGTGTGAATTTTGCAATGCAGCTCTCCAAGCAAGCAATGCATACAACAATGTGGGCATTATGGTAATGTGTGCACAACATACGCCTATTTGTGCAAATAACACAGAGAAACACATTGTACTAGCGGGAGTGACCTGCGGGAATGTTTTTGTGAGGACACTTTTAAAAATGCTAAAGTGGAAATGTGTTTAGCTGAATCTACATTGGTACCTCGACTTGCAAATGACTCGACAACCGAATTTTTCGACTTACGAATGGGGCAAATGGCCGCGCACTTACGAATGTCTCGACATCCGAAAGGAAACCGCGGCGGTTTTAGATAGGGATTTTTCGACTTACGAATTTTTAGATGGGGTTGCTTCGACTTACGAATTTTTCTGTTTCTAATGCATTCCTATGGGAAATCGCGTTTCCAGTGGCGCTTTTTGACTTACGAATTTTTCGACCTACGAAGGTGCCTTCGGAACGGATTAAATTCGTAAGTTGAGGCAGCACTGTAATCAATCGATTCACCTTTTACTAGTGGGAGTACATTGGGGTGGATCCAACTAAATCATATTCAGAGGAGACCCTCGATTAGATATAAGTTAGTGGTGTCCATTAATTTCAATGTGTCTACTCTGGGTAAGACTAACACTGACTGCTTACCTTAAAAAAAAAAGTGAATCTAAAGGATTGTGAATGGAAAGGTGAGCCAGGCGTTAACTTATGTTCATGTTAAGTTTGAAATTTTGAATAAGGATACTTTTCCGCCCCCTTGTGAGCATGGGCGTAGGCAAGGGGGGCAGGAGGGGGCAGCTGCCCCCCCCCCTAGAAGCAAAAAATTAATGTATTTTACAGACCATAACCAGCACTTTTCCCCTCCAAAAACTGAAGTGGAAAGGGCTTTGCTTTAGCAAGAGCAGCTAAGTCTCCGCTTGCTGGGGGGGGGGGGACACAGCTGTAACAAAAACACATCAAATAAATAAAGCAAAGTGGCTACCAGTAGTTACGCAGTTAAGACAATGGAGCATATATCCCCAGGCAAGATTCGATAGCTGACCATTTTACCCTATTGTTCTTAAGTGGGAGTTGTTAATGAGCATTCAGGAGCATTAAGAGTTCTATTGGCGATTTAATGAGGGTGGAGACTCAGAGGATTCAATTTGACTAAGGTGGCTCTGCAAGTCTAAAAGGAAGTGAATAAGAAAGGGGGGGGCTGTAGCTTTGACAGACACAGTGATGTTTATAAAAAGCAGTGGTGTTCCAGTCTGCCCCTCCTCCTGCATCTGTATACTGTAAATCAGGGGGGGTTCAGGTCAAAGCTGTTGAGTTTTTTTAAGGAAGGGAAGCCCTGTTTTGGGGGTTTAGGTCAAACTTGTTGAGCTTCTTTTAGGAGGGAGGGAGGCCCATTTTTGTTTAGGGCTTCAGGTCATAGTTCAACTTTTTTTAGGGAGGAGGAAAATTTTGGGTGAGCTTTTTTTAGGGGTGCCAGTGACCTACCAGTGATCTACCAGAGACATCCAGTGATCTACTGGTAGATCACAATCTACCTGTTGGACGTGCCTGCTGTAAATCAAGCAGAGAGAAAGCTGCTTACAAGGCTCCTGTACATGCAGAGTTCCAGCATCACAGCTTCACCCAGAGGCACCCACAAATATGAGTTATCCCTCTCTCTATTTCTTCCTTCCTTCCATCCCTCTTCCATCCTTAATAAAATACGGGGGGGGCAGATAAGCCCCACATAGAAAGCCCATCAACATGGGGGGATGACTCTTTCAAATACGGTATTTACCAGTAATTTGGGGGGGGGAGGCACCTAGGCCTCTAGGAGTTGGCTGCTCTGCCTAGGAGTAGGACAATTCAAGAAAGCAGAATGATGAATATGCTATGGTAATATATCAATAGAATCATAGAATTGTAGTTGGAAGGGACCACAAGGGTCATCTAGTCCAACCCCATGCAATGCAGGAATTTTTTCATAAGGTGGGGCTTGAACCATGGTTGAAATATTATGCTGATATGCAGCAACGCCTCGGAGCCGTCGTGGCTGCGGCCATGCCATGCCTTGCCTCGCCCTCGCCCGCCCTGCCACCCCCTCTCGCCTGCCCGACCCTCCCGTCCTCTCCAGCCAAGCAGGGTAGCCGCCAACGCTGCCAGCCCCAGAAGCACAAGGTAGCCGCTGCCTCCGCCACTGCCACGATGTCATCAGGCCCGCTGGCCTGTAGCCCCGCCCACATTCCCACTTCGTGGCCCCTCCCCTCCTGTGCCTTGGCCCCGCCCCTGAACGACCATGGCTTGCCCCCCCCCTAGTTTTGATCCTGGCTACGCCCCTGCTTGTGAGTGTTGCAGGAGGCTTATAGTTTTCTGTTTACGACAGGTCTAGTGGAGGCTCTCTTGAGTCAAGCAAGCCAGCAAGCAAACAAAAACTGTTACTACTTCTCCTTGGACCGCATATGTCTGCTTAGCAAGGCAGGAGTTATGTCCATGATTAACGTTTGATAACCCAGGTGGCACTGTGGGTTAAGAGTCTAGGGCTTGCTGATCAGAAGGTCGGCGGTTCGAATCCCTGCAACGGGGTGAGCTCCCGTTGCTTGGTCCCAGCTCCTGCCCACCTAGCAGTTCAAAAGCACGTCAAAGTGCAAGTAGATAAATAGGGACCGCTCCGGCGGGAAGGTAAACGGCGTTTCTGTGCGCTGCTCTGGTTCGCCAGAAGCAGCTTTGTCATTCTGGCCACATAACCCGGAAGCTGTCTGCGGACAAACGCCGGCTCCCTCGGCCTATAGAGCGAGATGAGCGCCGCAACCCCAGAGTCGGACACGACTGGACCTGATGGTCAGGGGCCCCTTTACCTTTAAGGCAATCATCTTAATGATTATTCTGCATTGTTTTTAACAGTGTTTTGTTATTTATTGTGTGTGTGTATATATATCTATATACATGAGCGAGCGCACACAGAGAGCGAGAGCTGTAAAGGGCCACGATATTTTATGAGAAGTGACATATAGTTTTAATAAATCAATAATAATAATAATAATAATAATTTATTATTTATACCCCGCCCATCTGGCCGGGTTCCCCCAGCCACTCTGGGCGGCTTCCAAAAAAAACAGAAATTCTAAAATACAGAAATCCATCAAACATTAAAAGCTTCCCTAAACAGGGCTGCCTTGAGATGCCTTCTAAAGGTCTGGTAATTGTTCTCTTTGACCTCTAGTGGGAGGGCATTCCACAGGGTGGGTGCCACTACCGAGAAGGCCCTCTGCCTGGTTCCCTGTAACTTGGCTTCTCGTAATGAGGGAACCGCCAGAAGGCCCTCGGAGCTGGACCTCAGTGTCCGGGCAGAACGATGGGGGTGGAGACGCTCCTTCAGGTATACCGGACCGAGGCCGTTTAGGGCTTTAAAGGTCAACACCAACACTTTGAATTGTGCTCGGAAACGTACTGGGAGCCAATGTAGGTCTTTTAGGACCGGTGTTATGTGATCTCGGCGGCCGCTCCCAGTCACCAGTCTAGCTGCCGCATTCTGGATTAGTTGTAGTCTCCGGGTCACCTTCAAAGGTAGCCCCACGTAGAGCGCATTGCAGTAGTCCAAGCGAGAGATAACTAGAGCATGCACCACTCTGGAGAGACAGTCAGTGGGCAGGTAGGGACTCAGCCTGCGTACCAGATGGAGCTGATAAACAGCTGCCCTGGACACGGAGTTGACCTGTGCCTCCATGGACAGCTGTGAGTCTAAAATGACTCCCAGGCTGCGCACCTGGTCTTTCAGGGGCACAGTTACCCCATTCAGGACCAGGGAGTCCTCCACACCCGCCCGCCTCCTGTCCCCCACAAACAGTACTTCTGTCTTGTCAGGATTCAATCTCAATCTGTTAGCCGCCATCCATCCTCCAACCGCCTCCAAGCACTCACACAGGACCTTCACCGCCTTCACTGGTTCTGATTTAAAAGAGAGGTAGAGCTGGGTATCATCAGCATACTGATGGACACCCAGCCCAAACCCCCTGATGATCTCTCCCAGTGGCTGCATATAGATGTTAAAAAGCATGGGGGAGAGGACAGAACCCTGAGGCACCCCACAAGTGAGCGCCCAGGGGTCTGAACACTCATCCCCCACCACCACTTTCTGAACACGGCCCAGGAGGAAGAAGCGGAACCACTGCATGACAGTGCCCCCAGCTCCCAAGCCCTCTAGACGGTCCAGAAGGATGTTATGGTCGATGGTGTCAAAAGCCGCTGAGAGATCCAGCAGAACAAGGAAACAGCTCTTACCTTTGTCCCTAGCCCGCCGGAGATCATCGACCAGTGCGACCAAGGCAGTTTCAGTCCCATGATGAGGCCTGAATCCTGACTGGAAGGGATCCAAATGGTCCGCTTCTTCCAGGCGTGCCTGGAGTTGTTCCGCAACCACTCGCTCAATCACCTTGCCCAAGAATGGAAGATTTGAGACTGGGCGATAGTTGGCCATATTGGCCGGATCTAAAGATGGTTTTTTAAGAAGCGGTTTAATAACCGCCTCTTTCAGCGGGTCTGGGAAGGCTCCCTCATGGAGAGAAGCATTTACCAACCCACGAAGCCCATCGCCCAGCCCTTCCTGGCTAGCTTTTATAAGCCAGGATGGGCATGGATCAAGGAGACAGGTGGTTGGTTTCATTCGTCTAAGCAGCCTGTCCACATCCTCGGAGGTAACAGATTGAAATTGATCCCACAAAACTTGACTAGACAGGACTCTAGCACTCCCCCGCCCCGGCCCTGCTCCCACGGTGGAGTCTACCTCTTCCCGAATCTGAGCGACTTTATCTGCAAAAAACTTTGCAAAATCATTGCAGGAGATCATGTGGCCCGTACTGGGCCCGGATGGAGCAGGTGGTTCCGCTAAATTGCGAACCACCTGGAAGAGTCTCCTGCTGCTGTTTTCTGCAGATGCGATGGAGACGGTGAAGAAGGTCCTCTTCGCCGTCGCCATTGCCACTTGGTAGGCTCGAAGTTGAGCTCTAGCCCGTGTCCGGTCTGATTCAAAATGAGTTTTCCGCCACCGGCGCTCTAGCCGTCTCAACGACTGTTTCATTGCCCTCAGCGCCGGGGAAAACCACGGGGCTGTCCGGGCTCCATGCAATCTGAGAGGGCGCTTCGGAGCCAGACAGTCAATAGCGCTGGTTAACTCCGCATTCCAGCGGGCCACCAGGGAATCAGCTGAAAGGCCATCGACATGGGATAAAACATCCCCTACCACTCTTTGGAAGCCAATTGGATCCATTAAGTAGCGGGGGCGGACCATCCGAATCGGTCCCACCTCCCTGCAGAGGGAAAGGGTTGCGGAGAAGTCCAGTTGCACCAGAAAGTGATCTGACCATGGCACTTCTTTTGTTTCGCTTTTACTTAATGTCAGATCACCAACATCCATAGAGGTAAACACCAAGTCCAAGGCATGTCCGCGGCTATGAGTTGGGCCAGACTTATTCAGGGACAGCCCCATGGTGGCCATGCTTTCCACGAAGTCCCGAGCGGCTCCTTGTAAGGTCGTGTCGGCATGGATGTTAAAATCCCCTAAGACAACCAAGCTAGGTGTCTCCAGGAGCACATCCGACACGACCTGAAGCAGCTCGGGCAGGGAATCCTTGGTGCAGCGGGGAGGTCGGTACACCAAAAGGAATCCTGTACTGCCTCTATTGCCCAACTTCCAGAACATGCACTCAGAGAACTGGGTCTTCCCAATAGGACGCCTGGTGCAAACTAATGACTTCCTAAAAATCACTGCAACCCCCCCTCCCCGCCCAGATGGCCTGGGTTGCTGTGCATAAGAGAAACCTGATGGACTTTAACACCTTCATGAATGTCTTATGGGCCCACTACATTTTTAAAGGACTGCCTGGGCTTCTTGGGAGAGGAGCAGGACTCTGTACAGGTGTGCCTGTTTCAAGGCGTCGCTCCGCCTCAACATATCCAGGCACCACTAACAATCTCGGAAATCTCTCGGCGAGAAAGCGTTGCCTACCTTGCTCCAAGCTGCTTGCATCTCCACACGTTCCATTACTCTCCGCCCCTCCTGCCATCTTTCCATCTATTTCTCAGCTCGGCACACCCAGCCCAAAATGGAGGAGCTAGGATTTTCACAGCGCTCGCATTTCAGCTCCAGGGACAACAGTTATCGCCCTTCATCCTAACATTAACCCACCCATCTACAATATCCCATAATGGGAAATAAATGCACTAACCACAATACTCAGTGCTGCTTGCTGGAGAAATCTGTTTGGGTGTGGGAGCTTCATTGCTTTGAAGCTTTGAAGAACTCAGAAAACAATCCATTTAACCACGGGTGTATCATTCATTTAGGAAAGAGGAGTGTTGGCAATTGTGCTAGGGAGGGGTGAATGACTCAGCCATTGAAACAGAGCCTTATAAAAAGGTCTCTCACGAGTGCCTTGCCCTCCGTAAAAGAAGGAAGCCTAGTCTGGAGGAGAAAGGATGAGGAGCATGAAAGCCAATCAAAATTCCTGCCGTCTCGAAACTATGGTTGCAGCCACTCCTCAAACTGCCCACCGCTGACCTATGGTCCTCAAAAAACTGAAAAAGTTTCCCCACCCCGTTTGAAGCTGCTTGCATAAAACATAGGCCGTATCCATGTTGTTGTTGTTTAGTCGTTTAGTCGTGTCCGACTCTTCGTGACCCCATGGACCAGAGCACGCCAGGCACTCCTGTCTTGCACTGCCTCCCACAGTTTGGTCAAACTCATGTTCGTAGCTTCGAGAACACTGTCCAAACATCTTGTCCTCTGTCGTCCCCTTCTCCTAGTGCCCTCAATCTTTCCCAACATCAGGGTCTTTTCCAAGGATTCTTCTCTTCTCATGAGGTGGCCAAAGTATTGGAGCCTCAGCTTCAGGATCTGTCCTTCCAGTGAGCACTCAGGGCTGATTTCCTTAAGAATGGATAGGTTTGATCTTCTTGCAGTCCATGGGACTCTCAAGAGTCTCCTCCAGCACCATAATTCAAAAGCATCAATTCTTCGGCGATCAGCCTTCTTTATGGTCCAGCTCTCCAGGCCGTATCCATACCATACATCAAAGACACTCGGGTTTCCCCACATGTTCCTGGAAACTGTGGTTTGCTAAGGATGTGGGGGATTGTAGTTCTGTGAGGGGTAAACTGTGGTTTACAGGATCCTTTGGAGGAAGCCACTTTAAAAGTGTTTTCAGTGTATTACATGGATGCGATCGAGAACTATAGAGCTGGGTATTTAGAATGAAAGAAGATGCTAGTTGTAATAACACTTCACCACGGAATAATCTGCCTAAAACAGCCTATTTAGCCCTTTCCACCCCTGCACAGAAATGATGCAGTCCCTATTGGCCAGTGCCTATGATAACTTGCATCCTCTTTTTATTTTATTTTATGTATTGACTTGTAATTTTAAAAGGTAATTTTAAAAGGTCTTAACCACTTGACAAAAGATCTACATATTGTGGAATGAAGCGCAGGATAGGAGGATGATTAGACACATTTTGGCACAGTAGACTTTATTTTTTGAAAACCCAAGAGTACCTCTCTTTTTCAGTAATCAAAATATTGCAGTTCAGTGAGTGAAACTACCCAAATCAGGAAGCCGTCACGATCTGGCCTGCTCAGCTCCATTTTATGTATTTTCATGAGTGGTCAATATGGTATTCTTCAGCTGTTGTCAGACCTAAAATTCATATCGGCTCCAGCATGGCCAATGGCCACGGATTATGGGAGTTCTAGCCCAACAACGGCTAGAGGGAACCCCCCTTTTTCCAGAACATAATACCTACCAGGAATTGACCCAGGGTGGATTACTATAGGCGTGCTGCTGATTGATAGATGAGGACTTTTTGTGGATCTGCCCTATCTGCCTCTTGGTTCCCCATTTCATGTTTCACTGCGTGATGTGAATGTTTGACAGGCTTCTGATACATGTTACTGCGATGGGAAGCATCCACTCTCCAAACTGGGAGGGGAAACGAAGCCTTCTGCTTTAGGAACAGAAGAACTGGATAAGGCCCAAAGCCCATCTAGTCTAGCATCCTGCTCTCACGATCTCCAACCAGATGCCCATGGAAAGTCTTGCAAGCAGGACTCGAGCGCAACAGCACACATGTCACTTGCCATTCCCAGTGACTGGCATTTTGACGTATAGTGCCTCTCACAGTGAAGGGGGCGGTTGCTGCTTCTTTTAATTAATATTCTGTTGGGAAAGAGAGCACAATGTTTTCACAGGAGCTGCCTCAAAGCTGGCGAGAACAAATTAGCAAAATATGCGTCTCACAAGAGTGTTCTTGTCCCAGTGCCAGCTTGCTGTTATTTCTGCCATGTGTGTTAATCCCAGCAATGATTCATGTGCTGTGCTATCCTAGGGCATTCTCAGTGGTGTTTACTAAACTCTCTCACAAACATGTGACTATTCTTTTGGGATGTCCTGGTCTACCTCTTTCTTTTTAAACTTTATTATTCTTATTGTTTAGGGAGGGGGCGGTCTCAGCATTTAACTTTTTTATTTATGTTAGGCGCTTAGCATTTTGCCTTTGACTTGTCTTAGGTTAACAGAAAATAATAGAAATATTTAGAAAATCAACTTTCCATTTAGTTTTTTAAATATTTTGTATTGATTTTTTTTTATTTCAGGTAACTTTTATTTTAATCAAAAGACACACACACAGAGAGAGAGAGAGAGACAGAGACAGAGACAGAGACAGAGACAGAGACTGCAGAACACTTGTAAATGAATTTGTTTGTTTACGAGATTTTTAAAGCCACCTTTCTTCCAAGTTGGTCAAAGCTGTAGGCATTACACCGAACCCTCCTTATGCTCATAGAGATCATAGAATTGTAGAGTTGGAAGGGACCTTGAGGATCATCTAGTCCAACCCCCTGCAATGCAGGAATATGTAGCTGTCCTTTTCTGCTAGGAGGGTGAACAAGGTTCAAATTCCCACTCAGAGATTCAGGAATGCATTGCAGGGGTGGGTGAAGGAAAGTATGAGGGTTATCCAGCTACATCATACTCAAGAGCAGAAACACCAAAATGAATGAACGTGAATTATTTAGGTGCATGGATTTTAACGGATCTGCCCCGAACATGAATGATGTTAAAATATCACCCAGTGCATTTTAAGAGTCTTTATTGTGGCTTTTTTTTATTTAAAAAAAACAAACCACCTCACTATAATCACAGCTGTGGTATCAACACAGGGCAAACAGGCATCCTTTTGCAGCAAAGATTTATGAGCTTCCTGAGGTCATCGTCCCCCCTCCCCCATAAAAACAAAACCACGGCATGTCTATCTCTTCTTCTTTTTTCAGCACAAGGTCTGGTGTGCAAAGTTTGCAAATTCAAAGTCGGCGACCTCTGCTTCAAATCCGAAGATCCCTGCAAAGCCAATGAGGGCCAATACTGCGAAACAACCAAAGTGTATTCAGGTGAGACTGGGAAAGAGCGATTCCTCTGGTGTTTGAACATACAATACATAGCATTGTAGTTAGAAGGGATCCCCAAAGGTCATCTAATCCAACCCCCCCCCCGCAATGCAGCCATCCCAGCTAATCCCAGCCTCCCATCCTCCTTATACAACCTGGAACGGTCCAGGCCAACCTTATGGTGGCTGGGGCTCATGGGAGTTGTAGTCCAAAACTTCTGGTCAAGGCAGTGCTGGGATATATCAGTTGTTCAGTGGTGAGTAATGAGTAATGACCCCCCCCCCAAAGGAAACGGTGCAGCACTCAGGTCTCTCCAAGCACCTCTCTAATGCAGGATGGGATCTCCCAAAATCAAAGCCTTGTAGAGT
This sequence comes from Zootoca vivipara, assembly GCF_965207765.1. Taxonomy (NCBI): domain Eukaryota; kingdom Metazoa; phylum Chordata; class Lepidosauria; order Squamata; family Lacertidae; genus Zootoca; species Zootoca vivipara. The sequence continues at coordinate 108,973,087 of NC_142584.1, read as the reverse complement.
TGGAAGGGACCATGAGGGTCATCTAGTCCAACCCCCTGCAATGCAGGAATCTTTCGCCCAACGTGGGGATTGAACCCTGAGATTAAGAGTCTCATGCTGTACGGTACATAGAATCATAGAATCATAGAGTTGGAAGAGACCACAAGGGCCATCCAGTCCAACCCCCTGCCAAGCAGGAAACACCATCAAAGCATTCTTGACATATGCCTGTCAAGCCTCTGCTTAAAGACCTCCAAAGAAGGAGACTCCACCACACTCCTTGGTAGCAAATTCCACTGCCGAACAGCTCTTACTGTCAGGAAGTTCTTCCTAATGTTTAGGTGGAATCTTCATTCTTGTAGTTTGAATCCATTGCTCCGTGGCCACTTCTGCATTTTTTTTAATATAAAAAATAAACCCAAATCATTTGAATGTCAGCAGAGACCTGCCGGACCAAACCAAAGGCCCATCGAGCCAACCATTTGATTCTCACAATAGCTAACCACGTGCCACTCTTGACCCCCCCCCCACAAGTAGGAGATGATTGCAGTAGCAAGCTCCTGCTTGTGATAATTCAGAGGCATGTTGTATTCTGAGTATTCTTCCTTTTGCAGAAGTCTCTTGCATTCAATCTGCTCCCTCCAAATGGAGCATTCCCCCCCCTTCAGAAAAAGCGCCGTGGATTCCAACAGTTCCCTCTGAATGGACTTCAAAGGGACTCCCTGCAACTGCCAATCAAAGTCCAGAGGAGGCTGCTGCAGCCGCCAATCGGCTGATCGGCAGTTATGGCAAGTCCGTTTGAAGGCGCCCTTCCAGTAGCGATCAGCTGTTTGGTGCTGAAAGTGCCTCTTGAAAGGAGGTTCCCTTCATTCACATCTCACACACCTCCTCCTCCTCCTCCTCTCCCAACAGGCAGCTTGAAGCTCTTCACCAAACACGGCTGTAGCAAGTACACAGAGCTCTGCAACAAGACCGAGCAGAGGGACAACGTCTTTGACATGAGCTACAACCGCACGTGCTGCAACTATGACTTGTGCAACGGGGCAGCCAGCACCAATCCCAGTCTCCCGTTCTTCGCCGGCCTCAGCTTGGCCCTGGGGTGGTGGCTGGCCCACTAAGATTGAGGACTAGCAGTGATGCTCTTCCCACTAACAGAACCTTGACCCTCTGCATCGCCTCGACCTCCTTTGAGCCTGCGGTGCGTGCCCGTGTGCCAAAATTTCCCTCACATGTGCGGATTTCAAAGCTTCCCACCTCATTCACTGCCTCTCCTGTAGGCTTGGTCAACCTGTGGACCCTCCGAGCCCAATGCAACCTGCCTGCCATCTGCAATGGTCCACCAGAGGCTCAGTCTCCTCTTCCCTCTACTCTGCCTGGGAAGCTGTGACAAGCGTATGGGTTGTGTTTGGCTTGTTGGGTCACAGGAATGTTAGGCCTTGCCTGCTCTGTGTATCAGGGGTGGGGAAACTTTTGTCCAGACCGGGCACCATATTCCCTTTTGGGGGGCCACATGGCAGTGGTGGGCGGGGCCAGAGGCAAAAAAGTGGGAGGAGTGATGAGTGCAATCCCCCCCTCCTTTGTACAGTAGGATCTTTTATGGGCACACTCACACACCCTTACACACCCTCTGCTGACCGGAATGTGCCCTCACACACTTGCTTGCCCAAAAGGAAGACAGGGGTGGTGGAGATGGGGTGTGGCCTAGGGAAAGGGGTGTGGCCTAGGGAAAGGGGCGTGGTCTAGGAAGAGGGGGGTGGCCTAGAGAGATCTTGTAGGACCCGTCTGAGAAGCCTGGAGGGACACATTTGACCCCATGTGTTAAGACATCCCCATCCCTGATGCGTATCAAGGCCTATTTTGTAATTTCCCATCCATCATCCACCTACCAAGCAGCTTTTGAAAATCCACAACCAGGTGATTTAGGCTGCGCCCATGAATTCTTCTCTGCTTTGTTCAAACTGATGATGAAAGTGAAGCCAAGCAGAAGAGGCTGCATGCCTTGCTCCATGGGTTCATTAAGCCTAAGCAGGTGCAATGCAGACCGAAGGATGTGGCTTCCTTATTCACCCTTGCCTCCCCCCTCCTCCACACCCTTTGTTTCCTCTTCATCAGATTTTTTTTTTAATTGTGAGCTCCTTAGGAGCAGGGCGGGTTTTGTGCTCCGGAAATCATGTTGTAGACTGGTGGTGCCAGGTAAATAAAACGAGCGATAATTCAGCTCGCGTCCGTAACACATGGCCTACATGCCAAAGAAGACAGGGACAGCGGCCTCTTAGCAGTCATTGCTCAGGAATTCTAAGAAACCCCCAAATCAGTGCAGTTTGGAAAGTGATGGGTAAAACAAGGAACCTGCTCCTTGGTCTCAGGAACCACCATGCAAAATTTGGCTGAAATTGGCACAGTTCTGAACAGCCCAGTCCACCATCTTGACTCAAAACAGCATCTGACTGTGTCCAAAACGTAGAGTGTGATCTCTGGAGTCACGCTGCAAAATTTGGTTAAGCTTTCTTAAGAGCAGAGGTGTACCTAGCCTCCGCCATCTTGATTCAAAATGGCAGCCAGCATCCAAACAGCCACCGCAAACACCACCCCTAAGCTCTGGAACCTTCACACCAAGTTTGATAACAATATCTCCAGAGGTGCCTGGACCTATAGGCAGCAGACGGACAGATTGGCAAACTGCTTTCCAAAATATATAATAGTGATAAATATATATGATGGTATGTATGTGTGGGAAGGAGAATGGTATTGTGTAGACCAAAGGTAGCAATGTGTGAGTAAGACAATGGCATTGGGTACGTAAGAGCGAAGAATCCCGTTTTTTCCCCAGGAGACACACAGCAGGGTGGAATAAAGACAACTGCAGCCATTGGCAATCCTCTCCACAGTTTAATTTCCGCCACGAGGCAGAGGTAGGGCTTTCCCATTACACTTGTCGGTGTCACAACAAGAATAAATGTGTGTGTATTTTCCCTCCTTTTCCACTGTGGTGCAGTAATCCGAATATTCATCACTTATACAGCCATAACTCATGTAATAGAGCTCGTCATCTGTGAGGGGAAAGACAATAATATGACCAAGGAATTCACCTTTCGGTAAAATGGGTGATGTCATAGGACAGCTTAAGGCCAACATACACTTCCATGCCCTCCAACATGTCAAAAAGAAAAACCAGGATGACATCATCTGGGAGGCCATCGCCACCCCCCTTTTTTGGATACTCCCAGAAATAATAATAATAATAATAATAATAATAATAATAATAATAATAATTGTAAGGTAATGGTAAAGGACCCCTGGATGGTTAAGTCCAGTCAAAGGAAACTATGGGGTTGTGGCGCTCATCTCGCTTTCAGGCCGAGGATGCCAGCGTTTGTCCACAGAAAGCTTTCTGGGTCATGTGGCTAGCATGACTAAACTGCTTCTGGCACAACAGAACACCGTGACAGAAACCAGAGCGCACGGAAACGCTGTTTACCTTCCCTCCGCAGCGGTACCTATTTATCTACTTGCACTGGTGTGCTTTTGAACTGCTAGGTTAGCAGGAGCTGGGACAGGCAACGGGAGCTCACCCTGTCAAGCAGATTCGAACCGCTGACCTTCCGATCGGCAAGCCCAAGAGCCTCAGTGGTTTAGACCACAGTGCCACCTGCATCCCTCTATGCCAAGCATCCCCAAACTTCAGCCCTCCAAATGTTTTGGCCTACAATTCCCATCATCCCTGACCACTGGTCCTGTTAGCTAGGGATCATGGGAGTTGTAGGCCAAAACATCTGGAGGGCCGCAGTTTGGGGGTGCCTGCTCTATGCAGTACACGGGCTTGTAAAACAACAGGCAACGGGAGCTCACACTGTCATGGGGATTCAAACCGCCAACTTTCTGATCGGCAATACCAAGAGGCTCAGTGGTTTAGACCACAGCGCCAGCCACGTCCAGGCCCTTTATTATTTGTAAGCCACCATCACCCAACAATCCGACCGGGTTCCAGCAGCTTCTGGTTTGAATCCCCAGCTTTAAGAAGCTGCCTTAGGCCAAGTCGGACTGTGGGCCTATCCGCCTCAGGGCCGCTAACCCCGACTAGCAGCGACCCTCTGGGATTCCTGGCTGAGTCCGTTTCCACCCCTGTCTGGAGATGCTGGGAACAAGGCGCCCTAGCACTGAGCTGCGGCGTATCGCCAGGTCTTACCAAGGTAGCCGGTATACGTGTAACACTTTCCGAAGCGAGTCTTGCATGTTTCTTCTGTCAAATAGCAGACCTTGCCATTTCCGGAACGGCAGAGCTTACACACGAGGCCTTGGGCTGAGGTTGGAAAGAAGTTGTCGAAAGTGAGGGCTTGGAGACAGTCTTTTCTCGTGGGGGAGCGAGGGTGAAAAACAGGAGAGGGGGTGGACAGGGATAATCTGGGAGCAGCTGTGTGTGGCTCTGAGCACCGTAAGCCAAGGAACCGCCTGCCATCCTCCCTCTTTGAAAATTAGGATGAGTTCATGGTTCCCCACCCTTTGGGAGCGTTAAGGACGGATTCTTGTAACCAGGGATGCTTAAGAAACAAGCGCCACCTTCTGCCTGAAGCTGGTACTTCTGGATCACCAAAGTGGAAGTGCCAGTTGCACACAAGTGGAGTGGATTTTGACTCACTCAACAAGGCTTGACTTTCCTTGCCCTTCGTGGCACCTGCTGCCACATAGTCCCAAGTCTGGCCCAGATGCTTGGAGGACACCCCAAAGCAGATGAGAGCTAGCAGCACAGGGGGCTGCAAGGGGGAGGAGAGGAAGGGGGAAACCTGCTCTGTGCTCTCAATGGAATGAATTTGTTCATGCCCTGAACCCCATCCGTTCCGTTTACGGGACATATAATGCATACGAATACAAATAGTATGTGTTTGTTTGGCTGACAGCCATTAGGAAAGACAAAAACACCTCAAGCAGAATAAAATCTTATTGCACAGTTTAGATAAGACATCTTGTCAGACAAGACTTTGCTCCCCTGAAGAATTTAACTTACCATCCCCACCAATTTTTATCCTTAAAATGGCTGCTCTAAGAGCAAAGCAGGTCACTTTTTCAGAGGTATAGGTCAGACATAATAATAATAATAATAATAATAATAATAATAATAATAATAATAATATATTATTTATACCCCGCCCATCTGGCTGGGTTTCCCCAGCCACTCTGGGCGGCTTCCAACAGAAACATTAAAATACACTAATTTCTTAAACATTAAAAGCCTCCCTAAACAGGGCTGCATTCAGATGTCTTCTAAAAATCTGGTAGCTGTTTTCCTTTTTGACATCTGATGGGAGGGCGTTCCACAGGGCAGGCGCCACCACCGAGAAGGCCCTCTGCCTGGTTCCCTGCAACTTGGCTTCTCGCAATGAGGGAACCGCAAGAAGGCCCTCGGAGCTGGACCTCAGTGTCCGGGCAGAACGATGGGGGTGGAGACGCTCCTTTAGGTATACTGGACCGAGGCCGTTTAGGGCTTTAAAGGTCAGCACCAACACTTTGAACTGTGCTCGGAAACGTACTGGGAGCCAATGTAGATCTTTCAAGACCGGTGTTATATGGTCTCGGCGGCCACTCCCAGTCACCACTCTAGCTGCCACATTCTGGATTAGTTGTAGTTTCCGGGTCACCTTCAAAGGTAGCCCCACGTAGAGCACATTGCAGTAGTCCAAGCGGGAGATAACTATAAAACATACGTATGTACAGAAATATGGAACTTTTTTTCCAATTCTGTACCTTCAAGGGGAAAAGGCTCACAAAGCACTTGGAAACTCATGCATGCCTCTGCTTCTTTTCTCTATAGACCTCTGTGCTTGCGCTCTCTCTCTCTCTCTCTCTCTCTCTCTCTCTCACACACACACACACACACACACACACTCACTCACTCACCAGGAGAGCAGAAGAGCAGCATAGAGACCCCAAGGAGAAGAATCCGATTCATCCTGAATAACGTACACAGTCTCCCAAGTGAATATCAAGAATGAAAACGGAGCCGTGGAATATTAGGAAGGTCTGGAGCTCTTTGGCTTACCAGTTTGTGCTCTCTGAGCCTCTGGGAACAGCCAGTGAGGTCCGGGGCAAAGGTGTGCTGTGCAAATGTTTTCTTTGGGGAAGAAATGCTGGCAGACACTGCTGCTAAACGGTGCCAGTTAACAGGTCTGAATGAAGTCGGGGACAAAGTTTCCACCTGTATCAACTTTGCCTAAGTACATTCTGTCCTGTATCTGCATTAATCTGCAAAATGTGTATCCATCTATCTCTATCCTACTCTCTGGAGCAGCAGAAAACAAGCTTGCTCCATGCTCCATTTCCCATGGGACGGCTCTTCAGATATCATATCACCTCTCAGTCTTCTCTTCTCCAGGCAAAACAAGATTTTACACACCTCCTCCTGCATTGCAGGGGGTTGGACTAGATGACCGCCAGGCCCCTTCCAACTCTACAATTGTATGATTCCATGATTCTCCAGTCTCCACAGCAGTACAAGATTCCAGGAGTTGCAGCCGCACTTTACACACCAAGGGTCTCTGTTTCCTTGGGGAAACGAGGCACAGCAGAGACTGTGGTGTCTTTATGATATATGGTTTGTTTATTTACACAAGGGTCCTCAGCATCCATACTCCAAGAGGTTCTGGCTTCTCCTATAGCCACAGCAGCCATTGACCTAAACAGACCCTGCCCATTGGGCTCTCAGACATTGCTCTCTCCTCCTCTCTCCAGCCCACCGCTTCCTAACCCTGTTACTTAACTTCTAACACTCTGCACTAAGCTTCTGCCCACAAAAAGCAAAAATCTGGACACAAAAGTTGTTGAGCTTTTTTGGCAAAGTGGTTGAGCTTCTTCTTCTTCTTCTTCTTCTTCTTCTTCTTCTTCTTCCCAAAGTTATTCAGCTTTGGGGGGGGGGCAACAATGTTTTTGAGCGGGCTTCCGGGTTCAGCGCCAGCGCCGATCGGCGGGGTTTCGTCTCGTCTCCGAGACAGCCCGTCCCTGCTAGGAGTGGGGAGGGCAGCGAGAGCGACGCTGCGCCCCTTAGAACCTCGGGAAGGGCGTCCCGGGGGCAAATTTGCTCGGCACAGCCCCAATCCGGACTCCCCAACCCTTCGGCTAGCTCTAATAAGAGCTCCGGAGCGAGGAGGGTAGAAGTCGCGGGGGCCATTTTGAGCGGCAACGTTATTCTAGCAGGGAGAAGCTTCAAGCCGAAGGCGGAGAGCGCTGGATTCTTCCGAAAATAAAACGATTGGAAACAAGACTGTAAGTAACCTCACGATTTGGATTATAAAACAATTTGGATCTGGGAGAGAGGGGAGAAAAGAGGAAGCCACCCCCCCCCCCACGGCAACAAAAGAGACAGTAAATAGAAACCCGAAGCCGTAAACAGAAGATTTGCAATTCAAAAGGATCCCTCAAAGGCATCAAAGAGAATCTCCCCTTTGATGCAGGGTGAAAGGGGAGAGAGACTGTGGTTGTGAGTGCCCTGCAGCAAGAGGTAAAGACTAAGAAAAACCTTTCTTTTCCTCGGGAGCCGGCAGCCCAGACAACCCAGTGAGTTGATCAGGATTTATAAGTCAATTTTTATTTCACTTTGTATTTCTGGACTTTGTGGAATTTCTTTTTTGGTTTAAATGTTTGTGAAATGTGAGTTCGAACTTTATTGTTAATAAGACTTGAAGAATGCAGCCAGTTTGTTAAAATGGAGTCGAGAAAATAAACTGTGATCATATTCCACCCCACGTGACAAGTTTTGACCTTGGCAGGATTGAACTATGTCAACAAAAAAGTGTTCCCCTGAGTTCCAGCGGTCTGTTTTGACCTTAATGTGGGAAACAAGAATAGAACTATGTCAAGAGGAGACACGACGGCAAGAGTTACAGCAACAATTTCAGATGGTGATGGCAGAATATGATTTTTTAGAAGATGAAGCTTTTGACACTGAAAAAGATGAATGTGAGAATGACAATGATGGTGACTGTGATTTGGAAGGAAAAGATGAAGATGAGGACTGTGATGATTCAACACAAAATGAAGCACACCACGAAAAAAATGATGACTTTACTCTACAAAAAGTTGGATGGAGTGCCCTGCCTTTGAGGGGGGCACGATTGGTATTACTGGAACTCCAGAACGCCCACAGGGAAGAAGGAAAAAATATGCAGAGAAGAGAAGAAATTCAGGGGTCCTGTATGGTGGCCTGGATGGCAAAAGACTGTAAACAGGGGGTGGGGTGAAGGGAAAGTGATGTTGTGATTATAAGGATGGATTAACAGGTTTATAACTGGTCTGCTGATTATGGAATTTGCTGGATTGGGGGGGTGGAGCCGATAATCGGGGATGTAAGGTTAAATTGAGAATAGTTATAGTTTTAAAAGTGAATGGATTTTGGAAAAATGTGAAAAAATGGAGGCTTATAGAGGGAGTAAAAATTAGGCACGGGAAGATAAAATGGGAGTTTGATTTTTCAGTGATTTGAATATTAGATGAAAATGTTAACAATTGATTTATAAGTTGTATAAGATACAAAGGTGTATTTTTATAAAGTAAGAAACTGTTGCAGATGATAAAAAAGGGATGAAAACCGGGGAAGGGGGGGAGGGGAAGCCCACAAAATATGGTTTTACAATTATGAATGTAAGAAAAAATTTTCTGTTTTGTATTGTTTTTTTCTCTTTTTTTGCCCTTTCTTTTTTCCCTTTTTTCCTATTTCTATTTTTCTCTTTTTTTGGTATGACAATAGATGGTTGGATGGATGGCCTCCTGCGTACTGCCCTGGTTTGCTGGAGCTCCCTGGTGGCAGGGGGGGCTTTGGGGTCAGGGGAGGGGGAGGAGGACAGAAATCCAAGCATAAAATGGACCATCTCTGACTGTTCACATACATGGGATACTTCTGTGGCAGGGGAGGACCCATGTGGGTGGGTAGGAAGGAGGTGGAAAAGGTGTTTATGTATGTACCGTTTTTTTTTGTTTTTTTTGTATTTTGTAAAATTAATAAAAAGTATGTTTTAAAAAAAAACAATGTTTTTGAGCTACTTCATTTTTTGACCAAAATTGTTTAGCTTTTGGGGGGGGGCAGGGGGCCAAAGTTGTTGAGCTTTTTAAAGTTTGGCCCCAAATTGTTGAGCTCTGAGTTTCTGAACTATTTTTAATTAGGTAAAGGTAAAGGGACCCCTGACCATTAGGCCCTGTCGTGACCGACTCTGGGGTTGCGCGCTCATCTTGCATTATTGGCCGAGGGAGCCGGCGTATAGCTTCCAGGTCATGTGGCCAGCATGACAAAGCCGCTTCTGGCAAACCAGAGCAGCACATGGAAACACCGTTTACCTTCCCGCTGTAGCGGTTCCTATTTATCTACTTGCATTTTGACATGCCTTCGAACTGCTAGGTTGGCAGGAGCTGGGACCGGGCAACGGGAGCTCACCCCGTCACAGGGATTCGAACCGCCGACCTTCTGATCAGCAAGCCCTAGACTCAGTGGTTTAACCACAGCGCCACCTGGATACCTTATTAATTACATTTTTAATTACATTCGGCAAAATCTACACTACCAACATGGGCTGCCCAATGTCCAGATTTCCCCAGACATTTCAGTGATTTCCGCCCGGACGCTGTTTACAAGGGCTGAATACCAGACCTAGGGCAACCCGACCTCTGACCCTCTGGTTGTGTTAACAACCCATAACCCCAGGCTAACACCTCCAATGAAATTAGTCCAAGTTTCTAAGCACCAGCCTGCCTTGATTAGCGCTTATCACATGGGAATTCCAGAGGAATTAGAAACGGCAGGTCAAATACACACATGGCTCTAACACACAAGCACCAATTAAATTCTAGCTTTTGCAGAGCCCAGGTGTTCAGCACCTGCAAACCTGTAATAATACACAACTCCCTCAACTGTTTCTCATAAGGAACTGTAGCCCGTTCTCTCTGTAGTCCCCTGAACACTTGAGCACACACTCTCACAAACATTTTCATTCACCAGGAAAGCAGCATGGAGACCCCAAGGAGAATCTGATTCATCCTCAATAATGTAAACATTCTCCCAAGCAAATATTAAGAACTAGCTGGCCCTTCACACGTTGCTGTGCGTTAGTCTGTGAAATGGAGGGTAATAGCCCCCCTTCAGATCCCCCTGAGCCTCAGAGTCCCCCTGAGTCGAGGCGAGACACTGTGGAGAGGGCAGGTTTCATCCCTGTGTCTCCCCCCCCCGTTCTGACCCATTACGTATCCCTGCCCTCTATTCACCCCCCCACCTCCACTTGGCCTAGTCTGGAAAGTGGCCTAGTCTGCAAAGCCGAGGGGAGATATTGTGGAGAGGGCAGGTTTCATCCCTGTGTTCCCCCCCATCCTGTTCTGACCCATTACGCATCCCTGCCCTCTATTGCCCCCCCCTTACCTCCACTTGGCCTAGTCTGGAAAGCGGCCTAGTCTGTCTGATAATGGCCGCCTGTGTGGTTTCAGTTGCTTGGTTGATGATGATGTCATTTGGTTTGTGGGTGTGGCTTAGATTTCACAGGAAGGGAGGGGGTGTACTGTGGGAGGAATTCCACTTGACGGCGCTGTTTGAGTTGGTGGAAAACCAGGTCTGTACCTGCGCAGGTGTGCTATTTGAGGGATTTTTGCCCCCAACAACGCGCGGGGAGTGGCCTGGATCGTTGTGTCACAATTTCAGGACGATCGGTCAAGTGGTTACGGAGAAAAGTGGAACCTGGATTTTCACATTTTTATATATATAGATAAATGATGGGCTTGAGGGCATCCTGAGCAAGTTTGCAGACGACACCAAATTGGGAGGGGTGGTCAATACCCCAGGATCACACTTCAAAATGACCTTAACAGATTAGACAACTGGGCCAAAACAAACAAGATGAATTTTAACAAGGAGAAATGTAAAGTACTACACTTGGGCAAAAAAAAATGAAAGGCACAAATACAGGATGGGAGACACCTGGCTTGAGAGCAGTACATGTGAAAAGGATCTAGGAGTCTTGGTAGACCACAAACTTGACATGAGTCAACAGTGGGATGCAGCAGCTAAAAAAGTCAATGCAATTCTGGGCTGCATCAATAGGAATATAGCATCTAGATCAAGGGAAGTAATAGTACCACTGTATTCTGCTCTGGTCAGACCTCACCTGGAGTACTGTGTCCAGTTCTGGGCACCACAATTCAAGAAGGATACTGACAAGCTGGAAAGTGTCCAGAGGAGGGCAACCAAAATGGTCAAGGGCCTGGAAACGATGCCTTATGAGGAACGGCTTAGGGGGCTGGGTATGTTTAGCCTGGAGAAGAGAAGGTTAAGGGGTAATATGATAGCCATGTTCAAATATATGAAAGGATGTCATATGGAGGAGGGAGAAAGATTGTTTTCTGCTGCTCCAGAGAAGCGGACACGGAGCAATGGATTCAAACTTCAAGAAAGAAGATTCCACCTAAACATTAGGAAGAACTTCCTGACAGTAAGAGCTGTTCGGCAGTGGAATTTGCTGCCAAGGAGTGTGGTGGAGTCTCCTTCTTTGGAGGTCTTTAAGCAGAGGCTTGACAGGCATATGTCAGGAATGCTTTGGCGGTGTTTCCTGCTTGGCAGGGGGTTGGACTGGATGGCCCTTGTGGTCTCTTCCAACTCTATGATTCTATTCTATAAACCAGGGCTGCAGAATCCTAAGCCGATTGGGAGCTCTTTTGCTTACTTTCTGCGTTCCACGCTCCAAGCCTCTGGGGACAGCCAGTGATGTACACAGGACAAAGGTTTGGTAAATGTTTTCTTTTGGGAAGAAATACTGGCCAGACACTCTAACCAAACAGTGCCAGAGGATGTAAAATTTTAGCAGATCTGAACTTTTGCATGTGTTCACCCATAAGTCCACAGCACGACTCTATCTATCTATCTATCTATCTATCTATCTACTATTTTTAATGCCAGGGTACACTCTGAAAGCTGGGTCGATCTGAGTCTGCTTAGTAATTGGGAGATTGCCTGAGAATACGGCCTCGGGTTCAACGGCGGAAGAAAAGTGGGATATAAAGGCAAGGCAATAAAGAATAAACAAGCCCAATCCTCATAGAAATTTGCATTTAATTAATACGCTTTTCCTAGAAAATGTATGCGCCTTTCAATATATGCATTTCTAAACCATTTTGAATACAATTTTTGAACCAAGAAACAGCATCTGAAGATTTGGAAAGTGAAATTGGATATAGATAATCAAGCTCCTATACACATTTTGGTCCGGGGGTGCATGTGGTGCCCCTGGTCAATTCATGTCAGGATTTGCAAAGATCAGGTTCCACAAACAGCACTAATTTGATCTGCTTTTCCATGGCAGGCAGGGGGCATTATATTCCCGAACGCTTTTTCACAGGAGGGAAAAAATAGCCATAGCGAATTACATATAGTAAACAATCACGTGCCCAAGGGTACACAATGGATTGAGAACCACATGTCTGGGGGGGGGTGGAATATGGGCCCCCAGACCTCTTTAGCTGGCCCTTGGGACTCTCATCAGGTCACACCCACTGCCCAGCAAGCCCTCCTCTCCCCAGGTCCAGCATCTTGCCAGCCTTCCATTGCAAACTATTTTGAGTGTTTCTGCCTTTCTGAAATGTGCCCTTGAACTCGGCTTGTTGCTTGCCTAGATGAGGAATTGAGAGGCGTCAGGGACTGACAGGATGCTGATGACTGCACTGGGGGAAGAGGGCTGGAGTCTGACTCAGAAGATGGGGTTGGTGATTTCCAGGGAAGTGTACCAATCCAGGAGGCAAGAGGCAGAGGCAGGGGAGGCTTCAGAGACAGAGAGTGGAGCACAGAATGGGTCAGAACAAGGGGAGGAAGAAGCAAGGCAAGCGGAAGGCTGGGCGATTCCCCACCATCTCCTGAGCCACTGTGTCCCAGAACCAAGAGGGGAATGAAAAGGGATAAGCAAAGGACGTTGCCACGCAGGCGCAGTCTCCGGGTGCATGTTCACAGCCCGTCGGGCAAAGGCACTGATGGAAGGAGAGTGACCCCGTTTCTGCAACTGCTCCATAGAGTGTGGACCTGGGAAGAGCTGCCTCGACGCTAGATTGCTGTGCGCAGGTATACAGGGATGCAGAAGCGACTGTGTTCACAATAAATGATAACTGCCATGTATGTTCCTTTGGCTGGGAAGCACCCTTGACAAGAGGCGTGTGTGTGTATGTGTGTGCATGCTCACACACCACTGCGAATGAATGAATGAGTGCTGAAAACAAGATCTCGAATGTTCCTTTGAAGGCGGGGCTCGCTGACGGCACTGATCAGCTGATCGGCACTGCCAGAAAGCCCCACTGTGATTGGCCACAGTAGGGAGTTCCCCATCGGCATGCCCTATCACTTTCAGTGAGCTCCTTTGAAGTTGTCACGTGATATCTTAATGACATTGGGTGACTGACAGGTGGGTGGCTCCACCTGCCCGTCACAAGGGCAGTGGCGGAGCTTCATGCTCCGGCACTGGGGGCGGAGAGCAGGCAGGGGTGGGGCTGGTGCGTGTCCTGGGGCAGGGCGCACGCTCTGGGGGCGTGGTATGCCACCTGCAGGGGCGTGGCATACATTCTGGGGTCAGGGCGCGCGCTCTGGGGGCGTGACGCGCCGCCCGCAAGGGCGTGGTACGCATTCTGGGGCGTGGTACGTCACCTGCAGGGGCGTGGCATACGCTCTGGGGTCAGGGAACACCGCCTGCGGGGGGGTACCGAGCGCGGGCGGGGGGAGCAGCCACGATGGCACCCCACTGGGATCATGCCGCCAGGGGCGGCATGCTCCCATCGCCCCCCCTCTTCCTACACCCCTGCACAAGGACCCATGAGAGGTTGGAGACCTTGCTGGTCTTGAAGGAACCCTGCCCTTATATATACAGTCAAAGAAAATCCGTTCCAGAAGTCTGTTCGACTTCCAAAACATTTGGAAACCAAGGCACAGCTTCCGATTGGCTGCAGGAAGTTCCTGCAGCCAATCGGAAGCTGTGGAAGTCGCGTCAGATGTCTGGGTTCCAAAGAACTTTTGAAAACCGGAACAATCACTTCTGAGTTTTGAATGTTTAGTAGCCAAAATGTTTGACTCCCAAGGTGTTTGGAAACGAAGGTACGATTGTAAAGTGATATGACTGCAGCTTTTCCACAGTCATGCTAATGAATAAACCCAAGTCAGGGCCAAAGCTTACCACCATGCTGCTGCCCTCCATGTTTTTTTTTTAGGAAGTTTTTGGTGTAGCCACTCTTTCAAGAAAGCTCTCTCTCAACTGTCTCTTTCTTTTGGAGGACCCTGGCAGCCACCTCCCACCAGCCTCGTTCTACCAACCTGTAGTCAACCCTTCCATATGCAAATGTTACTGTGATGAGGTTCTCCCCTTTCCCAGAGATCAGCACAATTTCCTCATTACTGGTCATAATCAACATTTTGGCATTATCCTGAACGCAACGGGGTTCCTTGGAGAACCGACGAACGGCCTCATCCAGGCAAGACCTTAGCTCCTGCCATTTCTGGAACTTGAGCCTATTCTTCACACGCAACAAGTTCTCCAAGCTTAGCGCCTCCACCCCAGTCTGCAAACGCTCCATGACCGCATCCCAGTTGTCTACCTGGACTTCATATTTGGCCTCGCCTTGTTTAAAGAAGACTGAAATCTTATGGATTTCCTGGCCAGAGACAAACCTCACCACCCTCCCACCGCATTCCACCAACATCTCAGCATCCTTCTGGATGGTATCGGGTTCCATGCAAAACTTTTCCCCTGCTAGGTCAAAGCAGCCCCTTCATGGATCAATGCCTTGTCGTGGCGAAGGGGCTTGAATAACTCAGAGAAGCTATGAGCTATGCCATGCAGGGCCACCCAAGATGGACAGGTCATAGTGGAGAGTTTTGACTAAACGTGATCCACCTGGAGAAGGAACTGGCAAGCCACTCCAGTATCCCTGCCAAGAAAACTCCATGGACAAAGACAACAGGCATATAAAAGTTATGACGCTGGAAGATGAGCCCCTCAGGTCGGAAGGCGTCCAACATGCTACTGAGGAAGAGCAGAGGACAAGTACAAGTAGATTCAGAGCTGATGAAGCGGCTGGGCCAAAGCCGAAAGGACGCTCAGTTGCGGATATGCCTGGAAGCGAAAGGAAAGTCCGATGCTGTAAAGAAAAATATTGCATAGGAACCTGGAATGTAAGAACCATGAATAGAGGTAAGCTGGATGTGGTCAAAAATGAGATGACAAGAATAAATATCGACATCCTGGGCATCAGTGAACTAAAATGGAAGGGAATGGGTGAATTCAGTTCGGGTGACTATCATATCTACTACTGTGGGCAAGAATCCTGTAGAAGAAATGGAGTGGCCCTCATAGTCAACAAAAGAGTGGCAAAAGCTGTAATGGGATGCAATCTCAAAAATGACAGAATGATCTCGATACGAATCCAAGGCAGACCTTTTAACATCACAGTAATCCAAGTTTATGCACCAACTACCGGTGCTGAAGAAAGTGAAATTGACCAATTCTATGAAGACCTACAACACCTTCTAGAAATGACACCAAAGAAGGATGTTCTTCTCATTACAGGGGATTGGAATGCTAAAGTAGGGAATCAAGAGATAAAAGGAACAACTGGCAAGTTTGGCCTTGGAGTTCAAAATGAAGCAGGGCAAAGGCTAATAGAGTTCTGTCAAGAGAACAAGCTGGTCATCACAAACACTCTCTTCCAACAACACAAGAGACGACTCTACACATGGATATCACCAAATGGGCAGCATCGAAATCAGATTGATTATATTCTCTGCAGCCAAAGATGGAGAAGCTCTATACAGTCAGCAAAAACAAGACCTGGAGCTGACTGTAACTCAGATCATCAGCTTCTTATAGCAAAATTCCAGCTTAAACTGAAGAAAGTAGGAAAAACCACTGGGCCAGTAAGATACAATCTGAATCAAATCCCTTATGAATACACAGTGGAAGTGAGGAACAGGTTTAAGGATTTAGATTTGGTGGACAGAGTGCCTGAAGAACTATGGATGGAGGCTCGTAACATTATACAGGAGGCAGCAACGAAAACCATCCCAAGGAAAAGGAAATGCAAGAAAGCAAAATGGCTGTCCAACGAGGCCTTACAAATAGCGGAGGAGAGGAGGCAAGCAAAATGCAAGGGAGATAGGGAAAGATACAGGAAACTGAATGCAGATTTCCAAAAAACAGCAAGGAGAGATAAGAGGGTCTTCTTAAATGAGCAATGCAAAGAAATAGAGGAAAACAATAGAATGGGGAAAACCAGAGATCTGTTCAAGAAAATTGGAGATATGAAAGGAACATTTCGTACAAAGATTACCATAATCAAGGACAAAAGTGGTAAGGACCTAACAGAAGCAGAAGACATCAAGAAGAGGTGGCAAGAATACACAGAGGAATTATACCAGAAAGATATGGAGGTCTCGTACACCCCAGGTAGTGTGGTTGCTGACCTTGAGCCAGACATCTTGGAGAGTGAAGTCAAATGGGCCTTAGAAAGCACTGCTAATAACAAAGCCAGTGGAAGTGATGATATTCCAGCTGAACTATTTAAAATTTTAAAAGATGATGCTGTTAAGGTGCTACACCCAATATGCCAGCAAGTTTGGAAAACTCAGCAATGGCCAGAGGATTGGAGAAGATCAGTCTACATCCCAATTCCAAAGAAGGGCAGTGCCAAAGAATGCTCCAACTACCGCACAATTGCGCTCATTTCACACGCTAGCAAGGTTATGCTTAAAATTCTACAAGGCAGGCTTAGGCAGTATGTGGACCGAGAACTCCCAGAAGTGCAAGCTGGATTTCGAAAGGGCAGAGGAACCAGAGACCAAATAGCAAACATGCGCTGGATTATGGAGAAAGCTAGAGAGTTCCAGAAAAACGTCTACTTCTGCTTCATTGACTATGCAAAAGCCTTTGACTGTGTCAACCACAGCAAACTATGGCAAGTTCTTAAAGAAATGGGAGTGCCTGATCACCTCATCTGTCTCCTGAGAAATCTCTATGTGGGACAAGAAGCTACAGTTAGAACTGGATATGGAACAACTGATTGGTTCAAAATTGGGAAAGGATTACGACAAGGTTGTATATTGTCTCCCTGCTTATTTAACTTATATGCAGAATTCATCATGCGAAAGGCTGGACTAGATGAATCCCAAGCAGGAATTAAGATTGCCGGAAGAAATATCAACAACCTCAGATATGCAGATGACACAATCTTGATGGCAGAAAGTGAGGAGGAATTAAAGAACCTTTTAATGAGGGTGAAAGAGGAGAGCGCAAAATATGGTCTGAAGCTGAACATCAAAAAAACCAAGATCATGGCCACTGGTCCCATCACCTCCTGGCAAATAGAAGGGGAAGAAATGGAGGCAGTGAGAGATTTTACTTTCTTGGGCTCCTTGATCACTGCAGATGGTGACAGCAGTCACGAAATTAAAAGACGCCTGCTTCTTGGGAGAAAAGCAATGACAAACCTAGACAGCATCTTAAAAAGCAGAGACATCACCTTGCCGACAAAGGTCCGTATAGTTAAAGCTATGGTTTTCCCAGTAGTGATGTATGGAAGTGAGAGCTGGACCATAAAGAAGGCTGATCGCCGAAGAATTGATGCTTTTGAATTATGGTGCTGGAGGAGACTCTTGAGAGTCCCATGGACTGCTAGAAGATCAAACCTATCCATTCTGAAGGAAATCAGCCCTGAGTGCTCCCTGGAAGGACAGATCGTGAAGCTGAGGCTCCAATACTTTGGCCACCTCATGAGAAGAGAAGAATCCTTGGAAAAGACCCTGATGTTGGGAAAGATTGAGGGCACTAGGAGAAGGGGACGACAGAGGACAAGATGGTTGGACAGTGTTCTCGAAGCTACGAACATGAGTTTGACCAAACTACGGGAGGCAGTGCAAGACAGGAGTGCCTGGCGTGCTATGGTCCATGGGGTCACGAAGAGTCGGACACGACTAAACGACTAAACAACAACAAGGTCAAAGCAGGCCAAAGGAGAAAAGCCTTTCCTAAAGGACCCCCAGTTATGTAGATGACTACGGATGCTAAGAATACTACTAAGGCTGAGAGGCTGCGGATTAGAGCAGAGACGAGAAAAGTAGAGGTCCCAGTTGGGTACAAAGACATTGTACTGCACTTTGCCTTGATTGTGGAAGACTGTGATTGCGCACGAAGCGTTGCCCGAGGTGAACTCCATCAGAGCGCGCCCATCAGAAACGGTGAGGTGGGCATTGCTTCTCACACACGGTGGCTCCCTCTGGAGGTTCTCCAGTGCGCAGCTCAAACAGGAGAACATTTTGCTGTTGGACTCTTCCTTGGTCTTGGCCAACAGCATGTTCCTGAAGAGGAGGTCCGCTGAGAGAGAGGTTGGGATTTCGTCAAATGAAGCCATCATCGTTCAGATCACTGCACCAGGACAATTAAATAATAATAATTATAGGACACTTAAATGTATCATTCAAGCTTTTATAGAAATGAAAAGGTACTTATCACGCCCACACACACACCCCTAGTTGGTTCCTTTGCTCTCCATTTGACCTGGATAAACAGGCTTTCCAACAAACATGGCCTGAAGGGTAAATAAGACACACACCATCCTGGAGAAAGGGCCAACGCCTCCACCCCCATCGTTCAGCCTGGACACTGAAGTCCAGCTCCGAGGGCCTTCTGGCGGTTCCCTCACTGCAAGAAACAAGGTTACTAGGGAAGCAGGCAGAGGGCCTTCACGGTAGTGACACCCACCCTGTGGAACACCCTCCCATCAGATGTCAAGGAAATAGACAACTACCGGTATCTGACTTTCAGAAGACATCTGAAGGCAGCCCTGTTTAGGGAAGTTTTTTATGTTTGATGCTTTATCGTGCTTTTAATATTCTGTTGGGAGCTGCCCAGAGTGGCTGGGGAATCCTCACTGTAATCAACAGGAATTAATTCTGAGTAGACCTGCGCAGGATTATGTTGCAAATTCACAATCCTTAATGCAGTTCCCAGGAGTAAGTAATATTTCATGATTAATAATTATTGCAATGTACCAAGTGTTCACAACAATTCATGTGCAAGTAGGACCCATTAATGAGATTTGAAAGTTTGTCTGCACTAGATAGAATCGCAGAGTTGGAGGGGACCTCTAGGTTCATCTAGTTTAACCCCCTGTAATGCAGGAATATGCAGCCGAATGGAACCTGCAACCTTGGCATTATCAGCACAGTGTTCTAACCAACAGAGCTACCGTATGTCCAAGTTTCAGCCTTAGCCACAAAACTAATACTCAGAGCAATTTGTTTTGAGCATTTTTACTTGCATAAATCTCCCTGCCTGCCAGACCAGTTTATATGATAAGATCTGATTGCCTTTCCAGGATCCCTCCTGGCCATTCCTTT
Source organism: Zootoca vivipara (assembly GCF_965207765.1). NCBI lineage: Eukaryota > Metazoa > Chordata > Lepidosauria > Squamata > Lacertidae > Zootoca > Zootoca vivipara. Next base: position 108,953,727 of record NC_142584.1, on the reverse strand, counting down.
GAAATGGTAATCATTGTTGTTGTTGTTGTTGTTTAGTCGTTTAGTCGTGTCCGACTCTTCGTGACCCCATGGACCATAGCACGCCAGGCACTCCTGTCTTGCACTGCCTCCCGCAGTTTGGTCAAACTCATGTTCGTAGCTTCGAGAACACTGTCCAACCATCTTGTCCTCTGACGTCCCCTTCTCCTAGTGCCCTCCATCTTTCCCAACATCAGGGTCTTTTCCAAGGATTCTTCTCTTCTCATGAGGTGGCCAAAGTATTGGAGCCTCAGCTTCACGATCTGTCCTTCCAGGGAGCACTCAGGGCTGATTTCCTTAAGAATGGATAGGTTTGATCTTCTTGCAGTCCATGGGACTCTCAAGAGTCTCCTCCAGCACCATAATTCAAAAGCATCAATTCTTCGGCGATCAGCCTTCTTTATGGTCCAGCTCTCACTTCCATACATCACTACTGGGAAAACCATAGCTTTAACTATACGGACCTTTGTCGGCAAGGTGATGTCTCTGCTTTTTAAGATGCTGTCTAGGTTTGTCATTGCTTTTCTCCCAAGAAGCAGGCGTCTTTTAATTTCGTGACTGCTGTCACCATCTGCAGTAATCAAGGAGCCCAAGAAAGTAAAATCTCTCACTGCCTCCATTTCTTCCCCTTCTATTTGCCAGGAGGTGATGGGACCAGTGGCCATGATCTTGGTTTTTTTGATGTTGAGCTTCAGACCATATTTTGCGCTCTCCTCTTTCACCCTCATTAAAAGGTTCTTTAATTCCTCCTCGCTTTCTGCCATCAAGGTTGTGTCATCTGCATATCTGAGGTTGTTGATATTTCTTCCGGCAATTTTAATTCCGGCTTGGGATTCATCTAGTCCAGCCTTTCGCATGATGAATTCTGCATATAAGTTAAATAAGCAGGGAGACAATATACAACCTTGTCGTACTCCTTTCCCAATTTTGAACCAATCAGTTGTTCCATATCCAGTTCTAACTGTAGCTTCTTGTCCCACATAGAGATTTCTCAGGAGACAGATGAGGTGATCAGGCACTCCCATTTCTTTAAGAACTTGCCATAGTTTGCTGTGGTCGACACAGTCAAAGGCTTTTGCATAGTCAATGAAGCAGAAGTAGATGTTTTTCTGGAACTCTCTAGCTTTCTCCATAATCCAGCGCATGTTTGCTATTTGGTCTCTGGTTCCTCTGCCCTTTCGAAATCCAGCTTGCACTTCTGGGAGTTCTCGGTCCACATACTGCCTAAGCCTGCCTTGTAGAATTTTAAGCATAACCTTGCTAGCGTGTGAAATGAGCGCAATAGTGCGGTAGTTGGAGCATTCTTTGGCACTGCCCTTCTTTGGAATTGGGATGTAGACTGATCTTCTCCAATCCTCTGGCCATTGCTGAGTTTTCCAAACTTGCTGGCATATTGGGTGTAGCACCTTAACAGCATCATCTTTTAAAATTTTAAATAGTTCAGCTGGAATATCATCACTTCCACTGGCCTTGTTATTAGCAGTGCTTTCTAAGGCCCATTTGACTTCACTCTCCAAGATGTCTGGCTCAAGGTCAGCAACCACACTACCTGGGGTGTACGAAATCTCCATGTCTTTCTGGTATAATTCCTCTGTGTATTCTTGCCACCTCTTCTTGATGTCTTCTGCTTCTGTTAGGTCCTTACCAGTTTTGTCCTTGATTATGGTAATCTTTGTACGAAATGTTCCTTTCATATCTCCAATTTTCTTGAACAGATCTCTGGTTTTCCCCATTCTATTGTTTTCCTCTATTTCTTTGCATTGCTCATTTAAGAAGACCCTCTTGTCTCTCCTTGCTGTTTTTTGGAAATCTGCATTCAGTTTCCTGTATCTTTCCCTATCTCCCTTGCATTTTGCTTGCCTCCTCTCCTCCGCTATTTGTAAGGCCTCGTTGGACAGCCATTTTGCTTTCTTGCATTTCCTTTTCCTTGGGATGGTTTTCGTTGCTGCCTCCTGTATAATGTTACGAGCCTCCATCCATAGTTCTTCAGGCACTCTGTCCACCAAATCTAAATCCTTAAACCTGTTCCTCACTTCCACTGTGTATTCATAAGGGATTTGATTCAGATTGTATCTTACTGGCCCAGTGGTTTTTCCTACTTTCTTCAGTTTAAGCTGGAATTTTGCTATAAGAAGCTGATGATCTGAGTTACAGTCAGCTCCAGGTCTTGTTTTTGCTGATTGTATAGAGCTTCTCCATCTTTGGCTGCAGAGAATATAATCAATCTGATTTCGATGCTGCCCATTTGGTGATATCCATGTGTAGAGTCGTCTCTTGTGTTGTTGGAAGAGAGTGTTTGTGATGACCAGCTTGTTCTCTTGACAGAACTCTATTAGCCTTTGCCCTGCTTCATTTTGAACTCCAAGGCCAAACTTGCCAGTTGTTCCTTTTATCTCTTGATTCCCTACTTTAGCATTCCAATCCCCTGTAATGAGAAGAACATCCTTCTTTGGTGTCATTTCTAGAAGGTGTTGTAGGTCTTCATAGAATTGGTCAATTTCACTTTCTTCAGCTCCAGTAGTTGGTGCATAAACTTGGATTACTGTGATGTTAAAAGGTCTGCCTTGGATTCGTATCGAGATCATTCTGTCATTTTTGAGATTGCATCCCATTACAGCTTTTGCCACTCTTTTGTTGACTATGAGGGCCACTCCATTTCTACTACAGGATTCTTGCCCACAGTAGTAGATATGATAGTCACCCGAACGGAATTCGCCCATTCCCTTCCATTTTAGTTCACTGATGCCCAGGATGTCGATATTTATTCTTGTCATCTCATTTTTGACCACATCCAGCTTACCTCCACTCATGGTTCTTACATTCCAGGTTCCTATGCAATATTTTTCTTTACAGCATCGGACTTTCCTTTCGCTTCCAGGCATATCCGCAACTGAGCGTCCTTTCGGCTTTGGCCCAGCCGCTTCATCAGCTCTGAATCTACTTGTACTTGTCCTCCGCTCTTCCTCAGTAGCATGTTGGACGCCTTCCGACCTGAGGGGCTCATCTTCCAGCGTCATAACTTTTATATGCCTGTTGTCTTTGTCCATGGAGTTTTCTTGGCAGGGATACTGGAGTGGCTTGCCAGTTCCTTCTCCAGGTGGATCACGTTTAGTCAAAACTCTCCACTATGACCTGTCCATCTTGGGTGGCCCTGCATGGCATAGCTCATAGCTTCTCTGAGTTATTCAAGCCCCTTCGCCACGACAAGGCATTGATCCATGAAGGGGATGGTAATCATTAATCACTTTAAATTCTGGGACAATGGGAAACTTCCCCTCCCCACCCCCTCCTTCCTTGCAGAGAACTCTTTAGTAAACATTTGAAAAATGGTTTCAGGGGCTGTTTTGTTCACACACACACACACCCCAGGCACACATGGATTCTTAGTAAGCTGAGCTCTCTTTGCAATAAATAAATCCTGCTCCCCTCATTGCTACATACACACCATTAAAAAACAAAAAACAGCGGGCATGCACCCCCCCCCCAATTGATTCTTAGCTCTAGGTTTTTTCTATCAATTTCTTCGGCTCTCCAAACTGAGAGCACGTGCTTTGGAAAGTTCTCTACAAACAAACAAACAAAATCGGCGGGCATGCAGCCCCCACCTCCACATTAATTTTTAGCTCTCTTTATTTCCTCCTCCACTCGGGCCTCAGCTGCCGAAAAGCTCTCTTGCAATAAACACACACACACACCATGCAAAAAAAAACCCAAACAACTGGCGGCCATGCAGCCCCCACCCCACCCCCGGCCAAAAAAACAAACGTAGAAACGCCAAACAAACCACACACCATGCCAAAAAAAAAAGCGGTGGGCATGCACCCCCCCACCTCCACATTGATTCTTAGCTGTAGGTTTTTTCTATCAATTTCTTCGCTTTGGAAAGTTCTCCACGGCTGGAGGCGAGGGACGGGCCAGTTAGGAGGGAGGGGCGTCACGTCAGCCAGCCACTAACGTGGCTCCTCGCTAGCCTAGCCCGCCCCTACCTCCTCCCAGGGGCCCGGCCCAGTCCCCAGCTCAGAAAAAAAAATACTGTACAGAAGAAAGCAGCAGGCACACCGGCCTGCCGAGCGAAATTTCGGTCCCAGCTTTTGAGGCGCCGATTGCGGAGCGTGGGCGCGGCCCCGAGTACCACCCCTACCCCCCCTCCAGCAGGCACCCGCGGCGACCAAAACATCGCTCGGCGCCTGCAGCTTTCTTTTGAGTTTTTCCCGAGCCTGAGGCTGCCATGCAGAGGCGAGAGGCAGGGCTGTGCCGGCCCCCCTGCCTACGCCCATGATTTCTGTTCTCATCCTGAAGCAAAGTTCTTAACCTGAGGTACTATTTCTGGGTTAGCGGAGTTTGTAACCTGAAGTGTGTGTAACCCAAGGTACCACTGTATTTCTAAAATTCCAAACAAAACATTTCAGTTTTAACCAATCATATACATCATTACCTCATTTAATGTTTAATACACATGCACTGTCAATTTCTGCTGATTACTGTAAGTTCTGATTCCCATCGCGTTCTGTTACATTGTGTTAGTGTGCATGTTGGGAACCTGTGTTACGTGTAGCCATTTGCACCGCGTAGCAACTTATGTTCTCGGTTTGAGCTGTATCTTTGTGATTCACATATTAGCTGTATTTCTCCCCCCAATGGGGGACGGCAACTTGCAAAATCATCAGTTTCATAAAGGAACAGGCTACCATAACTTCTGTATTAGAAGCACACTCAAGGATTTACAAGGGTACACGTTATCACATTTATTGTGGCCCTTTGGGCCACTACCGCAACAGCAGGAGGGGGTAGATCTCTCCAGTGCTTCTTCACCAGCCTGACTCATCTCTGCCTCTTGGCCACCCTCATCCCACTCTCCTGCTCCCACTTCTGCCTCTGATTCTGGACTCCTCTCTACCACAGGCTCTTCCTGCTCACTAAGTCCTGTTGCCTCTTCTTCAGCTTCTGGCACCTCCTCCCTCCCAGTCTGCTCCCTCTTCTTCCTCTGACCATTCAGCTGGTGCCACCCAACATTCCACTGTGACCTAACAGTCCGTGACAGTTGACTCACTGTAAGGCTACTTCCTGTGTTTCTCCCCCCCCCTCTTTGGGACTCTCTCAGGCCACACTCGCTCCTCAGCCACACCCACTGTCCCCAGGCCACGCACCTCAGCCTGCTTTGCACCCTTCCCTGAATGCTTTTCCCTGGTCCTTGAATGAGTCCTTGAACTCTGATGGTGTTTTTTGCCTGCCTGAGTTGGGGGACAGAGAGCGGTTCGCAGGTATGTGTAGAAATGAGCCGAGCATGCAAAGGTAAAAATGAGCACTCGCTGATCTTCCCGCATTTGGCCTGGCCTACCTCAAACATTTGCCCAGAAGGGAATAATGCGGCCTTTGGGCTGAAAAATGCAATTATATTAAGAAGAGCAGGAGTCAAGCCAGGGGCGTAGCCAGAATGAAAATCAGGGGGGGCAAGGGGAGGGGGAGGGGCCACAGCGGGGCAAGGAAAGCTCCCTTCTCCTTTGCCAGCTTTCTCTCCTCCTCCCCCTCCGCGATCGGCAGGGGCGAGGGGGCGCCAGGATCAGCCCGAAATCGGGCTGCTCCGACTCCCTCCTCCCCCTCCACGATCGGCAGGGGCGAGGGGGAGCCAGGATCAGCCCGAAATCGCCGGGGCAGGTGGAGGGAAAGCCCCAGAGCCGCGCAAAGTGGTTGCCTGGCTTCCCCTCCGCCCGCTCCACAGCCAGCCAAGGAGAAGGGAGACGGCACCGGGCGGGCAGCGGGGCAGGCTGGCCAGCGGCCCTGCTTCTAGGGGGGGCAATTGCCCCCTCCTGCCCCCCCTGCCTACGCCCATGAGTCAAGCAACGTTTCTTGTAAAATAGACAAGGGTTTTTGTTGTTGCTTTTATTCTGCAAAGAATACTTCTCAGCCTGAATTATGCTGACATTTATCCATTGCCTCTCCCTCGCTCCCACCTTGTCCCATTGTCGTCGCCCCCCCCCCCCCCGAATTCATATAGTCATCCTTCAGGGCAGCAATCTTTTTAAAAAAATATTTTTTTCAAATGAATTTCAGCACCATGCAGATGACAATAACATTGGAGGGCGGCTGAGGGGGAGGCAGCAGGCGGAGGCCAGACCCACGCTGCTTTTTCAGGGGCAACTGAGCCAGCGAGATGCTGAGGCAGCCGGCCGGCTCCGCCCTCCTGCGCACCTGGGACTGGGCAACCTCAGGGGGGTGCGCAGTGTGGATCTTTGCGCCCCGGTGCCGCATATGCTTAAGACAGCCCTGGTCGTAACAAAGTACAGGATACATATGCATTTGGAATGACGTTGTGTGAACATGGATTAACACTCCCCCCGCACTGGAAACACAGTGAGTGGACGTTAAACAGGAGTGTGAGCAGAGCCTAAGTCACCTGCTTTATGTCCACACCAGAGGGTTCACTTTTCTTCACCCTAATTTGGATCCAAATTGGGGTGGTTTGGGGGGGGGAGAGGAATGCACCAAAGTGCAGTGTTTCACAAGAAACTGCAGGATAGGTGCAGATTTTGTGTATATAACTAACCAAACAAGTTAGTATCGGATACACTCGGTGCAGCCAGATAGGAGCTGTGGCTTATTGCCATCCTCTTTCTCTTTCGCCTTTTGGTTTAACTGTTGCTAGTATAGAAAAGGGAGGGAGGTTCGTGAGGTGGAGGCTTGTGGGCTACAATTCATGCTGCTCAAGGTGGGAGTTCTGGATGAGGTGAAGACTGACTGTGAACCATGTTAATACGGTAGAGCTGTGGTTTGTTATTTGGCCTGCCTTTCTAATGGATCTTGGTGTATGTGTGTGTGTGTGTGTATTCTGTTCCTCCTCTGGAGTTGAAAACATCCAGTGAATAGAATAGAATAGAATAGAATAGAATAGAATAGAAATTTATTCACCAAGTACTTACATACTTGGAATTTGCTTTGGCTAATTTTACAATGCAAACGTACTTTATACAAAATATCTGTTAAATATCTGTGTGAGGATCGGAATGTGCAAAATACTATTTCAAGCAAAGAGGAGCCATTCGGACTGCGCCTGAAGCTTTTGCCTTCTGTCCCTGTAGTGACTTCAGAACAGGTTGAGGTGGTTGTTGGTGCCTCTGGCGCAGAGTGACTTGCTCTAGTTGATAATGCTTGACTTTGCTATAAAACTGATTCAGGTCATTTGCCAATTTTTGACTCCGGAGCAGAAGAATATGTTCTCTTATATTCAGTAAAAGAAGATGTTCTCTTATATTCAGAAATGTTCTGTAAATTCTTCCAAAGAGTAGCCGAGACATGTTTGAGAATTGAGTCCGAATTATAGGTTCATTTTGCCACTATAATCTCCTTTGTCAGTGCGCTCCTAGCTTGGTTGTACAAATTTCTGTCTCCTTTCCTCGTACCCTCCTCTTCAGCATATCCGAGTTTCTTTGAGTTTTCTTGATTAATAAGTTGCAGATCATCCATTTTATTGTCAAGTGTGTGAAGATTTGAGAGGTATATAGATGGTAAAGCCGATCTCATTCCTCGCCTTTGTAGCTTAATCAAAGTGCTAGCACTTTTTTGACGTCGTATCCAGATCCTGCAAGGAGCTACAACTCCTTCATCCTAAACGTCTTTGTCTTATATAAGTGGGTTATAATTACTCCAAATAAATGTCTCCTGGGCCAGGCCCAGAATAAAAAGCAGGTTAGGTTAAGGAACAGCTGAGACTCTTTGCACAGTAAATTAAATTTTAGTCTTGCAAAAGGCCAGAGGTTCTTTCTGCACTCACACACCCTGCAGCCAGATGAGCAAAAGCCATTTTCACATTTCGATGATATCTTCCAGTTAGGCAGAAGCGCTTGAGGGGTGTGGCCTGGTAAATCTCAAAGGCCACTTTCGGCCTGAGGTTCCCCATCAGCAGAGAGGGTTGAGGGCAAGCTTCTTTGGGGCAAAGAAATCATGACCGCCAGCCAGCTGGCCAGCAGCCGCAACCATGGTTGCCATTTGGCTGACAAGCAAAATAGTTTGTCATATTGGTGTGCTGAAACCCGGCCCTTATTTTTGTGGGACTACAGACTACTGCTTTTGAGGCCAGGGGAGCGGGTAGGGGATTTACTTACCTTGTTTCAGGGGTGGGGAACCTGTGTCCTTCCTGATGTTGCAGGACAACAATTCCCATCATCCCTGACCATTGGTCATGCTTGCTAGGGCTGATAGGAGTTGGAATATAAGACCACAGGTTCCCAACCCTGACTTACTTTACAGGTGAAACTTGGAAAATTAGAGTATCGCCGAAAAGTGCATTTATTTCAGTAATGCAACTTAAAAGGTGAAACCAATATATGAGATAGATGCATGACATTCAAAGCCTTTATTTGTTGTAATTGTAATTATTTGTCGTTTGGCGGGTCAATTATAAATGGAATGTAATTAATGAAATGTAACAGCGGTTTTTATTTTTGTTTATTTTTGTGTTATTGAAACTATTTGTTTTATTGCTGTGGAATTTCCAAGAGAAAGCATTTGTAAAAATTAAAAGAAAAAGAAAAAATAATAAGTTGCATTACTGAAATAAATGCACTTTTCGACGATATTCTAATTTCCCAAGTTTCACCTGTATGTCAGGATTTTGCAATGCTCCCCCTCTTCCTGTGCGGCTGACGCCTTTCCTGCAGTCTGCCAAGTCTTCTGGAAGGGGGAGATTCATGTGCCTCCCCCACTTCTGGAGTTGAATCTAACCCTGGTCGCTGCTCTGCATCAGCCTCTGCTGGCTCTTGTGAATACACAGCTTGTGTCCCCCAGACAGAAACCTCTCCTCCCCCCCATCAAACCTCTCCTCCCCCCATCTAGCCCTCTTTCTTCTTCGGAGCCTTCTCTGTCGCTCATGGCAGGGAGGTCCCTGACACTTTATCTTTATATTTTGGCTCTTTATATAACAATCACTGGGTTATTATTATTTGCCTCCTTATTTTGCTTCTTCTTCTCTTCCTCCTCCTCTCCCTTCCTCTCCTCCTCCTCCTCCTCCTCCTCCTTTTTCTTCTCTTCCTTTTTCTTCTCCTTTCCCCCCTCCTTTCCCCTCCTCCTCCTCTTTTCTTCCCCCTCTTCTTTTTCTCTCCCTCCTCCTCCTTTTTCTTCTCTGCCTTTTTCTTCTCCTTTCCCCCCTCCTTTCCCCTCCTCCTCCTCCTCCCTCCTCCTCTTCTTATTCTTCCCCCTCTTCTTTTCCTCCTCCTCCTCCCTCCTCCTCCAATGTGTTAGCCACTTGCCACATGAGGAATCTGCAAGTGACTTACAAAACTTTGAAAACTTCAAAAGCATAAATCACAATATAAAATCAGAAAAAGCACAATACATTACAATAAAAATCCACACAATAACCTTTTTTAAAAAAAACTGCAAAAAACTTCAGCAGCAGAGTAGAAACAAATGACAGTAAGATTATACGACTCCATCAAAGACATGGGAGAAGAAATATGGTTTTGCCTGGCTCAAGGTAGGGATGGGAGAGGGCAAAGTGGATTCAGTTATCATGTGACCTCCCTGATTTGCACTTTCTGAAACAATACACGAACCAAAACACAGCATATTCCTGTGTATAAGACTACTTTTTAACCCAGGAAAATCTTCTCAAAAGTCGGGGGTCGTCTTATACGCCGGGTCGTATTTCTTATACGGCGAGTATATCCCAAACTCTATATTTTAACTGGAAAAGTTGGGGGTCGTCTTATACGCCCAGTCGTCCTATACGCCGGAATATATGGTGTGCCTAGAAATGCATAACTTTTGGGGGAAATGCATTACAGAAAATAACGCTGTGCAAAAAGTGTGTATATTAGGCAAAACTGCATAGATAAATGTGCGTATTAGAAGCAATTTGCACTAAAATGCGGGTGGAGTTTGAGGAGGTCTATTTTCAAGAATTGCAAACTGATGTGAAGAACTGAGGAGTGGAATGGACCGGACCAAGAAAGAACAAACAGGACAGATTTCCCACCACTAGACCTCGCTATAGAATCTATATCTGTCACATCGAAGTATAGGAATGATTTGGAGTGGAGGGGAATGAAGGAAAGGGAGAGGTGTGATGCGTCTTGGGGATAACAAAAGGTTAGATTCTGTTTTCCCTGCCAATTGGGTTCTTACTCTTAAAATAATGAACTGATTTTATTTAATTTATAGAAATTAATTTTAGTTTTATTTGTAGAGTAAAATAATTTCATTCATAGAAATAACTGACAGCTTCCCTATTAGTACCCCAAATGGCTCCGTTCCCCCCCAACACACACAAGAAGCCCTTTGCAAGATACCTTTGAGTATCTCCTCTGAGTGGGAAGGAGGATCAGACAGATGCGACCGAAGCCCAGGATGGGAAGATTAAGCTCTGTCCTTACTGCTTCTCTGGCTCTAAAGACAGCGATAATAAAAACCCCTTTGGCCCCTTCCCTGAGCATGGTCTAAGTTTCGAATTCCCCAAAATGACGTTGCGAAACATCCACAAGAGCCTCTGGCAGTCTACCAGTAAGGGAATGTGCAGAGCAAGAGGTGGGGAGAGAAACAGACAAAGGGAGAGGGAGAGGGAGAGGGAGAGGGAGAGGGAGGAGCAGCAGCAGCAGCAGCAGCAGCAGCAGCAGCAGCAGCAGCAAAGAAGTGGGGTGAAAGTCAATCATATTGAGGAATTAAGGCCATTGCCAGTCTACAACTCACACAGACCTCGTGCCATTTCCTTCGCTCACAACTGTGCACAGCTACTAGCTGTATAGGGTGTTGGGGGGGGGCTAGTTCCTCTGGCGGGGGACACATCATGCTCATGCTACGACCCTTACAGGGAAAAAGCCACTGGTAGTGCTGGGTGGGGGGGTGGGGGTGGGTGTCCCACACAAAAGACGTTACTAAATATGGCCATTGCTATTTCTCTACTTTTCATTCGATGCCTTTCAACAAAGAAAGAGAAAGATGGCGCCTTTTTTTCGGTGAGGTCGCACTTTGCACATGGTCATGGCCGGTGCTTTCTCCCCCCCCCCTACTAAAATGTTCAGGGGAACTCTCATTTTCCTACTCATATTGAAATACTGCCCCTCAATGAGGCCAGACGTAGATTCACAAAGTGTTTAGGGGTATGGGTACCCTTGCACACACACACCCCAGAAAAAAAGCACCAGTTATGGCTAAGCTTCTGCCCTCATTTGTAGAGGCGAAGCTGTTTCCTAGCAAAGGGCACTCTGCATGCACACTGCATCTTTTAATAGGGAAAAATGGTGCCGGTACTCACCGTGAAGTTGTTGCAGTAAGTGCCACGCTTTTAACATTTTTTGGGGGGGGGAGATACAGTATTTTTCACTCCATAAGACACACTTTTTCCCTCCCAAAAAGGAAGGGGGGAAGTCCGTGCGTCCTATGGAGTGAAGGCTCTGGCTCTGGCACCAGAGCCAGAGCCAGAGCCAGAGCCAGAGCCTCGGGCTGCTACCGTGACAGCAGAGAGGGCTGCTTCCCTCTCTCTTCCTCTCTCTCTCACACACCCCTTCCTTCCTTGTCTCTCTTTCTCTTTCTCTCTCTCTCTCTCTCTCTCTCTCACCCCTTTCTTCCCTCCCTCCCTCCCTCTTCCAACTTTAATAAAATATGGGGGGGGCAGGTAAGCCCCACCTCACATACCGTATCAGCCTTTCTCAACCTGTGGGTCCCCAGATGTTGTTGAACTACAACTCCCATCGCCCCTAGCTAGCAAGACCAGAGCTCAGGGATGATGGGAGTTGAGGGATGATAGGTTGAGAACGCTGCAACTGATCTCAAGTGCATGCACACTATATGAATGACAAAGCCCATCAACATAGGGGGGAATGACTTCCTCAAATATTTAATTGGGGGGGGGGCAAAGGCACCTAGGCCTCTAGGAGTTGGCTGCTATGCCTAGGACAATTCAAGAAAGCAAATAATAATAATAATTCTTGTTTTCCTCCTCTAAAAAACTAGGTGCGTCCCATGGTCAGGTGTGTCTTATGGAGCGAAAAATACAGTATGTGTACTGTGTACACTTGAGTACGCCCAGAAAACAAAGCACAGCACATGTTCAATAGGCACGCAGCCATGCGCTTATCGCCACAAACCTGGAAGTGACTAGAAAAAGGGCAAAAGCAGTCTTAAAGGAGTGCAGAAAGGGCAAAAAATAGCATGAAAACAATCATGAGCCATTGCAAGTGCAATCCCAGGAGCCATTACACTGATGGTTGAGGCCTGTGGAGAGTTAGAGTTTGAGCAAGGAGGTTTGGAGGGAGCGATTACCACCATTCCTGCCAGTCTTGTAAGCACTGCTGGGTTTTTTAAAGGGCTTTTTAAAAAGGGTTTGCAGAGGTATGATAGCCATGTTCAAATATACAAAAGGACGTCATATAGAAGAGGGTGAAAGGTTGTTTTCTGCTGCTCCAGAGAAGCAGACACGGAGCAATGGATTCAAGCTACAAGAAAGAAGATTCCACCTAAACATTAGGAAGAACTTCCTGACAGTAAGAGCTGTTCAACAGTGGAACTTGCTGCCAAGGAGTCTCCTTCTTTGGAGGTCTTTAAGCGGAGGCTTGACAGCCATCTGCCAGGAATACTTCGATGGTGTTGCCTGCTTGGCAGGGGGTTGGACTGGATGGCCCTTGTGGTCTCTTCCAACTGTATGATTCTATGATTCTAGGTTTAGAGGGTGTTTGCAGGACTTTTCAATGGGTGTTCCCAATATATGTGATTTCACTTAAATGTGCGCTGCCTCAGAATGTGACCCCCGTGTAAAATGGCTGTTGCCTGTACCTGTGGGGAGAGGAACCACAACTTTGGATAGGGAAATATATGTTTTTCTTCCATACAAGAAAAAGGGAGTTAAGAAGCCTCTGTGGTATAAATAGCAAAAGCAAGAGAGGGGGGGCAGGATTGGAGAATGCGGGCATCGATCCCGCTACCTCTCGCATGCTAAGCGAGCGCTCTACCATTTGAGCTAATTCCCCAGTTGCCTGGCTTCACTGGCCCAGATATACTGAAAAAGAGGAAGATCTCAGAAAAGGATCCAGAATGGGATTCCCAGAGGCTTTGTTGAATGCCTGGCAAAAGGAAGAGGTCGTGAGGTTTGCTGGAGAATGCAGGCATCGATCCCACTACCTCTCGCATGCAAAGCGAGCGCTCTACCATTTGAGCTAATTCCCCAGTTGCCTGGCTCCGTTGGCCCAGAAATACAGAAAAAAGAGACAGATCTCAAATAGGGATCCAGAAAAGGTTTCAGGAAAGCTTTGTTGAATGTCTGGCAAAAAGAAGAGGTCGTGAGGTTTGCTGGAGAATGCAGGCATCGATCCCGCTACCTCTCACATGCTAAGCGAGCGCTCTACCATTTGAGCTAATTCCCCAGTTGCCTTGCTCCACTGGCCCAGAAATACAGGTGAAACTCGGAAAATTAGAATATCGTCAAAAAGTGCATTTATTTCAGCAATGCAACATATTATATTTTATTTTATTTTTCTTTTAATTTTTACAAATGCTTTCTGAAGGAAAACACGAGTCAGGAAGTTGAGCAAGTGAGCAATATGAAGGAACAGATTAAAGCAATAGGAGGGGGTGCTAGCTATATATAAGCTTTGGGAATGTTGGACCAGAACAGCAGGGCTGTCTTAAGCCCATCCAGTGCCCTGGGGCTAGGTCCCTCCAGCGCCCCCCTCCAGAGCCTCTCCAAGGGCCCGGGAGTGTCAAGCGGACCGCGGCAGTAGCGGGAGGCCACCTCCGAGGACTCCGCGCTGCGCCTCCTTCTCATTTCCCCAGCGCTGGGTTCCGCTCAGTCAAGCTTTGCCACCAGCGCACACACCGCGGGACCAGCAAGAGCTGCTTGGGCGCTGTGCGCGTGCTGGTGGTGAAGCTCGACTGAGCGGAACCCAGCGCTGGGGAAACGAGAAGGAGGCACAGCACGGAGTCCTCGGAGAAGGAGCGCAGTCCTGGCCAGATCGCCGGAACCCTGCGCTCATTTGGCGCCCTTCCGGCGCCCTCCAGCGCCTGGCGCCGTGGTTCTCCGCGCCACTAGCCTCTATGGCTAGTACGGGCCTGCAGAACAGTGATGCAAACCATCATCTGTTGTAATTGGCAGGATTTCTTTGCCTAGGATTAAAAGCCCAAGAGACTCAATGAGCTTTTTTGGAGCATTGTGGCTAGGCTCTGACCAGCTTTGAGAGATAACAGGCAGGTGAAGTTCTTCTTTTTTGATAGCTCTTGCACACTGGGGGTGAGCCGTATCAAAAGTCAACCCAGGCAAGAGCTTCTGCTTGAGCTTCCTGTTGCTGAGACCAAGTAAAGCAGAAAGTTCCACATAATGAACTTTCGATACAATTGATGCTTACAAAAAGAGGAGCAAGCTTAATAGATTTATCCCAATTGATAAGGAAAAGCAGCTATGAGCAATACCGAAGCACATAATGACTTCTCACAAATTAAATCGAGCATCTGTAAAGAGCTGAAAAGCCAAATTCATAGCTCTTTGCTGTTTGCGCTGCTTTTTACACTCCAAACCGCAACTGCTCGGGAAGTTAACATGTCACCACTTCCTGGCTGCAAGAACAGCCATCACTGACACTTGTTGTTGCAGCATGAAAAACAAGTATTGGCTGGCAGAGCCGATGGATGAAAAGAGGAAAATGCGGGGTCGCCATCCATCAAGGGTCTTTGGGTAAGTGATAACCCAATTTCAAAAATAAAAAGGGTAAAGGGCCGCCCCTGACCATCAGGTCCAGTCGTGCCCGACTCTGGGGTTGCGGCGCTCATCTCGCTCTATAGGCCGAGGGAGCCGGCGTTTGTCCGCAGGCAGCTTCCGGGTCATGTGGCCAGCATGACAAAGCTGCTTCTGGCGAACCAGAGCAGCGCACGGAAACGCCGTTTACCTTCCCGCCAGAGCGGTCCCTATTTATCTACTTGCACTTTGATGTGCTTTCAAACTGCTAGGTGGGCAGGAGCTGGGACCGAGCAACGAGAGCTCACCCCGTTGCAGGGATTGGAACCGCTGACCTTCTGATCAGCAAGCCCTAGACTCTGTGGTTTAACCCAGAGCGCCACCTGGGTCCCAATTCCAAAAATTTGTTGTCGTTTAGTCGTTTAGTCGTGTCCGACTCTTCGTGACCCCATGGACCAGAGCACGCCAGGCACTCCTGTCTTGCACTGCCTCCCGCAGTTTGGTCAAATTCATGTTCGTAGCTTCAAGAACACTGTCCAACCATCTCGTCCTCTGTTTCAAAAATACAATGTGCCAAATAAGGGGAATCTGCAGTGAGGTCAGGAGACCTCCATTGTTAAGGACAAATCAATAAAGGCTAATTTAGAGCATATAAGCTACAATGTGCAAGACCATACATCTTTAAGGAGGTCTGCTGTGGCTTCCACACCGAGATATGCATTTTTGGAAGGAATGGAAGCAAAAGACATTTAGTCTATGAAATGAATCATATTTTTTGATCACGGAAAGCAAAATGCGGCTCTCTCTCTCTGTGTGTGTGTGTGTGTGTGTGTGTGTGTGTGTGTGTGTGTGTGCGGTGTTGGAATTCAACACAAAGGTCTACCCAATCCAAGGCAACCCAGAACTTGCCGGGCTAAAGGGATACTTAGACCAGCAAAATACAGTACATGTGATGTTTGTCAATTATGGAACTAAAATCAAAGGGGCTTTTGTTCCAGAGGGGCTTTTATTTCTTTGCAACTAAAACCAAGGGCTGTAAACAATTGTTGGCTAGTGAAGGGCTGTACCAGTTGGCATACGCAACGATACTTGCACCAACAAAAACACAATTAAGCAGGGGCAATATCAACTGCAACTTTCCTTTTTGGTGGGAAATGTGAATGCAGAATGGAGAAATCAGGGAGGATAGAGTTCAGCGCTTCCTCAAGCCAGCAAATGTTTGCTGCAGGTCGCATAGTTACAGGAAGCTACTAGCTGCATCACAGACTGTTTTTTGACAGCATGAGAAGAATTTAACCCCCCCTCCCCGCCGGGCACCTTGCCGCGGCAGGGACGGGGGGGGGGGGGGGAATCAGATCACCAGTGCTTTGGATCGTCTCTCTAGTAGAGCCTTTGAAAGCTGGGACCAAACTGGCATCTTACAATCAGCATCAACCACAGGGATTCTTGTTGTTGTTTAGTCGTTTAGTTGTGTCCGATTTAGTTGTGTCCGACTCTTTGTGACCCCATGGACCATAGCACACAGGGATTATAAGAACCCCCTTTTGTCCAGTGCTAGACCTAGGCAGGTCCACACCTACTTTTGCTTTTTTTAAAAAAAAACATAATTTTTATTAATTTTACAGATTACAAAAAACGGTACATACATGAACACCTTTTCCACCTTCTTCCCACCCCCCTCCATGGGTCCTCCCCTGCCACAGAAGTATCCCACGCAGGTGAACAGTCAGCGATGGTCCATTTTATGATTGGGTTTCTGTCCTCCTCCCCCTCCCCTGCCCCCAAAGCCCCCCCCCCCTGCCACCAGAGAGTTCCAGGAAACCAGGGCAGTACGCAGGAAGTCATCCATCCAACCATCTATTGTCATACCAAAAAAAGAATAAAAAGAAGAGAAAAGAGAAGAAAAAGAAAAGAAAAAAATAGCAAAAAAGAAAAAAACAATACACAAAAAAAAAATCTTTTTTTTCCATTCATAATTGATAAACCATATTTTGTGGGCTTCCCCAACCTCCCCCCTTCCCCAGTTTTCATCCCTTTTTTTATCCTCTTCAACAGTTTCTTATTCTATGAAATAATTACCTTTATACTTTATACTACTTTTAAATTGGTTATTATCATTTTCACCTAATATCCAAATCACTGAAAAATCAAACTCCCATTTTTTCATCCCGTGCCTAATTTTTACCGATTTCCGGCTCCAACCCCCCAATCCAGCAAGTTCCGTAGTCAGCAGTCCAGTTTTAATCCTGTTAATCCATCCTGATAATCACAACTTCACTTTCCCTTCACCCCACCCCCTGTTTACAGCCTTTTGCCATCCAGGCCTCCATACAGCACCCCTGAGTTTCTTCTCTTCTCTGCTTATTTTTTCCCTCTTCCCTGTGGGCATTCTGGAGTTCCAGTAAATCCGATCGTGCCCCCCTCGAAGGAGGGGCACTCCATCTGGCTTTTTGTAGAGTAAAATCATCATTTTTTTCGTGGTGAGCTTCATTTTGTATTATATTATCACAGTCCTCATCTTCATCTTTTCCTTCCAAATCACAG